>NC_135235.1:612253396-612926254 GCF_051348905.1 Ranitomeya variabilis
ACCTGCTTGATTTTTGCATCTCTGTTATGGAGTGATATCCTTCTTCCTCTAGGACCCAACAGTTACCTTCACCTTCTGCTAATTAACTCATTTTTGCTGAAATGTTAAATACATTCAGTTTCTTCAGCAGGGTGCTGGCATTAGCTCAATTTCTCTCTGTTTGGATGGAAGTGCTAGCATGTGGCTAGTGTCTTCTTGGAGTTCGCTTGGAGGATTGCTGGCGTGATATATTGGTGGTCTTCTCAAGCTAAATGTATCCCCTCTTTCATCTACCCTCTCTGTCTTTAGTTGTAGTGGGGGAAGACTAGTGCTCACATTGTCCACTCCCTATCCAGGGCCTATCGCTAGGGTCAGGCAGGGATTAGGTTCATGCTCGGCGATAAGTTCGGAACCTATTTAGGGAGGTTTAGGGCAGACAGGGTGTTGTTAGATCTGTCGAAGGGTCTCCATTCCCCCTTCCCTAGTGTTTGGACTTCCCCCTCCCTTTCCCCATTGTAGTGCACCTTACTTATCTGTCATTCAGCGTGACAGGTTGAGCCAATCAGGAACTCAGGGTGGAGACAATCAGGAACAGCACGGGTACTAGTATCTGGGTTAGCATTGAACTGCGCAGAAAGCTGAATAGCTCAGAGGAAAGATCCTGGTGCACAAGAGTTGCTGGTTTCGAGCCCTGACAAAATAACAGGTTTATTTCTAAAGCAGATAAATGGTGAATATGGTAAGGGGAATAGCAAGTAATAATAAAACAAATAGTATTACACAATCTACAAGTAATATTACAATATAAGGCTTTGCAGTTAACCTGAATGTTAAGGATGATGCTTAGCCTTTAAATTACAACAAGTACACTCCTAACTAATACTGCTTAAACTATACATGGCTGCAGCAATGGAAACAACAAAGGTCAATGTTGGGGCCCAGTTTCCATGGGTGATGGTGCGCTTGCAGAGTCTGTTGGTGCACATAATGACTTAGCAAAAGGATCCCCTCCATGGCTAGTCCTATCATACCTATAAGTGTTTTGAACCACAAGTCATAGCAATGCTTCCTTATAGATAACTCTTATATACTTGTCCCCAGTGGAACTACAAGTTCCAGCAAGCTACACACTCTTTGATTTGGCATTACTGCAATCACACAGGGATCCAGTTTAGGATTCAGTAGAGATGGAAGGCAGAGTTCTTTTCCTTGATGGGAATCCAGGAGGAGGGGGGCAACCTGGCTGGTCTGTAATTGTGGTGCAGCTCCAAGGCTCACTGTACTCACACATGGAGCTTCAGAACTGTGAGTCTGCACACTGTGCTTTCCTTCTGGTTCAATGCTGTCTTCTCTCAGTAATGCCTGATAACCCTCATGTCCTCTAGCACTGTCTCCTCCTTCCTTCTTCTCCAGCTTGCTCAGCCAATCAGTCCTGTCCTCTGCTGCTGCTCTTCCTCTTCCAGGTTGCCAAAGGCAATGTAGCTAAGCAGGGACTGATGTCTCTTACTGAGAAACACTGTCTGCTCCTATCAGACTCAGTTTCTGTACACCAGGCTTCCCCAACAGGAGTTACAAATCTATGGGGCTCTTCAGAGGAATAGCATTGTTAAAAAGCTATGTTGTTAGGAACCAGGCAAGAGGTCACCAATGAGTCTGTATTTGCTGATAAAATGAGGCACAATAATGGAGGACCGTATATAATCAAGCTATGTAGCTTTTATTGGTACGCCACTCATCCAGAGATATATTTCTTACCTTCTAAGAAGTCGCCATCCTGATGTGCTATCGGAAAGTTCAACAAAAGTCAGACTTTTATATAGGTATCATGGCCACGCAGCCAGTCACTGGCCACAATGATGTGAAGATGGGATCAGAAAATAGACCAGCGGTGACAGGTTAACCTTGGAATCAGATATAAAATGAAGGTGAATATTACTTCTTTCAAACCTTTTTTAAGGAGAATTTGTCACCAGGTTTTTGCCACCTAATCTGAGAGCTGCATGGCAAAGAGATATAGACCCTGATTCCAGGGCTTACTGGGCTGCTTGCTGTACTTTTGATAAAATTAGTTTTTATCAGCAGGAGAATATCACTAGAGGACTGCTGCCATATTCATGAGCATTGCTGCTTTCAGATGGGATAGCAAAAACCTGGTAACAGTTTACTTTTAACTAGTACAAATTTGTATTTCCTGGAAAAAAAACCTTTAAATGACCCTTTGAGTAGGTATTAAAAGGAACCTTCTAGGGACCAAGGCATACTAAGGACACAAGAGCTGTTGTACCCTCACTTAAGAAAAATGGGGATCTGATGGCTGTTCGGCAATTCTATCCAGCCAAGAAAAAGTGAAAAGGCATGTGTGGCTCTCCCTTCTCTCCAATGGAGTCAGCTGTCTCCAAAGCTCTCATAGACTTCAGTGGACAGGGTCATGTCTTTGGGTGGTATGGATGAGGTCCTGAATCCTGATTGAAAAGATGGCATAGGAACTGCCCAATTTTTTTTTTACGAGTTGATTTTCAACAACCCTTAAATTTTAGCATTGCGAGTAATTTTTATTCAAGGGATCAAATGAGGATTTTGAAAAACAATAAGTTATTTTATACACTCCCCCCAAAAACTGCCTGCAGTATCTCATGGCTAGAACAGAATTGGTCTGGATGATTGTTATATTACCCGCCACAATGCCTGCTAGGAAGCTATTCACTGGATGTAATAGTCTTTATGAAAAGCTGATATTATTACCACTGAGCTGCTTACTTTCCAGCTTCGAGGTTTGACCGCCGCTCTCTGATCTCCCATTTCCTTTAAAACTTGATTTCAAATCAAATTATTCCTTTTCGTATTGGCCTTCCATTTAAGACATTTTTTTTTCTTCTTCACAAATATAGATCAACATGATGCAGAGGCACGAAGGATGCAAGAGGACTTCATAGGAGCTAGACCAGACGTGCTAAATGGAAATTCTCTCTGTGAAAAAGGTGGTCTCTCTGCTACTTCCACAAAAGTCAGTTTTGCTAACAGAATATGTTTCAATGTGATAATTAAAATTAAATACGTCTTTGACTCGGAGAAATATGTTGATGCTTTTTTTGTTTTACCAACTTTTATTTTCATACTTGCTGATGTATAACAAAATGAAAAAAAAATTCTGGTAGGAAGAACTTGTATCATGCTATACATTTCAGTCTTATGTGTAAAAACACATGAGTAGGAGTCAAAATATCGGAAACGAATGACATCTCTCATCTCATGTTTTGTGTAAAATCATTTTTTCATTAATTTTCTAGGATAATAAGTGATGCGATTAATTTGCTCATGTTCAGAAGTGTCACTAATCATAATTTTTCATCACACTTGCATTGTTCTCTCTGTTCCTTGAAGACCTGCTTCCTTTGACTTTCCAGTTATGTCTTGATTTTCCAAGATAGTCTTGTAGGAAAATCAAATATATTAATAAGTCCTTCAAACCATTGAATGTACGGACATAGCTATTAGGAGTGCAGAGGTAGCTGTTTTTTTTTTCTTTAAAGCCCAAGATCGTTTTCTTTTCATCTAGGTGGTCTGAAAAATTTAATGGTGCAACATAAAAGAAAACCGTGCTCAAGGATGCGGTCTATCGCAGCCCACTCCAAAAGGAGGAGGGCCCCCAACAAACCATTCCCTATACCTCCAAGCGAGAAAACCACAGCAAGGGACCAGGACTAATGTCTTCCTTTTGTCAAAGGTCAGAGAAAGCCCAAATAATGCTCCCTGCATCCACCCGGGCTGCCACCCAAGTGAAACCACACATTGGTGACTCTCTGTCTCATAAGAAGACAGCAGAATTATAAATGGGACAACATGTCTAAGGGGTAACATCTCTCCTTAAATCCTTGACTTGCCAGTGTAAGGAGACATAAAGGCCATTCCACGCTCCTCTGGGAAATTAAATATGCAAATTACCTCTTCAGAGAGAAAGTGGACTTGAACTTTAGTGCCACCATTTGGAAGTAGCACTTCTAAAAGTCATTATTGACCCTTTAATGGGCCTTGCCATATGACTTAGGCTAAATGGCACAAGTTATATCTAGGATTTAAATAGTTTATGATTGTAAGTCTTCCAACACCTTGGAAAAACAATGCTTGCACTACAAACAAGGTCTAGGGGGGTTCACACACCTGATGAGGGGACCGATATGGTCCTAAGATACACAGTGGTCAATAATACCAAGGTAAGAGGTCTGGTTCTTCTGAAGAAAGTCTAGCAGTGCATACAGTCCCTCGTTCTTTCTTCTGTTCTTTTTATGCACTACTGATTCTGAATTGGTCATATTTTCCAGGTGACAGTGGAATAATAATCTCATCACCTACGGTGTAGTTCTAGACCTTTCTTGAAATTTGTGGGGTTCCAGTTATATTAAGAACAAGTTAACCACTAATCTGTCTTTTAGGGACCTTTCAATTTGAGATGTTCAAGCAAATTGTCGATGCAATGTGTATGACATTTTCCATTGGACTGGTCATACTCTTGTTGAAGTTCTAAAAGTCTAAGTTGTTCTAGGTCTTGCCAGCCTTGATGGGGTGTGACCTAGCTTGACCACGTTTTGTACAGATCTATAATTTGGTTTGGGTACATGGGAGTACTATGACTAAGGTAACTGCCTAGTAACAGTAGGATTGGATTTGAAGCTTAAAACTGGACAATGTGCTCATATCATAGTCCTATTCTTTCCTGGAAAATGGAAGGATCAGAGCTTCTACTAACTTTCACAACAGAAGATGGTCAAATGACTTACTGACTGAAAAGATTGGTTTCTGCTTTAAGGGAGGGAGAAACACTAATAGTGAGCCAAAAGATCAGTTGTCCAAAAGAGGATTTTTATTGCCTAAAAACCTCAACAATATGCTACAAATAGTGTACTTGTATTTAAAGATAAATCTATATAAGTCAGTACAATATATTTGTTACAACACAGGATTTATGGTCATCAGTATCTTTTGTAAATAAAAATAATGCAAAGACTTTTATTAGCATTTAACCCATACTAAAAGTTAAGATAAAAGAAATAGCGCCTAAAATTCTGAAGCTCGTCTTACAATAAACAATCCTACATATTGCGCCTTAACTTTATAAAAAAAAAAGTTGGAACTGTTTAGGCTATGATTGTGGAGTCATAAAACTTCTTAACTGAAAACTTGACTTGGTGTTACTCACTAGTCTAGTGTCGGACTCTTTGTCCTACCTCTGCTGCGGGCCACAAACTCTGCTCCTGTGCACGTCAGGTTACTATGGTCACTTGGTGTGCACTTTTGATGTAGCTTCTAAGGGCTCATAGACTAGCTCAGGTTCCAGAACTTCACCTGAGTATGCAGGTAGTTAACTTCCATGGCACTACTACCTTGTAGGCTCTTAGGTGCTACCTGACAAATATAGCTCTGCTATAACCGCTGGGCTCTGCAACATCACACCTCTCTGGTATCAAGGTGCATTTTGACATACCCAACTCTGTTACAAATAGTGGGCTCTGCTACATTACCACATATGTACCACCTGAAAAACTCAACCCTGCTACGTCACTAGGCTCTGCTACATTGCACGTGTGCCTCCTGATGTACCCAACTCTGCTGTACCACTGGACTCTGCTTCATCTCCACAAGGCGTTCTTGACTGGGCTCTGTTATATCACTACAAGTGAATTTCTAGTCACCTTCAGCTCTGCTCGTTTGCTGGGCTACTTCTGCTACTTCTTTCAAACCTACTTTGCTGAGTCTCTGGCCTCCTTATGTTCCACTACAGCCACAATTCCTCCAGTTGCCATTGAGCCTCTACAGACTGTTGCTCTGGCCAGTTCACCATGCTGCATCCATGTAATTAATCAATGCTGAATTCTCTCTGCTCATCCAAACCAAGGACTAATTAGAGCCATCTCAACGGGTGAGACGCAGGCATTAGGAGTAGAGGCTGGTGGAAATTTTCTTTACAAATATCTTTGGGACTTTAGATACTCCTTTTCTTTAATAAAAGAGGGCTTATAATAATCTTTTGCAGAATGCATGTCCCCTGTCCAACACACTAATTTTTGCCATTCCAACTGCACAAGTATTACAACTCTGAGATACGAATGTACGGCACGTAACTAGGTTCTCTATCCTGAATCTCTATGTAGGTTGCACAGATTATCATCAAAGGCCCAGCGAGAGGTAAGGACTGTAAGTCGTAGGTACATGATCGATTCCCATAAGCTATTACCCTGCCATTCTCAGAGGGAGATGTTCTTTTTTCGCTTTTTACACCTCTTTCATCTTATTGATTCTCAATTATGTGTCTACCAGGTTTTCTTAATTTAAGAAGAATACAGGGTTTTACGTTCCAATCAGAACACGGAAATGTTTGTCCTGCAGAGTCCGGAAATCTCTAGAGCGATGTGAGTATCCAACAATGTGTCCATATAATCAATATCGCGAGTAAACAGATCAATCCGTCTATTGTGAGAACTGATGCATTATTAAACTACCATTAGTTCACGTGGAGAGAGATACAAGGAGGATCTGAACTTTTTTTTTTATGGAAACTCCATCGACCAAAGCAATACTCAGAACTTAGAATGCAAATTGTCAATTCACTCAACTCAGCATTGACTGAGGCTAAAAACAAATCAAAAAGTCTCCATTTAAAAGGTTACTAAGCTGTATTTTCAATAAGGCCTAATGACTACCACTCTCCGCAATGAACCTTGTACGCCTTGTGTTGCCCTCAGCTGAAATGACAACGCACAAGCAGGGTGAACGAACATCTATCTCACAACATCCATGCAGTTAGGCTCAAACACCATGACTCCAGGTCACACCACCACAAGCATAGCACCACAACAGCAAAAATGGCCATCATCATCAAGTGAAAAGAGATAAAAACTCACCTTCTGCATATTGTCAGACTATGAGTTGAGAACAAAAATAGGCTAAACCCCTCTTGCACGCTCTTGCTAATTAAAAACGCCACACAATTAAAATAAAAAAAAGAGGAGACAGACCATGCAATGGACTATGGCTGCAGAAAAAGACATTCTTACGCTGTACCAGTACTCCTCCCTTTTCACCTTTTAAACATGTTTTAAAGGTTTAATTTTGAGTTCTTAAATTCCTTTAATTAGTTAGACAGCATCAAAATAAGCAAGCTTACAATTGACTTGCATTTTCTATCTGCTATCATTCTCCTACAATGAGAGATTTTATCTTTTATAGTGTACAGCTGGTTTCCATGGAGCCCAGCCTCTATTGCCTGGGCCAAAAGTATGCAATAGTTACAGTCCAGGTGAGGGGTTAACTCTTGACATCCCAGTCAGCTCTCTCCAGTCCAGTCACTCACCTGGGAGTTTTGCCATGACATGGCAGTGGGCTTAATACAGTCTGATCAGAATGTTAAACTAAGAACCTCGGGTTCAGTTTTGGAAAAAATTTGCTTAGGTGCAATAGATCAATGTATAAGTTTTGGACGTGTGGTCCATGTCTTTTTCTATAGCTTATAGCTTTCTATAACTCAAGTTTCCACTTATGCCTCATATTACTTATTTGGGTGCCAGTTTGTGATATGTGGAGTACCCACTCCTAGGACCTTAAAAATCAGCCAAGCAGAGGGGTGTCACTTGTGTGGATGTGTTTATGGGTTAGGCTAGCTCCAGGGTTTTGCGGGCTTTTGAGAGAGTCCAGGTGGATCCCCTTTGATTTGGATTTTTCCTTTTCGCTATCCAATAGCTAGAACTTTTTCATTTTTTGAATCAATATGATCTGTCATTTTTATTGGTACCATTTTGGGCTCCATATGACTTTCTGATTTCCTTTTATTCCTTAATGAGGTCAAATGACCAAAATACAGCGATTCTGCCTTTTTTTCGTTTCGTATACTATAACGGATAAACAAAATATATTTTAATTTTTTTTAGGTTTTACATGTTATGGAAAAAGCAGGGTAATTTGATGCCCCATGCACATGTAATGGGCTAAGCATTTGCCCCAGTTTTGGCCCTGACCCTGTTATTGTGGGTACTGCATTGAAATAGTCACAGCGCTGGCACTGCTCCTTTGCTGTCCTGATCATTGGGGGTCCTAGGTAATGGACTATCACTGATCCTATATTAATGATCTAACATAAGAACAGGGCACCAATAAAAAATCCTGGAAAGCCCCTTCAAAGGGGTTAGATAATATTCACATTCCTGTAACTATGGGAAAGACTTGACCTGAAGCGTTTTCAGCTTCTAAGTGTAAGAACCTGAAAATCCAATAACATCTGAAAATGATGAGGAACTGAAATGACGGGGGAAGATTTAAAAAGCAAACACAAAACCTGGCTGCGTTGTCCATAGTCAGGGCCGTATTTAGAGTTTCTGCTGCCCTAGGCACTTTTAGTGCTGACTCCCCCATTGGTGAGTATGACACTATCGGCAGTGACTTTGGCAATAATCGCTGATGTGAAGGTAGCCTTTTGCAGCAGACCTGGCAGTTTTTCCGCATCTGCCGTGTAACGGATCACTTACAGCAACACTGCGTTCGGCCTCATTCATTCCCTACGGGACTTGCGGACATGTGCGGCACTTATGGTTTTGCCACGATCCGGCAAATGCGGTACTTGCAGCAATGGAAAAAAACGTTGCTAGCAGTGTTTCTTTATCTCACCGCAAGTGCAAAACCACTAGTGCCGCACATGTCCGCAAGTAGCCATCACTACCTGTCCCTGCACTTTGCTAGCTCATCCCTTACCATCCCTCTGACCTAAAAATACACTATAAAGCTTAAGAAAAACAGTTTATTAACTGACATATTCCTATAATAATGAGGGCTAAAGGCTACAGCGTAGACAGGGACGGGCAGTCCCCTGGTCTCCATTCTCTCTGTGCAAACCCTCAGTCCCTGCCTCACTGCCTGTGCACAGACATCCCTCCACCGGACCCGGTAATCACCACTCGCAGTAGCATAGCAGCAGAGGTGTGTCTAGGGTTTCTGGCACCCGGGGCAAGAATTCATTTTTGGTGCCCCCCCCCCTCCCCGCCAAGGACATATTCGATTTGCACACTTAGTCATGTACCCACGAGCTCCTCTCCCTAATGCTCTCAATGTTCAGTGAAAAACTGAGAGAAGCAGAAGAGAAGCTCGTTGTCACAGGACCAGAAGTATGAAAATCGCATATGAGTGACGTGTCCATGTGACGACTACTGGAACCTGCAGAGCCGAATCCTGACATCGCAGGCTTCTGAATTCTCACAACTAATGCACTGCACACTTGTGGACAGTCATGTCAGCACAAGCATGTGATTTGTATATTTCTACCCACATTCCAACTAGACGTGCCCGGCCTCACTCAGTTCATTTTCATTGAGTGAAGCCACACATGTCTAGTCAGCATGTGACCGCATGTATGTAAATCGCCAGCACGAGAGAATCCTGACAGCGTGCAGTGCGCACTGTGAGAATTCAGAAGTCTGCAGTCACAATGAATGACTGTAGACTCATCACAAACCTGGACATCCCCTTTAATGCTCCTAACATAAATAAAAACATGAGAGTTAGTCAGTATCACACATAACATTTACATCCAGGTACCTTATAGATGACGTCGTCTCTGAAGTTGTTCTCCTTTTCTTCATCTTGTCTAGATCCCATAATGAGTTTTCTCATCCACAGCCGTCTCTGCAGACTTTCATCTTCTCCTCTCTTTTGCAGAAAATCTCCACATGATGCCCTTAAAGATACAAGTGTCATTAAAATGCTCCCAAATAAAAAATTGCCCATCACTATATTGTCTGCACAAAATATGACCCCTTCACACTGTCCTCTCACACTGTGTCCCCCCTATAGGGCCCAGTATTTATACTGTTCTCTCTCATCACACTCCCCCCCTTGATATACCCTCCCCTCCCAGCTGTGCACTTACACTGTCCCCCCCTGCTACGCCCCCACTACTCAGTTCCTATTCTGTGCCCACTCACTTTTCTACCCCCCATACTGTCTCCTCACACTATTCCCCTCCATCCTCATACTGTCTCCTCTCACACCCCCTGTTCACCATACTGTCTCCTCATATATTTACCCCCTCACTTTCTATATGCCTGCTCACCTGACTCCCTATACTGTGTCTGCACACATCCCATCACCCTCACTCCCTGTACTCTGTCCACATCCATTTTTCACATCGCTACTCATACTGTGTCCGCACACATTCCCCCGTTCGCTCCCCATACTGTCTGCACCCATCCCCCCATATTGTTTCCTCATATATGCCCCCCATTCCCCTGTACTGTTTCCTCATACATGTCCAACATTCCCCCGTACTGTTTCCGCATACATGCCCAAATACCCCCGTACTGTTTTCTCATACATGCCCCCCATTCCCCTGTACTGTTTCCCCATCTCCCCCTTTGCTCTTCATTTTGTGTCCTCAAATCTCCCCCTCACATTAAATCCCTCCATCCCCAGTCCAATTGTCACCACTCATAATAAATCCCCCATCTCCACTCCAATTCTGCACACATAATAAATAACCCCATCTCCACTCAAATCTTCGGTGTCTTCAGCTCCACTGGACACTTACCACCAGTGTTCGCCTCTGCAGCGCGAGTGAGTGATGTCAGCAGCGTGATCACATGATCTGATAACACTGCTCACATCGCTCTGACCTGGCAGTCAGAGCCTCAATTGTACTCACATCTGTAAGATGCGATTATAATTGATCCCTGGGCAGGGGCGGACACTGACAGTTTGTGGCCACTGTACAAGAACTGTGTCTGGGCCCCCCTCCTTTTATGGTAACAAAGATATATATATATATACACACATATACGTGTATATACTACATACCGTATATACTCTAGTATAAACCGACCCAAGTATACGCCGAGGCACCTAATTTTGCCACAAAGAACTGGGTAAGCTTATTGACTAGAGTATAAGCCTGGTATTACTGTCCCCCTCATTCCTATCCCGGTATGTGTGGTTCCCCTCGTTCTGTTCTACTCTGTGTGGCTCCCCCTGTTGTATGCATGGCTCCCCCATCCTCCCACCCTGTATGCATGGCTCCTCCATCCTCCCACGCTGTATGCATGGCTCCCCCATCCTCCCATCCTGTATGCATGGCTCATTCATCCTCCCACCTTGTATGCATGGCTCCTCCGTCCTCCAACCCCATATGCATGGCTCCTCCGTCCTCCCACCCCTTATGCATGGCTCCTCTGTCCTACCACCCCATATGCATGGCTCCTCCGTCCTCCCACCCCGTTTGCATGGCTCCTCAGTCCTCCCACCCCGTATGCATGGCTGCTCCATCCTCCCACCCTGTATGCGTGGCTTCCGCATCCTCCCACCCCGTATGTGTGGCTCCTCCGTCCTCCCACCCCGTATGCATGACTCCTCCATCCTCCCACCCCGTATGCATGGCTCCTCCGTCCTCCCACCCCGTATGCATGGCTCCTCCGTCCTCCCACCTCATATGCATAGCTCCTCCGTCCTCCCACCCCGTATGCATGGCTCCTCCGTCCTCCCACCCCATATGCATGGCTCCCCCGTCCTCCCACCCCATATGCATGGCTCCTCCGTCCTCCCACCCTGTATGCATGGCTCCTCCGTCCTCCCACCCCATATGCATGGCTCCCCCATCCTCCCACCCCGTATGCATGGCTCCTCTGTCCTCCCACCCCGTATGCATGGCTCCTCCGTCCTCCCACCCCGTATGCATGGCTCCTCCGTCCCCCCACCCCATATGCATGGCTCCTCCGTCCTCCCACCCCGTATGCATGGCTCCTCTGTCCTCCCACCCCGTATGCATGGCTCCTCTGTCCTTCCACCCTGTATGCATGGCTCCCCCATCCTCCCACCCCGTATGCATGGCTCCTCCATCCTCCCTCCCCATATGCATGTCTCCTCCGTCCTCCCACCCCATATGCATGGCTCCTCCGTCCTCCCACCTCGTATGCATGGCTCCTCCGTCCTCCCACCCCGTATGCATGGCTCCTCCGTCCTTCCACCTTGTATGCATGGCTCCTCCGTCCCCCACCCCGTATGCATGGCTCCTCCATCCTCCCACCCCATATGCATGGCTGCCCCATCCTCCCACCCCGTATGCATGGCTCCCCCGTCCTCCCACCCCGTATGCATGGCTCCCCCATCCTCCCACCCCGTATGCATGGCTCCCCCGTCCTCCCACCCCGTATGCATGGCTCCTCCGTCCTCCCACCTCGTATGCATGGCTCCTCCATCCTCCCACCCCGTATGCATGGCTCCTCTGTCCTCCCATCCCACATGCATGACTCCTCTGTCCTTCCACCTTATAAACATGGCTCCTCCATCCCCCACCCCGTATGCATGGCTCCTCCATCCTCCCACCCCGTATGCATGGCTCCTCCATTCTCCCACCCCGTATGCATGGCTCCCCCGTCCTCCCACCCCATATGCATGGCTCCCCCATCCTCCCACCCCATATGCATGGCTCCCCCATCCTCCCACCCCATATGCATGGCTCCTCCGTCCTCCCACCCCGTATGCATGGCTCCTCCGTCCTCCCACCCCATATGCATGGCTCCTCCGTCCTCCCACCCCGTATGCATGGCTCCTCCGTCCTCCCACCCCGTATGCATGGCTCCTCCATCCTCCCACCCCGTATGCATGGCTCCTCCGTCCTCCCACCCCGTATGCATGGCTCTTCCATCCTTCCACCTTGTATGCATGGCTCCTCCATCCCCCACCCCGTTTGCATGGCTCCTCCGTCCTCTCTTCCCGTATGCATGGCTCCTCCATCCTCCCACCCCGTATGCATGGCTCCTCCATCCTCCCACCCCATATGCATGGCTCCCCCGTCCTCCCACCCCATATGCATGGCTCCCCCGTCCTCCCACCCCATATGCATGGCTCCCCCATCCTCCCACCCTGTATGCATGGCTCCTTCATCCTCCCACCCCGTATGCATGGCTCCTCCATCCTTCCACCTTATAAGCATGGCTACTCCATCCCCCACCCCGTATGCATGGCTCCTCTGTCCTCCCACCCCGTATGCATGGCTCCCCCATTCTCCCACCCCATATGCATGGCTCCCCCATCCTCCCACCCCCTATGCATGGCTACCCCGTCCTCCCACCCCGTATGCATGGCTCCTCTGTCCTCCCACCCCGTATGCATGGCTCCTCCGTCCTTCCACCCTGTATGCATGGCTCCCCCATCCTCAAACCCCGTATGCATCGCTCCTCCGTCCCCCCACCCCATATGCATGGCTCCTCCGTCCTCCCACCCCGTATGCATGGCTCCTCTGTCCTCCCACCCCGTATGCATGGCTCCTCTGTCCTTCCACCCTGTATGCATGGCTCCCCCATCCTCCCACCCCGTATGCATGGCTCCTCCATCCTCCCTCCCCATATGCATGTCTCCTCCGTCCTCCCACCCCATATGCATGGCTCCTCCGTCCTCCCACCTCGTATGCATGGCTCCTCCGTCCTCCCACCCCGTATGCATGGCTCCTCTGTCCTTCCACCTTATAAACATGGCTCCTCCATCCCCCACCCCGTATGCATGGCTCCTCCATCCTCCCACCCCGTATGCATGGCTCCTCCGTTCTCCCACCCCGTATGCATGGCTCCCCCGTCCTCCCACCCCATATGCATGGCTCCCCCATCCTCCCACCCCGTATGCATGGCTCCCCCATCCTCCCACCCCATATGCATGGCTCCTCCGTCCTCCCACCCCGTATGCATGGCTCCTCCGTCCTCCCACCCCATATGCATGGCTCCTCCGTCCTCCCACCCCGTATGCATGGCTCCTCCGTCCTCCCACCCCGTATGCATGGCTCCTCCATCCTCCCACCCCGTATGCATGGCTCCTCCGTCCTCCCACCCCGTATGCATGGCTCTTCCATCCTTCCACCTTGTATGCATGGCTCCTCCATCCCCCACCCCGTTTGCATGGCTCCTCCGTCCTCTCTTCCCATATGCATGGCTCCTCCATCCTCCCACCCCGTATGCATGGCTCCTCCATCCTCCCACCCCATATGCATGGCTCCCCCGTCCTCCCACCCCATATGCATGGCTCCCCCGTCCTCCCACCCCATATGCATGGCTCCCCCATCCTCCCACCCTGTATGCATGGCTCCTTCATCCTCCCACCCCGTATGCATGGCTCCTCCATCCTTCCACCTTATAAGCATGGCTACTCCATCCCCCACCCCGTATGCATGGCTCCTCTGTCCTCCCACCCCGTATGCATGGCTCCCCCATTCTCCCACCCCATATGCATGGCTCCCCCATCCTCCCACCCCCTATGCATGGCTACCCCGTCCTCCCACCCCGTATGCATGGCTCCTCTGTCCTCCCACCCCGTATGCATGGCTCCTCCGTCCTTCCACCCTGTATGCATGGCTCCCCCATCCTCAAACCCCGTATGCATCGCTCCTCCGTCCCCCCACCCCATATGCATGGCTCCTCCGTCCTCCCACCCCGTATGCATGGCTCCTCTGTCCTCCCACCCCGTATGCATGGCTCCTCTGTCCTTCCACCCTGTATGCATGGCTCCCCCATCCTCCCACCCCGTATGCATGGCTCCTCCATCCTCCCTCCCCATATGCATGTCTCCTCCGTCCTCCCACCCCATATGCATGGCTCCTCCGTCCTCCCACCTCGTATGCATGGCTCCTCCGTCCTCCCACCCCGTATGCATGGCTCCTCTGTCCTTCCACCTTGTATGCATGGCTCCTCCATCCTCCCACCCCATATGCATGGCTGCCCCATCCTCCCACCCCGTATGCATGGCTCCCCCGTCCTCCCACCCCGTATGCATGGCACCCCCATCCTCCCACCCCGTATGCATGGCTCCCCCGTCCTCCCACCCCATATGCATGGCTCCTCCGTCCTCCCACCTCGTATGCATGGCTCCTCCGTCCTCCCACCCCGTATGCATGGCTCCTCTGTCCTCCCATCCCGCATGCATGACTCCTCTGTCCTTCCACCTTATAAACATGGCTCCTCCATCCCCCACCCCGTATGCATGGCTCCTCCATCCTCCCACCCCGTATGCATGGCTCCTCCATTCTCCCACCCCGTATGCATGGCTCCCCCGTCCTCCCACCCCATATGCATGGCTCCCCCGTCCTCCCACCCCGTATGCATGGCTCCCCCATCCTCCCACCCCGTATGCATGGCTCCTCCATCCTCCCACCCTGTATGCATGGCTCCTCCGTCCTCCCACCCCGTATGCATGGCTCCTCCGTCCTCCCACCCCGTATGCATGGCTCCTCCGTCCTCCCACCCCGTATGCATGGCTCCTCCATCCTCCCACCCCGTATGCATGGCTCCTCCATCCTCCCACCCCGTATGCATGGCTCCTCCGTCCTCCCACCCCGTATGCATGGCTCTTCCATCCTTCCACCTTGTATGCATGGCTCCTCCATCCCCCACCCCGTTTGCATGGCTCCTCCGTCCTCTCTTCCCGTATGCATGGCTCCTCCATCCTCCCACCCCGTTTGCATGGCTCCTCCGTCCTCCCACCCCGTATGCATGGCTCCCCCGTCCTCCCACCCGGTATGCATGGCTCCTCCATCCTCCCACCCCGTATGCATGGCTCCTCCATCCTCCCACCCGATATGCATGGCTCCTCCGTCCTCCCACCCCGTATGTATGTCTCCCCCATCCTCCTCCATCCTCCCCGTTGTCCTCTGTCATACCCACCTTTCTCACACCGCGCGGCACTGAACTTTCCCTGCATCTCTGTCCTGCCACAGCTTATTCCTGTATGAGCGGTCACGTGGTACCGCTCATTAAGGTGATGAATATGCGTCCATATTCATCACCTTAATGAGCGGTACCACGTGACCACTGAAAACAGGACGAGCTGCCGGTGCTGAGACGGAGTTGCAGGAGGGTGAGTATGACGTCTTCAAGGAGGTGGGGAGGAGGGAGGGAGGTGTATGTTGGGGCGGGCCATTGACCCCAGACTTTATAAAAAAAAGCTTGCTCAAGTGCGCCCCCCCGCATTGTGGTGCCCTCGGCACGTGCCCTCAAGTGCCTAGTGGCAAATACGGCCCTGTCCATAGTAACCAATCACAACACAGCTTTAATTTTACTCAAAACTTTGCTACCCATAGCAACCAATCACAATGCCGCTTTCATTTTTCAAATGCTGAATGGAAAATGAAAGCTGCGCTGTGATTGGTTTATCTTGTAATCAAACAAATAAGGCAGCACTCTGTAGCGCATTATTATGCAAACATAAAATATGAGTATTGAATTGCATTACTGCACTAGAAATATGAAAAATTGAGAAGGTTTAGCGCATAAATTGGCCAATTCATGTGTTCTTGGCAGCCACGTTAAGGCGTTTCTTGTTGCCAGGACCTAATGCCAATCCTCTCTTAGACAGTCTACATCTCTCTGGGAACCTAATAAAAATCCTCTTCTTGGACTAAAGTCTATATCTCTGTGGAGGGGTAGAATCCTGCTGCAATTAAAAACACCTAAGGCTAAGGGGTGGAGTGCTCAGTCAGAAGGCTATATACAAATATTTAAAAAATTGACCGTCGCATGCTATAGGGCTACAGAGTGCTGCTCTATCTGTTTGATTGTATATGAGTTGGCGACTCTAAGTGGGCACCTGTTCAGACCTGATTTATGCTTGGCTATGACGGTTCGGTTTTTTTATATTTGTTTTTTTTCTATTAGACAGTTTCCAATGGGTGCTAAAAAGTTGATAAAGAGGGCATTTCCTAACTTAACTAACCATAATGAATTAGGGACCCACAGTTACAAAAGGGAAAACGTTTCACACAATTTAAACAATAATAAAGAGTTGCCCTGCGCTGTTCTAAACTAGGAGGGCCCAAGGGGGGTACCTCCACTTTCAATTACATTTGTCCTAGCAAGGGCAACGCTTGAACCTCAGTTGACAAAAACCGGGATAACACTTTTAAAATCTATTGGTTATGCTAGACATTGTGTATTCTTAATATAGACCCAGCTCAGATAATTGTAAGAGGGTTTCTTAAAGAGAACATGTCACCAGGTCTAAAGTGTCCAAGTTTTTGCTTTCTTTTATATCTGCTTCTCCCCTGAGTATTCTGTTCTTTTTTGTTTAGAAATCCACCATATGGTTCCATAGATATGAGGCTTCTTATTTAATGCTAATTTGTATGGCTATTACAAGGGGGCATTACTTACAGGATCCTCTGGGGTGTGTCTTTTGGCTGTTCTTCATAATTACCCTATGAGCCATGGCCGCTTTATAAAGTCTATTTAAATCAGTGCTAAATAAAAAGGGCCATATCTCTGGAACTGATTTATAGGAATCAAAAATCTGACTACTCAAGGGATCAACGGGAATAAAATAAGAGCAAATACTGGCAATTTTTGACCTGGTGACAGGTCCTCTTTAAAGGAGTTGTACCAATTCTGAAATGTGTGCCCTATCGATAGTTGGTAACTTATTTACTGCTGGGAGGCCAACAATTGGGAACCCCACTGAATCTGAGATTTGGGCTTTGTGCTTAAATGGAGTGGAGGTCAAGAATACATACCTTCCCTCCATTCCTTCTGCATGGAACTGCCAAGAACGGAGCTAAGGTAACTCTAGCGATACTCTACCTCTGTAACCGGTAGTTAGTCTTAACACTTGGATGGCCAAAGACCAATAAGTTATCCCTTATCCTATCGATAGGGAATAACTTGTATACATGGCACAACCTCTTTAATCTTCCTTGAATGTATTGCAATATCTCTACCCTACAGTGTGGCATTAACAATACCAGTGTCTTCTTACGTGGCAGAAGGTCCATTGGTCCCACTTAGACACCAGGACCAAGCATGACTTCTACCTCTACCCTCTTATAGCTATGCTCATTTATCTTGGTTGAGCTAGTGGCAGTGAAAGAGTTATCCTGAGTCCAGATACACCAATTTGTTCTCTGAAAAATAGCAGGAGAAAGTCCTTGGAGCGAGACACAGATAACAGAGGGAGATCAGATAAGAGAAATATTACATTGTACATAGTCTGATTCTGTCTGTTAATATTTGCTGTTCTGTAACACTTCCTAAGGCAGATCCCAACTTCCGACTTTCATCTTTGATTAGAGAAATCCAAGTCCTTTCGGATTTCTGTCAATCTATGTTCCAAATCCTTGACTTTTGCTGGAAAAGATACATCTTGAAACTTTGGGGACACTATAAGTGGATAGTAGTGTGGAGGATATGAAGATTTTTTGGAAATAGTCCTCATGTTTTAGGAACCCTAAGATGATAATACCCATTACAAGACCCATTATTAGATACAATATGCTGTATGGGTGACCTTGTGTTCTCCAAAACCTCAACTTGACATACTGTGGATTCATGATTCTCAAGAAATTGCAAATCTAAAGCTATATTTCACCGGAGACCGATGACTGTAACAAAGGTAGTTAGTATAAGATGGATATTGGTGCACATGGCAAAAAACAAAACGTGGTAAAATTTAGTGATGTTTCACTCAAACCCTTGCTTAGTCCTTATGCATCATTGTGTGTCCCATGGAATAGGTCTTCATCTTTGTTTGCTAAAGGATCATTTAGACGTTAGTTTTTCACCTACAAGTTCTGTGTTTTCATGGATAAAACTTGTACCTACAGTCTATGGAGCTGTTCACATGTCCATGTATTTTTGCAGGCCACGTAGTCCACACAAAAATGTGGAGACGACTGATTTTGATCTGAGTCAATAGATCGCGAAAAAAATCAGTCGGGATTCAGAGGCCATCTGTATGATGTATGTTTTTTGAAGACTGGTTGATAGGAGGAGCTGGAAACCTCCGTTTTTTTTTTCACATATGAGAAAAGCTCCCGAAAATCTGTAAAACTGACATTGACCAAACTCTGCAGAAAATTTCATCAAAAACACTGATGAACCTCGTACCATTTCTTGCATATGTGAAAAATTATTAATGTTTGAATGAGCCTTAGAGGGATTGTCCAAGTTTATGGGCTCAAGTCTACAGTCACTCTCTGTGACTGCAGACTTGTGAGTCCTCACAGCGCTCACAGTGGGCACTGTCAGGATTTTCCAGAACTGAACGAGCAAAGACGAGACACTACATAAATGTGTGCACACCTATATATCAAGTAAATCACAACTTTATTGTAAGACGTACAAAATATAAAAAAACATTAAAAACATATCCCGTAAGGATCAAACAATAAACACACCATTCTATTAAGTATATGACAAATGACAGCCTGAGATGATGGAAAGATATATCAATACAATCCTGTGCATAAATATATGAATATAAGGAATATAAATATATTAAGGCCGAGCCCTTATAGGTAGTATAATTTTAGCACCACAGATACCAATATCCAATGGGCGTCCCCACATATTGTCACACCATAAACAAAGTCCCAAGCATGTGAGGTAATCACTATGTAAATAAAATCCTGTGACTAAGGGTACCGTTACACAAAACGATTTACCAACGATCACGACCAGCGATACGACCTGGCCGTGATCGTTGGTAAGTCGTTGTGTGGTCGCTGGGGAGCTGTCACACAGACAGCTCTCCAGCGACCAACGATGCCGAAGTCCCCTGGTAACCAGGGTAAACATCGGGTTACTAAGCGCAGGGCCGCGCTTAGTAACCCGATGTTTACCCTGGTTACCATTGTAAATGTAAAAAAAAAAACCGTACATACTCACATTCCGGTGTCCATCAGGTCCCTCGCCGTCCGCTTCCCGCACTGACTGAGTGCCGGCCGTAAAGTGAAAGCAGAGCACAGCGGTGACGTCACCGCTGTGCTCTGCTTTTACTTTCCGGCCGGCAGTCAGTCAGTGCGGGAAGCAGACGGCTAGGGACCTGCCGGACACCAGAATGTGAGTATGTACGTTTTTTTTTTTTTTACATTTACGATGTTTACCCTGGTTACAAGCGAACGCATCGCTGGATCGGTGTCACACACACCGATCCAGCGATGACAGCGGGAGATCCAGCGACGAAATAAAGTTCCAAACGATCTGCTACGACGTACGATTCTCAGCAGGGTCCCTGATCGCTGCTGCGTGTCAGACACTGCGATATCGTATGGATATCGCTGGAACGTCACGGATCGTACCGTCGTAGTGACAAAAGTGCCACTGTGGGACGGTACCCTTAGATGTACTATATGTCACTAGGAGAAATGAGAAACTTTGCAAAGGCAAAGTGCTGCAAAAGTGGCTGACCAATAACACAGCCAAAGGTACAGCCAACAACAATAAGTCGGCTCACCAAAAAGAAGAAGGAGCCGAAATAGTTACATGTTAAACGTCTGCCATGAAGAGGACCCCAGTGCTGGCGGATCAGTGGGCAATCAAGAGAAGGTGTGGGAGAATCCCACGCGTATCGCTGCGCTAAGCAGCTTCGTCAGGGAGAGTGATTCTCCTGCTGAATGTGACCGCTAAATATAGCCAGAACTGGCAGGCGGGCATGTTACCGCAAGTATACGACTCGCATACCTGGGGTCACATGTCAACTAGATATACAAATGAATTGAACGAGTCTGGACAAGTCTAGTCGGAATGTGGCCAGAAGTATGCAAATCACTTACTTATGGTTACATGACTACCGGCTCCCGGCGCCACCACCAGAAAATCCTGACAACGTGCACTGTGCACTCTGTTTGCAGTCACAAAGGGAGACTCCAGGCTTGAACCCACGCCTGGACAGCCTCTTTAAGGCAGGATGCTCTAGAGCAGGAGGATCTTTTATTTTTTGTGGGAAAAGTTTCAGCAAAACTTGCATTTTATTCATTGAAATCCCTCGTGTTTGTAATTAAAAGAAAATTAATTTTTAGGCACTGGGGCTATGTAGGGACTTTGGCCGCTACACCTGTGAAAGCAATATAAGTGAATGGGATAATATGACTATGACAAACAAGTTGCAGGAAGTCAAACCTCAACAGATTTTTGTTTGTCGTGGTCCCAGTACCCTCGGTGTTGCAATCCGACCCCATTCACTTGTATTGCAACACCTCTAGGACTTTGGCCGAGTGACCAAAAGTGTAAGCATCACCTAAAACTAATGTTCCCCAACTCCACTCCTCAAGGCCACCAACAGATCTTATTTTCACAATTTCCTTAGCATTACACAGGTGATGGAATTATACTAAGGATATCCCGGAAAGATGATCCATTGGTGGCTACTGAGGACTGGAGTTGGGGAACACTGGTCTAAGCCAGGCAACATGCTTAGAACCCCAAATTATTTTTGCCCCGTGCTCAAGAATTGGTTTTATCATTGTTGGGTTTCTCTAATGTGCAGAATATCACTAGGTAGATGTGACATCCGTGAGCCATGGGGCTCTACGTGGCTCCTGTTTCAGTATTTTCATTGTATTCTAGAGCTATGACCCACTGGAAGGTTTGTGACGTTGTTTAGCTTTTCATATTTTTCTTTAGTCCCATGCTGCAATTCTTCATTTCTGCTTTTTGACTAGACCATAATCAGTATTTGTATTTTGCAGATTAGTTTTTACTATTTTTCCAGGTAGGTTTCAGTAAAAAAATGAATTGTAATCACTGAGCCTGAGAGGCATTGTATTCGCACAGCTTTTAGTAGGAAACGTGGGGAGTTTCTGAGTCTGGGTAATTTATAATTAGCTTAATCAAATTGTGCATGGAGAGGGCAGCCGAGAGGTGCGAGGTCAACGGCAGCTGCCATCAATATTGATCCACTGCCAGCCTCTTCCCGAGCTTTATACTCTTGAATTTAGTCTCTAGATGTGTTTCTGAGTCCGACACTGAGCCAGTGTTAACCCTGCAGGAACAAAACATTAATTCTATTTCTGACATTTTTTTCTGTTGTGCTGATCCGAGAACCAGTACTCCACTGATGCCCTAAACAAAGTGGGGTTGTCACTCCGTCATCCAAGATCTTTCAATTCTTATCTAGGCCTGTCTTTAAGGGCTCGGCCATGTAAGTCAGTCTGTGGAAAACTCAGATGTCATCTGAGTGAAGTCCGATTTTCACAGACTGCTAGAATGGAGAAGATGGGAACATTTTTTGTACATCTTCTCCTTATCCAAGAGAATCAGATCACACTCTGATCAACAACTGATCAGAGTGGGATTAGCATAATTGGCCAGATTCTCTCGAAGGAAGGAAGGAGCCTGAAGGAAATGCGTCAGCAGAAAATGACTTATTATTTCAATCATTTTTGTGGTAAATGTATGGTATTTGTTTTTTAATATATTAAAATATGCAAATGAGAAATGTTGCGATCACACCAGCCAGTGTGGCTTTTTTATACTAACTTTCTGATGTTTCAGGAAAAAATACATGTACATTGCCACAAAGGTCAGCCCCTAACCCTACCTTTAATATTGAAGCATCTAATGAGCATGTGCAAAGGGCAATGTGAAGGAAAGCTATGGTATCACCTATTGTGATTGGTGGATCCTGTGTTGTCAGCTACTGGATATATACAGGTGTTACATGTCATTATAATCCTATCTTTGACAATGATGAGCCTGCTGAAAGCTTCCTAAAAGGACAGGATATACTATTTAAAATAGATCCAGATTACTAATTTCTTTTATATCTCTTTTTTTTTTATAAAGATCTTTGTACCAATTTTTTTCTATATATATATATATATATATATATATATAAAATATAGTAAAAAGTTTTATTTTTTTCTGATAACACATTCTTTTTAACTTGGAACCTGAACAATTAGCTGTAATCTGTTGAAGAGCCCGATAGTGATTACATTTTGTACAGTGTCACCAGTGAAGTGTTACACAGTTCCCATTAAAATCAATGTAATGCTCCAGACTGAGATATACTCTTTATCGCTGTTTTTCAGGGCAGGTGCAGACAGACGTATTTTCGGTCCAAGTGTGATCCGTCAAAACATTGGATCGCTGCGCTGAGATGTGCGGCACTTCAGAACATTCGCTGCAGAGACCGGAGCAGCTGGGGAATGAGAAGAGGTGAGTATTTTTTTTTTTCAATCAGTGAAAACATTGTGGTAGCCAGAATGCTGTATGGAGGACCATGGGGAGTGCATTATACTATATGGAGGACAATGGGGAGTGCATTATACTATATGAAGAACTAGGGGAAGTTCAGTATACTATGTAGAGGACTATAGGGAGTGCAGTATACTATATGGAGGACCATGGGGAGTGCATTATACTATATGGAGGACAATGGGGAGTGTGTTATACTATATGGAGAACTATGGGGAGTTCAGTATACTATGTGGAGGAAAATGGGGAGTACAGTATACTATATGGAGGACTATTGGGAGTGCAGTATACTATATGGAGTGCATTATACTATACGGAGGACCATGGGGAATGCAGTATACTATATGGAGGACCATGGGAGTGCATTGTACTATATGAAGGACTATGGGGTTCATTATACTATATTGAAGACTATGTGGTGCTTTTATATTGTATGCAAGCAATTATATAGTGGGGATGTTTGTGTAGGGTCCCTCATACAGTGTGGAGGGCTGTATGAGGACCATTATACAGTGTGGAGAAGTGTGTCGCCATTATACACTGTGTAGGCCCATTATACTATATGGAGGGCTGTGTGGAAATCACAGTTGGGGGATCATACTGTGTTGGGGTCATCAGAATTTTCTGGGAGAGTTGAGGGGTGGAGTACAGTAGGGCCATTATACTGTGTGTGGAGGAATTCACTGTGAGGGTATCTTACAAGTGTTTGTGAGGCACTTTTGTTGACATCAAAGTTTGAGTGCAATGAAAGGGGAACCTAGGGCACAAGTAGTAGTTATGGTATGTGCTCTTCTTCTGGGGGTAAGGGGGACAATTAGAACTTCAGCTATGGGGCCCCATGATTTCTTTGTATGCCTCTGCTAGGTCCAATGATGTTCTATTGGGCTGTGTACATGTCCTATATTTTCTTCAGAGTCTGAGGAAACAAAACGCTGCATACCTGAGTTTTATCTGCTATCCAGATTGCACTCAGTCATGCAAGTCAAATGCGTGTGTTGAAATCATCGGATGGCATCCTTGAACTAATAATATGAAAAAGGTGGAGATATTTTTTCCATCTTCTCCTCATCCCAGAGAATCAGATAACACTGTGATGACACTCTAATAATAAAGTCTTCTGTTGAAAATTTAAAACTCCCATCATGGAACATCCCAGGATGATGGAGCCACATGTTAGAAGCCACTCACCAAATAAAAACTAAAATGTACCAGAATGTTATTTTATTACCATCACGTATTCAGCAGCAACATTTCTCAACGGTTCAGGAGACATTCTCCCACAATAACATAGGTTACGATTAAAATTCCCAAGCTTTTCTTTCGAAAGTCCAGGTAAGGTCAAGAAGCGTCAGCGTGTGACCATGTGACCACTCAGCATGTGTGCAATCTACGCTCGCAAAAATGTCACTGGGAAGGAGCCACTGTCGCCAGGAGGCTCACACATAACACGTCCGCACAGGGTGAAGGTCAGCTGAAAAAAGAACATTCTGCGGATATGTCCTGCAGCAGTGACAGCTCTGTGGTCCCAGCCTGTAACCTACCCCGTCCTTCTACCAGATCGCGGGTGGGAGATTTACAGGAAAATTTCTTTTGGATTTCAGAAAGATATTATGGATCTTCAAAAGGGTCAGGAAACCCAAATCTGCACGCCATCATGAATTATGTCAGCGTACGTACACTGTACCAGTATCTAGCTGCACGTTTTGGATTGATTAAAGGGGTCATCCAGTACCTTTTATTTCTGTAGGTGAGTGGCACTACTGATGTGGCATCTGTATGATACCAGCCAGCCATGCATGACACCTGGACTATGGCCATTAAACACCAAGTCACTGGCACCTCCTGAGCGGAAATGAATAAACTCTATAAGCCTACTTTCACACATCAGGCTTTTTGTATCACGCTAAATCCGGCTAATATTTTAAAAAAACAGATCCGACTTTTTTTTGCAAAAAACTGATGCGCCAGATCAGTTTTTTAGCCGGATCCAGTCTTCTTTAATGCGCATGTATTTTTTTTTTTTTGAGAGAGAGAGAGAGAGAGAAAGGAAAATCTCCATGATTTGCATGGAAAATGCTGTGAAAATCTGATCCGGACGCCGGATTGTTGTTTCACATCTCCGTTTCATTTGTTTTGGGCCGATTCCGTCACTGTGCGTTTTTTTCCGCCAGACAAAAAAAAGTTGCAGTGGATGTTTTCTCCGTCCGCCGGAAATGACTATTTGAACGGATCTGGCAAAAAACGGATGAAACGTGTGGCCATCAGGCACAATCCGGCGCTAATACAACTCTATGGGAAAAAAACGGATCCGTTTTTTTCAAAAATTGCCGGATTGTGCCTGAAACAAAAAGCGTGATATGTGAAAGTAGCCTTACTCTCCTTAGGTTTTTAAAGGGAACCTGTCACCCCCAAAATGGCTGGTGAGGTAAGCTCACCGGCATCAGGGGCTTATCTACAGCATTCTGTAATGCTGTAGATAAGCCGCCGATGTTACCTGAAAGAGGAGAAAAAGACGTTAGATTATACTCACCCAGGGGCGGTCCCGCTGCGGTCCGGTCGGATGGGTGTCTCCGGTCCGCTCCGGCGCCTCCCATCATCGTTCCATGACGTCCTCTTCGGGTATTTACGCCGCGGCTCCGGCGCAGGCGTACTTTGTCTGCCCTGTTGAGGGCAGAGCAAAGTACTGCAGTGCGCAGGTGCCGGAAAGGTCAGAGAGGCCCGGCGCCTGCGCACTGCAGTACTTTGCTCTGCCCTCAACAGGGCAGACAAAGTACGCCTGCGCCGGAGCCGCGGCGTAAAGACCCGAAGAGGACGTCATGGAACGAAGATGGGAGGCGCCGGAGCGGACCGGAGACACCCATCCGACCGGACCGCAGCGGGACCGCCCCTGGGTGAGTATAATCTAATGTCTTTTTCTCCTCTTTCAGGTAACATCGGCGGCTTATCTACAGCATTACAGAATGCTGTAGATAAGCCCCTGATGCCGGTGAGCTTACCTCACCAGCGATTTTGGGGGTGACAGGTTCCCTTTAATTGGGGCAGGAGGCGAGTAGAAAGAATATTCCCCAATGGTACAAAAGTCCTACAAGTATAAGCATGTTCTTAGCTCAACATACTGTAGCATCCTACAGATCTGTGAAAGTTGTCACTGTGTTTTACCCCCATATACTGCAATGATAGCCCCCTAGGTGAAACATTGCAGATACAGAATAAGGCTATGTGCACACGGTGCGGATTTACCGCGGTTTTTGTGCTGATTTCACCTGTGTTTTTACACCTGCGGATTCCTATTAAGGAATAGGTGTAAAACGCTGCGGAATCCACACAAATAATTGACATGCTGCGGAAAATAATCCGCAGCAATTCTGTGTGGAATTTTCTGCAGCATGTGCACTGCTGATTTGGTTTTCCATAGCTTTACATGCTACTGTAAAACGCATGGAAAACAGCTGCAGATCTGCAGCATCAAATCCGCTGCAGTTCCGCAGCCAAATACGCATCGAGTGCACATAGCCTTAGTCATGTTTATCTCTGTACTTACAAGCAATCTTTCTTGGTCCGCCTGTAAAAGGTCCATATGCTGTATGTTAATGTATATGGAGGACTCCTTAACATGTGCACATAATAGAAGACTTCTAAGAATTTGCACTTAATATAGATGACTTTGAAGCATGCGCACAAAATAAAGAGGACTCGTAAGCATACAAACATAATAGATAGGACTCCTAAGCATACGCACATAATACAGAGGGCTCCAAAGTGTACACATATAATAGAAAGGATTCCCAAGCATATGTGCAGCGCCCCAGAGTCCTGGTCGTTGCAGTAATGTCGCTCTTCCACCTGGGAGAGTGATGTTATGTCTGATGGCACTAAAGGAGTTCACTTGACCAGGTATCACAGTCACACACTACACTTCACACTCCGGCCACCAGGGGGAGCAAAAGGTCCTATCTATTAGGCCACTCCTCACACACGGGTAAAACTGGGGGTTGGATAGGAAGTTAGAAGAGAAGCAGACTGGGCTTCGACCAGAGAACATCGAGTCGGGAGCCGCCTGGGTTAGACCCAGAGAGGTCCTGTCAGGGGTGGGATCCTGGCAGCGGCCTAGCACGAGATAGAGCATTACGGAGCTGCGCCTGCACCTCATTGCGGCAGCATCCTAAGAAAGAACACGAAGCGAAGTATATTGTGGAGAGTGAGAACCGAGATCACAGCACAAAGGCGATAGAACCAGAAGGAGTCCTACCATAAGATCGGTAACATCCTTCTGAGGCGCGTAGCCGGTGGCTGGAACACTGAGAGAGTACTGACTCTACGCATTACTCCAAACAACGGCAGGACAGTTAATTCCAAGTTGGCTGCCCAACCAAAATACCTAAGAAGACACGGAGGCAACTGTGGGAGAGGGGCGTCTCTAGGGTCCCTATAAATTAACTCCAGGCCTACCCCGTCATACGGGTTGTCCTATCCATACCATCTGGGGGACAGAGAGAGAGAACATCAGAAACATCTACAAAGGTTGTGAGGACTTTCCCGTGGTGCTCAGCAGTGAGATACTACAACACACAGGTGCTAGTAGGAAGGATACTGATTTCCTCCTGGATAAGGGAACTCTGGATGTACCTCCGGACCGGCCGGACTGAGCCAGCCCTGTGAATAGTGCTCTGGACTGTGGACGCTGAAGTCTTCAGTAAAAGGTAAAGAGACTGCAACCTTTGTGTCTTCGTTATTCACCGCGCCTTTCATCGTCCACCATCATCACCTACACATCTGGGAAGCCCTGGGGATATACTTCACCTGTGGGAAGGAACACCATCTAGCTGCCATAACATCACCCCAGTGGACCCCTAAGCAGCGTCGGTCACCCTGACCGAATACCACAGGTGGCATCATGAACACCGTACAAACTTCTCTTTTAATTGGACGCCCCTCAGAAGGGCCACGGACCAGGTCGGGCCACCGTGACATCCCCAAGACCGAGACAAAGGGACCCGGTACCGAGTACCCCATTGCCCTACACGTGGGGGCGCTCCATATGCACATTATAGAGAGGCAATATATCGTGGCACAGCTGTAATTGTGCTCAAGTAGTATCCCAAAACCATAAATCATTGTAAATAAAACCTGGCACTCAACTTTCAGAAACCTGTTGAAAGACTGCATTAAAATTCTTACTACAGATTTCTTAAAGTTGAGTGCAAAGTTTTATTTACACATTATAGAGAGGATGCCTAAGCATACGCACATTATAGAGAGGACTCCTAAGCATACGCACATTATAGAGAGGACTCCTAAGCATACACACATAATACAGAGGATGCCTAAGCATACACACATAATACAGAGGGCTCCTAAGCATACACACATGAGGTAATAGAGAGGACTCCTAAGCATACGCAAATAATAGAGAGGACTCCTAAGCATGCAAACATAATAGAGAGGATTCCTAAGCATGCACACATAATACAGAGGGTTCCTAAGCATACACACATAATAGAGAGGACTCCTAAGCATACATGGAGCGCCCCCAAGGGCTAGGGGTACTCGGTACCGGGTCCTTCGGTTCTCAAGGGGGATGTCACGGTGGCTGACCCAGTCCGTGGCCCTTGGGAGGTCCTTTGTAAAAGGGAAAGGTCTTTAAAGGGAATGTTCGTGACGCCACCTGTGGTATTCGGTCAGGGTGACCGACGCTGCTTTAAGGGGTCCGCTGGGGTGATGTTATGGCAGCTAGATGGTATACCTTCCCACAGGTGAAGTGTATCCCCAGGGCTTCCCAGTGTGTAGATGGTGATGGTGAGAGGCGCAGTGAATAACGAGGACACAAGGTTGCAGTCTCTTTACCTTTTTACTGAAGGCTTCAGCATCCACAGTCCAGAGTACTGATCACAGGGCAGGCAGAGTCCGGCCAGTTTGGAGGCAAATCCAGAGTCCCCTTATCCAGGTGGAAATCAGTAGCCATTCTTACGACAAGATTAGTAGCAGTCTCCATTGGAGGCAGTCTCTGTAAAAGCCTCAATTGTAAAACCAGTAGAAAGCCCCTTTAAGAAGGTGTAAACTATTTACAAGACAGTTTGTGAACCATTCACTGTCCATGATTCAAGTGTTCTTAAGGCAACGATGAACTTGTGCAAACTAAGGATCCCTTTAAACGTGGGACCCCTTTAAGAGATAACCCTGGACGGGTTTAAACATGGAAAATAGCAGCAAAAAGAAAGTTTAAGAACTATTTACAGTCAGTGTTCCTATTTGCGGTATCGTTTTATAACAATTTCCAAGGCACCAGCCGGCATCGAACACTTCCTGGCCTGAGAAGTGGGTGAGGGGATCTTCTTCTGGTTCCAAGTAAACGTCATGGGTTTGCTTCTCATGTATTGTCAAGTCATTAGCGGCTATCAAAGTTTGTGTAGCTTGAGTACGAATGTCAGCTTTAGCATTGGCCACAGCAGCAGGTCCAGTGGTAGTAATTATGCACACAGTAGTAGTGGTGTTGGTTTGAGGAGCTGCTGGTTCGGAGACTAGAGAGGTAGTGTTGTTAGTCTTAGTTTTGGCAGTAGGTGGCGCTACTGCAGGTTCAAATCGTTTAACATTCTTGGCGTACCAGCTTTGCTCGCTCCAGTGGCAGGTATAGGTCACATGATCCCCTCTGCACAAGTTTCGGTTAGGGTGACCGTCCCGGAAATGGGCTTCCATGTTATAGCTGGTAACAAAGACTTCTGTTTGCAGTCCCGGCTCCTGAATGAAGCCCCAACCCCTTTTCGGGTGAAAGGCTATTACTGTCCCCCTCATTGCTGGACGCGGTTCACGGCGTTCGGTCTTGTAGGTCGGCGTTTTACGTTGGGCTTTCTGTTCCTTTCTGTCTCTCCAGTGTAAGAGCAGGCATTGTCTATACTTTCCCCAGGTGAGGATCCCAATATAGGCCCCGTCTCTCGGAGCGTGCCATCGGAAGATCACCCCTTCAGGGCTCACGTCCAGCGGTATGCCCTCGGTCGCTAGGAGCGGAAGTGGTGTCCCATCGGTGGTGCGGGGAATCGCTGGAGCGATGGATGGTGTTCGGTTGTAGTCTGGAGGAGGAACAGTTACTGAAGCGGGATCAGTAGCTGGGGGGAGAGCGGTCGCCATCCCTGCTTCTGGATCTGCGGCCGCACATGCACGCTGCTCCTCCATTTTCTGGGGGCGGGGCTCCTTCTCCTTGTTCCCGCCATTGCAAATGAGGGGGCGGACCTCCTTGACTACTGGGCACGTCTTGATCTCGTAGCAGCAGTCGGAGGGGGCAGTCATCACTTTTGGCGCCACTTTGGTAGTCTCCTCCCATGTTGGCACGCCCTTCTTCTTCTCCTGCGCTCCTCGTGGCGCGGTAATGGCGGCAGTTTTGGTGGGAATTTTGGCGGTCTTTTGCAATACACAGTCCTTTAGTAAATCACACTTCAAGCACAATTCTGGCACAGTCTCTAGGCGCACATGACCTGATTTTCAGGCTTAAGTAGATCCTGTTCGTGACGCCAAAGTAGTTGGAGCGCCCCCAAGGGCTAAGGGTACTTGGTACCGGGTCCTTCGGTTCTCAAGGGAGATGTCACGGTGGCTGACCCGGTCCGTGGCCCTCGGGAGGTCCTTTGCAAAAGGGGAAAGGTCTTTAAAGGGAATGTTCATGACGCCACCTGTGGTATTCGGTCAGGGTGACCGACGCTGCTTTAAGGGGTCCGCTGGGGTGATGTTATGGCAGCTAGATAGTATACCTTCCCACAGGTGAAGTGTATCCCCAGGGCTTTCCAGTGTGTAGATGGTGGATGGTGAGAGGCGCAATGAAGAACGAGGACACAAGGTTGCAGTCTCTTTACCTTTTTACTTTAACGCGTTCAAGACCCGTGGAAGCGCATTCGCGCGAAACGGCCGTCGTCTAGTGGATATACATTTCCCTGCCTGTCCTGTATTTTACATCATGTTGGAATAAAGATTAAAGCAAAGTTGGATGGTGAGTGCCCGCATTTTTTCTTTTTCTCTTGCTTGAAATCCCTTTAAAGGTAATCTGTCAGTAAGATCAACATCCCCAAACTGCATATATGGGCGTGCAGGTCTTTGAAAGCAAAAAACATCTACACCTTTATACCTTCTATTTGTTGCTGCATTCCTGAGAAATCAGCATTTTAATCTGAGGTGTTATGTGCTCTGGGAGTGACAGAGCACTTCCCGTCCCACTATCTCTCCAGGTTGTCTCCCTTTGTGTCAACCTCTTTAGCTTGATTGATAGCTCATAGTTTGACAGACAGTGAGTTATCAATCAAGCTAAAGAGGCTGGTACTCTTTCACACCCAGAGCACTTAATAACTAATTTTGCATATTAATTAAAGTTATGATTTCTTGGGAAATGCAGCGATAGGCCAGTCTCACACGTCCAGATAATTCCGGTACTGGAAAAATCGGTACCGGAGTTATCCGTGTCCGTGTGCTCACGTGGCACATCAGTGTGGCACACGTTCGGCAGCCATGTGCCGCCCGTGTGCCGACTGAGGACCACACGGACCGTGCAGGAGACCGCTACAGTAAGCGCTGTCCCCCCTGCGTGTGGTGCTGTAGCCGCCATTCATTCCTTCTCCCCAGCAGCGTTCGCTGGAGAGAAGGAATGAAAAATCATGTTTTTTCATTTTTTTTTTTGTTTTTAAAATAAAGCTCCCGGTCAGCTCCCGCCTCCCACCCCCTGTGCGCCCGCCCGCTTGCATTAAAATACTCAACCAGCTCCCGCGATGCTTCCTCTCAGCGCCGCAGCTTGTCCTGTGTGAGCGGTCATGTGGTACCGCTTATTACAGTGATGAATATGCGGCTCCACCCCTATGGGAGGTGGAGCCGCATATTCATCACTGTAATGCGCGGCACCACGTGACCGCTCATACAGGACAAGCTGCGGCGCTGAGAGGAAGCATCGCGGGAGCTGGGTGAGTATTTTAATGCAAGGGGGCGGGCGCACAGGGGTAGGAGGTGGGAGCTGATCGGAAACTTTATTTTAAAAACGACAAAAAAATAAAAAAACATGATTTTTCATTCCTTCTCTCCAGCGAACGCTGCTGGGGAGAAGGAATGAATGGCAGCTTCAGCACCACACGCAGGGGGGACAGCGCTTAACTTTAGCGTTGTCTCCTGCACGGTCCGTGTGGTCCTCAGTTGGCACACGGGCGGCACACGGACAGCATCCGTGTGTGGTACGTGTTTACACGGATCCATTGACTTTAATGGGTCCGTGCGATCCGTGCGCTCACATGAACACTGACATGTCTCCGTGTTTTTCAAACGAACACACGGTCCGTGAAAACACGCTGACATGTGCAGAGACACATTGATTTTAATGTGTCTACGTGAGTCAGTGTCTCCGGTACGTGAGGAAACTGTCACCACACGTACCAGAGCCACTGACGTGTGAAACAGGCCATAGAAGGTAGAGTGTTGTCAATGAATCTACCTTTCAAAGACCTGCATGTCCATATATACGGTTTGGAGGGTTGATACTGGCACATTCCCTTTAATCGGCTTTTGTCCAGGCTTATAGTTATAGGGGCACAGAAGTACCAGTTATTCTTAGCTCCTGATGCCTAAGGCTGGGGTCACACATGCGTGTTTTACGTACGTAAGAGCGCAAAAACTACGTACGTAAAACTCGCATTACATATGGCACAATGCTTCTCAATGGGGCTGCTCCTATTAGCCGTATATTACGGTTCAGTATTAGGCCGGTTTCACACGTCAGTGGCTCCGGTACGTGAGGTGACAGTTTCCTCACGTACCGGAGACACTGACACACGTAGACCCATAAAAATCAATGCATCTGTTCAGATGTCATTGATTTTTTGCGGACCGTGTCTCCGTGTGCCAAACACGGAGACATGTCAGTGTTCGTGGGAGCGCACGTTTTACACGGACCCAATAGAGTCAATGGGTCCGCGTAAAACACGGACCTCACACGGACATTCTCCGTCTGGGGTCCGTGTGCGTGCAGGAGACAGCGCTACAGTAAGCGCTGTCCCCCCCACATGGTGCTGAAGCCGGTATTCATATCTTCCCTGTAGCAGCGTTTGCTATAGAGAAAATATGAAGAATAGTGTTAAAAATAAAGATCCATGTGTCCGCCGCCCCCCCACCCCCTGTGCGCCCCCCCGCTGGTCAGAAAATACTTACCCGCTCCCTCGCTCCTTCCTGGTCTGGCCGCGCCTCCTACTGTATGCGGTCACGTGGGGCCGATCATTTACAATCATGAATAGTCGGCTCCGCCCCTATGGGAGGTGGAGCCACATATTCATGACTGTAAATGATCGGGCCCACGTGACCGCATGCAGGAGAAGCCGCGGCCAGACCAGGAAGGAGCGACAGCCGACGGGGGACCCGGGTAAGTATTTTCTGACCAGCGGGGGGGCGCACAGGGGGTGGGGGGGCGGCGGACACCTAAATCTTTATTTTTAACACTATTCTTCATATTTTCTCTGCAGCAAACGCTACTGCAGAGAGGATATGAATCGCAGCTTCAGCAGCTTCAGCACCATGCAGAGTGGGTACCACACGCTCCGTGTGGTACCCACTCGCCATACGGGCGGCACACGTGTGCCGCACGTATGGCCTCCGTGAGTTCCCAGGCACACGGACACGGATAACTCCGGTACCGATTTATTCCGGTACCGGAATTATCTGGACGTGTGGGACAGCCCTTATACGGCGTTCTACGGCCGTACAAAATCGCAGCATGCTGCGTTTGTCAGCGTATTGCGCAAATAATACGCCAATGAAAGTCTATGGGGGCGAGAAAAATACGGATTCCACACGGACCAGCAGTGTGACTTGTGAGAAATACGCAGCGCTGTTAGTGAAAAGTCGGTAATTCAATTGCCGGCTTTTCATTTCTCCTTCACAAACCCGACAGGATATGAGACATGGTTTACATACAGTAAACCATCTCATATCCCCTTTTTTTTTGCATATTCCACACTACTAATGTTAGTAGTGTGTATATGCAAAATTTCAGCGCTGTAGCTGCTGAAATAAAGGGTTAAATGGCGGAAAAAATTGGCGTGGGCTCCCGCGCAATTTTCTCCGCCAGAATGGTAAAGCCAGTGACTGAGGGCAGATATTAATAGCCTAGAGAGGGACCATGGTTATTGCCCCCCCCCGTGGCTACAAACATCTGCCCCCAGCCACCCCAGAAAAGGCACATCTGGAAGATGCGCCTATTCTGGCACTTGGCCACTCTCTTCCCACTCCCTGTAGCGGTGGGATATGGGGTAATGAAGGGTTAATGCCACCTTGCTATTGGAAGGTGACATTAAGCCAGATTAATAATGGAGAGGCGTCAATTATGACACCTATCCATTATTAATCCAATTGTATGAAAGGGTTAAAAAACACACACACACATGATTTAAAAGTAGTTTAATGAAATAAACACAGCGGTTGTTGTAATAATTTATTGTTCTCGCAATCCATCAGGAACACCCTCGCTTGGAAAAATAATAAACGCACAAGATACATACCTTCTGATGAACCGTCTCGTCCCACGAAGTAATCCATCTGAAGGGGTTAACTAATATTACAGGCAGGAGCCCTGCTAATGCAGCTGTGCTCCGTGCCTGTAATCCCCGGCGAATGAATGAAATGTAGGTCATTGACCTACATTTCCTTCAGTCGCGGTGATGCGCCCCCTGGTGGATGTCCTCATATGACCTGGAGCGTGGGAAAAAGTTCCCAGGCTGCAGTTCATGAGAACATCCACCAGAGGGCGCCTCACCGCGACTCAATGTAAGTACAGATCACTGCTTTCCTTTCAGCACCCGGGGATTACAGGCACGAGCGAGTGGTTTATCGCAGCTCTGCCTGTAATATTAGTTAACCCCTTCAGATGGATTACTTCGTGGGACGTGATCTGACATCAGAAGGTATGTATCTTGTGCGTTTATTATTTTGCCAAGCGAGGGCCTGGAAATGGATTGCGAGAACAATAAATTATTACAACAACCGCTGTGTTTATTTCATTAAAATCCTTTTTAATCATGTGTGTGTGTGTTTTTTAACACTTTCCAACAATTGGATTAATAATGGATAGGTGTCATAATTGACGCCTCTCCATTATTAATCTGGCTTAATGTCACCTTACAATAGCAAGGTGGCATTAACCCTTCATTACCCCATATCCCACCGCTACAGGGAGCGGGAAGAGAGTGGCCAAGTGCCAGAATAGGCGCATCTTCCAGATGTGCCTTTTCTGGGGTGGCTGGGGGCAGATGTTTTTAGCCACGGGGGGGCCAATAACCATGGACCCTCTCCTGGCTATTAATATCTGCCCTCAGTCACTGGCTTTACCGCTCTGGCGGAGAAAATTGCGCGGGAGCCCACGCCAATTTTTTCCGCCATTTAACCCTTTATTTCAGCAGCTACAGCGCTGAAATTTTGCACATACACACTACTAACATTAGTAGTGTGAAATATGCAAAAAAAAAGGGGATATGAGATGGTTTACTGTATGTAAACCATGTCTCATATCCTGTCGGGTTTGGGAAGGAGAAATGAAAAGCCGGCAATTGAATTACCGACTGTTCACAGATATCGCGCTGAATGAAATCTAAATACAGAATATATATATATGTGTCTCAATGACATATATATATATATATATATATATATATATATATATACTGTATATATGTTTTCCCTAAGATTTGAGCACATAAATCCATTAGATGTCGGTTTTGCAAGCCTGCGCGAAAATCTCGCAGTACGGATGCCATACGGATTACATACGGAGGATGCCATGCGCAAAATACGCTGACACACCCTGACTACGGATCACTATTTTGGGAACATTTCTCCGTATTACGGCCGTAGTACTGACGTATAATACGTGGCGTATTGTCTTACGCCATGTGTGACTCCAGCCTAAGGAGGAACTCTCTACCACATAAATGGCACTTAGTATATGGGGGCCCTGTTACAGATTTTTGCACTGGAGCCTGGGAGATTCACTTTACGCCTTGGCTGTTAAGAATAAGCAGCAAACCGACAGAATGTATGGCAGGTTATAAAGATTCGGGGGTCGCTCCTCTGTTGTACTTCCACTTAATTCTAGATTTACTGTCACCTTCATCCAGGTGATTCATGTTTTTCATTCCACCATTGAACACATGTTCGGTGCGAGATTAAAGTGCTGCCTGGTACACGCCAGTCAGCATAGGAAGAAATAAGGCATCAATCTCCTCGTCAGACCCCCAAAGCTGAGTGCGAGGCTCCCCTGGGAGGCCCGGGCTGTTTTATTTTTCACTTCGGCTTAGACGTGGCTGATTGAAAATTGCAGCCTGCAGGGCCGCGAGCGACGTCATGCTTTTATCCCACAGAGACGTCGCTGATTTATAGAGAATAGCTAAAAAGGGCCCTTGTAGGGACGCGTCGGAACAGTGGAGGAAGCAGAAAGGCTGGTTTAACCCATTTCGCACCCAGGAAAGAACATTCTAGATAATGTGTTCCAATGATGTGACCGTTGTAGCGACTAATTTCATCACAAGGGAAAATTCTACAACATCAGTATAATCAAAAGCTAGTTGTTGCATAGTTCCCTTAGGATGAAAAAAGACACAGGTCCATCAAGTTCAAACTTTCCTCTAGATTAGATAGAAAAAAGCGTCCGGCCAGGCTTGTAATGATCTCGGTCGCAGAGGGTGCGACTATGACCAGGCCCACTGACAACAGCTTCCCCTGTATGTGCTTCCTCAGACGCACGCCTTCACCTGAAATATATTGTGGGAGAGGGACTCGCCGGCTCCTTGCACCACAATACCCTCTGTCGGCCAGTCTGTGACCGGCAGCCCGTGATGGGCGGCACATGGTGACATCATGCGCTGTCTGTGTCGGCACACCGAAGTCAGTTGTTGGCCCCTGCGCCATCTAAAGAGGATGATGCTATAAGTCGTGGGGGAAGCTAAGGGTAATCGTTTCTTTCTTATTAAAATGTGCTGGAGAAGAAAGGAAGATGCCCAGGATGGGAGGAATATTGCTAGGAAGGGGCCTAAGATTGGGGGCATTATACCAGGGAGGGGCACAGGATGGGTGGCACAGTACTGGGATAGGGGACATTGTTATAAGATAGGGGGCATTAATACTGGTAGAGGCCAGGATGGGACATTATTATTTGACATTGCCCGGGATGATGGACATAATTATAGGAAGGGGCCCAGGATGGGGGACATTGTTAAATAAAAGGCTCAGGACAGGGGACATTATAATCTAATGGGGAACATTATATCATGATAGGGACATTGTTATAGCATGGGGCGCAGGATGGAGGACATTGATACAGGAAGGGGTCCCAGGATGGAGGACATTGTTAAAGGAAGGGGGCAGAATTACAGGACGGAGCCATGACAGGGAACATTATTACACGGGAGGCGAATATGTATGTCTTTCTAGGATCTAGAACATTAGAAGGGCCCAAACATCTAACCAACATGCAGGTGGGGGCCCAGTCCCATATTTTTCACTGGTGCATTTGGCCATGATTACCTCTTGTGGTCGGGCATTTCGCAGTCTGACTGCTCTAACTGTAATGAACCCTTTCTTGATGTCAGAATCATCTTTCCTCCAAACGTAATGAACCTGGCAAGTAGAACATCACATCAGGGGGTGTTGAGCTATCAGTCTTTTATGTCCTTGGGGCCCAATGGAACCCAAAGGCCCCTAAGAGGCCCTCAGTATTATGTATGGCAGACAAAAGGAACAGGATCTGTTATAGGTTTTGTAATGGGGGTCAGGAGCTCCAAGTTACATCTTTGTTTGGGGGTCTACAAGTCCTTCTTAGAAGTGGGCATATACAGTGGTATAACACTATATACATTCATTGGCATATATGGTCCACAATGCAAAATCTTCAACAGGGTCCCCAACTGTCATGGGCCTTTAATAGTATTGGTCTTCTCTTTTTGACCCCCTTAGGCTCCAGTTCCTGAGTGTGACTGCAACCTCTACACCCAATATATGAAGGGTGTACTGTTTTCATACTAGATCCTATTTTGATGTCCTAATGCTGAATCTAGACATCCTGGATAAGGCAGAGCGAGTAGTGGTCACCCCACACATGTCCTGCATGCTCCTTACATTCACACCCCTGGAATATAGAGATTTTTAAAATGAAATGCTTGATATAGGGCTGCATAAGGTATCAGTAGCAGCTACGTACAATTCTCCAGCTCTGGCAAAATTAAAGTTATTACAATAACATGACTTTCTTTCTAAAACAGCACCACCCCTGTTCAATGGTTGTGTATGGTATTGCAATTCAACTCCATTGAAGTGAATGGAACAGTTAGGTAGTATACCATACTGTTATATAGTTTAGACTTCATTAAAGGATTAGAAAAACATCACTGTCTTCCAAAAAACAGCGCCATCCTTTTATACTGGTTGTATCTAGTATTGCACCTCAATTGAAGCAAATATATATATATATATATATATATATATATATATATATATATATATATATATATATATATATAGTATATATGTATATATATCCCAGCTTAGATGGCATTAAAAGAGTAGAAAAAGTTGCCTTTCTTACAAAAAAACAGCACCAAAACTGTCCATCAATTGTATTGCAACTCAACTCCATTGAACTGAGCTGCAATACTACCTAAAACCTGTGAATAGGTGTAGCGCTGTTTACACTCAAGATTATATGAAGATTCCTCCACCAGAGAATGACTGTTCTTGCCTCACTGCCTGTGCATGTGGAGCACAATCAATCACTATGTGCTGTTTTATGTGTACCATATGGCGGTATGAAGTGTAAATATGCCTTTTACCCTCCGTCTGCCTGTTCTGAGGCAGAGACAGTCAGATAGAGACTTATTAATTAGTCATGTTTCCATTTCATAAATATTAGCACCCCTATGCCCCACAGCCTCATTTCCTCTCGTCTTTGCACTTTTACCCGGTTGACGGTTTCCATCTCTATGGCTGATAAATAATGGAGAGGCGGCGGTGGGTTAAGTGTATGCAGCCAGAGGGTGATGTTTAATTAGGTACGAAATGAAAGTGTTCTCTTCACTCCGAGTGATTGAGAGGCGAGCGGCCGTGTGAGCGACAAGCAGATAAATCTTAAGAGAAGGAATGCAATGGACGTCTAGATGAGATGTCACCAAAGGGCTTGTCCATGTTAATAATGAAGCTCGACCAAACTCTTCACATTTGTTTTGTAAAACGACCATGGCTCTTAGTTAAATGCCCAATTATTGCATTGAGTTTTAGGAATCACTCCAGGGCAAAGATAAAAACTCAGCGTAGCTGCCCCAACTACCAATTGGCACCAACCACTTTTGTCATACACTGGCCCTCATGCCCCAATTTATGTAACAGGGTGTTGCTCACATGTGCACCTTGTGGAGCTGTACAGGGGCCCATAAGATAAGGGGACCCACCTTCACCTTAAAAATAGCTTGCTACTCCCCTCTTACTATTAAAAAAACACATGCACGCACAGCTAAACTGAGCATGCATACTATATGTTGGGATCAGGAGGAATACGTAGCTGTCCACCAAACAGATCGAGCATATATTGGGGGTTCAGGAGGAACTGAGCTTAACTGAGCATGCATATGCATGGGTAGAATCAGGTTTAATTACTATCCCCCAAAATAAGAGTTCATATTTATGGGAGGGATCAAAAGGAATATTTGTTCACCACACCAAGTGTGCATATGTGTGATGAGAACGAGGGTCATCAGGCATATCGGTCTACAGAACTTAGCATGCATACGTATATATGGGGGAGCAGGAATAAAAGCTGTCCATGGAACAAAGCATCCATATATAAAGAGGGATTAGGAGGAGTTGCTAGTCATTGCTTCACCGAACCGATCGTGTGTATGTATGAAGGGATTAGGAGGAATAGCTTAACACAGTGTGCATATCGATGGGAGGATCAGTAGGAACAGCTTTCCCCCAACCAAGCACGTGTATGTGTGGGGGGATATGGAGCTTCTGCTAAATCGAGCGTGCATATTTCTGGAAGGAATAGCTGTCCAACAAATTGAGTGTCTAAATATATGAGGGAATCAGGAAGAAAAGCCATCTGCCAAACGCAGCGCTCATATGTCTGAGGGTGTTAGAAGGAATAGCTATTGATTGAACTGAGTGTGCATATGTATGGGGGAAATCAGCAGGAATAGGTGTTTGCCAAAAAGAGTGCAGATGTCTGAGTGCATCAGGGGGAATAGCTGTCCATAGTACCTAGCTTACATAAAGGAATGGTTGTCCACTGAGCTTATATACATATGGGGGGATAAGCAGGACTGAAGTCTGCAGTCACTCTATAGGACTGCAGACTTGGGAATCCACACAGTGCGCACAGCGCTCACTGTCAGAATTGTTTTTGGCTGGGATAGGGCAATTAAGATACTACCGGCCACATTCCAACTGGACGTGTATGACCTTGCTCAAATCATTTTTATTAAGCAAAGCCGTGCACGTCTAGTTGACATGTGACCACATGTTTGCAAATTGTATACTTGCGGTCATGCACACACCCTCTCCCAGCACAGGCACTGGAGAATTCTGAGAGCGCGCACCCTGCACACTGTAAGAAATCATAAGAATTCATAAGTCTTCCTGCAGTCACTACCCCTTTAAGATGAATTGAATGTGCATAGGTATGTGAGGCTCAGGAGAAATATGTGTTTTTGTTTTAACAAGACAACCCCTTAACCCTGAAATAGAACCTAGACATTTTGAGGTCCTCCCTCTATGAGACACAGTCGACAGCCACTAATTAAAGGAGTTGTGTTACTGAAGCTCTATTCTGTTCACTTTTATGGAGCCCAGCTGCACTACCACACACAACCTGCATGTACAGGGGTGGCACTGTTTCTGGAAGAAAGGAGCCATGTTTCCTAACTGTGGACAAAACCTGTAACAACTGGTGGTCCTGCCCCTTATACATGATGGCATTTTTAAAGGAGTAACTAAAGGGGGCACAGTGATAGTAGTCACAGGTATATCTAGGTTTTCTGGCACCGGGGGCAAGAATTCAGTTTGGTGCCTCCCAAAGCACATATGCGATTTGCATAATTAATCATGTGATCATAAACTTCTCTTCCTAATTCTCTACATGTTCAGTAAAAAACAGAGAAGCAGGAAGAGAAGCTCATTGTCACATGACCATAAGGCCGGGGTCAGACTAGCGTATTGCATCCGATGCGAGAGCATAGGATGCGATATGCTAATGACCCTCGGCTCCTGCTCTGCAGTCACACAGAATGACTGCAGATTCATCAGAAACTTGGACAACTCCTTTCACCCCTTAGTGATGGAGCTAATTTTGATATTTGACATAATTTGTGACATACTGTACTTCATGAAAGTGGTAATTTTCGGTCGATCAAAAATTTCACAAAACTTTAGATCATTTTGCAATTTTCAAACTTTTTAATTTTTATGCCCTTCAGCTAGTTATACCACACAAAATAGTTAATAAATACAATTTTCCACATGTCTACTTTACATCAGCACAATTTTTGAAACCTTCTTTTTCCGAAAATATAAAGGTTCAAAGTTAATTAACAATAACTCAATTTTCCAACACAATGGACAAAACCATTTTTTGGGGACCACATCACATTTGAAATGACTTTCAGGGGTCTATATGACAGAAAATACCCCAAAGTGACACCATTCTAAAAACTGCACCCATCAAGGTGTTCAAAAACACATTCAAGTTTATTAACCCTTCGGGTGCTTCACAGGAACTAAAGCAATGTACAAGGAAAAAATGAATATTTAACTTTTTTCATAAAAATTTTGCTTTAGCCTCAATTTGTTTTTACTTTCTCAAGGATAAAAGGATAAAATAGACCCCAACATTTGTTGCGCTGATACTCCATATGTGGGGAAAGGCTACTGTTTGTGCATATGGCATGGCTCGCAAGGGAAGGAGCACCGTTTGACTTTCTGGACTCAAAAATAGCTGGAATCGAGAGAGGACGCCATGTCGCATTTGGAGATCCTCTGATGTGCCTAAACAGTGGAAACCCCCACAAGTGACCCCTTTTTGGACACCCCTCAAATATTTTATCCAGGGTTATAGTGAGGATTTTTAACCCAAAGGTGTTACAGAGAATTTGATAACATTAGGTTGTCATATTGTCACATTGACTATGTTATCATGTAGTGTTAAGCGCAAATGCTCGCATTCACCAAGTCTTGTGGGTGCTTGAGCGGCCCCGATGCAAACTTGAGTAGCGAGCACTTGCGCTCAACATTAGTCATCATGTCTTCATAATTTTTTTTTTAAACTTTAAAAAAAAAACTAATCCAACACTCATGCTAACCCTAGTCCAACGCTAACTCTAGCCCAACACTAACCATAGCCCAACCCGAACCCTAAGCCCATGCCTAACCCCAACCTCAAGCCTAATCTTAATGGCAATGAATGAAAGAAAAGGAATAAAAATTATAAAATAAAAAAATGTAATCAGGGGATGATGTAGTGGGGATGACATACTAATTATTGGCTTTTGATCAATGTGATAGGATCACAGTGATCAAAATGAAACACTAGGAAAATCCCTGCTGTTGCTGGGTGCTGGCCCGCAGATCTCTGTGGGCACACTTCACATGCGGCGGCATCTTTTCTCAGGAACAGAATGCAGAGAACCATGTATGGAGCAGGAGGGACCGGGGAATGGAGGAGGTACCGGGGAGGGCTTGGAGACCTCTTTTCTCTCTCCTCTGACATGTATATCATGTCAGAAGAGAAAGAAATTTTTTAATAGCTGGCACACTTTTTTATGTGATCGCCAGTATTCGTTGAATAACGACGATCACGAGATCGGGGACCGGAAAAAATGGCCCTGATCATGTTCTTCAGGGTCTCAGCTATCCCCAGTAGCTAAAACCCCAGAGATTTTCTTATGCTGGGGAGCTCTATAACCTTATTCCTAATTGCCGTTCTAAATTGATAATGAGGAAATAAGGCCTCTTAACGGCCTCTGTTTTAATGCGTATTGTTAAGGGTTTAATGCTCCTAACATAAATAAAAATGCCCTACGCTGAGCCCCTGAATATGTAATTGCCCCTCACTATATTCCCTGCACAAAATATGCCCAAACAGTGTCACTTTTATGGTACATCCTCTTCACACAGCTCTCTCCTTTCCATACTTGGCCCCCTCTTCACATGGTCCCCTCATACTGTGTCCCTACATGAGGCCCAGTCTCTATACACCACCTCACTCCTCCTCCTTGGCTTACTATCTCTTCCTGGCTGTGCCCTTGCACTGTCCCACTATGCTAACCCACCCTCCTCCACTACTCAGTCTTTATTCTACTTTCTCTACACACTATTTCTCTCAAAAGTCTCCGCATATGTTTCCCCCTGGCTCCTCATACATTTACCCTCTCACTTTCCATACTGCCTCCTCTCATATCCCTCTGACTCCCCATACTGTGCCCACACCCATCCCATCACCCTCACACACCATACTGTGTCCGCATATATTTTCTCCCTTGCTCCTCATACTATGTCTGCACCCATCTCCCCACTCACCATACTGTGTCCGCACACATCCCCCCTAACTGTTTCTTCATACATGCCCCCATCTTACCCCTTGCTCCTCATATTGTGTCTTCAAGTTTTTCCCGCTCCCTATATTGTGTTTGTACCCGTCCCTTCCTTGCTCCCCAAATCATCCCCGGTTACACTAAATCTCCCCCAGCCCCCTTACACTGAATCTCCCCCATCACAGTAAATCTCCTCCACACATAGTAAATATCCGCATACACAATAAATTTCCCCCACTGCACACAGTAAATCTCCCCACCACACACAGTAAATCTCCCCACCACAGTAAATCTCCCCCACACACAGTATATGTTCCCCAGCCCATTACACTAAATCTCCTCCACCACAGTAAATCTCCCCCAACACAGTAAATATACCCCAGCCACGTTTCAATAAATCTCCCTACACACTGTAAATACCCCCCAAAACAGTAAATCTCCCCAGCCTCATTACAATAAATCTGCCCCCACACACAGTAAATCTCCCCCAGCCCCGCTACACTAAATCTCCCCCAATTTGAAAATCTTCCTCATACAGTAAATACACCCACATACACTAAATACCCCCACACAGTTAAAACCCCCACAAACAGTAAATCTTCCCCAGCCCTGATTACACTAAATCTCCCCCACATAGTAAATCTCCCCCAACCACAGTAAATCCCCCCACCCTCTCGTAGCAATTTAATCTTTGGTGTCTTCAGCTAGTGTGGAGCACTTTCCACCAATGTTCTTCGCGCTTCTGCTTCACATGTCCTGATTATGCTACTGACATCGCTCTGACCCGGCGGTCAGAGCTTCAACTGTACTCACATCTGAAAGACGCAAGTACAATTGTTCACTAGGAGCCCGCGCACTGCACATTCTGTGAGCCGATTGACAGCTTCACAGCTGGATCAGAATGACTGACTCCCAGTCAGAGGGGTGGCAAAATGCAGCCGTCGGGGAAAACACTTCGGACCTCCACATTAGGTGGCTCCACTGTGCTCCTTGCCGGCTGCCACCCCCAGATACAGCTCCCATAGCAGTTGTTCCCTGACCAAAGTGCCAATGGACTACATAGGAAGACTCCAGCAATATAAAAGGCACATGGTGTGTCGGGGGGCTGTGGTACATATAAACTAAAATCAAGGAGGTGGACAAGGTGGGCCTATCGACAGAGATGGAGGTTCCTTTATGTGACGTCATTTTAGAGGAATTTCTTAATTCTCTAATTTTCTTTTTGAAATGTTGTTAAAACTTTTTTACTAATCCCATAAAACCAGGAGTTCGGAGTCTCTCAAATGATGAGGGTCTTTTGTGTTTTTGTTTTCCTTTTCCATATTCATCCCTAGTTTTACTTTCTTGAGCGATTATCGACAGTTTGCCTCTAAACCACAATTTTATTTTTTTTTGTTTTAAATAAAAATGTCAAGTCCATTTTTCGTAGCTCGGTGAATTGTGCTCAGAGCCATAGATTCAGCCTGTGAAGCTGCGAGGTAACGCAGTCAGGGAATCCCAAGCTGTTGGTGATGAACTTAGCTCTAACCTGAATACAGTAAAAGGCTGGAGACCAAACATAGCCAGAGGTTAATAGCGGATGCGAGGCCGAATGATCGCATTTTATGTTTATTGTTGCTATTTTTTACATTTAAGTCATCTGTTTGTTTTTAATATGCCATAGGGGTGGTCTTTGCCATCTTATCTCAGTTTAGTAGCATAACATTTGGTCTTGGTTAATGGAGATTTAGGTTCCTTTAACAACGATACAAATGAGGCGCCTTTCAGGAGCTGCTTGACACTATCACCGAATCATCCAAGACGGAAGATTTTGGTTCTGCTATCTCATAAATAAGACTCAAGTACAATTTATATTCCCTAACCACTCATTAAAGTGGTCGACCAATGCTTTATTTTCTTAAATCTATGTATTTGGGACTTAAAATAATTTTTGCAATTGGGTTTCATTAACATTTTTTACAGGGTTTGACGTTTTTAGGCTTTTTGTTTTGCTGCACATTCAGCTTTGATGGAGTCATAAATCAGCTGGCAGATAAAAGAGTTAAAAAAATCTCCTGTCATTCTATCTGAATACGCTCACTGATAGATTTCCAGTGAATTATTCTGCAGCCTGCAATGAACAGTATAATAGAGGAGTCTATAAAAGGCAGATGGTGAAAATTTTTAAATGAAACCCAAATCAGTTTTAGCCCCAAATCCATGCATTTAAGTATAAAAAATATTGTCACCAAAGGTTGACAACCCCTTTAACATGGAAAGAACCCTAGAATGGATTTAGGTCCCTTCTCTCCATGGCCCCCTTGGCTATTTCTATTGTCTGTACGCCCTTTGATTTGTATCACTGTACAGCTCCTCAGGCATTCTTGGCTTGGTAGAGATATTGGGCTGTAGAAAGAAACGGTGTGGATCCAGCTCCGGGATAAAAATGCAAAATTTTATTTAAACATTTAAAACGCTGCTAGAACATGACCAGCATGAAGGTGACGGAGAGCAACCAGCACCTGGACGCGTTTCGGGCAACAAAGATGCCCTTAGTCCTCAGTATGAGGCTTCTAGAATATTTAATAACAAGACCCCATTGGTAAGAAAAGAATTGGCACTGAGCAGGCTGCATTTTCATACATTGCCTAGAGCAGCTCAATATTTGGGTACTAGAGCTGAATTATAGGCATTTGACCTTCTTCACCTTGAGGATTGTGGAGACCTTCATCACCTTCCCTTACAATCCACCAAACATTCTCTAATAATGCCACTGGTCAGTATTTAGACTGCACTCCTCTGGGAATCCATCACTCAAGGAATTAAAGGGTACCCCGGCCACTCTGCAGAGATCCAATCTATCCAAGAAGCGGTGGAAAGCTCTCCAATGGAATCTTGGGGAGCCAGTAGCTCAGAATTATAACCCTTTATATCCTGACACCCATAGTTTACTCGTACATGTTGTAGGCTGGCAGGTAGCTCTCAGTTATACATTATAAAGAATCTATTACTCCAGTTTTCATGGAGATGACCTTGCCCAACTGATCTCTGGTGGGGTCCAAGAACAGGAGTGAAATGGGGATCCCTATCACATTTTTATACAAACACAAAGAATCATTCATTGCTTTCAAAATTGAGTGGATATTATCAATCCCATGGATGGCAAGAAGAACAAGCAAATCAGTTTTGGAACAAATCAAGCCAGATATGTCACTCAAAGCAAGGATCACCAAGCTATAATTTGCCTAATTTGGACACATCATAGGAAGGCAGCAATCACTGGATAAAGACATCATGGTCAGAAGAATAGAAGGAACAAGGCAGAGGAAGACCAGCAACCTAATGGCTTGATACTATCAAGATAACGGCAAAGAAGACCCTGGTGGACCCATCTAGGCTGCACAAGATCAATGTTTCTACAGAACATTCATCCATCAAGTTGGGATTGAGCCGAAAGCCGTTAAAAAAACCCAAATTGTCACATTGTAGAAGGACCATCTTTATCCTCATTTGCGCAAGGAAAGACTAGAAGCAATGGGATGAAACTAAATGGGAGGAGACACAGATTAGATATTAGAAAAACCTTTTGACAGTGAGAGTGATCAATGAGTGGAACAGGCTGCCACGAGAGGTGGTGAGTTCTCCTTCAATGGAAGTCTACAAGCAGAGGCTGGACAGACATTTGTCTGGGGTGATTTATTGAATCCTGCTTTGAGCAGGGGTTGGACCAGATGACCCAGGAGGTCCCTTCCAACTCAAACATTCTATGATTCTATGGGATTGAGCCGAAGGCCATTAAAAAAAGTATCCCTTTAAACATGGCAGACTCTGCCAGACCATCGACAACCTTTAGACACCAAGAGTTTATCACCGAGGAGAACTGAATAGAGCCATGAGTTATGGCGGAGGGTGCACATTATTACATATTCTCTCAGCATCCATTCCTCAATCTCCAGTAATAGCCCACCCCTTTTAATACCTTTCCTAGGCAGAATTGGCTGATCTATAATTTACAGCAAGTCAGAGACATCATTTTAAAAGGAGTCATTTTAATGCAGCCGTATTTCTGAGAGTCTCTTGTTAGGAGAAGCTATAAATCTTCCGTTTTCATCCTCCTGTGCTCTCTCATCTTCCCTCCAGTATTGGGATTCCCTTCATCCCCCCAAATATCCAGTAATAACACTGTCAATAAACTGTCGGCATCCTGGAAACTCCCACCGATATAAATTACAAAGCTTAACGTCGCAGAACTATTAAATATAACATTCCGCCTCATATCCACAGCTGTATCATGGACAACCACTTTAAAGTGAATGAGGCTGAACTGCAGTTCCAGGCAAAGCCTCAACCCTATGTGTGGCGCTGTGCTGGTGCTTTATAGTCTTTTCAGAACTTGACTGGAAAAGGGGTATTATCGTCTTAAGCATTGAAATCCACGAAGGTAATTGCCAGCCAATGAGTCAGAATTGCAGCGTTTTCCTCCGTCTGCACATTATTATAAGACCTGTATGGAAGTTTTTGCTTAATGCAGCCCCCTTATGTGGTAATGTGAATGAACACTTAATTGTGTTCTTTCTTTCTCCAACAAAGGCAACGTTTTTAAATCTCCCCCTGGGGGTTTGTGTGATGGCCGTACCCGCAGAACGTAAAAGTCTCCTATCAATGTTAGGATGCATTTTTGTGATCCTGCTGCATGCCACATCCGGAGCTGCGCTCAGAATCCTGTTGCTTTTCTGTGCTGATCCACAGATTGCTTTGCTGAGCGGCTTTTATACAGCTATATAGTGGAGATATGGTAACATTAGGCGTCAGCTTGCCCTGGTAAAGGAGGAAATGGAGCTGTTCACACCACAGTGCTGAACTTGGCTAGGAGAATGAATGAATCACTCTAGTCTTGAGACTTTAAAGGGGTTTCCTTAGGATAGGTCACCAATGTCTGATCAGTGGGGATTCGACACCCGAAACCCCTGTTGATGACCAGAACTGCTCAGTTGGGGAGCTGCACAGCACAGCTCCATCGACAGTATAGTGGTCACGGCCAGGTACTGCACATCTGCCTCTATTCAAATCAATAAGGAGTGGCTATGCAGTGCAGCCCCACAACTAAGCAGTTCCAGCTGCGCTGACACAGGGAACAGCGGTGCACCCCCACCGATCAGACATTGATGACAACCCCTTTAATATGTCAACATCCGAATAATTCAGGATATTAGGATTTGACTTTGAATGGTCCCAGTTCGAGTTGACCAAGAAGTTCAAAAGTCACTGGTCCAATGGCCATATTGGTAGTCACAACTGTCAGATCCGAGCCCTTCGACCCTTCTCCTACCTGCTGACATCCCCAACAAGTCTCCTGATTAGTGGGCCTGGCAGACTGCAGATATGGCCATTGCATCAGGGCCCTGTGAATGTTTTCTTGTCCTTTTCTCTAGTCCTTCTGCTTTCAGACAACATGACCTCATCTGAGCAATGCATTCTGTGAAATGAGGGAAAGTCAGTTCCTGAACCTGTAGTGCTGTTAGAATGCTGATAAAGAGGAGCGAACTAAAAAGTGAATGGCAGTTTACAAAGCATAAGAATCTGAATATTTCATGGACATGAGGTTAGCAAGATCCTGCTTTTTTACAGGCCAGGCAATAAATTCAGAGATAATATGATAAATAGACAATTTTATATCATATTATTTAAAAATGATGTTGTTGCATCCCAAAAAATAACTGCAAAGTCCCTGTTACTAGGAATCTCCTTCTGTGCAGCTTGCTGTCTACTGCTTATTGTAAGGTGTAATCTGTCTCTAGCAATTGGTAAGCAGAGACAAAGTACAGTAAGTCGGGGCCGGCGTTTTTCTCTCATTAGGATGTTGGACCATTTTGCTGCTTCTCTGATCCTGCTCTCCAGTCTGTAAAACTACATACCAGCAGAACAGAGAGGCAGACTTTCAGTTCTAGGCAGACAAGCCATTGGACAATGACAGGAGCAATGTATGCTGGAAAGTGGGGGGGAAGAAGTTCCAGCACCTATAGTTATGACAGAATGCCGGTAGATAAAGCAAATCTGCCCACTGAAAGAGTAGATGACAAGTGACAAATATGAGAATCTGAATGGTCTCTTGGCATAGGAAACTGGTGTGTGAAGCAAAAAGCATTTTATCTTCTTGTGGGTGAAGAGGGCAGTAAGAGCCCCAGGGAGGAGATCTTTGACTGAATAAATTGGCTACCATGTAATACCTAGCCAGGTCAATTACAATAGGAGCCATTTTTTTCTTACTAGCTAATGGGACCCCAAGTGAGAGACCTGCTCTTTGCCATTCATAAGCCCTAATAGAGCATATGGATGTAATGTATTGTTTAAATCATGAAGTTATTTAAGTGCCACAGGGTGCTCAAACAATACTGCCATAGAGTTATGGAGTTACTGACAGCACCATATACTGTTCAAATAATTATACAACCATACAGCGCCTAATAACGCCAAATGGTGCTCAAATAATACTGCCATACAATGACTGTCAACATTATTTAAAGCTCAAGTGAAACTGACAAAGTGACTAAAACAACCATAGGGTGCACAAATAATACCATCATACAGTGACTGAAACACTATACAGTGCTACACAGTGCTCAAGTAATACCACCATAGAGTGACAAACAACACTGTCAAGTGGTCAAGTAATACCACCATACAGTGTTTATAACAACATTTTATAATGCTCAATTAATACCGTCATAAAGTGGATAAAAAGACTATATAGTGCTCAAATAATACCGCTATAAAGTGGATAAAAACACCATGAGGTGCTCATATAATACAACAACAGCATACAGTGACTAACAACACTATAAAGTACTCCAATAACATCACACTATACAATGAATAACAACACTGTGTAGTCCTCAAATAACACCACTATAAAGTGAATAAAAACACCTTAGGGTGCTGAAATAATACAATACCACCATATAGTGACTAACAACACTATAAAGTGCTCAAATAATACTGCAATACAGTGATTAATATCAGCATATAGTGCTCAAATAATACCATTATAAAGTGTATAAATACACTATAGGGATCTCAAATAATACTTTCATATAGTGAATAACAGCATTGGTGCTCAAATGACACCTCTATAAAATGAATAAATAACCATATGGTGCTCAAACAATATACCCTGATTAACAACACTATATTGTCCTCAAATAATACTGCCTTAAACTGACTAAAAACACCATATAGAGCTCAAATAATACAACAATACAGCGACTAACAAACGATAAAGTGCTCAAATAATACCGCCCTCCTGTGATCAAATAATAATCCATACATAAATGACTACAGGCCTACACAATATTACCATTTGATCAATATAAAGATGGTGGATAGGACAAGCCCCTGAGGTGCCCTCACCCCGCGGCGCTGCCGGCTCTACACCCCTGAGGATGGCATCTAGTGACATGATTCTTTCGTACACTAAATCCTCGGCATTTGCTTCTCTTCGCTGTATGTGACCTTGAGCACACTGACATCTTACTGTTGTAGGGAACTTAATAATTTCCCAGTTTCCTATAGAATCGTGTTCAGTTCTTATTGATTTACCAGAATAATATGTTTCTGCGGTTAAAGGCATCAGCATCTTCACTGCATGAGAAAATGCTGTTAGTTGGGAGGCTACAGATGGCAGGTACGCTGCCTATCTAGTAAGTGAGCGAAATGACATTGGTATTCAACAACTGACAAGAGAGAAGTCCACAAATCTGTAGACTTTTGCAAAAATTTGTTTTCCCATTGTTCTAATGCATAAAAAAAATAGAAAAAAGAGCAAATTTTCACAATCTTGATTAAAAATCCACTACAGAAAAGTATGCAGCTCTAATGCAGAACTATGCATCACCATGGTTAAAGACTACAAACCAACCATTGTAGTCTGAGACCAGTGTGGATCACAGAGGACTAAAGAAAAAGTTGTTGTTCTATTTAATTTTGGGTAGGTAGTGGAGGTAAATGTACCTACGCCAAATGATATGATAGTACTGGCTGATTCCAGCCAGCTAACGCTCGGCATGCTCATTGCTATCTAATTAACGCTGCTAGTGATTAAACTAAAGTAAATAATGGCAACATTCAATAGCGCTTACGCAGGTGGTAAATTAACTTAAAATGAAGTTAATAACAATAATAATAATTAAAAATCAGAATAATACTAATACATTTTATTCACAGTGTAAAATCAAAAGCAAACTGGATTTGTGTGGTAATGTGTGGGGACAGAGCCTCGTGTGGTAATGTGTGGGGACAGAGCCTCATGTGGTAATGTGTGAGGACGGAGCCTCGTGTGGTAATGTGTGGGGACGCCGGCTCATGTGGTAATGTGTGAGGACGGAGCCTCATGTGGTAATGTGTGGGGACGGAGCCTCGTGTGGTAATGTGGAGGGACGGAGCCTCGTGTGGTATTGTGGGGGGACAGAGCCTCATGTGGTAATGTGTGGGGACGCAGCCTCATGTGGTAATGTGTGAGGACGGAGCCTCATGTGGTAATGTGTGGGGACGGAGCCTCGTGTGGTAATGTGGAGGGACGGAGCCTCGTATGGTAATGTGTGAGGACGGAGCCTCGTGTGGTAATGTGTGAGGATGGAGCCTCGTGTGGTAATGTGTGAGGACGGAGCCTCGTGTGGTAATGTGTGAGGACGGAACCTCGTGTGGTAACGTGTGAGTACGGAGCCTCGTATGGTAATGTGTGGGGACAGAACCTCATGTGGCAACGTGTGGGGACGGAGCCTCGTGTGGTAATGTGGGGGGACAGAGCCTCGTGTGGTAATGTGTGGGGATGGAGCCTCGTGTGGTAATGTGTGGAAACAGAGCCTCGTGTGGTAATGTGGGGGGGCTGGAATTATGTGCGGTGATGTGTTGGGGGGCGGGATTATGTGGTGATGTGGTGGGAGGCAGGATTATGAGTGGTGATTTGGTGGGGGGGCGGGATTATGTGTGGTGATAGGGTGGGAGGGCGGGATTGTGTGTGGTAATGTGGTGGGGGCGGGATTGTGTGTAATAATGGGGTGGGGGGCGGGATTATGTGTGGTGATGTGTGGGGGCAGAGTTACTGTGCAGGGGGCGGGATTAGCGAGTAATCACGATGCCTCTTATATATTTAGATGTGAGAAGGAAGGAGTAGTGTGGGGAGATAAAGAGAAAACAATTCATATATGCAATATCAAGCGATCCAGAACATCGTGCACCACTAGAGGGAGCTCACTGCATAGGGAGTCAACATTAAATTCAATGAAGGACTATATAAATCCCTATGCAGTTAGCCTCCCCTAATGGTGACTGCGCACAGTTAAAATTTCATCCTTAATCTACGGTTGTGGAAAGGGAATGTCACAAATGTGTCACGTCCTCTTGGGAGATCTGGGGTTAGAAAATCCCTACGTATTGTGAATCGCAGATCTTCCATTTAGCCTGGGCGCTTGTGTGTCTATTAAATGGATTTGGTTTCCTTTGATGCTGAAGAAGTTAACGACCCTTTCTATGCTGGTGAGAAACTTGCAGCTCCTTTTTCAGTTGCTTCTGATCTGGTCATTTCCTCTTAACATAAAATCTGGTCAGACCTTCTCTGTCTTGCCAGTGAAAGCTTTGCTTCCTAGCTCCTTGGAGTCGCTGTGATGAGTTAGAGATCGTTGTTGCTGCTGGAGATTGTTGTGTGCTGTTTTTGGGTGTATGCTTTTCTTATTGTCTATTCCCATTCGGTTGGTACATTCCTATCCTTCCCTATATACCTCTCTACTTTTGGTCAGTGTTTTGTATGTTGCTTTTGGTTATCCCTGTTTTGTCGTTGTGCCTTGTTTACCTTATATTTCTGTCCTAGGCCTCATGGGATGCGGAGGAGACAGATCAGGGTTTACCAGGAGCATTCTAAGATCAGAAACTCAGCCTCTCTACCTTCAACAGTACCTCCGGGACAGGGATAGTTAGTGTCCCAAATCCAGGGACAGTTTGAGGCCCCCCTTCCTTACCAAAGACTGTCACAGCGTGACAGGGAAGCAGGGCATGTGAAGCTTTGTCATAATTCCGTGCTAACCCCCTACTGTGAATACTAGGGGTTGTCCAATACTTTAACACTTAGGATAGATCATCAATCTATGATCAGTAGGGATTTGACACCCGACACTGCCCTCTACCCACTTCCTTTCAAATTTGGCTCCCATTTTCCAGGAGCATAGGAAGTAAATTGAGCTTGGTACTCTTTGGGATCCAAGATGCAGCAAGTGATTTTTTTTTTTGTGCACATATCAGTCTAATATGTAAAGGAACTGGCCCCATTCTCTTGCTCTGTAACTTGTCATTCACTCCTGGTAAGTGGATGGTTCCTTTTTATCAGTGTTTCGCCAGCACTGTAGCTGCTGGTACAATCATCTCCCACAATGGATAACGAGTTTAAAAATAACACTTTACCTGCTCTAGACACCCAGACCAAGAGATGTTATCCCCTTCAATACACTAGACCCCAGGAAAACAAACATTAACCCATTCATTGCACTAGATCACCAGGCATATAGACTACTGACACTGCCCTAGCCTATCAGGAATATAGATATTCATGTGAAGTCCAAGCCATACCTATTAAATGGGTCCATTAAAATAAGAAAAAAGCAAAACTGTTAGCTGTCACTGAATGACTCATTTTCTCTATAGTTGAGATATTTAAAATCGGAAAGCATTGCTCCTCAAGTCAGAAAGAAATCAGTTGCCCAATAAAAAAATGTCCTGACAAAACGATCCATGCACCAACCAGCATACAGGGTAGAGTATATACCTTGTTATGTCTAACTGTCTCAATAGCTCTCTAGCAGTCCACCTCAGTAGTGATGTCTAACAGGTTGTCTCAACAGTCATCGCAATCCCTTTAACAGGCTACCCCAACTCCACACTTACAGTGGACTCAACACGAGTCGACCCCCCAGTAAGACTGTGTCCTATTGCTGCCACTCTTAGCAGTTACGTATATTGCCTCTCTCCTTCTTCTGTGTGGTTTTCACACTCAAAGGGCCATCCCTCACTTTAACATCTGTCTGGCATCTCCCTCTCTTTATCAGTGTTGTTTCCTTCCACTTTGTTGCCTGAAAGCAGCCAAGCAGCATGAATCATCAGTAACTATTCATCTTACACCTGATTCATCAATTTGTAATGTATCCTATGTGATGTAGAGTCAACCTGCCCCCTGCCTCCTGCTTGTAACAGCTCACAGGGAGAAATTTATAACAAACAGGAGGCAGGAGAGACAGGCTGAGGCTGTATCACATAAGATGCATTACTAAGATAAGGAAACAAAAGGTAATGCTATTAATACATGGAGGAACAAAGGATGCATTATTAGAATATTGAGTCACAAGGGGGCGAAAGTGAAATATCGAGGCACAAAGGGTTGTTGTAAATTTAAGGAAGTACAAGGAGGCTGTTATAAAAATAAGGAAGCACAATAGAGGCCTAAAAAATATGGAGGCACAAAGGGGCATTATTAATGCTGGGAGGAACAAAGGGGGCATTATAAATACTGGGGAGAAACAAAAGGGCCATTATTAACATATCCAGTTGTCATATTAGGGGGCTATCTCTATATGGATGCACAAAGGGGGCATTTTTATTGTATATTTTTTTAGGCTATTAGAAGAAAATGCTAAACTTTGTCAGTCATCGTGGTAACCCCTTCACAACATATCACGTACAGTATATTTACATCGTATGTCGTGTCCCAAACATTGATGCAGGCTCCAACACTGAGCCCGCATCTTTTCCCGCACATAACACCTGTTTAAATTAGCTGTCATATATCTTTAACAAGGCGGGGGGATCGGAGCTCCACCCGCAGCTGATAACCAGTTAACTCAATCTCTGACAGTGGAATTTAACATATGCCGGAGCGTCATTATGGCCAGCCATTGGCTTCCCTGTCATGTGATCACAGGATACCAGTGGGTTGTCATGACAGTCGGGGGTCTGCTGAAGACTCCTGTGTCGGTCATTATGATAAATCTGTATAGGAGATCTTGATTTCTGCTATACATAGCAGTGCAATCACAGCTTCAAGTCTCCTAAAGGGACTATTAAGTGAAGTAGAAAGTAAAAAAAAAAGTTTTCAAAAATATGAGAAGAATAAAAAAACACAAAAGTTCAAATCACCTTTCTTTTGCCCCATTCAAAATAAAACATACAAAAAAATGCACATATTTGGTATCGCTGCATTCAGAAATGTCCGATCTATCAAAATATAAACTAAATTAATCAGATTGGTAAACGACATAAAGAGAGAACAAAATCAAAATGCCAGAAATGTCAGCTCAGGACACAAAAAATAAGCCCTCGCCCCAAATCCTGAAAATGGAAACACTATGGGTCTCTGAAAATGGCGACAACTGCAAAAACTTTTTTTCATACAAATTTCAGAATTTTTTTTACCACTTAAATAAATATACCGTATTTTGCAGATTATAAGACGCACCCCAAATTTTGAGGAAAATAGGAAAAAAAACTTTTTTTTTAATAAAATTGTGGTGCTTCTTATAATCCATGTGTCTTATTACCTACCGGGGGTGGTGGCTGCGGTGAAGCGGGGTCCCAGGGTCGCTGCAGGAGGAGGCAAAAGTGGAGCGTTGCTGCAGGCTGCAGGCTGGGAAGAGGGGGTGTTCGGTGCTGCGGGGGGCTCTGCCGACATTTTGTGAAAGCCCAGATCCCCCGCAGTTACATGGTTTCCTATGCGGTGGACTCCAGGAAAATGGCTGCCGGGGGGCATGTGCAGATGGAGATCTCGGCACCAAGATCTCGGGAGATGAGATCTCAGCTCTGAGATCACTGGATGGGAGCTATTACTATATGGAGGCACAATAGGGGTATTTTTATTGTGTATTTGTTTAAGGGAGAAAGGGAGAAAGACCAAATATAAACCCTAGCAGCAGTAATGGTAAATCCTAGCAAGCAGGAGACAGAGAGCCCAAGTTCAAAAGTTGTCCTTTTACCCATAGTACTTTAGTTACACCCTTGGAACAAAAAGGTATCGTTTTGGTTGACAAGCGCCTATACAGCCACACATTTGCTTTGAATCACATTACAAAAAAATTTTTTTTAAATGGTTTGGATTTTTTTAATAAGACTGTTGGACCACTTTCCCGAGGTGCATGGCTACCACTCCATTCCTATGGGTCATTTCCGAGTCCCGTTCTCGGGTGGAGCACCCAGCAGTCAGTCCCCACCAATCAGCAAGGTATCAGCTATACTGTGGATAGGGGATGATAACTTTCAATGTTGGGTCATTGGGAGAGACTAGCAATGGTCAATAGATTCCACACAAATCTAGAGGATCTAGAGATGTCGTGGGGTCAACTCCAGTCTTGGACTACCCTAAAATGTGAAGTCTTAAAGGGGGATGTTCAGGATTAGAGAGAAACGTGTGCTTTTTTTACCCAGATGAGTTGTAGTTTTGAATGACCACAGTCATTTAACCATATAATGTACTGAAAAGGGGGAAGGAATTCCAAATGTAGTAAAATGGTGAAGCCCCCCCACACAATTCCAACATTTTTCATGTTCATTTTTTTTCTACAGCATTTATTGAGCAGTAAAAATGATTTGGCCACATAATTACACAAGATGGTTTGATAGCTGTGCAAGCAAACTTATAAGGTTTTTTGTTTTTTTTATTAATTAAAAAAAATGGTTTGGGTTGCCATTTTCTGAGACCTGTAACGTTTTTATTTTTCAGTCAATGGACCTGTGCAAGCGCTCTTTGTTGTGGGCTGAGATGTAGTCTTCAATGATGCAATTTTGGGGTAGATACGATGTTATTATTACTTTTTAGTGTAATGTTTGTGAGGAGGTGTTGTAACAGAAGAACATCAGTTCTGGAGTTTCAATTGTTTTCTTACCATACAAGTTAAATAATTTTATGTTTTGATAGATTGGCCTTTTATGGAATGGAGATACTAAAAATGTAAATTCTTTAAATGTCTTTGTTTGTTTTTTTTAGAAAAGGAGGTAATGTAAACTTATATATGGATATGTTTCCAGCACACCGACCAGTTGAAATGAAAAAAGTTTATTTGGACATGATTAAAAATAAAACAATAAAAACAACCTTATGCGTTTCTGGCGCAACAGTGCACCCTTAGTCATAGGCTATGACTAAAGGTACCGTCACATTAAGCGACGCTGCAGCGATAACGACAACGATGCCGATCGCTGCAGCGTCGCTGTTTGATCGCTGGAGAGCTGTCACACAGACCGCTCTCCAGCGATCAACGATGCCGAGGTCCCCTGGTAACCAGGGTAAACATCGGGTAACTAAGCGCAGGGCCGCGCTTAGTAACCCGATGTTTACCCTGGTTACCAGCGTAAAATGTAAAAAAAACAAACAGCACATACTTACATTCACGTCCCCCTGCGTCCACTTCCTGACTGACTGAGCGCCGTACAGTGAGAGCAGAGCGGTGACGTCACCGCTGTGCTGCTTTCACTTTCACTTTGCGGCGCTGAGTCAGAGGAGGAAGCAGACTGCAGGGGACGCAATGTGAGTATGTGCTGTTTGTTTTTTTTACATTTTACGCTGGTAACCAGGGTAAACATCGGGTTACTAAGCGCGGCCCCGCGCTTAGTTACCCGATGTTTACCCTGGTTACCAGTGTAAAATATCGCTGGTATCGTTGCATTTGGTGTCAAACACAACGATACACAGCGATCAAACGACCAAATAAAGTTCTGGACTTTATTCAGCGACCAGCGACATCACAGCAGGATCCTGATCGCTGCTGCGTGTCAAACTAAACGATATCGCTAGCGAGGACGCTGCAACGTCACGGATCGCTAGCGATATCGTTATAAAGTCGTTTAGTGTGACGGTACCTTTAGAGTGCACTGTTGACTCTGGAAAAATATCCTTTCCTTTTCCTTCGTTTGCTGAATGCACCAGCAGGATCGGCACCCACCAGACACATGCTAGCAAACTCGCTTGGATTCCAGCTGGATACTACTCATGTGGAGACTCTATCCCTCTTCCCTGTCTAAACTTGCTTATATAAATTTTTTTATTTTCTTCTATTTTCTTTTATAGTCTCAATTTGTGAGTTGAACCTGTGATCATCTATTTGCTTTTAGTATATACTGCAATACCTCAGTATTTCAGTATACAGTAAAACGACTGATCTCCAAAAAGGCTATTGGCTCCCTGCAATACTGTCCCGGGGAACAATTTAAATGCAGTTCTCAGAGATTAACAGCAGCATTTAATTGGTTAACCAGCAGCACATGAGCCTGCTCCTTACACCTGCACCCGACATCTGAAGTACTATTACCTCCTATTTTAGAAAGGGATTAAAGTAAATTTGCCTGATCTGCAATACCACACACAATCTGTGAACAGGGGTGCCACTGTTTGTGAAAGAAAACAGCCAGTTTTTTCCTAATCCAGTCCAATCTCTTTTGTAGATCAGTTCTAACAATATATTTGTGTAGAAAAACAAAGTGTGATCAGGACCCTTGATAAGGACCAGTAGATACCTGAGAGATTACTTAACATGGTTTCTAAGTGATAACCCCATTTGGCTTGTCACGTTTAGTAAAAAATAAAAAGTGCCTAGTCTTCTTTGTGCGGGAGATAAAAACCCATCTCATGCACTTTATCACGAGCGTCTGCCGTCCGCACTCGCCTGCACGCCTGGCCCAAGATGCCTTAACTGCATCAATAACAATAAAAGGAGCACAGGTTTATTGGCAGGGCCATTCCCAGGCCCCGGAGGAATATAATCCAAGCAAGTGCAGCCTTAAAAGATTGAGCACTGCTGTCAAGTGAAGATGCAGAGAGCCGTTTCCAGAGGCTGGGGTATGCAGAAGGAATAAGGTTATCATTTGTAAAATCTTCACCTCTGCAAGTCCAAGGGGGGCACTGACTTTTAAAAAAAAAATATAGAAGAAATATCTGCTCCGGAAAAGAATCTTTTAAAAGCATTCGTCATCGGGAGCTCTGGAAGGTTTTCATATGAGTCTGAAGGAACTACGACGAATCCCTAATTGATTGATACAGTCTTTGCCTCCGAGTCATAAATGACATAGGAGGAAGGCATTAATATGGAACAGTCTCCTGCCGGTATGAGAAGTTAGGTTTTGATTAAGAGGGACTGTCATTCCCTTTCTGGGTTGTAATGTGAGTCTTTTGGACTCCAATGCAAATCTGTACCAGGGTAACATTTGATACAATTTATACCTGCATGAATCATGGGTTAGAACATACTCGCCTACCTTTCCTGGAAACCTCCCGGAATGTTTAGGAGGGTTCCGAGAAAAAGGAAGATGTCTCAGACTCTTGGTGGGATTGGTAAGCATCCGTGTGTCATCAGTGTGACACGTACCAGCGCCTGGGAATCAGTGATATTGTTCGCGCCGTTCCCCGGTGCCGGGTGCTGAAGACAGCTCACATCACTGTCCCCTACTCGTGTTGCGATCAGCGTTAGCAGAGAACAATGCACAAGAATTGGTGCATCTACTAGATACGCCTTTTCTGGGGCGGCTGTGAGGTGGGGAGGGTGGGGAAAAAATACATGGCGCTTTTCCAGCCTGAGAATACCATCCCCCAGCTGTCTGCTTTAGCTTTGCTGGCTGTCAAAAATGAGGGGAACCCCACAAAGTTTATTTAAATTTTTGCCTGGCTGGTTATCAAAAATGCAGGGGAATCCATGTAAAAAAAATTTCAAATTATTAATTTATAGTGCAGGCGGCAGCTGATGAATACTCCCATCACCCGCCACCTGCTCTCGCTGTTATCAGTTGAAAACAACTCTCAACATTGTCCCCTGCTCTCGCTGATCGCCGGCAGAGAAGGGGAGAATGATGAGAGCTGTCTTCAGCAGCCGGTGAGGGGGAACAGTGCGAACAGTACCGCTGATTCCCAGGTGCAGGTACATGTGATACTGATGCAACACATGGGCGGCACACATACGTATGCCACAAGCATTAAACATACGAAAACTGATTTCTCCGGTACTGTTTTTTCCAGTAAAAGAAATAACAGGACGTGTGAAAGAGCCCTTGCAGAGAGTGCAACCTCGATTGGTCCCAGGGAGCAAGGGTTCCCATTAAGGCAGTGCTATTTTCAACTGCAGGTGAGTCCTCAAATGAACCTCCAGTTGAAAACCATAGTGGAGCAGTGAGTGTATGAGAGTTGCTTTACAGCTGCAGGCTTATCAAAGGCCAACACCTGCAAAGCACAATGGCGTAACGTCGCCGGTGCACTGCCTGTGCCGACAGAAGAATTAAAACAGAGTCACTCAGCATGAGGGCAGGGAAAGTTGAAAGATTTGCTTGAGGTTTTTTAATCGTAGTTGGGGGCCAGACTACAGCACTGCAATGGGGGCATTACTTCTAGATGGGGGCCACATAGGGAAACATTATTAATGTATGGGGGCCACATGAGGGGACATTACTATTTCATGGAAACCACATAGGATGACATTACTAATTTATGGCAGCCAAATGTGGGGCAATATTACTGCATGGGGGGCACAGCCACATAGGGAAACATTATTATTGTATGATGGCTACACAGGGGGATATTATATTGTTTGGAGTCACATAGGGGGACATTTTTAATATAAAGGGGCCACTTAATAGGGTATTATTAATGTCTACATGGGGGAACATTATGATTGTATGGGGAATACATAAAGGGACATCACAAATTTATGAGGGCCACATAGGTGGACGGATTTATCGCATTGAGGCAACATAGGGGAACATTATTAATTTATGAGGGCCACAAAGGGTGATGTTTTTAATGCATGATCCAGAAATACTAATACTTTATTGGATCCACAAAGACTGATATTATTGGATTATAATAAGTGTACTAACCTACTGTATGTGTGCCATAATGAGGACTATTCTACTGTATTTGGGCACAAAGGTAAACAAAGCGTTAGTACTGTTTGGAGAACACATAGGGGAACATCACTACTATATTTTATTTTTCAGGACACTGTGGGATAAAAGTATGCACTGTTACTGTAGAATCTGAGCAAAAGTGCAGAGGATGCTCAACAGTTTCTGTTTTAAAGGAAATATATGCATTGTTGAAACTATCGGCAAACTGTATACTAGCGGCGTTTAGTTGGACTGGCCCAACAAAGAAGAGGATCCACCAGTTGGCCCAGGATCTTGGCACATGATTTCCATGGCTGTAGTTAGGACTCCTTGGGGGGCATATACATGGCACAGAAGAGAACCAATTATCACATCATCTCGTTGGTCGTACATACATTTTCTATGGGACCCGCAGTTTCTAGTCACGTCCCTGCCTCCAAAGAAGATGTCATTAAAGTGGTTCTCCTCAAAGAGGTGGTCTTCATTTGGAGAGGATCAACTGGACTGTTCTGCACCTTCTTAGGTTGTACATAGACCACAAAGCTTCATTGTGAAGGATGTTTACCAGTCTCAGCACCCATTGGCAAGCATAAAAGGTTCAGTCAGATGAATAGGCAGCAGATACAGTATCTCATTTGTTCACACTTTTCCACTTTATTACCGAGCAGCTACTGTGAAATAACTAACAAAAAAAAAAACGACTCTAACTATCACAGCATGGGTGTGAAATAGTATGGTTGCTACTTTCTCTATGTTTTATTTTATATCATGTTTATTTTTTTATGTGCCAAGGTGGGTAATGTGCATTTTCATCCTGTATGCCGTCTCATAAACACATTCATAATCCAATGCGATGTAGGTTTCAACTCAGCTGTTTTTCTGCCCCCTGCTGGCATCACGCCCTCTGCCAAAGCTAAATTCATTCGACAGATCCACTTCAGGCGCCAACAATGGACTCTATTGGCAACTGAACAATCAGCTTGGAAAAATAGCAAAATAGAGAAGAAGGAAAATAAAATATATTTGATGTTACCACTGTTGTAAAAATGGAAGGTTGTAATTCATATCCATAGGCAACTAGATTTGAGGAATTTTTGTAATTTTACGTATGCGGCTGGGGCTACAAGTTGACTTTTTGACCGCTACTGCCAGAGATCACTATGTGTTGAGACTCCTATGGTTCCATCACAGCGATAAGCAAGTCTAAAAAAATCAGACCTGGTTGGATTTTTTTCCAACGTACTTGTCGCAGTTACAATACTGTACCCAAGGGGTCACAATGTGACCTCATTCACTTGTATTGCCCTGCAATATAGCAGTAACACATAGCGTTCTTTGGCCACACCAAAAAGCCACCGTGTAGCCCCAGCCTAGGACCAAAACTTTAGAAACTATTTCTAAATTTGCAGAGTAAACATGGTTGCCCTTTACAATGGCCAGACTTACAGTTAGAGAGTATGCCAGCGTCATGTTACAAGTGGCGCACTGCCGGGTGCAGGATAAAGACAGAGTCGCTAGGCATGGGGGCTGGGACACATGAAAGATTTTTATATTTTTTTTAATACTAGTTTGGGGCAAACTGTGGCAGCACAATGGGAGCATTATTTCTAGATGGGGGATGTACATGGGGACATTAACGTATGTGGACCACAAAAGGGGACATTATTACTTCATGGTGTCCAAATATGAGGACATTATTAATTTATGTGGGTCAATATTACGGCGTGGGGGCACAGCCATATCATGGAACATTATTATTGTATGGGGGCCAAATAGGGGGGTAATGTATTGTTTGTGGACCACATAGGAAAATATTATTATAGTATTGGAGCCAAATAGGGGGGCCATTATATCGTATGTGTGTCACATAGGGGGACATTATTGATGTATAGGGGCCACATAAGAGGACATTATTAATGTATGGGGGTCACATAAGGGAACATTGTTATTGTACAGTGACCATATTCTTGCGGCTTAGTGGCCAGGACCAGAAAAAATAGTATTTTTTTTATTTATTTATTTTAAAATTTTGGCAACTTATCACCATATAGTTAAAAAATGGCAACTGTTTGCTTCCCTTATAATACTTAGCGACACAGGACCTCAAACACAACCAGTTACGTAGCAGTAGTGCCAGCTTCTCCCTACGTGTGTCCATCATAAAACCATCGTAAAGTGTCCAAATTAAATTCAGAACCCCAAAAATACTCCGCTAATTTTTTTAAAAAAATACTGTCATATTATTCTAATACAATACTGTTACATACAACTTTTATAATACCACCATGCAGCGACCAAATATGAAGCATCTTAGTCACGCTCCCATAAAGATCTCACATAAAGCAGGGCAGCAATTGGCTCAATGGTTAGCACTGTATGGTGGCTCAGTGGCTAGCACTGTATGGTGGCTCAGTGGTTAGGACTGCAGTCTTGCAGCGCTGGGGTCCTGTGCTCAAATCCCACCAAGGACAACATCTGTAAGGAGTATGTATGTTATCCCTGTGTTTGTGTTGGTTTCCTCCGGGTACTCAGGTTTCCTGCCACTCTCCAAAAACATTCTGTTAGATAATCTAGATCGTGAGCCCCAAAGGAGACAGTGATAATGATGTCCGTAAAGCGCTGTAGAATTAATGGTGCTATTTTTGTGAGTAACATACCATAAATAATACTGCCATATTGATTCAGCCCTTATAATATCACCATAAAATGACAAATTAATATGTAAAATCAAAATCATACTCCCATAAAGATATTGCAGAAAATAAGTCATAGTATTCTAACATAATACTGTCATATACAGCTCTAATAATATAACTATAGAGTGACCAAGCTATATGTAGGTTCCAGGGAATTAAACATCTCACATAATAATGCCATATAGTTCCAACACACTACTGTTCTTATAATTCCACCATGCAGGGCAAATATAGTGATATTGTGTTACCTAAATAATATTCCTTTAAAGCTTTTACATTAAACTGCTATACATTTCCAACATAATAAATGTGTCTAAATAATATGAAGTTTAAAATAATGCTTCCATAAAAGCCAACATGATACTGCCATACAGCTCCTACAGTACATCTTATTACAATTGAGTGCTCATATAATACAGCCATATAGTTTAAATATTACTGGATGGTTTTAGTTTGTGGCTGTACCACAATGCTAATGCTGACTCCTATTGTGCCTCCAATTTTAGGTTTCTTTGTTTTTTGTGTGGGTACAGCTGTTGCATACCATAGCAATCATAAATATTTCCCTAGCAGTGTATGTCTGTATGGTGGTATTATTAGAGCAATCTATGATAGTATTATTTGAGCGATCTATGGTGGTATCATTTGAGCACTATATGGCATTATTATTTGAGCACTGTACGGTGGTATTATTTGAACACTGGTGACATTATTTGAACAGTCTATGGTGATATTATTTGAGCACTGTTTGGTAGAATTATCTGTGTACTGTATGATGTAATTATGTGATCATAGTATGGTGGTCTTATTGAGCAAGTATGGTAGTTTTATTTGAGCACAGTATGGTGGTATTTGATAACAGTATGGTGGTATTATTGGAACACAGTATGGTAGTATTATTTGAGCTCAGTATGGTAGTATTATTTGAGCACAGTATAGTGGTATTATTTGAGTTCAGTATGGAGGTATTACTTGAGCACAATATGGTGGTATTATTTGAGTTCAGTATAGAGGTATTATTTGAATGCTGCATGGCAGTTTTCTACGATCACTCTATGGTAGTATAATTTGAGCACTCTATGGTAATATCATTTGAGCACTGTATCGTGGTCCTGCAACTTAATCACTGTACAGTTTATTACATTTTCATTGCACTGTTGTATTCACATGTAATAGCACTATTATTTAGGCAACTGTGTGGAATTTTGCCAACATATAGCATCAGTATTTCACAACCACTATTATATCTGTCACTCACTGTGTAGAAAACTCTATAACAATATGTGATATTGTTTCCTCTTATCATACTTCTTTCTCATTACAACCGTCATAGAGATCATTTACATGGCTCATTCCCAAGGTATAGCAGTATTTTATGCTGCGAGACACAGTTTTTTGCACCTGACATGTAATTGCATGTTTTATCTTTATTTCTAGGACATGATATTTTTAAGTTTGCCATTTGCTATTAGCCAGAGGGTGTCGGAGAATATATCTCTGCCACCGTACATTCTATGGCATGGAGAGGAATGGATTTGGGACCTTGCTCCACTGATTTGCAGCGGTGTCAAGGATTGATTTCTATTGGCTGTACCACCACGCTATTGACACAGCCACTATGTCATTTTACAGGCGGATGAGCAGTATTGTCCATGGATCCCATCCGTCTGTATGTCAATTTGTCACAGAACATAGGAGCAGAGATTAGTAATCCTCTTCCGTAGCGGCTCCATCACTACAGATAATAAAAGGGTTACTCCGCTAACACATTACTCTTCTTTGTTCAACCAGTTGCAGTGCAAAAGGATCAATCTAATCTCTTTTAACTTAAAACAGAGGAGAGAATAATATGCAATGTGAGCAGGTCTCCAGGTTCATTAACAGGACTAATAACCTTAAGACTGGCAGAAGCTAACTATGGTCCCCCAGGCTTCACAGCCGCCTCATCTGACTTAACAAGGAAGATAATTTTGGAGCAAGATATCCAAAATTAACACAAGGCTCGCTGACAATAATACCAGAAGACCATTGCTATTGATCAAAAATTGAAAACAAGAAACTTTCTTAGAAACCTTTGGGAAGTGACAAGATTCTGAGAAGTAACATATTAACTAAATAATATGTACTTTTTCCAATAAGCATTTCTGAACTTATCGGCAAACTACAGGCTTTCAATTTTTAGTTAGACAGGCCCAAGAAAGAAGGGGATCCACTAGTTGGCTCAGGAACTTGATTACCAGCAAAATACTCCATCAATATACTAATAGCTCTAGTTTGGAAACTTTGGGGGCCTGTACATGGCACAGATTTTACAGAAGAGGACCAATTAGACGATATTATAAGTTTGTCAAAGTCTATCTTCTACTAGAAAATTCTTCTAGTTGGGGCTTAAATAAGGTTTATTTGGAACCCCGCAATTTCTAGTCCTGCCCCTGCCTCCAAAGAAGATAGAATTAAAGTGGTTCTTCTCAAAGAGATGGTCTTCATTTGGAGAGGATTGACTGTACTGCTCTGCATCTTCTTAGGTTGTTCCTGTACATTTATGTAAGACAATTCGAAAACATTCTAAAAAATGTTAGTTTTGATTAATTGCGCCAAGATCAAGTGACACTTTGAGTACGAAGTGTTGTTATAGGATTATAGGCATAGATGGACATCCTTAAAACCTTCTAAAAGGTGTCCAACCCGTTTTATCGTTTCAAATCACAGATATGTGTAAAGAATTGGCATTTAAAAATAATGTAAAGGTTTATAAGTCAGAAGCATTGTCTTGAGTTCACTTTAGAAAATGTTGACTTACAATGTGCCTACTTTGGACAATCCATTTGGCGTAGGAACCACCCTATATAGGATTAAAATGTCCTATGGCATTGAACAGTCCATCAGTTTTTTAATATGGAGAGTGGGGTAGAGGGCCTAGACACAATGCTTTTTAGACCTTTGTACATATGAAATTCAGTGCAACATGACACAATCCATACAGAGTCTGACCTTTATATGTCTCCAGATCAGGGAATGATTTCAGCTTTTATCGATGAGTCAGAATTGGTGTATGAACACTTATTTACCGGCAATGATACATGGGAAAACAAATCTATAGGAAAAAAAGACTAAGCTAAGTATGTCAAAGCAGAGACTCGTCTGTAGACAGCTGCTTTGGATCATCTTGCCCCTAGATTCACATTGAGTCTTTTTTAAGAGTTTCAAAAACTGCTTCAAAAATTCTCGGAAAACTCTTCCAATTCTTTCCAGTGGGAAATCCACTTTGCTGATGAGGTTTTTTTTTTTATTTTTATTTTCCTTAAAGGTTTAGAAAAATATCTGGTGCAAAAAAAATTGCATACCACTTCTTTGAAGAGAATCCTGTAGGAAACCTCCCCAACCCATTGTTCAATTAAAAGGAAGTAAAGAATGCTTCAGGAAAAAAAACTTCTTCCAAAACGCTTCAAAACTGCTTCAAAAAAGCACTTTAGGAAAAGTAAAACTCCCTCAGGATATGTACACAGAGTTTTTAGACATGGGTCCACCATCGACTTTTCTCAGGTGAAGCACCTTTGCTGGAGTCTTTTATGCTATACTGTCAAGTATAGAGAGCAGACGGCTTCTGCTAGATGAATAAAAAAGTCATTTTTACATGCAGGGAATCTGTCATCAGGTTTTTGTTGTGTAATATGACAGCAGTATGATGTAGTGACCGAGGCTTTGATTTTTTTAATGTTCCACTTAGTTCACTGGGTTCAGCAGTTGTCATAGAATCACAGTTTTTTTTTCTGCAGCAGATCTAGCAGAGCTTGAAATTCTGAGCTCTGATTGAAGCTTTCTGTGTACAGCGAGCATTGGCAGAAAGCTGCTAATCATTGGTGGTTTGGGGTTGGATCAGGAGGCATGAGGCACCTAGTCCTGTAGTGATAAAACACAGATTTTATTGAAACAGCAAAACGCAGCACAGTAAGTGACGCATCTCTGAATTAGGGTATTTGCCCCAACATCATTATATTACATAGCACAAACCTGTGGACAGATTCCCTGTCATGATCCAGACCGGGTTTTGAGTCCTATTTTCCCTTTTTCCCGGTCTGGTCATGTGAAGAGTTAACCTTTCTCAGTCTCTGTCTGTGTTCAGGTTGGCTATTTATCGACACTGCTTCCAGCAGGTGGTGTCAGTTATAGTTTTTGCCCAGAGCTGCTGTAGCTGACTCTGATTGCTCTGATTTGTCCTGCTGCGTTTGCTGTCTGAACCCATGTCTCTGTTTTCCTCTATTCCCGTCTTGACTCCGTGTTTCCCTTTAGTGTGCTGACTTCCTGGTTTTGATTTGGCTTGTATCCTGACCTGCTTCTGTCTTTTGGCTTATCCGCTGCTGACCGTTACTGACTCACTGGCTTGTCTCTGACCGTGAGTTTGCTTATTCCTTTGAACTGCGCTACAGTCTAGGATTTGACCCGGTTTGTTTGACTATTCTGCTGCCACCTGTGGTAGCCTCACTGTTGCACTGCAGGCCAGCTCTGTTTAGGTGCAGACCTTCTTCCACTCTACTGCCATCTAGTGAAGACTGCACCTTCCTGCATTGCAGCAGCGTGACATTCCCTTTTAAAGAAGTTACGTGCGACAGAACATGTGCACAGCAATGTCGTTTTTACATGTTCATTTTTTGGGGCACTCTTGCTGCACTCTTTCAGGAGGAAGATGTTGTATCTACATACTCCTAAAGCAATTTCCTCTAGAAAAATTGATTATTTTGAGTTTTGAATGTGCACAAAGTTTTGGGAACAGAAACTGAGAAGAAACTCTCCAATCTTCTTCAAAAACTTCAAAATTCCCCTCAATTTCTGCTCCAAAAACTGAACAAAAATGCTCAATGGAAACATACCCTAAGGGAATGTGGACATGGCCTCTTTTCAGATGGATTACTCCCATAAAAATTGAGCATAGTGCACAACAATGTAACGACATTTATCTGCACATGCATCGTCTCATGTCACTTTTTTTAACCACCTCAGGGGATTTTTCAGGTGGCTTCTGCTCCAAAGCCACCTGTTCTCTATACTTAATAGTACAACAACACAGTCACCGCAAGAACGACGGCGAAGCCACATCAGAAAAACGACCACCAGTGATTTCATGAAAACTCGGTGGCTGAACCAGCATCTAAAACGTGGCGTGTGCACATACCCTATGGCTATGTGGACACAGCGTCTTTTTCAGATGGATTCCGTCTGGAATATGTCTGAAAAAGCATCGCAGAGTGCCCAATACAATGCACATATTGCACAACAATGTCAAAATGACATTGCTTTGTACATGTCCCTTCTTATGTCATGGCTGTTAACCACGTCAGGGTTCAGAAATCTTGAAGATGTTAAAAGAAGTGAAATAATGTTCTCATAACTCATAACTCATAATTTAAATATGCAAATTGCCTCTTCTGAGAAAAAGAGGACTTTACTCTATAGCGCCACCTATTGGAAGTAGCGATCCTACAAGTCACAATCAACCCTTTAACGAGTCGTGCAATATGACTTAGGATAAAAGCCAAATCAGTATCTCAATTCGCAGACACGGTGTTTCGGGCTATTGGCCCTCGTCAGTGCGAAGCATGAGAACGTGCAATGCTCCTCTGGGAATTTTAACTTTTTCTCAGAAGAGGAAATTGGCATATTTAAATTCCCAGAGGAGCATTGCACGGCGAATAAGCCTCCTTACCTTGACAAGCCAGAGATGGTATGTCACTCTCCATAAGGAGAAACGTTATCCCTTAGACCCCACTCCAGAGCCTCTCACCTAGCCAAATCAGTTCTCATGCTTCGCACTGATGAGGGCCAATAGCCCGAAACACCGTGTCTGCGAATTGAGATACTGATTTGGCTTTTATCCTAAGTCATATTGCACGACTCGTTAAAGGGTTGATTGTGACTTGTAGGATCGCTACTTCCAATAGGTGGCGCTATAGAGTAAAGTCCCCTTTTTCTCAGAAGAGGCAATTTGCATTCTTAACCATAGAAATTCTTCTTTAGACACGTCTGTGCACCATCTTCTGAAGGACATCCTTCTGAAAGCAAGACTAAAATTGTAAACTGAGGCTATAATTTACCTATTCGAATGAAAAATGAACATCTCTTTCAGTTGAGATTTTTTGTATAACTGGTTTCATGCTCATTGTTTGGGTGATAATGTGGAGGCCTGTATCTCCTTTGTGCGCTTTGTGCATCCAAAGGTAGGTAAAACATTTTTCTCTGCATGAAAACACTATTCAATAGAACAATATTCTTAGACGAAGGGAAAATGATATCTGGAAATAAATTACATCTCACTTGGGTCTCCAATAAAATGCCATAACAGAATATCAGATGTTTTAGACCAATGCATATTTTCAATCTGGGCAAAAATTGTGGACACGCTGTAAAATGCAGAGATGATTAATTATGAGGATGATCAAAACCTTCATTGTTGGTAATGGTAACATCAGACGGAACCTCTGAGAAGCCTCCCTTCCTAACAGCAATTGGACTTTCTTGGGTATCCCACAAAGTATTCCTTTGTTTCTTCTTAATAGGTGACCTGAAGGCATGAAAACAACACCTCCTTAAAGGGTTCATCCCGGATTAGAAGAAAAGAAGAAATGACAACATAGATAAGCATGGTGCTGTTTTGGAAAACTGCAATAATGTTTTGTAATCCTGTAGCATTTCGAGCTAAAAACATGACTATATCTTGATTACTTTTTGTCCCTCCCCAATTGGAGTACCTTTCCAAATTAGGGCCATTTAAAGACTCCTTTTTTTCTAGTAGGCCTCTTTGCTCTGGAAGTCTATCTATTTGTTGTCTCCTTTTCCTCTGCCGCTTTCTCTTTTCCATTGTTGTTTGGTTCCCCTCAATTTTTATTTTGCAATTGAACATCACATGACTTGTTAAAGGGGTTTTCCAAAATTCGGACAACCACTTCTTAATGCCTATGTGTCCACCCAGTTAAATATTAACACTTATATTCACCTGCAGTGCTGCCACCATTCCAGCAGTGTTGGCACTGGCTCTCCTGGGGATCAACCTCCAAACAGTGCATGTGCTATGGTTGTTGGTAGATGTATCAGTTTTTGGAGGTCTTTGCTCCCCTGTTGGGACACACAGCAACCAGTGTAATCTGTGGATACATCTTGTATTAAGTGCTCTGTCTCCCTGCAGTGCCACCACAAAATAAATTAATGAGGACCTTTCACTTGCTCAAACAATTTTAGTTAAATACCTTCTAAACATCTCTGAGCTCCCCATATTTTGCCTCTCTTTTTCGTTTTATGCTGTCTTGCTCCATTGCAGAGATACTCACATTTGTTTCTGCTGGAGAGCACTATATGAAATCTCTGCTTGCAGTCCAACTGTGCATTTTTTCAGAATCTTCGCTGGGGGTGTGCACTTTCAATCCTCTCTCTTAAATGCTGCCAATCACAGCTCGGCAGTGTCTGAGACTCTTAGATAAACTGCAGAGCTGTGACTAGCAGTGTCTGAGAGGGAGGGCTGAAAGCACAAGCCACCAGAGAAGACTCTGAAGAAACACCCAGTTGGACTACAAGAAGAGATTTCACATATTGGAATACAGAAGTAACAAATGTGAATATCTCTGCAATGGAGCAGTGCAGTGCAAAACAAAAAAGAGCAGCATAACCAGGGGAGCTCGAGGATTTTTACAATGTATTTATTTAATTCAATTTTTTTGATCAAGTAGTTCTCTAAATGCATTACAAAGTATCTATTGAAATCAGTGGTTTATCTGTATAATGAATAGGACAAGTCTCCTAGAGTGAGGGTACTTTTCTACTGTGGCCGAGACATGGGGATCCTAAAAAGAGACCCCTCTTTTTTAAATTCCAGGGTACATGTAATTGTGCTTCCAGCTTGAAAAATGATCACCCATCGGTTTTCACCAGTGCTGTAGACTTTGATCGGAGCTTGTCTACCACTCAATATAAAGTTCTCTTTGTCATTGCCTTATAATTAGGGAAGACCAAAGGTCTACCGACCTCCTTTGCGTAACATTTATAGCCTATCCAGTGGCCGACTTGGGCTAAAATATCCCATTAAAAGCAACATGAAAGGTAGATAATATTCATGAGCTTCAGATCCATAACTCCCCAAACCAGACCATAATTTTGTGAACTGTCCTGACTCATTCTATAAAGAGTTGAATCTCAAATACAATTCTTGGGTCAACATTTTCGGCTGGAGGCAATGAACACCAATGCAGGGCTTGGAGGCTTCATATAAATTTGTTACCATTGAACCATTTTCCAACAATTCAAAGTTTTTAAAAAAAATTTTTTGATTGTTTTGTCTGATAAGAATTTAGGCATAAAATGTTGAAAATACTTTTTTTTGTAGCATTCATAGTTCTAGTTTTTAAGTTCACCTCTATGTTGTTTACAGGGTTTAGTGCTCCTATCCGGCAGGTCTACTTTTGACAATCTTCAATACTTTTTTTCTCACCCTTTGTGTATTTGCCTTTATTTTGCTCTTTCGTTTTTCTCTTGCTCTATACTTCCTATCCCTCCGCACCTCACTCTAAGAGAACTATACAAAGGGAGTTGTCTGTTTGGTAGGCTGGAGAAATGAGGCTATTTTGTATGAGCAGGGAGAGAGGCAGAGCCATAAACATGCTCATTGTGTACAGACAATGGCACGGAAAAAGAAATGACATTTAGGAAAATGCAACAATCATTTGTAAGTGCTAATATCCTAAGATTCCCCATCCATTATCCACGCACTTTTCATTCGGAGCTAAGAGCATGATGCCAAAGCTCTGAATGAGACATGAAGCTGGGAATATTCTGTGTATATCAATGAGGGTCTCTGTGCCAACACATTATTAGTCCTGCTAGCAAGTGACGACAGATTTTAAGCAAAGCTAATCATGCTGGATATTTGAGCGAATACTCTTGAGGAAGGAGCTAAATAAGTTTGTCTTGGTACTACAGATAACCCCTTGCCCATCTCTCTATCCATTCATTACTTCCATGGGTCCACAATACTGTGGGTGTTGCTCTGGCAATTCTGTGGGTTTAGTACTTACCAGGCCATCTGCACAAAAAACTACGTGCCTCTTTTGTAGCTCTCGTGATGAATAAGTGGACACCTAATGGCTTATAGGTGTCTGAGATTAGGTCATTATAAGTATCAAGGGTGTAGAATTTATTGTAGAAAGTCATTTTGTACATGAAATGGTCTCCCCAATCCACCAATATGATCCAGCAGTCGAGTTAACTTTAATAAACTCACTATCAGCCAAGGCCAACAAATACCATGCCAAACTAAGTGAAATCTAGAAGTATCGTTTCTCCTTGCGGAGAGTAACATGTTAAGCATGTCGAGATGAGGAGACTTAAAGCCGCAATGCTCCTCTGGGAAATATGCAAATTGTCTATTCAGAGAGGAAGAAGACTAGAACTCTAGTGCCACCTATTGGAAGTAGCAATCCTAACAGTCAATGTCGACCCTTTAACGAGCCTTGTCACACGACTTAGGATAAAAGCCAAACCAGAATCTCAATTTGCAGACACTGTGTTTCGGGGTACTGCCCCTCGTCAGTACAAAGTGGAGATCTGGTAGCAAACAGTCAATGTCGACCCTTTAACGAGCCTTGTCACAAAACTAAATAAAGCCTAGATAAAAACCAAACCAGAATCTCAATTTGCAGACACTGTGTTTCGGGGTACTGCTCCTCGTCAGTGCAAAGTGGAGATCTGGTTTGGCTGAGTGAGAGGCGTCTGACCGGGATCTAGAAGTATAGTTTTTCCCCAGTTTTTCTAGTACAAGATGGTCATCTAAGACTCCTCCATAACAAAGTTTGGATAGCTTACATGATATGACCCAGCAATCTGGTGAAACTTCCAAGGCAACCATCAATCAAGGCCAAAAACAGACAAAGACAAACTAAGTTAAAGAATTCATTTCTAGCTTATCCTTCCAAGATCACCAGAACACTAAGGTCATCTAAGACTCTTCCATAAAAAAAGTTTGGATACCTTACATGATATGACCCAGCAATCTGGTGAAACTTCCCAACCAACCAACCATCAATCAAGGCCAAAAACAGAAAAAGACAAGCTAAGCTGAAGAACCCATTTGCCATAGACCTCACATGAGCTGCATATGACTTGTCCGTGGTGCGATTTAGGCATCTTTTTATGCTACAAAAGCAGCTAAAAAATAATCGCACCAAAGCAAGTTGCACAACTGAGAATCACTGTTGCATAACCTATGTGACCATGTAGCGCCGGCGTTAAAGAAGCAGTGAAAATGGCATCCCTATGATTGAAGAGTCATCTGCAGTACTGTGAGAGATGAAACCATTAAGGAACCATGAATAAATAATTGTTCCCCCATGGCATCTGGTACAGGCCCCTTGTTGGACAACCCTAAAAAACAGCTGGGTTTAGCAACAGTGTCCATCATTTTTTTTTTGCATTCGCACTATGCCAATTTTTGTCAGGATATGATAAACTAAAATGGAGAAGAGTCAAAACAGTATATATCATTTACAGTCTCATCTCTGAAAAACAAGTCGATAAAGCAATAGCTCAAGTGACAGGATGTTTGATCAACACAACAGATGCTGGAACGCCAACTAAACTACATCCCTGAAAGAGAGCGCTGAAGCGAGATAACTAGGAAAATAACTGCTGGGCAATTTATAAAAATTAGAATGATGGAATCAAAAGGGAAAAGACATTTACAAAATTGTGCACATAGATAAATAATTTACATGTAATGAATGAGGAGAAGAGAACTTGTTTTATGGCCATCAAGTCCCAAACTTGACAATAGCATGCAAAAAAAAGATTTGTGGTGTCATGTTTTTTACATTTCTTAGACTAAGATCTTAAGGAAGGAAGGAATACGAAGGAATAACTTTTCGGTTCAGAGAAGGTGGACAAAGAGGTCTCAGTTCGAAGAAGTCTCCAACAAGTTCTGAGAGTCAGTACTATGTGTTTGTGGAGTACAAAATTCTAGATAGAGTAGTTTACAGGAGCCCATAGCAATACTTGATTGTCATGGTGTAGAGATGCAGAAACATATAGGGTAAGTAAAGTATAAATGGTCAAAGAAGTCCCTGAAGCATGAGTGAGACAGATTCATCTCCAAGGCAAAGGCTTCAGAACTCCCCCTCTGCCAACTGTCTTACCTACTCATTTACTATGAAGACAGCTTTACACCCCATACGCTTTCTGTCAAGCAGCTTCATGTAGTATTCATCTGGAATGGCTTCCAATGAACAGATATGTCTTATCAAGAGTTAATCTGTATAATCACTGGCTTTCTGACAGTATTTGTGACTATCAGGTGTATTTTGCAGAGGCAGCGATGGTACACAGCTCCGTAAAGTGGTGAGCACTATTCCACATGTTCTAATACAAAATGTGACAATTGCCACTCAACTAAGTAAATACAAACAACAGTTTATCATTACTTTAAGGCACAAAATCCACTAAATCCATGAAATTACTAGAATCTTGAAGGTATCTTCAAGTTAAGTCATGAAAACCATCAATTTCTATGATGAAATTGGCTCTCATGAGGTGGACCAACCTACGACACGAAGAACAAGAATTACCTCTGCTGCAGATGAGAAGTTCATCAGAGTTACTAGCCTTCCAAAAATGCAAATTGAAAGCACCTCAGAGCGAAACCTTCATAAATGGTGCATCAAAATTAAGTAGCAGTCACATCTCAACATCAACTGCCTAGAGGAGATGGTAAAATATTTAGATTTGAGAGTCCTCAGTGGTTGATGCATTTAAATTGCTAATTGAAAAGATCATAACAAATTGCAAGCTTTCGAGACAACTTAGATCTCTTCATCAGGCATGCAATAATACAAAATCTGAAGAATCACATATTTATACACAACAGGGCACAGAAATAATGCAATAGATAAGACAAGTAATGTGAAGCAGAACTATTATTATGGGAGAGGGATAAACAGTCGTGGCCGTAAATATTGCAACAGTTCATAGGTAAGTGAAGTTTTATTGTCCTTTGATCGGGGTCTGGTTCTATGTTGTGATGCCCCCACTAAGTCTGAGGAGAAAATTCCTTAGTTGATGTAGGTCTAAGGGGTAACGTTTCTCCTTATAGAGAGTGACATACCAGCTCTGGCTTGTCAAGGTAAGGAGGCTTATTCGCTGTGCAATGCTCCTCTGGGAAATATAATATGCAAATTGCCTCTTCAGAGAAAAATAGGACTTAAACTCTATAGCGCCACCTGTTGGAAGTAGTGATCCTACAAGTCACAATCAACCCTTTAACGTGTCTGCGAATTGAGATACTGATTTGGCTTTTATCCTAAGTCATATTGCACGACTGGTTAAAGGGTTGATTGTGACTTGTAGGATCGCTACTTCCAACAGGTGGCACTATAGAGTTTAAGTCCTCTTTTTCTCTGAAGAGGCAATTTGCATATTAGTTGATGTGGAAAGACGCAAATCCATGCAACACATTGATTCCTGCACTGAGTATGTCAAAGGTTGTCATATGTTTATACTTCCAGACTCTTCTGTCTTTCTGAGATTTGAAGTTACCTTTTAATACTAACATGGTACAAAGATACCTCACCGTACCGCATCCTGACACAGGAAGTACTCCGGCATTCACCAATAGCATACGGACGGCTCCTGCATTTTGCTACTTGGCACGGTTCCCCCCACTTTATTTTTGAAACGCTGGAGCACATTTGACAAATATCCTGTACAGACACCCTTGATAAAGGCATTTACGCCCAAACGTTGGATGGATTGATGTCTGTCTGTATGTCCTACTAAGTCGGCTGTTTATTAAATTTGAAACTTAAATCTCTCCGTGACTTTTTGAGTGCCGAATATCATCGTTCTATATTGTTTACTTTTTTCCTTCGTTCACCCTTCTCTTATATAGATTGCACCACTTCTGACCGTCTTTATTTTCTGTATCATAGAGGAGATGGTGATAAGCAGATCCAAATTCACCAAATTGCTGCTAAGAGGCCTCTGCTATGGGCTGTAAAGAAAAATAAGAGACTTGCTTGGGGCAAAGCATAGACGAGGAGATGGGATGGTGGGGATAATTTGCGGGTGAGATGACACTTTGTGATTTATTCCAAACTCTCACACACTTACCCTGCATGGCTATCACAGCATTCTGTAATGATATGACATCCCATCGGGTTTGTACTTAAAGGGACCATCATTTGTGTTGCAACAGGACAATGACCGAAAACACCTCCAGACTTTGTAAGGGCTAAATGATCAAGAAGGAGAAGGTTGGAGGAAGCTGTGTCAGATGAAATGGCCTCTGCAATTACCCAACAACATAGCATTTGAGACATTTGGCATGATTTGGATGCAATCCCATATGTCCAAAAAACAATAAGTGTGGGGCACTGTTATGATCCGGTGACCTTGGAGCCGCATGAGACTTTCTCAGGAGTAGGTGGAACCTGTACTGACCGCAAACCCTAAACTGTCACCGCAACTGGAAGTAGCCGTGGGGTGTACCTAACACATCCTAGACACCTCGACACAGCCGGAGGACTAAATACCCCTATAGATGGAAATGGGAATTCTATCTTGCCTCAGAGCAGAACCCCAAAGGATAGCCAGCCCCCACAAATATTGACTGTGAGTATTAGAGGAAAGACACACGCAGGCAGAAATCAGGATTTAGCAAAAGAGGCCACGCTAGCTAAATAGGAAAGGATAGGACAGAATACTAAGCGGTCAATATTAAAACCCTAAAAATATCCACAGCAGATAATACAAAAATTCCACCATCTAACTAAAGACATGGAATGTATATCTGCATCTCCTGAGAATCCAACTTGACTGAAATATCCAAACACAGTCTAAGCTGGACATGAAAGAACATTGAATAAGTACTGAATTGTAAAGCACACAGCATGTGTGCTGCAGAAACAAAACCAGACACTTATCTTAGCTGATTTGGCAGCAGGGCAGGAGAAACCAGACAGAGATGCAAAACCTCCAAGAACAATGGACAACTGGCAAGGGCTAATGAATCCTGCACACCTAAATATCCCAGTCAGAGCTGCAATCAGCAGGGACACCTGCCCAGGATTGTGTAGCGCCCCCACCGCCGCAGGGCCGAGGGGTACCCGGTACCGGGCCTCTGAGTCTCTGCTCTGGGGTTGTCACGTTGGCTAGGCCCCGGTCCGTGACCCTGCCGTGGGGCACGTAGTGACCGATAGAAATGATGTGATGCAGTCAATAATGAGGACACCAGGTTGCAGTCTCTTTACCTCTTTACTGAAGGTTTTAGAGTCCTCAGTCCAGAGCGCTGTTACCAGGGCTGTCAGAGACCGGCCGGTCCAAAGACACATCAGGAGTTCTCTTTACAGGTGGGAATCAGTGTCTACCTTCTAGCGCTGGGTGTTGTAGTCCTTCCCTGCTGTGCTCCCGGGATAGTCCTCACAACTGGTTCTGTCTATCTCTGATGTTCGTTCTCTCCGTCCTCCAGATGATATGGTAGGACGCACCCGTATGACGGGGTAGGCCTGGAGTTCTTCCGGGACCCTAGAGTCGCCCCTCTCCCACAGCTGCCTCCGTTGTCTGCTTAGGTGTTAAGTGAGACAACCAACCTGTAATTGGCTGCCCTGCCGTGGTTTGCAGTAGTACTTAAAGTCTCTTACTTGCTCGGCGTTCCGGCCACCGACTGTTTGCGCCTCAGAAGGATGTTGCCTCGGTCTAACAGCACGACTCCTCCTGGTCCTAATGCCTCTTTTCTGTATTCCCGTTGTTCACTGGTTAGTTCTGCTCTTAGGAGTCTGCCAGGATCCCATCCCTGACAGGTCCTCTCACTAGCTCTTCCCAGTTACTTCTCTCCGTCTTCCTGTCCAACCCCCAGTTTTACCAGAGTGTGAGGAGTGGCCTACTAGATAGGACCACCCCCCCTGGTGGCCGGAGTGTGAAGTGTAGTGAGGTGTTACCTGGTCAGAGAAACTCCTTCAGTGCAATCAGACGTACCATAGCTCCCCATAGTGGCGGAGCCACAGTACTGCAACGACCAGGACTCTGGGGCGCTGCACTCCCCCCGGTTAAATCCAGTACTCCCGGACTGGGAAAACAAGAACAATACATGTTAACAGGAAACACAAAATTTTTGAAATAGCATAACAATTAAACATAACAGTGCTTCCCTTTATGGGAGGTGAGAACTCTTGAACGTTGCGAAGGTTAGGTCATGCACAGTTTATGACTCTCAGTTCAGGGGTTGAAACAGTGGGGACCCCGGGTAAACAAAGGGGTCCCCTTTTGAAAGTTTTTGAGCAATTCACCGTCCATTACTCTATTGTCCATTTTTAATACCTGTAACAAAAGATATGCACACAACATTTTCAAGTAAATAGCAGCCCTTATTAATACCTCCAAGTTTTGTAGCGGAGGGGAGTTTGGTTCTGAGTGCTGCGTGTGGACCTTCGCAGCGCAGGGGTTGCTATTGGCCTAACAGGGCCCGCTGTGCTTGCTACCGCTGGTGTAGTGCACTGTCTTTTAACTACACTTCTAGTGAATCTGGGTAGCACTGGCAGGTTGGGGCTCTCTGAGCTGCTGCTATCAACAGTGGGTACAGCAGGTTCACCGATAGCAGAGGGAGGATTTGCCGGTTCAACGGTTGGCATGGCATTTTCAGGTAGGGCTTGTTGAGGTTGCGGGGCCGGATGATCTGGTACCACCATCGCTTCTGGTGGGTCCGGCTGTTCAAACGTTAGAACAGGTACCACGATGGCCTGATTTATCTGAGTCCAGGACTGGGGAAAGTCACCAAGGACGGTATGGATCATCTTCTCCTTTCCCACCGGCGGGGAGATTCTTGGGGCCGTGTCCCTCTCAACTTATCGGGGCAGACCTTAAGGTGATCCCTGGATACCGCTGTCAAGGTCTCCCCTCTGTCCTTGCTGATGAGACAGACCTTTGTGTTGTCGAAGTCGGATGGCAGGATGGTATACGGTTCCGCTTCCCATTGGTCATCGAGCTTGTGTAATCTCCTCTTTCGTTTAAGTACTTGCTCACCAGGTGACAGGGGAATCGCAGGAGCGTGTTGGTTGTAGTCCCTTTCTTGTTTCTGCCTAGCCTGGGCGAGACTTCTTTCTACACACTCCTGTACTTCGCAGTACCTTCGCTGCCTCTCTGCATCCCAATCTGCATCCGGCGAGGTATCTTCGGGTACTAGGACCCCCATGTCCAGATCAACGGGTAACCGACTAGATCTTCCTCGCATCAGGTACGCTGGAGTACAGTTGGTGGAACTTACTGGGATGTGATTGTACATATCCACCAAGTCAGGCAACTTTATTGGCCACAGGTTCCGTTCCTCCACAGGCAAGGTTTTCAATAAATCGATTACCACTTGGTTCATCTTCTCACACATCCCGTTGGTTTGAGGATGGTACGGTGTGGTTCTGATCTTCTTACACCCGTACAGTTGACAGAATTCTTGGAACACTTCCGCTTCGAATGCAGGTCCCTGATCAGTCAGTACCTTCTCTGGGTAGCCATGGGGCCTACAAAAGTGCTGCTGGAAGGCCCTGGCGGCAGTCCTGGCCGTTAGATCCTTGACAGGTACAACCACCAAAAACCTGGAGTAGTGGTCCACGATGGTAAGGGCGTAGATATAGCCCGACCGGCTAGGTGTCAGCTTCACGTGATCCAACGAGACCAGTTCGAGCGGCCGTTTGGTGATGATAGGCCGCAGGGGAGCCCGTTGACTGTCACGGTCCTTCCTGCGCAGACCACATGGACCACACTCCCGACACCACTTCTCAATGGTTCTCTTCATGCCAATTCAATAGAACCTCCCTCGGAGGAGCCTTTCCAGCTTCCTCCATCCGAAGTGTCCGGCTCCATCATGGTAGGCTCCCAGAACCATGGGCGCATCTCGCCTTGGCACCACTATCTGCCACACCAATTCGTGAGTACGTGGGTCGATGCTCCTCCTGCACAACTTGCCATCATGGATAAACAGTTTGCTTCTCCCCTTCCACAGCTGTTGGGTCTCTTGTGGGTCATCTGGGCCAGGGTGCGACCCTGCCTGCGTCAAGAGCTCTTTCACCCGACGGACCGCGGGGTCACCATCCTGGGTTTCCGCCCACCCGTGATGGGGCAAGAGATTCAGCGTGTCATCCTGTTGGTTCTTGTGCCTGTTCTTCACATGATGAGAGCTCTGAGTGGCTTTGGGGCAATGGAATGCAGGCAGCTCCACCTCTTCAAGTGCCTCCGGGTCTTCTCCCGCTTCTGGCAAATTGGGCATTCGGGACAAGGCATCGGCATTGGCATTCTCGTGTCCTGCCCGGTACTTGATGGTGTAATCGTAGTTGGACAGCCGGGCCATCCATCGCTGTTGCAAAGCCCCAAGTTTGGCAGTATCCAGATGCGTTAGTGGATTGTTGTCTGTGAAGATGGTGAATTTCGCGGAGGCCAGGTAGTGTTTGAACCTCTCTGTCACTGCCCAGACAACAGCAAGGAATTCCAGCTTAAAGGAACTGTAGTTGTCAGGGTTCCTTTCCGTGGGACGGAGTTTCCTGCTGGCGTAAGCGATCACCCTTTCTTTGCCTTTCTGGACCTGAGACAGCACGGCTCCTAATCCCACATTACTGGCATCTGTGTACAGCACAAACGGTTGGTCGTATTCGGGGTAAGCCAGTACCTCTTCTCCCGTCAGTGCCGACTTCAAACAGGTGAAGGATTCCTCCAGCTCCTTGTTCCAATCAAAGGGGGTGTTTCTCCCCTTGGTCTTCTTTGGTTGGCCCACCAACAGGTTTTGCAAGGGTGCGGCCTTCTTGGTGAAGTCCTTAATGAACCTTCGGTAATAGCCTACCAGCCCGAGGAACTGCCGGACTTCGTGGAGGTCACTGGGCTTTGGCCAGTCCTTGATCACTGTGACCTTGTCGGGGTCTGGGGCCACTCCTTCAGCGCTCACCACATGGCCCAGGTACTGCACTTTAGGTTTCAGCAGATGACACTTGGACGGTTTCACCTTTAAGCCGAAGTTGGACAGGGCTTCAAACACCTCGGCCAGGTGCTTCAGATGGTCTTCGTAGGTCTTAGAGAAGACAATGACATCATCCAAATACAGCAGCACAGTTTCAAAGTTCATGTGTCCTAGGCAGCACTCCATCATCCTCTGGAACGTCCCGGGAGCATTGCACAATCCGAAGGGCATGTAGTTGAACTCACAGAGACCCATTGGTGTCGTGAAGGCCGTCTTCTCTTTGTCCGCCTCCGCTACAGGAACCTGCCAGTACCCACTGGTGAGATCTAAGGTAGAGAAGTAGTTAGCAGATTTTAAGGCAGCCAGAGACTCCTCTATCCTGGGCAGTGGGTATGCGTCCTTATGTGTAATGCGATTCAACTGCCTGTAATCAACACACATCCTCATTGTACCATCTTTCTTTTTAACAAGGACTAACGGAGCTGCCCAGGGACTACAGCTGTCTCTCACCACCCCAGCCTCCTTCATTTCCCGCAACATGTCCTTGGCACACTGGTAATGAGCTGGGGGTACAGGGCGATATCTCTCTTTTATGGGTCGGTGATCTCCCGTGGGGATGTGATGTTGGATCCCTTTCACCTGCCCAAAATCTAAGGGGTGTTTGCTGAATACCTGCTCGTACTCGTGTACCACCCTGTAAGCCCCCTGTTTTTGATGGGATGGGGTAGAGTCGGTGCCCACATGCAATTCCCGACACCAGTCTTTCGAGTGCTCTGTAGAACCTTTGTTCTCCGCCACGTTTGACGGGACCAAGGGTTCAGGTGTCTGTATCACACTATTATTGACAGTGAACAGTTTGGCGAGCGTGGTATACTTGGTGAGGTGAACCTCTTCCTCCCCACAATTGAGGACACGTACGGGCACTCTCCCCTGGCGGACGTCGACCACCCCCCGGGCTGTCAGAACAGTAGGCCTATTGTCTGAATATACAGGTTCTACCAAGGCCTGGTAGTCCTTACTCCTGAGGCCTATGGCTGCCCGACACCATATTAACATTTCACTCCTGGGGGGTATCGCGATGGGGTTTGAATCACTCACAGTGACACGACCAATCTCACCCCCAGTCAGCTCTACCTGCTGTCTCTGCATCAGAGCTCTGATTTCCTTCTGCAGGGCACGTTGCTCACTGTGGCCAGCGGTTTCTGCCACCTGTTGCAACAAAACAATAACTTCTGCAAGACAATTTTCTATAACATTAGTACCAAGAGTCATCATGGGATTACATTCTCGACGATCAATATCAACAATCACAATCCCTTGTGCTTTCAATTCCACCCGCCCCACCTTGATGGTGACCTCCTTATACCCCACTTGTGGCAACGGCTGACCATTACTGGCTATTATGGTGAAATCATCGTCAGGGCCACGAGTAATATCAGTGTCCTCCCAATACCGTTTATAAAGCACGTAAGGTATGGTTGTCACCTGAGAACCGGTGTCCAGCAAAGCGTTCAAGGGGATTCCATCAACCACTACAGGGAGAACTGGTCGTCCTCCAATATATTTGGTTCTCCAATGCTGCGGGCCTGACCGTCCTACTCCTGGGGGTTGGCCCTTTGCCCCAGGGGTTGCTCGTTTAAAGGACAGTACCTTGCAAGGTGGCCCACCTGGTGACAGCGGCGGCAGATGGGTCGTCCGTCCTGATGGAAGCGATCGCTGTCCCGGCCTCTGGTCGGTGGGGTCCTCTTCTGTCGCGTCCAGGGGACATCTCCTGGTCTGGAGGCTAGCTGGATCTTTTCCTTGGGGGCCTCCTGTAGGGACTGCACCGTCCGGGCTAGGGCAGCAACGCTCTTGGTCAGCTCCTGCACCTGAAGACGGAGTCCTGCAGGGGAGTCGTCCTCGAAGCTCTGGGCGTCGGCCTCCGCGGCAACTGGGGTATCCGATGCCACCTCCTGGTGGTATGTGAGAGCGGGGCGCCTGAGTGGTACTGCGCGGCTGGGCTGTCGCTCCTGCAATGCCTGGATAGCTTTATCTTTGAATTGCGCAAAAGTCAAGTCTGGATTCTGCATGGCCAGGAAGTGCAATTGGCCCCGCTGGTGACTGCACAGGAGCCCCTCAATGAACCGCTCCTTCAGGAGTTTATCCTCATCCTGCATGCTGCCGGGGTCACTCTGCTTAATGGCCCGCATCGCCTCCTGGAGATTAAGGGCATAGTCCCGTAAGCTATCCTGCGGTCTCTGTTTGCATCCATAGAAAGTCAGTTTAATTTCTGTAGCAGTGCGAGTATCGAAGGTGGCTTTAAGCTTTGCAAAAATCTGCTGTGCAGTTCCCTTATCCTCGGCGGGCCAGGACTTCAATTCTCTCAAAGCCGCCCCAAAGAGTTGGCCGATTATCATATGAACCTTCTGCGGCTCTGTCAGGGGACAGAACTCGAGCAGGCTGCAGAGCCCTTCCTTAAAGTCAGTGAATGTATGCGACTCCCCAGAGTATCGTGGGAGCCAGGCCGCTCCGGGCAGGTACGGCATAGAGAAGGGCATTATGGCTTTTGTATTAGCGGCAGCGTCCGACTGGCTGAGGGGAACAGCGGGTTCTGCAGCAACCGGTGGTGGTATTAGGGCCGCGGCTTCGCCCGCTGCGGGGACCGGAGCTGCCCCTGCGTCCGCGGCTGCGGCCGCCACCTCCTCTCCTCCCGACTCGGACATGGCTGTCCCTTCCTCCCACTAACCTGCTGGAGGTCGGAGTTCCTCTTCAGGGATTGGCGCCTTACCGCGCTTTCCGTTCCGCGCTTCTTTTGGCCGGTTCCGCCCACGAAGCTGAGGCTCCTCCCTCCGTGCGCGGCAATGGCGAATTTTGGCGGTAAATGGCAATACACAGTCCAAGCACAATAAATCACAGTTCCAAAGCACACATGACCTGATTCTTCAGGCTTAAGTAGATCCTGTTCGTGACGCCAAGTTGTAGCGCCCCCACCGCCGCAGGGCCGAGGGGTACCCGGTACCGGGCCTCTGAGTCTCTGCTCTGGGGTTGTCACGGTGGCTAGGCCCCGGTCCGTGACCCTGCCGTGGGGCGCGTAGTGACCGATAGAAATGATGTGATGCAGTCAATAACGAGGACACCAGGTTGCAGTCTCTTTACCTCTTTACTGAAGGTTTTAGAGTCCTCAGTCCAGAGCGCTGTTACCAGGGCTGTCAGAGACCGGCCGGTCCAAAGACACATCAGGAGTTCTCTTTACAGGTGGGAATCAGTGTCTACCTTCTAGCGCTGGGTGTTGTAGTCCTTCCCTGCTGTGCTCCCGGGATAGTCCTCACAACTGGTTCTGTCTATCTCTGATGTTCGTTCTCTCCGTCCTCCAGATGATATGGTAGGACGCACCCGTATGACGGGGTAGGCCTGGAGTTCTTCCGGGACCCTAGAGTCGCCCCTCTCCCACAGCTGCCTCCGTTGTCTGCTTAGGTGTTAAGTGAGACAACCAACCTGTAATTGGCTGCCCTGCCGTGGTTTGCAGTAGTACTTAAAGTCTCTTACTTGCTCGGCGTTCCGGCCACCGACTGTTTGCGCCTCAGAAGGATGTTGCCTCGGTCTAACAGCACGACTCCTCCTGGTCCTAATGCCTCTTTTCTGTATTCCCGTTGTTCACTGGTTAGTTCTGCTCTTAGGAGTCTGCCAGGATCCCATCCCTGACAGGTCCTCTCACTAGCTCTTCCCAGTTACTTCGCTCCGTCTTCCTGTCCAACCCCCAGTTTTACCAGAGTGTGAGGAGTGGCCTACTAGATAGGACCACCCCCCCTGGTGGCCGGAGTGTGAAGTGTAGTGAGGTGTTACCTGGTCAGAGAAACTCCTTCAGTGCAATCAGACGTACCATAGCTCCCCATAGTGGCGGAGCCACAGTACTGCAACGACCAGGACTCTGGGGCGCTGCACTTGCAACCCAGGGACAACTGCATTACTATCAACAACCACCAGAGGGAACCCAAGAGCAGAATTCACAACAGTACCCCCCACTTGAAGAGGGGTCACCGAACCCTCATCAGAGCCCCCAGGCCGATCAGAACGAGCCAGATGAAAGGCACGGACCAAATCAGCAGCATGGACATCAGAGGCAAAAACCCAAGAATTATCCTCCTGGCCATAACCCTTCCATTTGACAAGGTACTGAAGCCTCCGCCTTGAAAAGCGAGAATCCAAAATCTTCTCAACCACATACTCCAACTCCCCATCAACCAACACAGGGGCCGGATGATCAACAGAGGGAACAACGGGCACCACATATTTCCGCAATAAAGATCTATGGAAGTGTAGCGCCCCCACCGCCGCAGGCCGAGGGGCGCCCGGTACCGGGCCTCTGAGTCTCTGCTCTGGGGTTGTCACGGTGGCTAGACCCGATCCGTGACCCTGCTGAGGGGTGCCCAATGAAAGGTGTGGATGGTGGTGGTAGTGCGGTGCAGTGCTGGTCACAGTAAATAACGAGGACACCAGGTTGCAGTCTCTTTACCTCTTTACTGAAGGCTTCAGGATCCTCAGTCCGGAATACGGTTAACCAGGCTGCGCAAGTCCGGCCGGTCCGATGGCACCTCCAGAGTTCCCTTTGCAGGTGGAAATCTGTGCCTACCTTCTAGCGCTTGTGTGTTGTGGTCCTCCCCTGCTGTGCTTACGGGATAGTCCCCACAACTGTTGTGTCTGTTTCTCGTGTTCCCTCACAACTCGATTCTGATGTTCTTCTTCGTCCCCCAGATGATATGGCTAGGACGCACCCGTATGATGGGTAGGCTCGGAGCTCTTCCTGGACCCTAGTGTTGCCCTTCTCCTGTTGTTGCCCCCTGTGTCTTCGTAGGTGATTTGTGTGAGACAGCCCGCCTATAGCTGACTGTCCTGCCGTAGGTTTGAAGTATTGCTTGGAGCCTAGTACTTCCTCGGCGTTCCGGCCACCGGCTACGCGCCTCAGTAGGATGTTGCCTTGTCTTACAGCACGACTCCTACTGGTATTTCTCCTTGTTGCGTTGATCTCGTTTCTCACTCAGCACAATAAACCTCGCTTCTTGTCCTTTCTTAGGGCACTGCCGCTATCTCGTGCAGGCGCGGTCCCGTAACGTTCTCTCTGTTCGCTAGGCCTCTGTCAGGATCCCACCCCTGACAGGGACCCCCCTGAGTCCCTCCCCGCAACACCCTCTGCCACAGGGTGTTGCCTGTTCAATTCCCAGTCAGCTTCTCTCTAACTTCCTGTCTAACCCCCAGTTTTACCAGACTGTGAGGAGTGGCCTAATACATAGTACCCTTAGCTCCCCCTGGAGGCCAGACTGTGAAATGTATTGTTGTCTGTGATACCTGGTCAGGTGAACTCCTTCAGTGCCATCAGACGTACCATAGCCCCCCTTAGCGGCGGAGCATCAGTACTGCAACGACCAGGACTCTGGGGCGCTGCAGAAGACATTATGGATAGCAAAAGAAGCCAGAAGGGCCAATCGAAAAGACACCGGATTAATAATCTCAGAGATCCTATAAGGACCAATAAAGCGAGGCTTAAACTTAGGGGAAGAAACCTTCATAGGAACATGACGGGAAGACAACCAGACCAGATCCCCAACCCGAAGCCGGGAACCAACACACCGACGACGGTTAGCAAAACGTTGAGCCTCCTCCTGAGACAATACCAAATTGTCCACCACATGAGCCCAAATCTGCTGCAACCTGTCAACCACAGAATCCACACCAGGACAGTCAGAAGGCTCAACCTGCCCCAAAGAAAAACGAGGATGAAAACCAAAATTACAAAAGAAGGGCGAAACCAAGGTAGCCGAACTAGCCCGATTATTAAGGGCAAACTCGGCCAATGGTAGGAAAGCCACCCAATCATCCTGATCAGCAGACACAAAGCATCTCAGATAAGTTTCTAAAGTCTGATTAGTTCGTTCGGTCTGGCCATTTGTCTGAGGATGGAATGCGGAAGAAAAAGACAAATCAATGCCCAGCTTAGCACAAAAGGCCCGCCAAAACCGAGAAACAAACTGGGAACCTCTGTCGGACACAATATTCTCCGGAATACCATGCAAACGAACCACATGCTGAAAAAACAACGGAAACAAATCAGAAGAGGAAGGCAATTTAGGCAAAGGCACCAAATGGACCATCTTAGAGAACCGGTCACAAACAACCCAGATGACAGACATCTTCTGGAAAACCAGAAGATCAGAAATAAAATCCATAGAAATATGCGTCCACGGCCTCTCAGGGACCGGCAAAGGCAAAAGCAGCCCACTAGCACGGGAACAACAAGGCTTGGCCCGCGCACAAGTCCCACAGGACTGCACAAAAGAACGCACATCACGTGACAAAGAAGGCCACCAAAAGGACCTACCAACCAAATCTCTGGTACCAAAAATACCAGGATGGCCAGCCAACACAGAACAATGAACCTCAGAAATCACTCTACTAGTCCATCTATCAGGAACAAACAGTTTCCCCACTGGACAGCGGTCAGGTTTGTCAGCCTGAAATTGATGAAGAACCCGTCATAAATCAGGGGAAATGGCAGAAAGGACCACCCCTTCTTTCAGAATGCCGACCGGTTCAAGGACCTCAGGAGAATCAGGCAAAAAACTCCTAGAGAGGGCATCAGCCTTAATATTCTTAGAACCCGGAAGATACGAGACCACGAAATCAAAACGGGAAAAAAACAAGGACCATCGAGCCTGTCTAGGATTCAGCCGCCTGACAGACTCGAGGTAAATCAGATTTTTATGATCGGTCAAGACCACAATACGGTGCTTAGCTCCCTCGAGCCAATGTCGCCACTCCTCAAATGCCCACTCCATAGCCAACAACTCCCGATTGCCGACATCATAATTGCGTTCAGCGGGCAAAAACTTACGGGAAAAGAAGGCACACGGTTTCATCAAGGAACCAACAGGATCCCTCTGAGACAAAACAGCCCCTGCCCCAATCTCAGAAGCGTCAACCTCAACCTGAAACGGAAGTGAAACATCCGGTTGACGCAACACCGGGGCAGAAGTAAATCAGCGTTTAAGCTCCTGAAAGGCAGAGACAGCCGCAGAAGACCAATTCGTCACATCAGCGCCTTTCTTCGTCAAATCGGTCAAGGGTTTAACCACACTGGAGAAGTTAGCAATGAAACGGCGATAAAAATTAGCAAAGCCCAAAAATTTCTGAAGGCTCTTCACAGATGTGGGTTGACTCCAATCATGAATGGCCTGAACCTTAACCGGATCCATCCCTATAGATGAGGGAGAAAAAATGAAGCCCAAAAAAGAAACCTTCTGCACTCCAAAGAGACACTTAGACCCCTTCACAAACAAAGCATTATCACGAAGGATCTGAAATACTATCCTGACCTGTTTCACATGAGACTCCCAATCATCGGAAAAAATTAAAATGTCATCCAAATATACAATCATGAATTTATCAAGATAAGTCCGGAAGATATCGTGCATGAAGGACTGAAAAACAGATGGAGCATTAGAGAGCCCGAATGGCATCACAAGGTATTCAAAATGGCCTTCGGGCGTATTAAACGCAGTTTTCCATTCATCACCCTGCTTAATACGAACAAGATTATATGCCCCCCGAAGGTCAATCTTCGTAAACCAACTAGCCCCCTTAATCCTAGCAAACAAATCGGAAAGCAGAGGTAAAGGGTATTGAAACTTGACCGTGATCTTATTCAAGAGGCGATAATCAATACAGGGTCTCAAGGAGCCATCCTTCTTAGCAACAAAAAAAAATCCCGCTCCCCACGGCGAAGAAGATGGCCGAATATGTCCTTTCTCCAAAGACTCCTTAACATAACTCCGCATGGCGGTATGTTCAGGCACAGACAGGTTGAAAAGTCGGCCCTTAGGATACTTACAGCCTGGAATCAAGTCAATCGCACAATCACAGTCCCTATACGGTGGAAGGGAACTGGACTTGAGCTCATCGAATACATCCTGAAAATCAGACAAAAACTCTGGAATTTCAGAAGTGGAAGAAGAGGAGATTGACATCAAAGGAACGTCATTATGAACCCCCTGACATCCCCAACTAGTCACAGACATAGACTTCCAATCCAACACAGGATTATGTGCCTGCAACCACGGAAAACCCAGCACGATAGCATCATGTAAATTATGCAACACCAGAAATCGACAATCTTCCTGATGGGCTGGCGCCATGCACATGGTTACCTGTGTCCCGAACTGGGGCTTATTTTTAGCCAAAGGTGTAGCATCAATCCCCCTTAAAGGAAAAGGGTTCTGCAAAGACTGCAAGGGAAAACCACAACGCCTGGCAAACTCAAAGTCTATTAAGTTCAAGGCGGCGCCTGAATCCACAAACGCCATGACAGAAAATGATGACAATGAGCAGATCAATGACACAGATAATAAAAATTTAGGTTGTACAGTACTGATGGAAAATGAACTAGCGATCCTCTTTGTACGCTTAGGGCAGACTGAAATGACATGAGAAGCATCGCCACAATAAAAACACAACCTATTCTGACGTCTGAATCCCTGTTGTTCCGTTCTAGACAGAATCCTATCACACTGCATTGACTCAGGCATTTGCTCTGAGGACAACGCCACAGGGCGCACAGTTCTGCGCTCCCGCAAACGCCGATCAATCTGAATGGCCAGAGACATAGAATCACTCAGACCGAAAGGCGTGGGAAACCCCACCATAACATCTTTAACGGATTCAGAAAGACCCTTTCTGAAAATTGCCGCCAAAGCATCATCATTCCATTTAGTCAACACAGACCATTTTCTAAATTTCTGACAATACAATTCTGCCGCTTCTTGACCCTGAGACAGGACCAACAAGGTCTTCTCGGCTTGATCCACAGAATTTGTTTCATCATATAATAATCCTAAGGCCTGAAAAAAGGCGTCTACATTAAGCAAGGCCGGATTCCCAGATTCCAGGGAAAATGCCCAATCCTGAGGATCGCCACGCAGCAGGGAGATGACAATTTTAACCTGCTGAATGGAATCACCAGAGGATCGAGGTCTCAGAGCAAAAAACAGTGTACAGTTGTTTTTAAAACTCAAAAATTTGGACCTGTCCCCAAAAAACAAATCAGGAGTAGGAATCTTAGGCTCTAAAACTGGAGTCTGAACAATATAATCAGAAATACCCTGTACCCTAGCAGCAAGCTGGTCTACACGAGAAGCTAATCCCTAAACATCCATGCCAGCACAAGGCTCCTCAGCCACCCAGAGAAAAAGATGAAAGAAAAGACAAAGCAGGCTACAGAAAAAAAAATGGCTTTCTTCTCTTCTTCTGAGATGCATTTAACTCATTGTTGGCCAGTTGTACTGTTATGATCCGGTGACCTTGGAGCCGCATGAGACGTTCTCAGGAGTAGGTGGAACCTGTACTGACCGCAAACCCTAAACTGTCACCGCAACTAGAAGTAGCCATGGGGTGTACCTAACACATCCTAGACACCTCGACACAGCTGGAGGACTAAATACCCCTATAGATGGAAATGGGAATTCTATCTTGCCTCAGAGCAGAACCCCAAAGGATAGGCAGCCCCCCACAAATATTGACTGTGAGTATTAGAGGAAAGACACACGCGGGCAGAAATCAGGATTTAGCAAAAGAGGCCACGCTAGCTAAATAGGAAAGGATAGGACAGAATACTAAGCGGTCAAGATTAAAACCCTAAAAATATCCACAGCAGATAATACAAAAATTCCACCATCTAACTAAAGACATGGAATGTATATCTGCATCTCCTGAGAATCCAACTTGACTGAAATATCCAAACACAGTCTAAGCTGGACAAGAAAAAACATTGAATAGTACTGAATTGTTAAACACAGAGTGTTTGTGTGCTGCAGAAACAAAACCAGACACTTATCTTAGCTGATTTGGCAGCAGGGCAGGAGGAACCAGACAGAGATGCAAAACCTCCAAGAACAATGAACAACTGGCAAGGGCTAATGAATCCTGCACACCTAAATATCCCAGTCAGAGCTGCAATCAGCAGGGACACCTGCCCAGGATTGCAACCCAGGGACAACTGCATTACTATCAACAACCACCAGAGGGAACCCAAGAGCAGAATTCACAACAGGGCACTTCAAACCAACTAAATTGGGTGGGGGAATACCTCATTTGATAAAAAGCAATTCCAACCAATCATTAATAAAACAATTAAACAACATATAAAAACAGAATAAAAAAGACAGGGCAAAAAGCCTCAAAAAAGGAGGGGAAATCTACAGCCAAAATGTAAACGTAGGTAGAGGTGGGAAGGTAAAAAGGTCAAGAGTTAACAAGTAAAGCTGATCCAGTAAAGGTGGGGGGCCAAAGTCACGAGGAAGGAAATGTAGGCGCTGCTGAAAATATCTCCTAGTAATCCAGTGGTATAATATACCTTGGTGCAGTCCATACTACAGGCTCTGCAATGTAACCCACTATGAGGAGCTCAGCATTGAACATATGGTATCAACCCCAAGGGATCACTTGCTCCATAACTAAATGCTTATACTAAACAAAATAGTCATCCTTTTTACTTGCCAAGGGATAATGTTAGGAGATGTGGTCATGGCTGTGTTCTCCTCGCACCCGATGGGTGCCGTTTCGCTGCTCGCTTCTTCCGGGGGTTGTCAGGTCGGGGTAGCTGTGTATGTTAAACACCCTGTACCAGTCATGTATGCAGCCTCTATTGGTTATCGCAAGGACGTGCATTGCTAGCGCATGGTGCCTGAGCTTGGCCTTCTGTAGCTAAAGGGACTTCCTGAATCGTACTCAGATGGACCGCAGTGAACGCACTGTGGTCATATGGTAGAACACTTTGAGAGGTCAAAGGGGCATCCGGCCCACAGCATGAACAGAGATATCCTGATGGAATCCAAGTCGACCAAGAGGATAGGATTGAAGAGTTAAGGCTTATGCATATGGGTAGGGATCGGAAAGCAGAAAAAACTAGGAGGAAAGAAGGGGATACAGATGCTGTTTGGAGAAAAAAATTATTAGTTGGTAAATAGGAACTAATAAATATACCATAATCACTATCCATGATGATAATATGGACCAGTATAAGGGAATTATAAATGCAAATATAAAGTTAAACAAATGAAAATACAAAATTAATAGAAATGTAAACAAGGAGACAATCATGAATAAGTGAAATTAAAAATATTTAAAAATAAATAATAAAAATAGAAAATAATAATAAATGGAAAATAAACATGAAAAAAAAAAGAAATAAAAATAAAAGATAAATAAAGTGTAAAAATGAAAAATACAAATAGTGCCTAAACAGGCAAATGGGCCTTCTGAACAGAGTGGAGCTGGGGAAAGAAAAGCATAGAATAACTTTGTGGAAGGAAAGGAAAGGGAGGTATATGAAGATGGGGGAGGGGGAGGAAATGGAGGGGCTGTGGAAATAAATGCATTATTAGGTAAGCGGCTATATGTACACTCTAGAGGATGTACTGATATTAAGTGACCCTGAAGATATACCTCGATTATGGTAGAATGAGTATATTGTTGGATAATCCAGAGTCGGACATATATTGGTTTATAGCATCAGGATTTGTTAGGTAAAAATGCTGACAATGTGTGCACACATTTGTTTACCCCATCTATTACGGAGGATACATTTAAAACACTTACTTGAAAGTGGGATGTGATGGGGAAATGAGGTGTGCGCGGAGGGGTTGGGGTGGCAAGGGAAAAGTGGGGGACTTGTGAATGTGAGTCACGTGAGTCATGTTGCTGTGTTAGCTTACCATGTGGGTGAGAACTTCACTAGGAAGTAGTGACACAGGTGTTAGGTTATGACAGACAACATACAACTATAGTGCAAGAGGCGCTTTAGTAGCTATTTATAAAAAGGTGCCATCAAACACATATCAGTACATCTGAGAAATGAAGGCGCTAGGTGCGGGTGAGTAGCCATGATTATATTGTGGTCCAATATATATAGGACAAAAATAAGGTGCATTTGTATATCTATACATCAACCTATAAAGTGCGTTAGTGCTGGTGAAGCTTCATATGAGAAAAAAGGGGGGTGGGGTTCAGGGAAGGCAAGAGGTAGAAGGGGGATGCAAGAAGGTGGACTACAGGTCCTGAGAAAAGGGGGTCATGAAATAGCACAAATTGATCCTATGGTAACAATTAATTGTATGGTAATTGTATGATCCTATGGTAACAATTGCCATATCTGAAAAATGCACACAAAATAAAATAAAATAAAAAAAAATATATATATATGCATAATTCCATAGAGATAAGGGGCCCGGTCTTTAGTAAACAAAGGGGCATTTAGTATACCACAAATAGTAACACCTGGGTCCAAACACAATGTATTCTTGTAAGTTGCTGTGTATTTTTTCTCATTTCATGCAATCATTGTTACTCCATATGATTTATGCTTTTTCTGTTTCCAGTCCAACTGAAGAAAAGGTAAATGCCAGTTGATCTTGTAAATTCCAGCAGTCCTCAGCCCTACGGTGGAAGCCAAGTTCGAGAGAAGATCCCCTGATGAAACAATAGGTCGAAATGAAATGGATAAGAAGACACATCCTGTGGTAAATGTGAGAGGCCATAATTAAAATCAAGTTTAAAAACATGGTAAAGATAAAATCGTTCAGTCCCTCTCGGAATGCCTTCAAGAAAAGTTGGAAGTCATTCCAGTAGAATACCTAATGAAGCTGCTCAGAGAATGTCAAAGGAGGGTAAAGCTGTCATCAAGAGGACTGTGAGGAATCTGAGGTGTAGCACATATTCTGGTTTATTTCACACATATTTCTTTACTCTTTTTTTGCATGTGTTCCTTTGTCATTTTGCTACCTCAGTCTGAATTTACGATGTGCATGTTTCAATAAGAACAAGGAAAACTATTTCATGAACAAGTGGGTCCAAACTTTTCACTGGTACTGTATGTCAAGAACCTGTCACCAATTTCAGTTCATCTTCATCCTCATTCTTCAAACACCACAGGTACTGGAATTTTCTTTTTTTCATTTCCCAACATATATAGCACCTGTCACTGTCTAGTGGATTTATTGTTCTGAATTTTTTGTATATAGTTTGATAGACAGGAGAGCAAGAGCTGAGAGATGTAGACCTGTCCCATTTCCTGTAAGACAAGGACCTGTCCCTACTAACTGTAGAGACAAGGACCTGTCCCAATTTGATGAAGAGACAAGGACCCATCCCCACTTCATGTAGAGACAAGGATCCATACCCACTTTCTGTGGAGACAAGGACTTGTCCTCACATCCTATAGAGTTAAAAACTTGTTCCCACTTCCTGTAGAGACAAGGACCTGTCCCCACTTCCTGTAAAGACAAGAACCCGTCCCCACTCCCTGTGAAGACAATGACCCATCCCCATTTCCTGTAAACACAAGGACCTGCCCCCTTTTCTTGAAGAGAAAAAGATCTGTCCCCATTTCCTGTAGAGACAAGGACCTGTTCCTACTTCCTGTACAGACAAGAACCCATCCCCACTTCCTGTGAAGGCAGAAAGATCCTCACCCACTTCCTTTCCAAAAGACAACTCCTCCACTTCCAGTAATCTGTGATAGCATCTTTGCAGATAAAAACACATTTTACTTAACAACAGACAGTGGATAGAAAGTTACACAGAAGTGTGACCAACACAGAAGAATTTTTTTTTGTGATTCAGAGATTGTCTATCTATAATATTAACATCAAGTTGTCTGAAAGTACAGTGGGCATTTAAGACACAGTTTAGGCTCTGTTTCCACTTGCCTCATTGGCTAAATCCATCGTTCACAGATACCATTGGTGCTCCAAAGATCCTATTGACCCAAATAAGGTCCACCAGGTTCCATCATGGTTTGAATGGGGAAAAATGCATTTTTTTTTAAATCTGATTATTTATTTACTTTTTTTTATTTTAGATTATTCACAATTATTACAGAAAAATCACAATTTAGCCACTAGGGGCCCTGCAGTTTATTTTTATCATCTCTTGGTATCATTTGAATTCTTTATAGGCTGATATTGTTTCATACAAATGAATACAGACAGTGAATTTGAATGAAGCGAATTTGCATAGAAATAAGGTTTTCTGTACCAAATAACTGATGCCCACATGATTTACTAAATATTTATAGATCTATAAAGCCCAAATAATACCTGCTAACAAATTAGGTGGATTTCCCTTTAAATGAAAGAATCCTTGATGTGCACTTAATAGCCTATTTTCCTTGGGTTTTTCTAAGAAATCCTATAGATTATTAATAAAAACTAAGGTGTTAATTCAATCAACATGCAGAATTTATTGATTCTATATATGTTCTGAATGAAGGTCTTTAAGGTATGCATGTATTCCATTACTTCCATGCTTTACTGTCTGGCCAGGGTTATGTCTTTTATATACAAAATAATATTCAATTCACATTCATTACTTTGTCACTGACTTTGTATTGTTCTTGGAATAGAGTTGATAATCATCTGAAATCAGAAAGCGTCAGTAAGCTTCTATTTACAACTCCAAAGAGGGAACGTCCTTGATGGCTGAAGTAGCTGTTGTAACCAGCAATAAGGATGAATATAACAGGTCCACAGAATATTCCAGTGTAAACATAGATCTATGACCAGATAGTCACAGTGGTCAAATTACTTGCCTCTATCTTAAAGAGAACCCATCCTATTTAAAATGAAGTCCAATGTGTGGATATCAAATATTGAATAGACAGAGCTGAAAAACTAGCCATTTATTTATTAATTTTAAACTCTGCTCATTCTGAGCTGAGGAGTCCAGTGGGCGGTTCCAATAGTAAAGCCTCAAGCAGCTACATGATCTTCCGCTAAGGTATGTAAACTTTTGGTGTGATTGTCCTTAAGCCACAATATCTCACCCAATTCTTCACTTACACTTTATTTAGTCACTTTTCTATTTTTTGCCTTTGTTTCCGTTATTTGTTTTGGATTTTGGACAAGGTTTTTACAAAATGTTGCACATGGTTTATGAGTTTCAAAATAAAATACAAAAAAGTTCTTTAGTCTCATGTATAGGTTTTTTTAGTGACTTTTTAGAGCAAAAAGCGCATGTTTGGCTAACAGAATTTTGCCAAAAATTTTATTTCAGGTGTACATCAAATCACTCTAGGAGAGGGTTGGGGTCTTGAGTAGATTTTCGAAAAGTATTGTAATTCATTAATTCATGAATTGGCTCTAAACATCTGGAAATCTAAAACCTCACCCACAATGATAAGCGTAAAAAAAAATAGTTACATGTGTATGAAATAGACTTAAAAAAGGCACAAATAACAAAGGTGAAAAAGTACAAAGTCTAGACAAAATAAAGCTCCATTTATGATGTAGGTATTGTTTGATAGAAAAAGTTTTGTCTGACAAAGGAGCTGCTCAGCAGGGTCAAAACAATTTGGAAACAGACCAGTAAATTGTTTCAAGGTTTGTGGTGTCTGTGTATGACACATGGGTTAACTTTTTTGGGTTCTTTAAAGGGATTACATCGTCTAAACGGACATTTAGGTGACAGAAATGTGTATAAAATGATTCCTTGATATCTGCGATCTCATATTTTATTTCAGATTAATCCACATTCTTCTTAATATATAAATAAGTTGTTAAGATCTATGCGCCAGACATAGATCTCCCCGAGAACTTGCCTACAGTGCTTATTTTATATGAAAAGGGGGTGTTACCAGTGTGAGACATGTAGATCCAGACAGCAGACTGTCAGTCATTACATGTCTCAGTGTGGTAACTCCCCATTTCATTTAAGGCTACTTTCAGACATAGCGCATTTTTGAGCGCTATTTTGCGGGCGCTTTTCAAAAATGCGCAATGTCATTTTCGTCTGCCGGCAAAGTGAATGAGAAATTCACTTTGCCGTTCAGACACACCGCAAAAAAACGCGGCGCTTTTGTCTGCAAACACGCCGGCGTAAAAAGAATTGACATGTCAATTCTTTACGCAGCGGCGTGTCTGCGTATCCCCCTAGGGCCCCATATTAACGTGCACACACAGCGCCTTTGTCCTGGGTGTCGGCGTCTTTGTACGGAGGGGTTGACACCCAGGACCGGACGTGACGTCGGACAGGAAGAGGGAAGCCCCGCCCCCCAGTGAAGCAGCATGGAGTGTGTGAGTGTGTGTGTGTGTGTGTGTGTGTGTGTGTGTGTGTGTGTGTGTGTGTGTGTGTGTGTGTGTGTGTGTGTGTGTGTGTGGTGTGTGTGTGTGTGTGTGTGTGTGTGTGTGTGTGTGTGTAGAGCGTGTGTAGCGACGCTGCAGCGATAGAGACAACGATGCCGATCGCTGCAGCGTCGCTGTTTGATCGCTGGAGAGCTGTCACACAGACCGCTCTCCAGCGACCAACGATGCCGAGGCCCCCGGGTAACCAGGGTAAACATCGGGTTGCTAAGCGCAGGGCCGCGCTTAGTAACCCGATGTTTACCCTGGTTACCAGCGTAAAAGTAAAAAAAAACAAACAGTACATACTCACCTGCGCGTCCCCCAGCCTCTGCTTCCTGACACTGACTGAGCGCCGGCCTTAACAGCACAGCGGTGACGTCACCGCTCTGCTTTCACTTTCAGTTTAGGGCCGGCGCTCAGTCACTTTGATACGTGGCACTTTGATACGTGGCACGTGGCACTGAAATATGTGGCACGTGGCACTTTGATACGTGGCACTTTGATACGTGGCACTGAAATATGTGGCACGTGGCACTTTGATACGTGGCACGTGGCACTTTGATACGTGGCACTTTGATACGTGGCACTGAAATACGTGATACGTGGCACTTAAATACGTGGCACGTGGCACTTTGATACGTGGCACTGAAATACGTGGCACTTAAATACGTGGCACGTGGCACTTTGATACGTGGCACTGAAATACGTGGCACTGAAATACGTGATACGTGGCACTTAAATACGTGGCACGTGGCACTTAAATACGTGGCACTGAAATACGTGGCATGTGGCACTGAAATACGTGGCACTGAAATACGTGGCACTGAAATACGTGGCACTGAAATACGTGAAACGTGGCACTGAAATACGTGGCACGTGGCACTGAAATACGTGGCACGTGGCACTGAAATACGTGGCACTGAAATACGTGGCACTGAAATACGTGGCACTGAAATACGTGGCACTGAAATACGTGGCACTGAAATACGTGGCACGTGACACTTAAATACGTGGCACGTGGCACTGAAATACGTGGCACTGAAATACGTGGCACTGAAATACGTGGCACTGAAATACGTGGCACGTGACACTTAAATACGTGGCACGTGGCACTGAAATACGTGGCACGTGGCACTGAAATACGTGGCACGTGGCACTGAAATACGTGGCACTGAAATACGTGGCACTGAAATACGTGGCACTGAAATACGTGGCACTTAAATTCGTGGCACTTAAATTCGTGGCACTTAAATACATGGCACTTAAATACGTGGCACTTAAATACGTGGCACTTAAATACGTGGCACTTAAATACGTGGCACTTAAATACGTGGCACTTAAATACGTGGCACTTAGGCTATGTTCACATTTGCGTTGTGCGCCGCATGCGTCCTTTTTTTGATTGATTTTGGACGCAGCAAAAATGCAACTTGCTGCGTCCTCTGCGGCCGGATGCGTGCGCTGCAGTGACGCATGCGGCGCAAAACGCAAGTGCGACACATGTCCATGCGCCCCCATGTTAAATATAGGGGCGCATGACGCATGCGGCGCCCGACGCTGCGGCGCAGACCGCAAATGTGAACGTAGACTTAAATAGCTGGATAGAGCTGGATCCGCGGGCTGTGATCTGGCCTACGCTCAGCACTCTGCGGAGCGCTGTCATTCAAAACACGTCCACTCATTTTGGTGTTTAGTCCCAAAATGAAGGATGGAAGAAGAAAAGGGTTGGACAAGGAAATGACATCATTTCTTTTTTTTTTCCCCCACTGCAGTTAAAGCTTTATTTGTGTCAAACACAGACAATCTGCAGAGAAAACTGCATAAAAAACCGCACTAAAAACCGCATCAAAAACGCATAAAAAACGCACCAAAAACGCACCTGCGTTTTCTGCCAAGAGCTGCGGTTTTTGTCCTGAAAAAAAAGGATTGAAATCAGGATCGTGTGAACATACCCTTACCGTACAGGGTTACGAGGGGGGGGCGTCTGACTGACGCCTGCCCTAGTAACCTGGGGTTAGTGACAGTGGGGTTAGTAAACCCCAGCTGATGTCTGTTCCGCTTGCTGAGGCGTCTTTGGCTCAAGGCCATTGCAGCTGGCAGAATCGACATGATGTTAACTCCAGTGTGTATTGTATTCTGAGTCATAAAGACAGGAAATGACCTCAATGACTCTTTTTTTTTTTTCCCCTTTTTTTTTTTTCAAACAAACTTTATTTTCAGTACACAATGCTGAAAAAAACGCAGCTGCAAAAAACGCAGCAAAAAACGCTGTGTGTGAAAGCAGCTGCGTTTTTTGCCTGCGTAAAAAAACGCAGGTAAAGCAGCAGCAAAATACGCGCGCGTAAAAATACGCAGCAAATATGCTGTGTGTGAAAGTAGCCTAAGCTCTGGAGGAAGATCCTCAGGGACATCTATGTCCGGCCTATAGGTCTTAACAATTCATTTACATTTTAAGAAAAATGTGGATTTCTTGGGAATAAGACATCAAATCACAGAGATCAAGGTATAATTTCACTCAGTATAATTTTATTCAGCTTCCTATGACCTACATGGCCATATAAACAGCTTAAGGGGGTTCATCCTACTGACAGATTCCCTTTTAATCCCTGTATCTGGTACCAACATACTTAGGCACTGCTCTAGGCATAACATAGTATCATCACTGCAACTGGTAAGCCATAACTCTCTTCATAAGAGAACACTATGTCAAACAGGTCCTAATATCTCAGCTTTGTGGTCTTGTGTTATAGTAATGGATGGAACCTTTCACATAGACATTCCACATGTGAACTGTAGGTGTCTAAGAAAACAATCCTAGGCCAACGTTAATTCATGCAGTTCAAGCTTAATTAATACATTTTCACGTGCAACGGCGCAGAAAGCTTAGTGCTTGCAGTCACTTTAAAAAGAGCAATACCCTTGATGGTTATAACACTGACCTACAAAATCTTAGCAGTTTCAATACACAGAAGGTCACACTGATGCAAATAACAAGGAACAATAGTGTAACCCTCAACATCAAGTCCACTTAACACAGTCCCCAATTGCTAATACTCTTACTACCAAATTAATGGTAGATATTCTTTCTAGTCCAGGCTCTGTTGTCTAAAACTTATTTTTACAACCAGGAGCACCTGATATCTCACAACCCTGTCTGTATCAGCCTTGTTCCTCCTCACACAGAACCTACTCTTTAGTTCTCATGTTCCTCTTTTCCCAGGCTTCTAGAGCCCCTTTCACACTACCTGATTTTGGGACAAATCTTCTTCAGTCTTATGTCACCACTCAATCATCAAAATAATATCTCAAGGTTTTAGGAACCAGGTCAATGTGACAGGTCCCACCTAGTCTCCACAGATCTGGACTTGACCCAGCTACAGCCTTACCCAAGTATCAGCTCCCTAATCCCCTGGGTTCCTCAAGGCTGAACTTTTCTCTTCAATCCCAGTAGACTTCCCCAAGAGCTAATGTCACCAGTAGCGTAGCTACCAGGGGGGCAGAGGGTGCGGTGGCACCGGGCCCGGAGCTCAGAAGGGGTCCACCCGGAGCTACGCTACTGTAACGTTATCGGCGCGCAGAGCGCGCCAATACAGTGACTTTCTGCAGCAGAGCAGGGAGAATCGGTCTCCCTGCTCTGTCGCCCGGCCGCTATGGGGCCCCTGGGTGCTAGCAGTGGGACCCCTGCCCATCTCTGCAAGGTCAGCTCTATCAGAATTTAGCCGATACAGCTGACCGCATTGATGAGGGAAGGAGCGCACAGCGCTCCTTCTCCCATCACTCAACTGTCAGCGTCTGACCTCACTGACGCCGACACTGACAGTAGGCGCGGTGACGTTATCACCTGGTGCCCGCTGTCAGGAGATGAGCAGGAGCTCAAAGCACTGCTGGAACAAGGAGGAAGAGAGGTGAGTATTTATTTATTGTTTTTTTTATGGGGCCTGCCTTATACTACAGGGTCTGCCTATGGGGGTACTGTCTTATACTACAGGGTCTGCCTATGGGGTACTGTCTTATACTACAGGGTCTGCATATGGGGGTACTGTCTTATACTTACAGGGTCTGCCTATAGGGGTACTGTCTTATACTACAGGATCTGCCTATGGGGTGCTGTCTTATACTGCAGGGTCTGCCTATGGGGTGCTGCCTAATACTACAGGGTCTGCCCATAGGGGTACTGTCTTATACTACAGGATCTGCCTACGGGGTGCTGTCTTATACTACAGGGTCTGCCTATAGAGTGCTGCCTAATACTACAGGATCTGCCTATTATTATTGTTATTATTATTTATTTATACAGCACCATTAATTCCATGGTGCTGTACATGAGAAAGGGGTTACATACAGGGTTATAGATATCGTTTACAGTAAACAGGTTTACAGTGACAGACTGGTACAGAGGGGAGAGGACTCTGTCCTTGCGGACTAACATTCTATGGGATAGTGGGGAAGAGTCAGAAGGTAGGGGTGAGGCGGCGGCTCTGGCGGTGGTGAGGTGGTGGCTCTGGTGGCTGTGAGGCGGCAGTGAGGCGGCGGCATGGTTATTGTAGGCTGTAGGCTTTCCTGAAGAGATGGGTTTTCAGGTTCCGTCTGAAGGATCCGAGGGTGGTGGATAATCGGACGTGTTGAGGCATGGAATTCCAGAGGATGGGGGATATTCGGGAGAAATCTTGGAGGCGGTGGTGTGAGGAACGAATAAGTGTGGAGGAGAGTAGGAGGTGTTGGGAGGATCGAAGATTACGTGAGGGAAGATATTGGGAGATTAGTTCAGAGATATAGGGATGGACAGGTTGTGGATTGCTTTGTAGATCAGTGTTAGTAGTTTGAACTGGATTTGTTGGGGGATTGGGAGCCAGTGGAGGGATTTACAGAGGGGAGAAGCAGGGGAGTAGTGAGGAGAGAGGTGGATTAGCCTGGCAGCAGAGTTGAGGACAGACTGGAGTGGTGCAAGAGAGTTAGCTGGGAGGCGACGGAGGAGGGTGTTGCAGTAATCGGGGCAGGAAATGATGAGAGCATGCACAAGAGTTTTGGTAGATTGTGGGCTGAGGAAGGAACGGATTCTGGCAATATTTTTGAGTTGGAGGCGACAGGAGGTGGCAAGAGCTTGGACGTGAGGTTTGAAGGACAGGGCAGAGTCGAGAGTTACCCCAAGGCAGCGGATTTCAGGAGCGGGAGAGTGCGTGATGCCATTTACCATAATAGATAGATCGGGTGGGGGAAAGATGATGAATTCTGTTTTGTCTACATTGAGTTTTAGGAAGCGAGAGGTGAAGAAGGAGAATATGGCTGACAGACACTTCGGGATTCTGGACAGCAGGGAGGTGACATCTGGGCCAGAGAGGTAGATCTGAGTATCGTCTGCATACAGGTGGTACTGGAAGCCATGGGACTTTATGAGTTGTCCTAGGCCAAGTGTATAGATGGAAAAAAGTAGGGGCCCTAGGACAGAGCCTTGAGGGACTCCAACAGAGAGAGGGCGAGATGAGGAGGTAGTGTGGGAGTGGGAAACGCTAAATGTGCGGTTGGATAGGTATGAGGCAATCCAGGACAGGGCGAGGTCTTTGATGCCAAGGGAAGAATGAATCTGTAGCAGTAGGGAGTGATCGACTGTGTCGAAAGCAGAGGACAGGTCAAGAAAGAGGAGGATGGAGAACTGTTTGTTAGCTTTGGCTGTGACTAAGTCATTAGTAATTTTTGTCAGGTCAGTTTCGGTGGAGTGATGGGTGCGGAAGCCAGATTGGAGGTTGTCAAGGAGAGAGTTAGATGAGAGGTGGGAGGAAAGTTGACCATGGACATGCTGCTCAAGGAGTTTTGAAGCAAATGGGAGCAGTGATATGGGGCGATAGCTGGGCATAGCAGTTGGGTCAAGGTTAGATTTTTTGAGGATGGGTGTGATGGTGGCATATTTGAAGGCAGAGGGGAAGGTACCAGAAGAGAGCGATAGGTTGAAGAGATGGGTTAGGGCTGGAATAAGCGTGTTAGTGATGTTGGGGAGCAGGTGGGAAGGGATGGGGTCAAGTGCACAGGTGGTAAGGTGTGATTTGGAAAAGAGGCGAGTAAGCTCTCCTTCAGTAATGTTGGAAAAGGAGGTTATTAGGGAAGGGCAGAGGTCTGGTATATGGAGTGGTTGGGGTGGTGGACAAGTAAAGGTTTGCCTTGTTTGGTCGATCTTGTTTTTGAAGTAGGTGGCAAAGTCCTCAGAAGAGATGAAGGGAGTTGGAGGTGGCAGTGGTGGGAGGAGGAGAGAGTTAAATGTGCTGAACAGTTGTTTTGGGTTGCAGGATAGTGAAGATACAAGGTTAGTGAAATAGATCTGTTTAGCAGAGGTGAGGGCTGATTTGAAGTCAAATGTAGCTTGTTTGAAAGCAGTGAAGTCATCTGGCAGGCGTGTTTTCTTCCAACGCCGCTCCGCAACCCTGGATGCTTGTCGAAGTTTTTTTGTGAGATTGTTATGCCAAGGTTGCCTATTGGTTTGTCACACTGTGCCATGCATGAGAGGGGCGACTGAGTCTATGGCTGATGTGAGGGTGGAGTTATAGAAAGCGCTGTCTGTGTTGTGCAGTGAAGATATGGAGGACAGGGGTAGGAGAGAGTCTGAGAGTCTGTGAATGTCTAGATGTGCAAGGTTTCTGCGAGGATGTGGTAATGGCTGGACATGGGGGCAGGTGAGGAGGACAAGGATGAGAAGGTGAGTAGATGGTGGTCAGATAGGGGGAAGGGAGAGGTTGTGAGATTAGATAAGGAACAGAGGCGGGTGAAGATGAGGTCTAGTGTATGTCAGTCTGTGTGGGTGGCAGTGGAAGACCACTGGGTGAGTCCAAAGGATGAAGTAAGGGCCAGTAGTTTGGAGGTTGCTGGCTGGTGGGTTTCAGTAGGGATATTAAAGTCGCCCATGATGATGGTGGGGATGTTGGCAGAGAGAAAGTGAAGGAGCCAGGTGGAGAATTGGTCAAAGAAGGCAGTGGCTGAGCCAGGTGGTCGGTATATGACGGCCATTTGGAGATTGGAGGGAGTGTAAATACGGACAGAGTGAACCTCGAAAGAAGGGAGGATAAGGGAGGGTGGGGGTTGGATAGGGTTGAAGGTGCAGTTTTAGAAAGAAGGATACCCACTCCTCCACCATGTCTGTTGCCAGAGCAAGGAGTGTGGGTAAATTGGAGGCCACCGTAACTCAGTGCTGCAGGCGAGGCCGTGTCAGGGGGCGTCAGCCAGGTCTCAGTGAGGGCCAGAAAGGAAAGGTTGCGGGAAGTGAAGAGATCATGGACCATGTGGAGCTTGTTGCCGACAGAGCGGGAATTCCAAAGTGCCCCAGAGAGGGGAAGCAGGGTGGTGGGGGTCAGTGGCACAGGTTTTAAGTGTGAGGTGAGGGGTAGTAATGTATGAGGCGGGGGGGGCAAGATTAGGGGATGTGTCGCCAACAGTGAGAATAAGCAGAGAAAGGAAAACAGATGGGTGAAGGAAAGTGATGATTAGTGGAGCAAAAACGGTGGGGAAAATGTGAGCATGGTTAAAGAGCAGGGGAGGAAAAGAAAGGCAAGTAAATTTAGAAGATAGTGATTAGTCTTACCGTCTGGCCGATTTCTGGACTATTTCTGCTATATTTCTGATGACACTTAAAAGATGTCACTTCAAATGATGTCACATCTGACCTAGGGGGTGCTTCCTTATACTACAGGGTCTGCCTATGGGGTGCTGCCTTATACTACAGGATCTGCCTATGGGGGTGCTGCCTTATACTACAGGGTATGCCTATGGGGTGCTGTCTTATACTACAGAGTCTACCTATGGGGTGCTGCCTTGTGCTATATAGTCTGCCTATGGGGAGTGCATTATACTATATTGAGGACTATCTGGTAATTCATACTATATGGAGGCCATCTAGTGGACCATCATACAGTGTGTGGATTACAGTGAGGGGGCCATCGTACAGTGTGGGTATTACAGTGAAGGGGCCATCGTACAGGGCTGGAGCCATCAAACAGTTTGGGGGCTACTAAGGGATCAGTATACTGTGTGGGGGTGCATTACAGTGAGGAGACATCATGGTATCTATAAGAGAGCATCATGCTGTGTATAGGGGAGCAGACTCGGGACATTATTCAATGTGAAGTGGGCACTTATTGTTATAGGGGAACTCAGGTTACTGTGACTATTAAAGGGGCACACAGGGCAATATTACTTTCTAGGGGGCAAAATGTGGGCACTGTTTTCTAGGGCACTTGCACCCAGGGCCGCCATCAGGGCATTACAGCCATTACTAATATATGGGGCCCGGCGATGAGCAAAAAGGGGGGCCCAAACACGCTGGCAGTTCGGGCCCCCCTCTCTTTGCTTCTTCTCATCGGGCCCCTGGACATTTTCTTCAAGGCTTCCGAACCCCCTATGCATAACACAGCACTGTGGTGTTTTAAAGATACACCTACAGTATTGTTAATGCATTCGGAGAACGGAAAATGGCACTGTACCTTTAAAAGCTGCAGCCGGCCCAGGTGCATCATGGTCCTGCCTGACGTCACACGCTGCTCCACTTCCTCATTCCGGAGCAGAGAGAGCAGCGTGCGGTGTGTCACGCGGGGGCAGACTGCAGATGACGGACGAGCAGGGTGAATCTCTCCCCTCTCCGGTGATCCCATCTGCTGAGTTGTTTGTAATCCTCTCCTGTGTGATACAGTCTGCTGAGCCGTGTATCTAATCCTATCCTGTGTGATACTGACTGCTGACCCATGTATCGAATCCTCTCCTATGTGATACTGTGTGCTGAGCCGTGTATCTAATCCTCTCCTGTGTGATACTGACTGCTGAGCCGTGTATCTAATCCTCTCCTATGTGATACTGTGTGCTGAGCCGTGTATCTAATCCTATCCTGTGTATTACTGTCTGCTGAGCCGTATCTAATCCTCTCCTGTGTGATACAGTCTGCTGAGCTGTGTATCTAATCCTATCCTATGTGATACTGACTGCTGAGCCGTGTATCTAATCTTATACTGTGTGATACTTACTACTGAGCCGTGTATCTAATCCTATCCTGTGATCTCGTCTGCTGAGATGTATCTAATCCTATCCTATGTGATACGGTCTGCTGAGCTGTATCTAATCATATCCTGTGTGTTACTGCCTGCTGAGCTGTGTATCTAATCCTATCCTGTGTATTATTGTCTGCTGAGCCATATCTAATCTTATCCTGTGTTATACTGCCTGCTGAGCTGTATCTAATCTTATCCTGTGTGATACTGCCTACTGAGTTGTATCTAATCCTATCCTGTGTGATACTGACTACTGAGCCGTGTATCTAATCCTATCCTGTGTGATCTCGTCTGCTGAGATGTATCTAATCCTATCCTATGTGATACTGTCTGCTGAGCTGTATCTAATCTTATCCTGTGTTATACTGCCTTCTAAGCTGTATCTAATCTTATCCTGTGTGATACTGCCTACTGAGTTGTATCTAATCCTATCCTGTGTGATACCGTCTGCTGAGCCATGTACCTAATCCTATCCTGTGTTATACTGCCTGCTGAGCTGTATCTAATCTTATCCTGTGTGATACTGACTGCTGAGCCGTGTACCTAATCCTATCCTGTGTTATACTGCCTGCTGAGCTGTATCTAATCTTATCCTGTGTGATACTGACTGCTGAGCCGTGTATCTAATCCTCTCCTGCGTTATAGTCTGCTGAGCTGTGTATCTAATCCTATCCTGTGTATTACTGTCTGCTGAGCTGTATATCTAATCCTCTCCTGCGTTATAGTCTGCTGAGCTGTGTATCTAATCCTCTCCTGCGTTATAGTCTGATGAGCTGTGTATCTAATCCTATCCTGTGTATTACTGTCTCCTGAGCTGTATATCTAATCCTCTCCCGTGTGATACTGTCTGCTGAGCTGTGTATCTAATCCTCTCCCGTGTGATTAGCTGTATCTCATTCTCCCCTGTGTGACCCCATCCGGTGGGCACTGTGGTATAACCCCTTCTCGCTGTTTCAGGTTGGGTGGTCTTGGAGGTCATCGCTTTTGCTGTTCTGTTCTTCTGACTGGGGGCGATGGATGAGCAGGTGGAGGCGGAAGGCAGATCAGGCGGAGGGCGGGTGAGCAGGGTGAGTGTCTATAGTGAGAAGAGGCTTCAGGTGGCTCACTGTGGCTGTGTCTGTACTGGTATCGTGTGGCTGATGAGGGAAGGCGAGTGGTGACTGGGGGCCGCATCCAACAGGGCCCAGGGGGAGGCGAGTGGAACGTATAAGCTACTGGATGATCCTGACCTGCTGCAAAACCAAATGCCTAATTATAACAGGCAGCAGATCAGGATAATCCAGTAACTTGTAAGTTTTGGTTGGGGTTTGGAAGGGCGGTGGGAAATTATTGAAGCAAGTTGGTATATATGATCGGGAATAGTGTTGAGCATTCCGATACCGCAAGTATCGGGTATCGGCCGATACTTGCGGTATCGGAATTCCGATACCGGGATTCCGATACTTGCCGCGTATCGGATACCGGAATCGGAAGTTCCCAGATTCAAAATTCCGAAATTCAGCCAATGAGAATGATTCCAAGTGTGGGCACATCCTGTTTAGCATGGAGGGCATGAAACTACTGGCAAGGCTGTGATTGGCTGCTGAAATGATGTCATGATGCAGTTTAAAAGTCGCTGGCGCCATTTTGCGATCACTCTGCTGTGAATTCAGTTAGTGACAGGACGCTGTTTGCTGACTGAGGGACAGTTTAGAGATAGCGATTTGCTTCTTTGTGCTTTCCAAAGGCTAATTTAGCAACCGCTGTGTTCACCTACTAATCACCTTGCTTTTGCCTTGTAGCGCTGTTTTCACAGCGATCTGCAAGGTCTGTGTGTGTGTGTGTGTGAGTGCAGCCCACTCTCTAGTCTGAGTGCAGCCACATAGGCCATCCATAGCTGGTTGTATTCAGTTCAGGGAGGGTGGTTCATTGCCTCATACTGTTCTTTTTTTTTTTTTTTTTTTTTTTTCAAGTAGTGTAGTCTGCTGCTAATTTATTCAAAAAAATCCTATTAGTGTCTTTCCACCCGTTTCCAGCTAATTTGTGGAAAAACACTACATAGGATAAAGTAGAGGAGGGTTTTTGGGCCTTGCAGCGCCGTTTACGGCTGTCTGCACGGTCTCCGTGTGACTGCAGCTCGCCCTGTAGTCTGTGAGCAGCCGTAGCCTGGTTGTCTCCAGCTCAGGGTTGTTCACTGCGTCATACCGCCAAATCAATTTTAATTTTTTTCAAGTAGTGTAGTCTGCTGCTAATTAATTTTAAAAAATCCTATTAGTGTCTTTCCACCCGTCTCCAGCTAATTTGTGGAAAAACACTACATAGGATAAAGTAGAGGAGGGTTTTTGGGCCTTGCAGCGCCGTTTACGGCTGTCTGCACGGTCTCCGTGTGACTGCAGCTCGCCCTGTAGTCTGTGAGCAGCCGTAGCCTGGTTGTCTCCAGCTCAGGGTTGTTCACTGCGTCATACCGCCAAATCAATTTTAATTTTTTTTCAAGTAGTGTAGTCTGCTGCTAATTAATTTAAAAAAATCCTATTAGTGTCTTTCCACCCGTCTCCAGCTAATTTGTGGAAAAACACTACATAGGATAAAGTAGAGGAGGGTTTTTGGGCCTTGCAGCGCCGTTTACGGCTGTCTGCACGGTCTCCGTGTGACTGCAGCTCGCCCTGTAGTCTGTGAGCAGCCGTAGCCTGGTTGTCTCCAGCTCAGGGTTGTTCACTGCGTCATACCGCCAAATCAATTTTAATTTTTTTTCAAGTAGTGTAGTCTGCTGCTAATTAATTTAAAAAAATCCTATTAGTGTCTTTCCACCTGTCTCCAGCTAATTTGTGGAAAAACACTACATAGGATAAAGTAGAGGAGGGTTTTTGGGCCTTGCAGCGCCGTTTACGTCTGTCTGCACGGTCTCTGTGTGACTGCAGCTCTATCTGTTGTCAGTTCAGCCCCCAAAAAAGAAATAAATAATAAAGTTCACCAAACACACCAGTTACACCACTTTACATTTCTGTAGGCCACATTAGCTCATATTAAAGTCTAGTCCACACTTTAGAAAATTAGTGTTTCTTATACCTGTTAGGAGGAGTTGCTCAGGAATAAGCACACAAATCCGTTAGTACTTTTCTGCTTATCTTTATCAGTCAACCAAGATGAAGAAGGCAGTGAGTAAGGCACGTGGGCGTGGGCGTGGGCGCGGAGCAGGGAGGGGACGTGGGGATTCTGTGCCTGCTGCGGGCACCGGTGACTCATCAGCACCCACTTTCACCAGGCAACAGTCGTTCATGCGCAGCTTTGTGTCAGAGCGCCGTACACCGCTGCTGCGTCAAGACCAAATTGAAGCTGTTGTCGGATGGATGGCAGCTAATGCATCAACTTCCATTAGTGCCACATCCTCTCAGACACAGAGCACTGGAGAGCAGCCATCTGTCTCTTCACCACCTGCCAAATTGCCCAGGCAGACAGAGAGCCCAGGACAGGAGCCGTCTCTACTTCTGTTCTCTGAATCTCTTGGCTTGGAAACAGGGGGCCAGCCAAGCAGCATTGGAGAAATGGAAGAAGAGGCAGGGTGCAGTGATGCCCAACAGCTTTTTCTGTCTTCCTCTGAAGAGGCGGGTGGGCCAGTGGCTCCGGTCACCACATCGCAGGCCGCATCAGCTGATGATGACACTCAGGTGCCACTTACTGGTGCGTGCTCTGCTGCTGAGACTACCCAGGAGGAGCAGTTGGGGGCAGAGGGTAGTGTAGATGATGAGGTCCTCGACCCATCTTGGCGTGAGGGACAGGAAGGTGGTGGGAGCAGCTCTGAGGAAGAGATTCCCCGTACGGCCCAAAGAGGGAGAGGGAGGGGGAAGACTGCGGATCCTGCAGCCTCCGCTTTGGCACCCGTTAGGAGCATGTCTCTTCCAAAAGCCAAAAAGGGCGCTCCCAAGACTTGCAGTGCCTGGTCCTTTTTTGACACAGTTGCAGATGACATTTGCTATGTCAGATGCAACGTGTGTCATCACAAAGTCAAAAGAGGTCGAAATGTCAGCAGCCTCAATACCTCCAACATGTGGAAACATGTGCGCACCAGGCACCCGGCGTTGTTAGAAAAACACACTGAAGAGGTAGGCCAACCAACAGCGGCAGCTACCACCTCTTCAGCTCGTGTTGCCTCTTCCTCTAGCTCACACGCAGCTGGTTCGGCTTCCTCCCAGGATCGCCGTGGAAGAACCTCTGGCCCTGTTGTCCAGAGACCCGCTGTAATTCCACCCGCAGCACCACTTTCCCAGTCATCCACACACTCCCAGCCCAGTCTACAGCCATCGGTAGTACAGGCATGGGAGAAAAGGCGGCCTTTCTCGTCAAACCACCCACGAGCACAGGCTCTGACTGCAGGCATTGCCAAACTGCTGTCACTGGAAATGCTGTCATTCAGGCTGGTGGAGACTGACAGCTTCCGTGACTTGATGTCATTGGCAGTCCCACAGTACAATGTGCCCAGCCGCTTTTACTTCAGCAGGCAAGCCGTCCCTGCCCTGCACAAGCATGTGGAGGGACACATAAAACACGCGCTTCTGAACGCCGTCAGTAGCAAGGTCCACCTCACCACCGATGCGTGGACCAGTCAACATGGACAGGGGCGATACCTTTCCCTCACTGCCCATTGGGTTAATGTCGTTGAGCCAGGTACAGACCGTGCGAGTGGCGCAGGACGTGTACTGCCCACTCCAAGGATTGCAGGAATCCATTCTGTACGCATTGACTCCTCCTCTTACACCAGTTCCTCAGAATCATCGCTGCAGGAGCCGTCACAGTCCACCTCCACATGGACCCGTGATGAACGTGTACCTGTTACGACCGACATGAGCACAGCCGTGGCCAAACGTCAACAGGCCGTGTTGAAATTAATTTTTTTGGGGAATCGTAGCCACACAGCGCAGGAGCTCTGGAATGCCATCAAGCAGGAGAGCGATGTGTGGTTTGTGCCAGCGAATCTCCAGCCAGGCATGGTAGTGTGTGATAATGGCCGAAATCTGGTGGCAGCTCTGGGCCTCGGCAACCTCACTCACATCCCATGTCTGGCACATGTGCTCAATTTGGTCGTGCAGAGCTTTTTGAGGGACTATCCGGATCTTGATGCACTGCTGCACAAGGTCCGCCTAGAGTGTGCTCACTTGCGGCGTTCCAGCACGGCAAAAGCGCGCATTGCGGCTCTGCAGCGCCGACACCGCCTGCCGGAACATCGCATCATATGTGACCTACCTACCAGGTGGAATTCCACGTTACATATGTTGGAGCGGTTGTGTGAGCAGCAGCAAGCTGTAATGGAGTACCAGCTGCTTCAGGCGCAAAAAAGTCGCAGTCAGCGCCGTACAGACTTCACAACCACAGAGTGGGCCACTATGAATGACGTCTGCCAGGTTTTGCGTCCCTTTGATTATTCCACGCGGATGGCGAGTGCAGATGATGCACTAGTCAGCATGACTGTCCCCCTTATCTGCCTGCTTGAAAAATCACTGCAAGCGCTAAGGGATGATGTTGTGGAAGAGGTGGAGGATGAGGATTCACCATTTCCATCATCTTCTGGACAGTCAGCGCCACGTGGTTCCTCACAAACGCGTAGGCAGGGGACAGTTTGTGAGGAGGATGAGGAGGAGTCAATGGAGGAGGAAGACGTCCGTCCAGAGGAGGGAGTTACCGAATTGTCCAGTACTCAGTGTGTACAGCGAGGGTGGGGTGATGACGAGCAGGCAGAGATCACGCCTCCAGCAGGGGACAGCGTTTCTTGGGCAGTTGGCAGTCTGCAGCACATGGTGGATTACATGCTGCAGTGCCTGAGAAACGACCGCCGCATCGCCCACATTCTCAACATGTCTGATTATTGGGTGTTCACCCTCCTCGATCCTCGCTACCGGGACAACGTAGAAAGCCTCATCACACCGTTGAACTGGGAGCGAAAAATGCGGGAGTACCAAGACACACTGGTCAATTCCATCATCTTCTCCATTCCAACTGAGAGAAGTGCTGCTAGTGCATTACAAAGCAGCTCAGTGCGTCCAGGCAGTGGAGGAGGCTCTGCACAAAGAGGGAGCAGAAGCAGTGCCTCTGCCCAAGGCAAGACCAGTATGGCCCAACTGTGGCACAGTTTTCTGTGCCCCCCACAAAAGTCTACACCATCACAGACGGCTCCAGTCAGCAGGAGGCAACGGTTCCGTCAGATGGTGACAGACTACATGTCTTGCCCTCTTGCTGTACTCCCAGACGGCTCTTCCCCTTTCAAGTTTTGGGTCTCAAAGCTGGATACATGGCCAGAGCTAAGCCAGTATGCATTGGAGGTGCTGTCTTGCCCTGCGGCCAGTGTATTATCGGAACGTGTCTTTAGTGCTGCAGGTGGTGTACTAACTGACCGTCGCATGCGACTATCCTCCGATAACGTTGACCGGCTTACTTTCCTGAAAATGAACAAGGCCTGGATCTCGCAGGAATTTGCCACTCCTCCTCCTGATTAAATAATTAGGTCACTGTATACGTTATCCAGGTCTCCTGTTGTGTTCATCTTTCTACCACCTGAACTTAAATTCCTGTGCTCCAACACCGCCAGTTGAGGCTCAGAAGTGCCGTCTGCACAGTCAAAACATACGACCCAGTGTTATTGGGTTTCAGTAACGTCAGCTGATCCCCAGCTGTGTAGCCGGCAATGTGTCATGCGACCGCCACGCTGACACAACAACTGAAATGTAAGGGAATCTGTCCCCCCCCCCCAAGGCGTTTGTTACTGAAAGAGCCACCTTGTGCAGCAGTAATGCTGCACAAGGAAAAGGTAGCTATTTTTGTTTAGCTCCTTGCACACGCAGAACTTAACACTTATAAAATGTGTCCACTGATACCGTAAAACCGTCCCGGAGGTGGGACTTTCCTTCGTAATGTGACGCAGCACAGCCGTCATTCCTACCCCCACGGCGCCGCGCACCGGCTCCTCAGCGTTGTTTTATTCCGTCCCGGAGCCTGCGCTGTTATGTTATCCCGTGGCCAGACACACTTAGCGCTGCCCGTCTTCTGGCATCATTTGGTGTCAGGATGGCTGCGCCTGTGCGGCCGCGCTGGCAGAGAGCCCGCCTCGCAGTGTCTTCTGATTTAATCCCACTGGGGGCCTGGGATCCATGGACATGCGCAGTGCATATCTGAACCTCCACCTCTCACTCATTTCCCTATGGCTTCTTCAGACTGTTCGGTGTCAGCTGGTCCCTAATAGCATGCCACGGCCGTGACACCGCACAGTCTTAAGAAGCCGTAGGGAGGGGAGTGAGAGGCGAGGATATGCACTGCGCATGTCCATGGATCCCAGGCCCCCAGTGGGATTAAATCAGAAGACACTGCGAGGCGGGCTCTCTGCCAGCGCGGCCGCACAGGCGCAGCCATCCTGACACCAAATGATGCCAGAAGACGGGCAGCGCTAAGTGTGCCTGGCCACGGGATAACATAACAGCGCAGGCTCCGGGACGGAATAAAACAACGCTGAGGAGCCGGTGCGCGGCGCCGGGGGGGTAGGAATGACGGCTGTGCTGCGTCACATTACGAAGGAAAGTCCCACCTCCGGGACGGTTTTACGGTTGCAGGGGACACATTTTATAAGTGTTTAGTTCTGTGTTTGCAAGGAGCATGATGAAAAGAGCCACCTTTTCCTTTTGCATCTTTTGTGCTGCACAAGCTGGCTCTTTCAGCTACAAACGCCTTGGGGGGGGGTTAAAGGTTCCCTTTCGACTTTCTCAGGCTTCGGCCTACATTGTGTTCCTCTGCTTTTCCACCTGTCCCTGGGCTCCAACACCGCCAGTTGCCGTCCAGAAGTGCTGTACGCACAGTCAACAGTCCCTCCTCTGTTATTGGGGTTCAGTAACGTCAGCTGTTCCCCTGCTGTGTGTGTGGCAATCCCTCCTACCTCCTCCAACCTCCTCCTCCTCCACCTGCCCCTGGGCTTCAACACCGCCAGTTGCCGTCCAGAAGTGCTGTACGCACAGTCAACAGTCCCTCCTCTGTTATTGGGGTTCAGTAACGTCAGCTGTTCCCCTGCTGTGTGTGTGGCAATCCCTCCTACCTCCTCCAACCTCCTCCTCCTCCACCTGCCCCTGGGCTTCAACACCGCCAGTTGCCGTCCAGAAGTGCTGTACGCACAGTCAACAGTCCCTCCTCTGTTATTGGGGTTCAGTAACGTCAGCTGTTCCCCTGCTGTGTGTGTGGCAATCCCTCCTACCTCCTCCAACCTCCTCCTCCTCCACCTGCCCCTGGGCTCCAACACCGCCAGTTGCCGTCCAGAAGTGCTGTACGCACAGTCAACAGTCGCTCCTCTGTTATTGGGGTTCAGTAACGTCAGCTGTTCCCCTGCTGTGTGTGTGGCAATCCCTCCTACCTCCTCCAACCTCCTCCTCCTCCACCTGCCCCTGGGCTCCAACACCGCCAGTTGCCGTCCAGAAGTGCTGTACGCACAGTCAACAGTCCCTCCTCTGTTATTGGGGTTCAGTAACGTCAGCTGTTCCCCTGCTGTGTGTGTGGCAATCCCTCCTACCTCCTCCAACCTCCTCCTCCTCCACCTGCCCCTGGGCTCCAACACCACCAGTTGCCGTCCAGAAGTGCTGTACGCACAGTCAACAGTCGCTCCTCTGTTATTGGGGTTCAGTAACGTCAGCTGTTCCCCTGCTGTGTGTGTGGCAATCCCTCCTACCTCCTCCAACCTCCTCCTCCTCCACCTGTCCCTGGGCTCCAACACCGCCAGTTGCCGTCCAGAAGTGCTGTACGCACAGTCAACAGTCCCTCCTCTGTTATTGGGGTTCAGTAACGTCAGCTGTTCCCCTGCTGTGTGTGTGGCAATCCCTCCTACCTCCTCCAACCTCCTCCTCCTCCACCTGTCCCTGGGCTCCAACACCGCCAGTTGCCGTCCAGAAGTGCTGTACGCACAGAGCCAAACACCTCGCCAATGTGTTAGTGGGGTTCAGCACCGCCAGCTGTTCCCCTGCTGTGTATACGGCAACGTGTACTGCGACCGCCACGCAGGCACAACAAGTTAAATTTAAGGGAACCTGTCCCCCCCCCCCCAGGCGTTTGTTACTGAAGGAGCCACCTTGTGCAGCAGTAATGATGCAAAGGGAAAAAGTGCCTCTTTTCGTGGTGCTCCTTGCAGATGCTGAACCTAACACTTATGAAATGTGTCCCCTCACAGCGTTCAACCGTCCGGTAGGTGGAACTTTCCTTTGTCATGTGACGCAGCACAGCCGTCATTTTTACCCCCTTGTCGCCGTGCGCCGCCTCCTCAGCGTTGTTTGAATCTGTCCCGGAGCCTGCGCTGTTAGGTTACCCCTTGGCCATGCACACATTTTGCGCTGCCCGTCTTCTGACATCATTTGCTGTCAGGCTGGCTGCGCCTGTGCGGGTGCGCTGTCCGAGATTCAGCCTCGCGGTGTCGTCTAATGTAATCCCACCGCGGGCCTGGGATCCGTGTCCATGCGCAGTGCATATCCTCGCCTCTCACTCCCCTCCCTACGGCTTCTAAAGACTGTTCGGTGTCAGCTGATCCCTAATAGCATGCCACGGCCGTGACACCGCACAACAGACCCAAAGCTGCCGCCAGTGCAGGCTTCGGCCTACACTCTGCTCCCTCTCCTCCTCCTGCTGACCCCGGGCTCCAACACCGCCAGTTGGGGCCCGGTACTGCTAGCTGCACAGAGAAAAACACCTCGCCAATGTGTCAGTGGGGTTCAGCACCGCCAGCTGTTCCCCTGCTGTGCAGCCGGCATCGTGTCCTGCAAAAGCCACGCAGACACCAGAACTGAAATTGAAGGGAACCTGTCCCCCCTCCCCCAGGCGTTTGTACGTTTTTAAGGCCACCTTGTACAGCGGTAATGCTGCATGTGTGCAAGGTGGCTCATAAACGTATTCTCCTCGCACATGTGGAACGGAAAACACGTCTAAAATGTGTCCTCTGTGTGACCATTTAACCGTCCCGGTGGTGTGACTTTCCTTTGTAATGACAGGCTGCAACCCCCTTGGTAGCGCTGCCCGTCTTCTGGCATCATTGTTTGGCTGCCTGCGCCTCTGCGGCCGCCCTGACCCACACAACGCCCCTCGGTGTCTTATTTCTTGGGACTGCGAGGGTGTGTTTGATGGGCATGAGCAGTGCATCAGTTCGCCTGTCCCTCATCTCCTTCCGCCTTCTTCAGACTGTGCGGCTTCATGGCCGTGGCATGCGATAAGGGATCAGCTGACGCCACATAGTCTGAAGCAGGTGTAAGAACCCAAGCGAGAGGCGAACATATGTACTGCGCCAGGCCATGAATCCCAGCCCCGCAGTGTTTTAACTATGTCAATACACTGCGGGGCTGTGATTCATGGGCATCGCGAACCGCACCAGCCAACATTAAATGAGGTCAGAAGATGGGCAGCGCTAACAGCGCTAGGCCAGGGGATAACACGACAGCGCAGACTCCTGTACAGCAAATAACAACGCTCAGGAGGCTGCACCCAGCACCAAGGTGGGATTCTTGACATCTGTGCTGCGTCTCATTACAAAGGGAACTCGCGCCTCCAACACAGTTTGACTGTATAAAGGGCTAAATGTTATACGTGTTCCATTCAGCGTGTGCAAGGAGCCAAATTAAAAGAGCAACCTTTGACTTGTGCACCACTACTGCTGCATAAGCTGTGGCTCTTCTACTTTGTAACCCCTGAGGGGGGGTTAAAGGTTACCTTTGAAATTGGTTCGATTAGGCTTCGGCCTACACTCTGCTCCCCCTGCAGAGCCCGGGCTCCAACACCGCCAGTTGGGGCCCGGTACTGCTAGCTGCACAGAGAAAAACACCTCGCCAATGTGTCAGTGGGGTTCAGCACCGCCAGCTGTTCCCCTGCTGTGCAGCCGGCAACGTGTCCTGCAACAGCCACGCAGGCACAACAGACCCAAAGCTGCCGCCAGTGCAGGCTTCGGCCTACACTCTGCTCCCTCTCCTCCTCCTGCTGACCCCGGGCTCCAACACCGCCAGTTGGGGCCCGGTACTGCTAGCTGCACAGAGAAAAACACAAGCCAATGTGTCAGTGGGGTTCAGCACCGCCAGCTGTTCCCCTGCTGTGCAGCCGGCATCGTGTCCTGCAAAAGCCACGCAGACACTTGCTCTTGTACCTTCTGCTCCCCATCCTGGTTCCAGTACCGTCAGCTGGTTCCGGGCAGAGCCTTTGGCTTAGGTGCCTCCCTCTGGGTATCCGAGTTCCACCAACGTCAGGTGGTCCTTGGTAGTGCTTTCAGGCACGGGTACCTCCTGCTTAGTAACCGGGTTCCAGTAACGTCAGCTGGTCCTCGGTAGTTCCATTGGCTCTTGGACCTTCGGCTACCCATCCGGGTTCCAGCACCGTCAGCTGGTTCTCGGCACTGTCTTTTGCTCTTGTACCTTCTGCTCCCCATCCTGGTTCCAGTACCGTCAGCTGGTTCCGGGCAGAGCCTTTGGCTTAGGTGCCTCCCTCTGGGTATCCGAGTTCCACCAACGTCAGGTGGTCCTTGGTAGTGCTTTCAGGCACGGGTACCTCCTGCTTAGTAACCGGGTTCCAGTAACGTCAGCTGGTCCTCGGTAGTTCCATTGGCTCTTGGACCTTTGGGTAGCCATCCGAGTTCCAGTTCCATCAGCTGGTTCTCGGCATTTTCTCAGCCTTCTTGTACCTTCTGCTACATTTCCAAGTTCAAGAGACTAAACACGATGACCCGGAAGAACACCCCTAAGATGACGACGACACCAGAGACGACAACCACCGTGATGACGACGACCCTGGAGACGATGACCCTGAAGACCACCGTGATGACGACGACCCCGGAGACGACGACCCTGAAGACCACCCCGATGACGACGACCCGGGAGACGACGACCCTGGAGACGACGACCCTGGAGACGACGACGACCTGGAAGACCGAGAAGCAGAAGAACAAGAGGCTGCAGAACAAAGAGCAGAAGAACATTAAGCATAACACTAAATATCAGAGCAAAAAATATTATCTAAATTATAAGCAGAAGAAGACTAAGCAGTGTATGGGGGTGAGTCCGTTCCTCCTCGTGGTGCCCCTGGATAAAGCCTGATGCTGAAGGCCAAACTGAACGCGGACAAATGTAACTGTTTTGTGACAGGCAGAACGGAAGGTGTAATCTTCAAACTTTTATAGATAACAACTACAGGAATGCCTGTCACAAATAAGAATATGATGAAGAAGTAGAATATGATGAAGATAATAGTAAAATAAAAAGAATATGAACAATGTAACCCAAAAAATAATAGGTAGAAGATGAAGAAGAAGATGAATAAGGTGAAGAAGTTGATGTCAAAGAAGCTGATGATGAGGATAATGAAGAAGAAAGCGTGGGAGAAGAAAAAAAGAAGGTGAAGGGCGTTGAAGTAGTGAAACATCAATATGTGGCATAAAAAAAAAAAAAATTAACATAGTCAAATTCTTTCTAACGCCGAACGTCATCCAAAAAAAATAAAATCCTGCTATTCTATTACATTGGGCTAAACCTCTGTGCCTTTAATGTCTCCGCCACGTCCCCCAATACATCCTACATTATTCTTAGTTGTTTTCCTTCATGTAGAATGAACCTACAAGTGTATAAAGGGTTTATTTTAATTCCGATATTTTCGTCCCATTGACTTGCATTGGGATCGGGTATCGGTATCGGATTGGATCCGATATTTTGACGGTATCGGCCGATACTTTCCGATATCGGAAAGTATCGCTCAACACATCTTTATTATTATGGCAGTGTAATTTTTGAAATACGGCTATCGGTCTGCGCTCCCACAGCAGTGCATGGACTAGACGCCGATCTGCTGACCAGCATCCTCATTCATACATGCTGTGAGGCTGCTGAGTTTAGGTCAGGAGACCCGCGGCCGGTCCATGCACTGCGGTCCAAGTGTAGACCGATATTCGCCAGAAGAGAAGCTTTTCCAAGAGAGGGTGGAGGAACTGTGGAAGGTTCGTGGGGTGGAGGCGGCGCTAGGGTGGAGGTGGAACTGGGGGTGGAGCCTGGGCGGAGTTTCAAGGGGGCCCCAAAATTTTGACAGTATGGGGCCCTGAAATTCCTAGTGGCAGATCTGCTTGCACCCGGCATTACTATACTATAGAGGGGTGCTTTAGAATTTAGAAGCCACAGAGAACCACACAGCAGGTGCAGTAATAGGGACACTTATGGCAGCAGCGGCTCAGTACTGGGGTATCAGGTGCAGTAATAGGGACACATACGGCAGCAGCGGCTCAGTATTGGGGTAGCAGGATGAGGAGTTTGTGCAGGTTGCGAAGGTGATGGGGCTAGAATATGAAATGTGAAATGTGTCTTTGTTGTATTCTCTGCAGACAAGTCGTGGCTGGAAGAAGTTGTCACGTCGGCCTGGGCCATATGGAAAAGATGGGAAAAGTGAATGATAGTGCAGCGCCCCAGAGTCCTGGTCGTTGCAGTACTGATGCTCCGCCGCTAAGGGGGGCTATGGTACATCTGATGCCACTGAAGGAGTTCTTCTGACCAGGTATCACAGTCACCAATACACTTCACAGTCTGGCCTCCAGGGGGAGCTAAGGGTGCTATGTATTAGGCCACTCCTCACAATCTGGTAAAACTGGGGGTTAGGCAGAAAGTTAGACAGAAGCTGACTGGGGATCGAACAGGCAACATCCTGTGGCAGAGGGTGTTGCAGGGAGAGACTCAGGGGGGTCCCTGTCAGGGGTGGGATCCTGACAGAGGCCTAGCGAACTAAGAGAACGTTACGGGACTGCGCCTGCACCTGATCGCGGCGGTACCCTAAGAAAGGACAAGAAGCGAGGTTTATTGTGCTGAGTGAGAAACGAGATCAACGCAACAAGGAGAAATACCAGTAGGAGTCGTGCTGTAAGACGAGGCAACATCCTATTGAGGCGCGTAGCCGGTGGCCGGAACGCCGAGGAAGTACTAGGCTCCAAGCAATACTTCAAACCTACGGCAGGACAGTCAGCTATAGGCGGGCTGTCTCACACAAATCACCTACGAAGAGACAGGGGGCAACAACAGGAGAAGGGTGACAGTAGGGTCCAGGAAGAGCTCCGAGCCTACCCGTCATACGGGTGCGTCCTAGCCATATCATCTGGGGGACGAAGAAGAACATCAGAATCGAGTTGTGAGGGAACTTCAGAAACAGACACAACAGTTGTGGGGACTATCCCGTAAGCACAGCAGGGGAGGACCACAACACACAAGCGCTAGAAGGTAGGCACAGATTTCCACCTGCAAAGGGAACTCTGGATGTGCCATCGGACCGGCCGGACTTGCGCAGCCCGGTTAACCGTATTCCGGACTGAGGATCCCGAAGACTTCAGTAAAGAGGTAAAGAGACTGCAACCTGCACCGCACCATAACATCACCCCCACCAACACCTTCATTGTACGCCCCTAAAGAGGTAAAGAGACTGCAACCTGGTGTCCTCGTTATTTACTGCGACCTGCACCGCACCGTTACATCACCCCCACCAACACCTTTCATTGTGCGCCCCTCAGCAGGGTCACAGGCCGGGTCTAGCCACCGTGACAATCCCAGAGCAGAGACTCAGAGGCCCGGTACCGGGTACCCCTCGGCCCTGCGGCAGTGGGGGCGCTACAATTCCATCAGAAAGACGTCAGCGGTAAGTCATTATCTGTAACTGTGCTGTGATCTCTTATATGTTCTGTAGGGCTGGTATCTACCACTGACCATATGGTGGTAATATCAATATTGGTCTTTATATAGAGATTATCTTCAGTAATAGCGCGCTAAACTGCTGAGGTTCTCCTCTGCTATTAGGGTGCGTCACCGAGTTGTAATCAAGGTTACCTGGTTAGGAACCCACTCAGAAGTTTCGCCCCCCCTGATCCAAAACCCTAGCTACGCCTCTGAACGTCACCCAAGTGGAGAGTACACTCGGCCAATTCAGCTTCAGCGATACCATGCAAGAAGCCCTGTAAGCCACACTCCTTGATTTACAAGCTCCCTAGTCCATTTCTTAGCTCACTGTTTGCTTCGGTGACAACCCAACCAAGCTCTACAAAGCAGTCATAGGCTTCCTTCCGGAGCTTTATTCAAACACTGTATGAACCTCCATAACTCAACTTATCATAGTGCAGCGCCCCAGAGTCCTGGCTGCTGCAGTAGTATTGTTCCTCCACCAGGGGGAGTGATATTACGTCTGGAGGCAATAAAGGAGATCTTCTGTCCAGGTATCACAGCCGCACCACACACTTCACACTCCAGTCCACCAGGGGGAGCAAAGGTTCTATCTATTAGGCCAGTCCTCACAGATAGGTAAAACTGGTGGGTTGGTTAGAAAGTTAGAGAGTTCCTGGCTGGAGACTGAGAGAGAAAGGTCTCCAGACCGAGCTGGCTGGAGTGGGTTCCAGCCAGATCCAGACTGAGGTCTGAGGAGGACGAGGGTCCACGGAGCTGCGCCTGCCCCACGTGCGGCAGCATCCAAGGAAAGAGACATTGAAAGGAAGCGTGTTGTAGTGAGTGAGAAATGAAGGCATAGCAACAAGTGGATACCAGAGAGGATAGTGACCGAATAGAAGCGGCATCCTTCTGGTGCGCGTTCCGGTAGCCAGAATACCGAGGGAGTAAAGTGCTCTACGCCATTGCTTCAGAGACTGGCAGGACAGTCAATTCCAAGTTGGCTGCCCGACCTTAATACCTAAGAAGACAGGTGGCAAACTATGGGGGTCGGGGCGTCTCTAGGGTCCCTATAAACAAGCCTCAGGCCATCAGTCATACGGGTTTTGTTCTATCCGACCACGGGGAACAGAGAGAGAAGAGTAATAACAGTGAGGACCCCATTAGAGCTTAAGCAAGTGAGGACCTACTGTGTTACTGTGCGCATAGGAAGGCTATTGCATTCCACCTGGATAAGGAGACTCTGGATTAGCCGGCGTCCAGAACTGTGGACACTGAAGCCTTCAGTAAAGGTAAAGAGACTGCAACCTTGTGTCCTCGTTATTCACCGCGCCTTACACCATCCATCATCTACACTCTGGGAAGCCCTGGGGATACACTTCACCTGTGGGAAGGTATACCATCTAGCTGCCATAACATCACCCCAGCAGACCCCTAAGCAGCGTCGGTCACCCTGACCGAATACCACAGGTGGCATCACGAACATTAATTACACAAATTTTCCTTTTTTTTATTGGACACCCCTCAAAGGGCCACGGGCTGGGTCGGGACACCGTGACATCCCCCATTGGGAACCGAAGGACCCATTACCGAGTACCCCATTGCCCTGACGTGGGGGCGCTCCAATAGCCCCCCCATCACCACCATTGGCTTCCAGCCTTTTACCAATCCCCAACTACTCCTCTGTGCACTTTTGTTTCGTAGCACCTCTGTGCCACCACGTATGACTCTCCTGTGTTCTTCCCAAACTCATGCTGACAGATGTACCTCCTTTCTGCAGCTAAAACTCCAGAAAACAGCCCTCTACATCATTGTTACCCAGTGGCCCAGAAGAGTATTGCTTTCCTTTTTCTGGGTAACCTCTAATGAAACAGCATTATGCACGTGTAGGGGATGTGGTATTTATATTGTTTCTTTTTCTCCCCAACCCCTGTTTGTATATATTGTATTTCACTAAGTGTGTTCATACACGATGGTACTGCTACACATAAAGTGTATTACCACTGTGTATAAGAGTATTGCTACACCCTATGTGTATTGCTCTGACTATATATATATTTGATTGTTCACATGTATTTGCACACTGTTAGGGAAAGCAAGTGTCCCGGGCCAGTATAGTGTTAGGGGAGTAGTATCTCAAGTTGGCCACTAGATGCGGGCATCATAGAAGATAGTTAGCATAGGAGGGGCACGGTGGGAATAAGATAGTGAGGGCTTCCTGTTTTAGTTCAGTTGGGGCCGTGGTGCCCGTGTGGGAGACAGGTCTGGCTAGCCCAGGGCAACACCGTGCTCTGCAACTTTTAACAGAAGTGTGAGCCCAGCTGACAGGATCCAGGGGCTGGAGAGTTACAGCACACACAGCAGCACCATTGACGGTGCAGAATTAGTGGGTCTGCAGTTGTCATCAGAAGGAAAAGCTAAACAACACGGGACCAGGTCACACGAAATGTGGCAGATTTTTGCATGGGTAGCGGTTTTCAGATCTGGGGCGAAACGGTGCAGAACCCCCCCACAGGAGGCAAGAATACAGGACAGTGAGTACGTTAAGGGGCCGAAGGATGCGGTCCATCCCGGGGACAAGCTTTGTATACGTGAGAGAAAGCAAGGGAAAGTGGAAGCATTGGCTGAAAAGAATTCCTGTGTGTGTATTGAATATACCCTGGTTGAAGTGCTGAGTAAAAGGGTTGATGTTGAAAAGTTGGAACCGGACTTTGACTCTTATTTTGTAGAACTGCCAAGGAGGAATACATCACCGGGCAAGTCCAGATGGCGCTGAGAAACATCACCGAGGTACTCAGAAAGGTACACATGTTTGTATGGAGGGGGAAGGCCAGAGAGTGATAAAGGGATTGTTATCGGCTATGACAGTAGCCCTGTCCCCGCCGACACCGGCAGCAATGCATCGGTCTTGTGGCTCTGGGGGAGTGGGCTGCCTAGAGTGGCAATGGCGACAGGAGAGAGGTCGGGCCCGGTCCATGCAGCGGAGCAGCGAGGAGTGGGGAACGTTGCCCTTACCTGAAGCCGGAGGACCTTGGCGGCTGTCTGTGGTCGTGCGCCACCCGGATGATGACAAGCGACGAAGCCCGGTGGGACAAAGTGATCAGCATCGGGAGCCTGTTGATTCGGAGCCCAAACGACCGTTGACACCGAGGTCATCTGCTGAAAGGCCGGAGTCCTGACGCCAACAGGAGCCTGAACCGGAAGCAAGGCCGAAGCCGGAACTTCCTCTCGAGAGATCAGTCCGCACCACCTCCGCGGAAGAATGCAGCGGTCGCGGAGAGAACTTGATCCGGAGATGACAACCCGAGGCGGTGAGTGTGCCTCGACCCGTGGCCCAAGCAGATGAGACCCCTTCCCCATCACTTACCCCTGGAGCCTGTCTTAAGTCACTTATCCCTGCTGCAGCTGACCGACCTGCGCCAGACGAGTCGGAAGCTCCGGAGCGTACAACAGCTCGCCAGGTGTTTCAAGTACACAGAAAGGTACACATGTTTGTATGGCGGGGGAAGGCCAGAGAGTGATAAAGGGATTGCTATCGGCCATAACAGCAGCCCTGGCCCCGCCGTCTTACACATGCAGCATACATACACAAATGTATTAGTTTTGCCTGGATTGTTGCTTTAAAAAAACAATAAGTGAATTGCTTAGATGGTAATTTAGTGGGTTGTTTTGTATTAATTGTTGAAATTACTTGTCAGGATCTTTTAACAAAAAGCGGGTGGCATCGAGCCGAAAAGCCATTCATTCCCTAATGTAAAACTCCCAGTAAAAACAATACCTATTAACATTGGTATCCATATCGGCCTTCTCTCAAATTCCTCCGTAGTCGCTTTGATCCTAATAAAATGAAACTGGCTCTGACAACTTGTAGAAGATCGCTGCAGGATATGCCAATGCTAATTTTGCCAAAGTGCTCACGTCCCTCCCACTCAATTTCCCCATCGCTAGTCTGATAAAGCTGCATTTATCTGCCTTTAGTTCAGTGTAAATAAAAAGCAGATTTCAATTGCAGACCGTTGTAAAATATTGTCATTTTTTTTTAGATTATTGATTTTTACTCCAATGGCACAAAACAACAGCCGAGCGTAGCCTTTAGGCAGTAAAGACAGTTAACGATAAGAACACAGGAGGGCGTTATCAGCGACCGAAATACATGGACATGTGCATGTCAACTCCCCATCTGTTTGGTGATTGAATGAGGCAGGCTCCTACCAGCTGCCAGCCATCCTCTCTCCATTTCTCCTGTGCAGTGATTGCAGTGCGAGCCTTGTGGCGAGAACGTCAATCAATCAAGTGCGGGTAATGTTAACGTCTCTGGCTCCTCTTGCTGTACTGCAAGGACCAGAAAAGAAAAAAAGCATAGGATTTTTCTTGTACGTAAAATGATCTTGAAGCACAGTAACTTCTCTATATGAAAAAAAAGTATTTTTTCTTATTTTTTTGCAACAGATTTGTAGTTACTTCGTGGAATGCTCTACCAGCCCACTGCTGAAGTAGATGACGGAAAATAGTCATTACTGATGACCTTCAGCAAGTGTAGCTAAAACGCATGGAATATATGATGGTAGAGATATTGGTGGATGTACTTTTCATCACAAAGACATGATCAACCTCATTGAGCACCTTACTCGCTGCAGACAGATATGGTGGCATTGTTCATGGAGCTCTTAGACCACCAACATAAGAGCTAAGTCCTGGGCTTTTAAGAAGCACTTATCTCATATCGAATTACTCTTCTCTCTTTCTAACCTTATTATCCGCCCATTCTCATGTATCTTTGCTTTACTTCTGCCCACCTCAGACCAGTTATTCATAATTATTGGAATTATTACATAATTGGAAGATAAGTTGGATAATCTTGTTGGAGGTGGTGGGATGTCAGCTCATTGAAATATTATATTATTTATTAGACTTAGGGATACAGCTATAGAAGGTTTACAACTCTGATTTGAAACCTATAGGGGTTTTAAAAGCCTATCTACAGAACAATGGTATTATGACTAGCATGGGGTAGTTGGGAGAACTGTTAAAAAAAAAAATTATGGGGAAGAGTTGAGCCAAAAAATTCACAGGACTCTGGCCTAGTGCACACATTGGCCACTGGACCAGATCCCTGCAAACCTTGTTCACCCTGTTACATGATTTTCTGATTAGTAGGCCTGAAGCAACGTTATTGTTATCATACATGTGACGTTGTGCCGGGTCTCCTAATCAGGTAGGAGGAGGTTTGCAGTACTGTGGTCCAGCAACCATGGACTACCGATGTGGCTGCCAGACCAGGGTCGTATGAACATTTTTGCTCAACTACAGCACTGAAGCTTAAAGTACTTCAAGCTGACATACTTGTCTCATCTTGTAGGGATGCCTTTCTCGATGGACATTGACCATCTTGTGCACAGGTTCCTCCTGCATCCACACCTTCTTTTCAGATCATGCCACCTTCATGCCACTTCCGTAACCCTTTGGTGGGTTTAAACACTGGAACTCCGACTGATGACTGACCATACCATTGTTATTCCAGATTCCTTCTGAAAAAACTGCTTTCAGAAGCGATTTAGGAGGCTTTGGAATCATTATGATTTAACAATTTTTTTCTGGCATCTTGAAGGTTTTCCCTTTTTATAGGAGCTTCACAGACATTCCAGCAGAGTTGATAAGTAGAGCTAGCATTTAGAGGTGGCAAACTGTGCAATTGACCTTTGATTTACTTTAAGCCCCACTTTATTACCCTAAACTACCAGCAAGAGTTTTAACAATAATTATTTTGAATGTCATTGACTTTATCTTATCCATCACTAGTATAACCATAATTACATTATTTACCACCATAGACAAAATATTAACTCTAGAACCTTCAACTGATATGTAGCATTGTGTGGTAGCGTTATTTAAGCATTAGATTACAGCATTGTGTGGGCACTGTTGTGGTGACCACAAAATAGTTGGAATAAAGTGGGTTGTGTGTGGTAATATTATTTAGGCATCGCATAACAGTGTTATTTGGACAGTCAGTGGTGTTATTAACGGCACACTGTTATTAAGCTATGTTACATCCAGGTTCATGACGTGTGAAATGACATCAACCATGAAGGAAGATGAAGAGGTAGAGGAGAACAAGGAAGTGCCTTTGATGAAGGGGTGATATTTACATGGTGATATTTTCGCTTACCCTAATCTTATTATGGCTATGTCCATGTATCTGCATGACCATCAATGTCTGAAAATCTGGAAACTTTTCCAACTATTAGACTTTTACAGGACACCTAAACTCTCTCTATGTGCCAATAGGGCAATACTGATTTTCTGGGATTCTCAGGCACACGGATTGGATTTTACTCCAGACCAAAGTAGCTGCAGCAGATAACGGGTTAACCTCCCTCTGGCCTCTTTTTTAGTACCTTGCAGCTATTTTGGAATGAAAAATCAGTCCCTAAATCTCCTGCCAGGAAAGCAATTCAGCTGTCAGATGCCTGATCTAGGACAGAATACACCTGCACGGCACTCGTAATTCTCTTTTCCTTTTAGCAGCCAAAGGGATGTTACACCTGGGAGGGACTGTAGTGGTGCAGGGGGCCAAAGCACTTTCTGTGTAATTCAGAATTTTCATTAGCTATTAGACCCATATAAATGGTGATGCTATGATGATGAAGTGGACTCTGTGATATCCATACAATGATGAGCTAGTAAGTTTTCATCATGTCTCACATCAGTTAGTTGCTGTTAAGGGCAGATCCCTGGTCAAAGACTGGAAAAAAAATACCAGAAAAAGAGTTGGTTAGATTAAAGACTAAGACATATAGTTTTTTGTCTTTGTTGCTGCTTATCTGTGGATAAGCAGCAGACTCTGGACTACAGGTTGGTAATGAGCAAAGTACTCATAAAATCTGCAAACACCAGACTCCAGGCTGGTAGAAGGCTTGTACATAGAGGTTGGTTAGAGGCAATGGACCACAATCTGGTCAGAAGCTTTGGAACATAAGCTGGATGTACATAAGTACTGTGACCATGGTCTGGTGGCAGAAAATCATAGGCTAGTTGAAGACCCTGGCCTATAAAATTCTTGGAGATGCAAGATCACAGACTGGTAGGATGTAAGCACTAGGACCATAAGTTGGTTGGAGATGCTGGACAAACTGTAGAGGCTAGCAGTTAACTACAGACTAGTTTGAGGCAATAAACTCCAGAATGGTTGAAGATAGCAGACTACAGGTTGGTAGGAGGCTCGGATCACAAGCTGGATGGAAGTACTCTAGGACCACAGGCTGGTTGGAGTAATTGGATGCAGGTTGTATGAGAAAGGAAGGATGTAAGACATGTCACCAGAAAGATATACAGTGGGTACGGAAAGTAGTCAGACCACTTTAACTTTTTAAGTCTTTGTTTCATTGCAGCCGTTTGATAAATTCAAAAAAGTTCATTTTTTCTCATTAATGTACACTCTGCACCCCATCTTGACTGAAAAAACTGAAATTTTTGCATATTTATTAAAAAAGAAAAGCTGAAATATCACATGGTCATAAGTATTTAGACCCTTTGCTCAGACACTCATTTAAGTCACATGCTGTCCATTTCCTTGTGATCCTCCTTGAGATGGTTCCACTCCTTCATTGGAGTCCAGCTGTGTTTAATTAAACTGAGAGGACTTGATTTGGAAAGGCACACACCTGTCTATATAAGACCTCACAGTGCATGTCAGACCAAATGAGAATCATGAAGCCAAAGGAACTGGCCAAGGAGCTCAGAGACAGAATTGTGGCAAGGCACAGATCTGGCCAAGGTTACAACAGAATTTCTGCAGTACTCAAGGTTGCTAAGAGCACAGTGGCCTCCATAATCCTTAAATGGAAGAAGTTTGGAACCATCAGTCGTCTTCCTATACCTGGTTGTCCAGCCAAACTGAGCAATCGTGGGAGAAGAACCTTGGTGAGAGAGGTAAAGAAGAACACCAAGATCACTGTAGCTGTGCTCCAGAGATGCAGTAGGGAGATTATTATTATTATTTATTTATATAGCACCATTAATTCCATGGTGCTCTACATGTGAAAAGGGGTTACATACAGGGTTATAGATATCGTTAACAGTAAACAAATTTACAATGACAGACTGGTACAGAGGGGAGAGGACCCTGTCCTTGCGGACTTACATTCTTCGGGATAATGGGGAAGAGAGAGGAAGTCGGGGTGCTGCAGCACTGGTGGTGGTGAGGCGGCAGCTCTGGTGGTGGTGAGGAGATGGGAGAAAGTTCCACAAAGTCAACTATCACTGCAGCCCTCCACCAGTTGGGCCTTTATGGCAGAGTGGCCCGTCGGAAGCCTCTCCTCAGTTCAAGACCTATGAGAAATAAGATTCTCTGGTCTGATGAGAAGAAGATAGACCTTTTTGGTGATAATTCTAAGTGGTATGTGTGGAGAAAACCAGGCAGTGCTCATCACCTGGCCAATACAATCCCAACAGTGAAACATGGTGGTGGCAGCATCATGCTATGGGGGTGTTTTTCAGCTGCAGGGACAGGGACAGGACAACTGGTTGCCATTGAAGAAAACATGAATGCGGTCAAGTACAGAGATATCCTGGATGAAAACCTCTTCCTGAGTGCTCTGGACCTCAGACTTGGCCGAAGGTTCACCTTCCAACAAGACAATGACCCTAAGCACATAGCTAAAATAACAAAGAAGTGGCTTCAAAACAACTCTGTGACCAGGGCCGGACTGGCCATTGGGCAGTTCTGGCAAATGCCAGAAGGGCCGGTGGCAGTAGTGAGCCACTCAAGTGTGCCGCTGTCGGCACACTCCCCCCGCTGTCGGCACACTCCCCGCCCCGCATTCAACTATACCGGCGTCATAGACGCCGGTACAGTTGAATGCAATGATGGAGGAGAGAGCGTCTGCTGTCGCTCCCTCTCCCATCATTCCCCGCTCTGCCTCTGACACTGCGGGTGCTCGATGACATCATATCATCGCGCACCTGCTGTGTGTGTGGCGGGCAGACTGTAGCTGCTGAGACCGGAGCCAGGAGCAGCGCGGGGCAAGAGGAAAGGTGAGTAGAGTGTTTTTTTATTATATATATGCAGCGCCCCAGAGTCCTGGTCGTTGCAGTAATGTCGCTCTGCCACTAAGGGGAGTGATGTTACGTCTGATTGCACTAAAGGAGTTCACCTGACCAGGTAACACTCACACTACACTTCACACTCCGGCCACCAGGGGGAGTGGTTCTATATAGTAGGCCACTCCTCACACTCTGGTAAAACTGGGGGTTGGACAGGAAGATGGAGAGAAGTAACTGGGAAGAGCTAGAGAGAGGACCTGTCAGGGATGGGATCCTGACAGATTCCTAAGAAAGGACAAAAAGTGAGAAAACGGGAATACAGCAAAGAGGTGATAGGACCAGAAGGAGTCGTGCTGTAAGATCGAGGCAACATCCTTCTGAGGCGCAAACAGTCGGTGGCCGGAACGCCGAGAAAGTAAGAGACTTTAAGCATTACTTCAAACCACGGCCGGACAGCCAATTATAGGTTGGCTGTCTCACTAAAACACCTAAGCAGACAACGGAGGCAGCTGTTGGAGAGGGGCGACTCTAGGGTCCCGGAAGAACTCCAGGCCTACCCCGTCATACGGGTGCGTCCTAACCATATCATCTGGGGGACGGAGAGAACGAACATCAGAGACAGACAGAATCAGTTGTGAGGACTATCCCGGGGTGCTCAGCAAGGAAGGACTACAACACACAGGCGCTAGAAGGTAGACACTGATTCCCACCTGCAAAGGGAACTCTGGATGTGCCGTTGGACCGGCCGGTCTCAGCCAGCCCTGTTAACAGTGCTCTGGATTGGGTACCTCCAAACCTTCAGTAAAAAGGTAAAGAGACTGCAACCTGGTGTCCTTGTTATTTACTGCGACCGGCACCACACCACAACAGCATCACTCTCCACCTTCATTGGACGCCCCTCAGCAGGGTCACGGGCCGGGTCTAGCCACCGTGACAACCCCAGAACTGAGACAGAGAGGCCCGGTACCGGGTACCCCTTGGCCCTGCGGCAGTGGGGGCGCTCCAATTTGGCATCACGAACAGGATCTACTTAAGCCTGAAGAATCAGGTCATGTGTGCCTTGGAACTGTGATTTATTGTGCTTGGACTGTGACTTATTGCAAAGACTGTCAATTGCTGATTGCCGCCAAGAGCTCCCGCCACAATTCGCCATTGCCGCGCACGGAGGGAGGAGCCTTAGCTTCGTGGGCGGAATCGGTCAAAAGAAGCGCGGGACAAGAAAGCGCGGTAAAGTGCCAACTCCGGAAGAGGAACTCCAACCTCCAGCAGGTTAGTGGGAGGAAGGGACAGCCATGTCCGAGTCGGGAGGAGCGGAGGCGGCGGTCGCAGCCGTGGACGCAAGGGCAGCTCCGGTCCCCGCAGCGGACGTAGCCGCGGCCCTAATACCACCACCGGTTGCCGCAGAACCCGCTGCCCCCATCGGCCAGTCGGACGCTGCCGCTACCACAAAGGCCATAATGCCCTTCTCTATGCCGTACCTGCCCGGAGCGGCCTGGCTCCCACGATACTCCGGGGAGTCGCATACATTCACTGACTTTAAAGAAGGGATCTGCAGCCTGCTCGAGTTCTATCCCCTGACAGAGCCTCAGAAGGTTCATATGATAATCGTCCAACTCTTTGGGGCGGCTCTGAGAGAAGTGAAGTCCTGGCACGCCGCGGATAAGGGAACGGCACAGCAGGTTTTTGCAAAGCTTAAAGCCACCTTCGATACCCGTACTGCTACAGAAATTAAATTGACTTTCTATGGATGCAAACAGAGACCGCAGGATAGCTTACGGGACTATGCCCTTAATCTCCAGGAGGCGCTGCAGGCCATTAAGCAGAGTGACCCCGGCAGCATGCAAGATGAGGATAAACTCCTGAAAGAGCGGTTCATTGAGGGGCTCCTGTGCAGTCACCAAAGGGGCCAATTACACTTCCTGGCCATGCAGAATCCAGATTTGACTTTTGCGCAATTCAAGGATAAAGCTATCCAGGCACTGCAGGAGCGACAACCCAGCCGCGCAATACCACCCAGGCGTCCCGCTCTCACATACCACCAGGAGGTGGCGTCGATGCCCCAGTCACCGCCGAGGCCGACGCCCAGAGCCTAGAGGACGACTCCCCTGCAGGACTCCGCCTCCAGATGCAGGAGCTGACCAAGAGCGTTGCTGCCCTAGCCCGGACGGTGCAGTCCCTACAGGAGGCCCCCAAGGAGAAGATCCAGCTGGCCTCCAGACCAGAAGATGTCCTCTGGATGTGACAGAGGAGGACTCCGCCGACCAGAGGCCGGGACGATGATCGATTCCATCGGGACGGACGACCCATCTGCCGCCGCTGTCACCTGGTGGGCCACCTTGCAAGGTACTGTCCTTTAAACGAGCAACCCCTGGGGCAAAGGGCCAACCCCCAGGAGTAGGACGATCAGGCCCGCAGCATTGGAGAGCCAAATACGTTGGAGGGCGACCAGTTCTTCCTGTTGTGATCGACGGTATCCCCATGAACGCTCTGCTGGACACAGGTTCTCAGGTGACGACTATGCCTTACGTGCTTTATAAATGGTATTGGGAGGACACTGATATTACTCATGGCCCCGATGACGATTTCACCATCATAGCCAGTAATGGTCAGCCGTTGCCACAAGTGGGATATAAAGAGGTCACCATCAAGGTGGGGCGGGTGGAATTGAAGGCCCAAGGGATTGTAATTGTTGATATTGACCGCCGTGAATGTAATCCCATGATGGCCATCGGTACCAATGTTATAGAAAATTGTCTTGCAGAAGTTATTGTCTTGTTACAACAGGTAGCAGAAACCGCTGGCTGCAGTGAACAACGCGCCCTGCAAAAAGAAATCAGAGCTCTGATGCAGAGACAGCAGGTAGAGCTGACTGGTGGTGAAATTGGTCGTGTCACTTTGAGTGATTCAAACCCTATTGCGATACCCCCCAGGAGTGAGATGTTAATATGGTGTCGGGCAGCCATAGACCTCCAGGGAAAGGACTACCAGGCCCTGGTAGAACCCGTGTATTCAGACAATAGGCCTACTCTCCTGACAGCTAGGTGGGTGGTCGACGTCTGCCAGGGGAGGGTGCCCGTACGTGTCCTTAATTGTGGGGAGGAAGAGGTCCACCTCACCAAGTATGCCACGCTTGCCAAACTGTTCGCTGTCAATAATAGTGTGATACAGACATCTGGACCCTTGGCCCCGTCCAACCTGGCGGAGGACAACGGTTCTGCGGGGCACTCGAAAGTTTGGTGTCGGGAATTGCATGTGGGCACTGACTCCACCCCATCCCATCAGAAACAGGGGGCCTACAGGGTGGTTCACAAGTACGAGCAGGTATTTAGCAAACACCCCTTAGATTTTGGACAGGTGAAAGGGATCCAACATCATATCCCCACGGGAGATCACCGGCCCATAAAAGAGAGATACCGCCCTGTACCCCCAGCTCATTACCAGTGTGCCAAGGACATGTTGCGAGAAATGAAGGAGGCTGGAGTGGTGAGAGACAGTTGTAGCCCCTGGGCAGCTCCATTAGTCCTTGTTAAAAAGAAAGATGGCACAATGAGGATGTGCGTTAATTACAGGCAGTTGAATCACATTACACATAAGGATGCATACCCACTGCCCACGATAGAGGAGTCTCTGGCTGCCTTAAAATCTGCTAACTACTTCTCTACCTTAGATCTCACCAGTGGGTACTGGCAGGTTCCCGTGGCGGAGGCGGACAAAGAGAAGACAGCCTTCACGACACCGATGGGTCTCTGCGAATTCAACTACATGCCCTTCGGATTGTGCAATGCCTCGGGGACATTCCAGAGGATGATGGAGTGCTGTCTGGGGCACAAGAACTTTGAAACCGTACTGTTGTATTTGGATGATGTCATTGTCTTCTCTAAGACCTACGAAGACCATCTGAAACACCTGGCTGAGGTGTTTGAAGCCCTGTCCAACTTTGGCTTAAAGGTGAAACCGTCCAAATGTCATCTGCTGAAACCCAAAGTGCAGTACCTGGGCCATGTGGTGAGCGCTGAAGGAGTGGCCCCAGACCCCGACAAGGTCACGGTGATCCAGGACTGGCCGAAGCCCAGCAACCTCCACGAAGTCCGGCAGTTCCTCGGGCTGGTAGGCTATTACCGGAGGTTCATTAAGGACTTCACCAAGAAGGCCGCGCCCTTGCAAGACCTGTTGGTGGGCCAATCAAAGAAGGCCAAGGGGAAGAACACCCCATTTGATTGGAACAAGGGGCTGGAAGGATCCTTCACTTGCTTGAAGTCGGCACTGACGGGAGAAGAGGTACTGGCCTACCCTGAATACGACCAACCGTTTGTGCTGTATATGGATGCCAGCAATGTAGGGTTGGGAGCCGTGCTGTCCCAGGTCCAGAAAGGCAAGGAGAGGGTAATCGCTTACGCCAGCAGGAAGCTTTGTCCCACGGAAAGGAACCCTGACAACTAAAGTTCCTTTAAGCTGGAATTCCTTGCCATCGTCTGGGCAGTGACAGAGAGGTTCAAACACTACCTGGCCTCGGCGAAATTCACCGTCTTCACGGATAACAATCCACTGACGCACTTGGATACTGCCAAACTCGGGGCCTTGGAACAGCGGTGGATGGCCCGGCTGTCCAACTACGACTTCACCACCAAGTACCGGGCAGGACGCAAGAATGCGAATGCCGATGCCTTGTCTCGAATGCCCAATTTGCCAGAAACGGGGGAGGACCCGGAGGCACTTGAAGAGGTAGAGCTGCCTGCATTCCATCGCCCCAAAGCCGCTCAGTACTCCCATCATGTGAAGAATAGGCACAAGAACCAACAGGATGCCACGCTGAATCCCCTGCCCCATCACGGATGGGCGGAGACCCAGGATGGTGACCCCGCGGTCCGTCGGGTGAAAGAGCTCCTGACGCAGGCAGGGTTGCATCCCGGCTCCGATGACCCGCAGGAGACACGGCAGCTGTGGAAGGGGAGAAGCAAACTGTTTATCCATGATGGCAAGCTGTGCCGGAGGAGCATCTACCCACGTACTCACGAATTGGTATGGCAGATAGTGGTGCCAAGGCGAGATGCGCCCATGGTTCTGGGAGCCTACCACGATGGAGCCGGACACTTCGGATGGAGGAAGCTAGAGAGGCTACTCCGAGGGAGGTTCTATTGGATTGGCATGAAGAGAGCCATTGAGAAGTGGTGTCGGGAGTGCGGTCCATGTAGCCTACGCAGGAAGGACCGTGGCAGCCAACGGGCTCCCCTGCGGCCTATCATCACCAAACGGCCGCTCGATCTGGTCGCGCTGGATCATGTGAAGCTGACTCCTAGCCGGTCAGGCTACGTCTACGCTCTTACCATCATAGATCACTACTCCAGATTTTTGGTGGTTGTACCTGTCAAGGATCTAACGGCCAGGACGGCCGCCAAGGCCTTCCAGCAGTACTTTTGTAGGCCCCATGGCTACCCGGAGAAGGTACTGACCGATCAGGGACCAGCATTCGAAGCAGAAGTGTTCCAAGAGTTCTGCCAACTGTACGGGTGTAAGAAGATCAGAACCACACCGTACCATCCTCAAACCAATGGGATGTGCGAAAAGATGAACCAAGTGGTGATCGACTTACTAAAGACCTTGCCCGTAGAGGAACGGAACCTGTGGCCAACAAAGTTGCCTGACTTGGTGGACATATACAATCACATCCCAGTAAATTCCACCAACTGCACTCCAGCGTACCTGATGCGAGGAAGGTCTAGCAAGTTACCCGTTGATCTGGACATGGGGGTCCTAACCCCCGAAGATACCTCGCCGGATGCCGATTGGGATACAGAGAGGCAGCAAAGGTACCGCAAGGTACAGGAGTGCATGGAAAGAAGCCTCGCTCAGGCCAGGCAAAAACAGAAGAGGGACTACAACCAGCATGCTCCTGCGATTCCCTTGCCACCTGGTGAGCAAGTACTCAAGCGGAAGAGGAGGCTACACAAGCTTGACGACCAATGGGAAGTGGAACCGTATACCATCCTGCCGTCTGATTTCGACAATACTAAGGTCTGTCTCATCAGCAAAGATGGGGGAGAAACCTCAACGGTCATATCCAGAGACCACCTTAAAGTATGCCCTGATAATTTGAGAGAGAGGGAAACAGATCCAAGAACCTCCCCACCTGTAGAAGAGAAGATGATACACACTGTTCTTGGTGATTTTCCCCAGTCCTGGACTCAGATAAATCAGGCCATCATGGTACCAGTCCTAACGTTCCGTCAAACGGATCCACTAGAACTAACGGTGGTGCCAGATCGTCCGGACCCGCAACCTCAGCAGATCCTGCCCGAGGAAGCCATGCCAATCGTTGAACCGGCAAGTCCTCCCTCTGCTATTGGCGAACCTGCCGTACCCACTGTTGGTAACAGCAGCTCTGAGAGCTCCAGCCTGCCAGTGCTACCCAGACTCACTAGAAGTGTAGCTATAAGACAGTGCACTACACCAGCGGTAGCAAGCATAGCAACCCCTGCGCTGCGAAGGTCCACACGCAGCACTCAGAATCAAACTCCCCTCCGCTACAAAACTTGGAGGTATTAATGAGGGCTGCTATTTAGTTGAAAATGTTTGTGTGCATATCTTTTGTTACAGGTTTTAAAATGGACAATGGAGTAATGGACAGTGATTGCTCCAAAAACTTCTAGAAAGGGACCCCTTTGTTTACCCGGGGTCCCCGCTGTTTCAACCACTGAACTGAGAGTCATAAACTGTGCATGACCTAACTTTCGCAACGTTCAAGAGTCCTCACCTCCTATAAAGTGAAGCACTGTTATGTTTAATTGTTTATGATATTTCAAAATTTTGTGTGTTTTCTGTTAACATGTATTGTTGTTCTTGTTTTCCCAGTCCGGGAGTACTGGATTTAACCGGGGGGAGTGCAGCGCCCCAGAGTCCTGGTCGTTGCAGTAATGTCGCTCTGTCACTAAGGGGAGTGATGTTATGTCTGATTGCACTAAAGGAGTTCACCTGACCAGGTAACACTCACACTACACTTCACACTCCGGCCACCAGGGGGAGTAGTTCTATCTAGTAGGCCACTCCTCACACTCTGGTAAAACTGGGGGTTGGACAGGAAGATGGAGAGAAGTAACTGGGAAGAGCTAGAGAGAGGACCTGTCAGGGATGGGATCCTGACAGATTCCTAAGAAAGGACAAAAAGTGAGAAAACGGGAATACAGCAAAGAGGCGATAGGACCAGAAGAAGTCGTGCTGTAAGATCGAGGCAACATCCTTCTGAGGCGCAAACAGTCGGTGGCCGGAACGCCGAGAAAGTAAGAGACTTTAAGCATTACTTCAAACCACGGCAGGACAGCCAATTATAGGTTGGCTGTCTCACTAAAACACCTAAGCAGACAACGGAGGCAGCTGTTGGAGAGGGGCGACTCTAGGGTCCCGGAAGAACTCCAGGCCTACCCCGTCATACGGGTGCGTCCTAACCATATCATCTGGGGGACGGAGAGAACGAACATCAGAGACAGACAGAATCAGTTGTGAGGACTATCCCAGGGTGCTCAGCAGGGAAGGACTACAACACACAGGCGCTAGAAGGTAGACACTGATTCCCACCTACAAAGGGAACTCCGGATGTGCCGTTGGACCGGCCGGTCTCAGCCAGCCCTGTTAACAGTGCTCTGGATTGGGTACCTCCAAACCTTCAGTAAAAAGGTAAAGAGACTGCAACCTGGTGTCCTTGTTATTTACTGCGACCGGCACCACACCACAACAGCATCACTCTCCACCTTCATTGGATGCCCCTCAGCAGGGTCACGGGCCGGGTCTAGCCACCGTGACAACCCCAGAACTGAGACAGAGAGGCCCGGTACCGGGTACCCCTCGGCCCTGCGGCAGTGGGGGCGCTCCATATATATATATATCAATGAGTGATAACTGGATTGTGGGGCTATTAGGGGGGTTGCATTACATTCTATGGGCTGTGCTGCATTACATTCTATGGGGGCCGTGCTGAATTACATTCTATAGGGGCTGTGCTGTATTACATCCTATGGGGGCTGGCTGCATTACATTCTATTGGGCTGTGCTGCATTACATTCTATGGGGGCCGTGCTGAATTACATTCTATAGGGGCTGTGCTGTATTACATTCTATGGGGGCTGGCTGCATTACATTCTATGGGGGCTGTGCTGTATTACATCCTATGGGGGCTGTGATGCATTACATTCTACGGGGCTGTGCTGCATTACATTATATGGGGGCTGGCTGCATTACATTCTGTGGGGGCTGTGCTGCATTACATTCTATGGGGCTGTGTTGTATTACATTCTATGTGAGCTGTGCTGTATTACATTCTATGGGGGCTGTGCTGTATTACATTCTATGGGGGCTGTGCTGTATTACATTCTATGGGGCTCTGCTGCATTACATTCTATGGGGCTGTGTTGTATTACATTCTATGGGGGCTGTGTAATTAAAATATTAAGGCTAAATGGTAACCTGTTGTTTTGTAAATCACCACCTGTTGAAGCCACATTCCTGAGTGGTGATACGCATGGGGTCTCCTAATCCTTTTCTGCATATTTCAATAGGTTACCATTTTGATTGAATATTTTATCTCTTGTGCACATGTTGGCATCGGTTTTGTACTTGGTGGTGCCCTCTTCTTTTATTATTCCAGTAATTGGATACAGAGGCTAGTTCGAGGCAATGGACCACAATCTGGTAGGAGGCTGTGGACCACAAGTTGGATATAAGCAGGCAGCTTGTAAATACTGGAAAGGCGCATAGCAATCCATGAACTGGTTGAAGACATTGTACTGCCGACTGGTTCGGCACACAAGACTACATGCTGATAGGTGGCTTGGTCCACAAGTTGGATGGAAACACTGAGACCACAGGCTGATGGGAAGCACTGGAGGGAGGCTGGCAACAAAGTGAAGGCTGGTTGGAGGAGCTGGACATAGAGGCAGACAGCATACCAATAGCTTGTTAGACACTCTAGACTGAAGGCAGGTTAGAAACACAAGGCCACAGGCTGGGAAGAGGCTTGTATCACAAGTTGTATGGAATCACTTTGTGACCACAAGCTGGTTAAAGGTACTGGACCACAGGCTGGTTGGAGATACCATCATGACCTCTATCTGGTAGAAGGCCGTGCACCACAAATTGGATGCAAGCAGGCTGGTTCGAAGCACTTGAAAAGCTGGCAGCAAGTCAAGGCCTGGTTGGAGATACTGGACTGCTGACTGGTTGGGGACTCAAGAACACATGCTGCTAGGAAGCTTGGACCACAAGCTGGATGGAAACACTAAGACCACAGGCTGATTGGCAGCACTGGCCATAGAGACTGGCAGCACAGGAAAAGCATCTAGGATGCAGCGGACATAGAGGCTGACAGTAATCCAAGAGTTGGTTGTAGCCACTAGACTGAACGATATGATGGCAGGAGGATTCAACCAACAGTAGTTTGGAAGGATTTAGATCACAGGCAGGTTGGAAGCTTTGGGCACAAAGGCTAGCAGCAAACCACAGTCTGTTTGTAGGCACTGAACATCCAACCAGCAGTAGACCACAGGAACACGGAAAGACGTTTCTTACACATGCCATGCCAGTATGGATAAGGAGATTGTCTCTTTATCAGCAAGGGTATTTTTTACTGGGTTTCCTGGGCATTGGATGATATTATGCATGAGAAGCATGAGAAGCTGAGTAGTCCAGAACTTTAGCTCATTTGGAATGGTGAAGAAGACCAGTCACCCATCTAAACTCTTTTTAAAGCAGCCAGTGAAATATTAAAGGTGAAGATTACCAAGTCACTGCATGGGTAAAGTTGATATTGTTTCACTGTCTACTCTGAATGTGACTTGAAGCTCTCGGGGCCCTCTGCTAATTAAGGCCCCTTCTTCCAATGGAGAAGAATATGTTGGTATTATAGAAGCAAATATACAGTTTGCAGTCTCTGTACATAAAACTTGACCTAGGCTAAGTTATCTATCACAGGTAATAGCTGACCATTGACATAAAGTTAACTGAGAGTTAACAATCTGTAGTTAACCAGTCTATGGACGACGGTAATTAAGTGCTACATCATTTTCCTTAATGAAGTTCTGCAGTTAATGTCTGTGAATCACTAATGAGCCGGAATAATAATGTGCCGATTTTCGTTAATAAGGAGTCAGCATTGGCAGTGCCCTCCTGGGTTTTCTATTTGGATGTTAGCTGACTATACAAATTACATTTTTGCGATCCAATTCTGGGCCTCATTAATTTTGTGGTATCCTTATTTGATGATAGTACCCCAAAATCCGCTATTGAGTTGTCCTATCTTGTCTAGATAGAAGCCACGATGGCGATAACACAACTAGTTCAGCTAGAGCCTCGGCTGCAATAGAAGCAATTTTAACGGTATAGCAAGACTGTGGTCATCATAGCCTGCTATTTATTACATCACACCATATACAATGATGTCACACTGTAAACAGTGACATCACACCTTTTTATAGTGACATCACACTGCATGTAATGACATCAAACCCATGAATATAATGGCATCATACAGTATATCATTTCATCATGTAGTAGATAATGACATCACACTGTATATATTCACATCACATTGTAAATAATGATATGACACTGTACATGAGGACATCGCATTGTATACAGTGATATCATACCCATGTATGCATGTAGTGACATCACACTCCTGTACACAATGACATCACACTGTATATACTCATATCAAATTGTAAATAATGACATGAGACATGAGTGCAGAGTAGGAGGGCTTATTAAAGTAAAACTAGCAGGTCTGTGAGAGCCAGAATTCTTGCTGGTTGGTAGATGATCAAATACTTATTTCATGCAATAAAATGCAATTTAATTATGTAAAAATCATACAATGTTATTTTCTTTTTTTTTGTTCTGCCTGGGCTGCAGATGCTTCATGACATTCTATAAATGCCCTAGAGCTATGGGGAAGCATACCCGGATACGATCTCTCTTGAGGTTCTCGGTTACTCATATTTTAATCCTTTCTTACGTAAATTCACAAACGCATTGTGATGGCACCTAAACACTGAGCTCAGCTACAGATAACAATCCCTTGCCCATCTCTCCCAGTTACAGATAGTCCTGACCAGTACAATAACCAATCTTGTCTTCTGCCGCCCTGAGACCAGGAAAGATATAAAGGAGTGCTGCTTCAGTCTACTCTGGGATGGCGTTCAGGTGATTAGTGGCTTTCATATGTACAGATTATGGTGCCAAAAGGGTGATGCCAACTGTTCCCGTTCTGTGCCAGAAAATTCCGCCAACCTGCCTTTTCCAGCAATTAGGGTAGAAAATCCTGTACATACCTGTTAGATGTCTGGTGTAATAGAATCGAATGCTTAAAGAGCAAAGTTAATCTCTTTCCTCCACAATTGCAATAACAGAGTGCAAGTTACATGAGCTGCGGTCAGCTTTGCATAGGTGTCCATCACTAGGTAGTAGTCCCCAGTGCAATACTGGTAGAAGGACCCAGGCTGTGGAAGAAAAAATGACCTTATCAACCCTAGTTCTTGACCCTGGTTCAAACTATGGAACAACTAAATAACTGATTGTTCAGTTTATCGCATTGGGTTTAGGTTTGTAGACTGGAATCTGCTTTATATGGGTGAAGATTCTTCTCATGTCAAGTACCCATGATAGGCATATATAGTAGTCGCGAATGAGAATTAGGAAGGATAAAGAAAGTGTACAAGACTTTGAAGTTGCCACTTGAGATTGGTGCACAGGAGTAATGTTACTCACCTGTCTGAGGAAGCCGAAGGCGGTGAAACGCGCGTTGAGGCTCCTGTGTGTCCCACCGGCATCTCTGCATGCGGCAGTCACAATGTCCCAAGGTAATACTTTATTACACTTCATTTGACTTGTGTATCTTTCACCTTAGGGGCTTTTTTGTTCGCAAATACTCTCCTCTTTCATCTATGACCAGTTAACAATAGTGGTTTACTCTTAGAGCTGTACTCACTATATATCTAGGCTTACTTGGCTTTAGCCTCTATACTAGGATTAGCTCTCAATATATCAAATAATTGTTAAATGGTCAAATCTAGCAAACCAGTATATACTTCTTTTCCTTGCCTTATGCGGTTGTGCCATGTGGGACACGTGTTTTCTGTCTGATGTACTACCTGTTTTTGCAATAATCTCCATTTAAACACTGACTTCTTTAACTGTTATTTTCTCACCTGTATACCTTTGTATTTTTGTCTGCTATTTAATATGTGCAATAAAATGTATATTATTTTTTCATGATAAAACCCCTTAACTCTTTATTTGGATCTTGAGTTTATATGTCATCTTATAGCATGGTCTGATGACTCCTTCAGGATAATTCTCATCTTTAAACCCTCTTTCTTTTTGGTATGATGTTTTAGGCTCAAGGGGTGAGTCCCGTTTGGCTACGGTGACACTTTTATAGGTCTACAAGACGCTGATAATAGTGAAGCCCCAATGGATAGGAATTATAAAGAGCTAGTTCTCTTCTTCTACTAACGAGAGATCAGCTTAACATATAACGCGAAATGTCCCTGTCGAGTTCACAAGATCAGCTTCTTCTGGGGTATGGTTCAATAGCGGTAACACCAACCATTTATGCTTGACTATGGAGAGGGATTCAATGGGAACTACAATAGGTGTTGTGCTGCAACACCGGGAATAAAATAGAGGCATATACACGGGAATTTAATAGAGGCATATATGCATGTTGGCTGCTACTCGTTATGAGGCACATCGTGCACATTATTTCTCATGGAGAGGCAAATCACTTGAACATTCTTTTACAAGGCACAGTCTCCAGTAACAGGTATAACACCTTAGATTCTGGTTTATATATTAGCATGGGATTTCTGCGTTTCTTGTGCTCTTCTTGCCATTTTATTTAGTCTCTCCACATAAAAGTATCGGAATACACGCAGCAGTGCCCACATGCTTAAAATCTTCTCCACTTTCCTACATTCCCCGTCCTCAGCACCCGGCTGTCACCTCTCTGCACACGGCCTGGCACTTCCTGACACTATCACCGTCCTGGTCAGTCATCTTAAAGGATTTAGTAGAAGAGGACAATACCACATGGAACAGGCTGCACAGCGCTAAATGAGAAGCCTTTTGTGTTCCAAAATGGTTCTTTATTGTACCAACCCATTTCGGCACCATACCGTTGCCTTTCTTATGGTAAAAAAAACAAAAATCATATTTCATATTGTATTTGTTGGTTTACCTTGAGAAAAGTGCTGGTTTGGCACCAAAATGCCTTGGGACGCTAAAGAACAATGTTGGAACACAAAATACTTCTCACTTACCGCCGTGCAGCCCAATCAACGTTGTATCATCCTCCTCTACTATTATTCATCTGGAAGAAGCTTTTCTCCTCCAGCCACGAAGCGGCAGGAGCATTTACTCGCATCTACAGGTGTTGTGCCTTCACACAACCCTGCCAGGTGAGCGCACCCACCTCTCACTATCCATACCAGATGACACTGCTCTATGTTTGTGTGCTTTTGTACCCCAATCAGTTCTTCTTAAAGGGTTTATGTTCTATTAGCCTGGGCACACTCCACATTTTTAACAATTGCTTTATTTCCAATTTTTCTTCCATTTTTCTCACCAAGGTGTTTCCTCAATTTGGTTTACAATGTCCTGGAGGATGGGGGCAACTGCTCCATCTTCTCTGCCCGATGTGCCACCTACGCTAAATGTAAACATGGCACACCTTGGCTTAGGACAAGGGGTTCAGTGGTAAGCATCTGCAACACCCGCTAGGGCTGTGGGGTACTTGGAACCAGGTCGCACGGCTTTTAAAGGGGTGGTCATGGCAGTGGTGACCTGGTCCGTGGCCCTGGGCGCACAAAAGGGATGGATGATGGACAGGAATAAAGTTTGCAGGGAATAAAAGAAATGTTCGTGGCGCCACCTGTGATACTCGGCCAAAAATGGCTAACACTGCTTAAAGGGACCACTGGGGCTGTTGGTGATGCAGTAGAGTTGGTATAGCTCCCCACAGGTGGAGTGGGGGCCCCAGGGCTACCAGAATAGTCTATGAGGGGTTGTGGATGTTGGGGTGCAGGAATAATTGGAGGACACAGGGACTGTAGCTTCTTTACCTTTAATTATCAAAAATATTAGGCTGCCTAAATGGCGCTTCCAAAGAATCATACATCAAATGAAGGAAGCTATGTGCCATAAAGGTGTTTCAATTTTTACTAATATTCAATTAAAACAATGAAGGAAAGTTTAAAAAAATGTAGAAAGAGGGACAACGGTGCAACAAAAGCAACCACCTACAGAAATACAGTAATATAATGGTATAACATGTGTCATAAACAGAGATGTTGTAATATTTTGCCAATAGTAGGAGAGGGAATATATAAGTATCGAAGTTATTAAGGAGCAAGCCAGCTTCCAAAAAAGTTATCCATATGTTCCTAATCCAAGAAATAATGCTATATTGTTCACTTACAAGAGGGTAATACGTGTCCCTGTACTCAAATCAGTGTGACAGCAGCTGAAAAGCTGTCACCCCTTACGAAGAGACTACCCAGTGATAAAGAGCCCAGGTAATGGGGGCTAAAGTGAAGAAGAAAGTCATTAATGGCATATAAATACTGTACCTCTAAGTGACGCTGACACACCGATGCACGTTTCGCGTTAGCTTTTTCCAGGGGAGGTGTCTGGTAAGTGAACAAGATAGCATTATTTCTTGGATCAGGCACATATGGATAACTTTTTTGGAAGCTGGCTTGCTCCTTAATAACTTTAATACTTATATATTTCCTCTCCTAATATTGGCAAAATATTACAATATCTCTGTATATGACACATGTTATACCATTATATTAATGTATTTCTATAGGTGGTTGCTTATCCCCTTTTCTACATTTTTTTAAAACTTTTCTTCATTGTTTTAATTGAATATTAATAAAATTGAAATGCTTGTCTTTATGTCTTTACCTTTTATTGTAGGTGCAGTCCGGAGCACAGGTAACAGGTGGTATTGGAGATCCGGGTAGCCTGGAAGCAGTTCAGAATTCCCCTAGCCAGGTGGGGATGGTAGCCTCCCAACTGCACTGCTCTCTTGGTTCCTGATGCTTGTAGTTCTCTTCAAGTCCCTCTCTCAGTCTGTTCCTGAAATGGAATACTACCCGTGGAGCGCCCCCAGACGGAGGGCCACGGGGTACTCGGTACCGGGCCGCTCTGTCTCGGTCCTGGGGTTGTCACGGTGGCTAGACCCAGTCCGTGACCCTGCTAAGGGGCGTCCAATGAGAGGTGTGATGGGGATGCGTGGTGCAAGGCGCCATGAATAACAAGGACACAGGGTTGCAGTCTCTTTTACCTCTACTGAAGGCTTTGGGATCCACAATCCAGAGCACTGCTAACAGGGCTGGCTGAGACCGGCCGGTCCGAAGGCACATCCAGAGTTCCCTTTGCAGGTGGAAATCAGTGCCTACCTTCTAGCGCCTGTGTGTGTTGTAGTACTTCCCTGCTGAGCACCACGGGATAGTCCTCACAACTGTTACATAGTTACATAGTTACATAGTTATTTAGGTTGAAGGAAGACTGTAAGTCCATCTAGTTCAACCCATAGCCTAACCTAACATGCCCTAACATGTTGATCCAGAGGAAGGCAAAAAAAACCCATGTGGCAAAGAGTAAGCTCCACATTGGGGAAAAAAATTCCTTCCCGACTCCACATACGGCAATCAGAATAGTTCCCTGGATCAACGCCCTATCAAGGAATCTAGTGTATATACCCTGTAACATTATACTTTTCCAGAAAGGTATCCAGTCCCCTCTTAAATTTAATTAATGAATCACTCATTACAACATCATACGGCAGAGAGTTCCATAGTCTCACTGCTCTTACAGTAAAGAATCCACGTCTGTTATTATGCTTAAACCTTCTTTCCTCCAGACGTAGAGGATGCCCCATTGTCCCTGTCTCAGGTCTATGATTAAAAAGATCATCAGAAAGGACTTTGTACTGTCCCCTCATATATTTATACATTAAAATAAGATCACCCCTTAGTCTTCGTTTTTCCAAACTAAATAGCCCCAAGTGTAATAACCTGTCTTGGTATGGCAGACCCCCCAGTCCTCTAATAACCTTGGTCGCTCTTCTCTGCACCCGCTCCAGTTCAGCTATGTCTTTCTTATACACCGGAGACCAGAACTGTGCACAGTATTCTAAGTATGGTCTAACTAGTGACTTGTATAGAGGTAAAATTATGTTCTCCTGATGAGCATCTATGCCTCTTTTAATACATCCCATTATTTTATTTGCCTTTGTAGCAGCTGCCTGACACTGGCCACTGAATATGAGTTTGTCATCCACCCATACACCCAGGTCTTTTTCATTGACGGTTTTGCCCAGAGTTTTCGAATTAAGCATATAGTTATACATCTTATTACTTCTACCCAAGTGCATGACCTTACATTTATCCCCATTAAAGCTCATTTGCCATTTATCAGCCCAAGCTTCTAGTTTACATAAATCATCCTGTAATACAAAATTGTCCTCCTCTGTCTTGATTACACTGCAGAGTTTAGTGTCATCTGCAAATATTGAAATTCTACTCTGAATGCCCCCTACAAGGTCATTAATAAATATGTTAAAAAGAAGAGGGCCCAATACTGACCCCTGTGGTACCCCACTGCTAACCGCGACCCAGTCCGAGTGTGCTCCATTAATAACCACCCTTTGTTTCCTATCCCTGAGCCAGCTCTCAACCCACTTACACATATTTTCCCCTATCCCCATTACTCTCATTTTATGTAACAACCTTTTGTGTGGCACCGTATCAAAAGCTTTGGAAAAGTCCATATACACTACGTCCACTGGGTTCCCTTTGTCCAGTCCGGAACTTACCTCTTCATAGAAGCTGATCAGATTAGTCTGACATGAACGGTCCCTAGTAAACCCGTGCTGATACTGGGTCATAAGGTTATTCCTCTTCAGATACTCCAGTATAGTATCCCTTAGAATGCCCTCCAGGATTTTACCCACAGTAGAGGTTAAGCTTACTGGCCTATAATTACCAAGTTCAGTTTTTGCCCCTTTTTTGAATATTGGCACCACATTTGCTATACGCCAGTCCTGTGGTACAGACCCTGTTATTATGGAGTCTTTAAAGATTAAAAATAATGGTCTATCAATGACTGTACTTAGTTCCTGCAGTACTCGGGGGTGTATCCCATCCGGGCCCGGAGATTTGTCAATTTTAGTGATTTTTAGACGCCGCTGTACTTCCTGCTGGGTTAAGCAGGTGACATTTAATTGGGAATTTTTATCACTAGTCATTTTGTCTGCCATGGGATTTTCTTTTGTAAATACTGATGAAAAAAAGTCATTTAGCATATTGGCCTTTTCCTCATCCTCATCCACCATTTCACCCAGACTATTTTTAAGGGGGCCAACACTGTCATTTTTTAGTTTCTTACTATTTATATAGTTAAAGAATATTTTGGGATTATTTTTACTCTCTCTGGCAATGAGTCTCTCTGTCTCAATCTTTGCTGCCTTGATTTGCTTTTTACAGAATTTATTTGATTTTCTGTATTTATTTCATGCCTCTTCACTACCTACTTCCTTTAATTCTCTAAATGCTTTCTTTTTGTCCCTTATTGCGCCCCTTACAGCTCTATTTAGCCATATTGGTTTCCTCCTATTTCTAGTATGTTTATTCCCATACGGTATATACTGTGCACAGGTCCTATCCAGGATGCTAATAAACGTCTCCCATTTTCTTTGTGTATTTTTGTGTCTCAGGATATCGTTCCAGTTAATTGCACCAAGATCCTCTCTCATCCGTTGGAAATTTGCCCTCCTGAAGTTTAGTGTCCTTGTCACCCCTCTACTACACATCTTATTAAAGGAGACATGAAAACTTATTATTTTGTGATCACTATTCCCCAAGTGACCCCCAACCCTTATATTTGATATGCGGTCTGGCCTGTTGGTTAATATTAGGTCTAGCAGTGCCCCCCTTCTTGTTGGGTCCTGAACCAGTTGTGAAAGGTAATTGTCTCTCATAGCTGTCAAAAACCGATTACCTTTGCTGGAACTGCAGGTTTCTGTTCCCTGTTGTGAATCCGCTTTTGGGCTCCCCTGGTGGTTGCTGGTGGTACTGGTGACTTGTGTGTCTTTGCTGTCTCAGTTCACCTGCTCCCATCAGTGTTTGGGAGTTTCCTATTTAGCCTTGCTCTCCAGTCATTTCCTTGCCGGTCATCATTGTAACCAGAGCCTTCGGTTGCATGTTCCTGCTACTAGTCTGCTGATCAGCTAAGTGGACTTTGTCCTTTTGTTTTGTATCTTTTGTCCAGTTTGCAGTTTTGTTATTCTCTGTAGCTGGAAGCTCTTGTGGGCTGAAATTGCCACTCCTGTGTCACGAGTTGACACAGGAGTCTTAAAGTAATTTCAGGATGGTTTTTTGATAGGGTTTTCAGTTGACCGTGAAGTCCTCTTTTGTATCCTTCTGCTATCTAGTAAGTGGACCTCTCTTTGCTAAATCTACCTTCATACTGTGTATGTCTTTTCCTCTAAACTCACCGTCATTACATGTGGGGGGCTGCTATCATCTTTTGGGGTATTTCCCTAGAGGTAAGCCAGGTCTGTTCCTTCCTCTACCAGGGGTAGTTAGTCCTCCGGCTGGCGCGTGGCATCTAGGGTTAATCAGGTATGCTCCCTGGCTACTATTAGTTGTGTGGTAGATTTAGCTCACGGTCAGCTCGAGATTCCATCACCCAGAGCTCGTCCGTTATCTTTGTGTTTTGATGTTTCCCTGCCATTGGGAATCATGACAGTATGACCGGCCCGTGTTAAAGTTACTGGCAGAAGAAAGGAGAGAAAAAGAAGTCTGTAGAGTTTTTTTTTTTTCCTATGTTTGCTCTATAGTTGGATCAGTTGTATTTCAGCTCTAATTACAGCCTTTGCCTTTCTCTCCTTCTAATCCTTGAATGGCTCTGATCTCACCTGTTTAAAGATGGATCCTCAGAGCTTGGCTGCAGGTTTAAATAATCTTGCTACTAAGGTTCAAAATTTACAAGAATTTGTTATACATACTCCGATGTCTGAACCTAAGATTCCTACACCAGAGGTGTTTTCCGGAGATAGATCTCGGTTTCTGAATTTCAAATATAATTGTAAATTATTCCTTTCTCTCAGACCTCACTCCTCTGGAGATCCTGTCCAGCAGGTTAAGATTGTGATTTCTTTGCTGCGAGGTGACCCTCAAAACTGGGCATTTTCATTGACACCAGGGGATCCTGCGTTGCTCAATGTGGATGCCTTTTTTCTGGCTTTAGGCTTGCTTTATGAGGAACCTAATTTGGAGATTCAAGCTGAAAAAGCTTTGATAGCCCTATCTCAAGGGCAAGATGAAGCTGAGATATACTGCCAAAAATTTCGTAAATGGTCTGTGCTTACTCAGTGGAATGAGTGCGCCCTAGCGGCAAATTTCAGAGAGGGCCTCTCTGATGTCGTTAAGGATGTTATGGTCGGGTTCCCTGCGCCTACAGGTCTGAATGAGTCCATGACAATGGCTATTCAGATTGATCGGCGTTTGCGGGAGCGCAAGCCTGTGCACCATTTGGCGGTATCTTCTGAAAAGTCGCCAGAGAATATGCAATGTGACAGAACTCTGTCCAGAAGCGAGCGGCAGAATTACAGGCGTAAAAATGGGTTATGTTTCTATTGTGGTGATTCTGCTCATGTTATATCAGCATGCTCTAAACGCACAAAGAAGGCTGACAAGTCTATTTGCACTTTACAGTCTAAATTTATTCTGTCTGTAACCTTGATTTGTTCATTATCAGTTATTACTGTGGATGCCTATGTGGACTCTGGCGCCGCCCTGAGTCTTATGGATTGGTCCTTTGCCAGGCGCTGTGGGTTTGATTTAGAGCCACTGGAAGTCCCTATACCTCTGAAGGGTATTGATTCTACCCCTTTGGCTAGTAATAAACCACAATTCTGGACGCAAGTGACTATGCGTATGACTCCAGACCATCAGGAGGTGATTCGCTTCCTTGTGTTGTACAATTTACATGATGTTTTAGTGCTTGGATTACCATGGTTACAATCTCATAACCCAGTCCTTGACTGGAAAACAATGTTTGTGATAAGCTGGGGATGCCGGGGGGCTCATGGGGATGTACCTTTGGTTTCCATTTCGTCATCTACTCCCTCTGAGATTCCAGCATTTTTGTCTGATTATCGTGATGTTTTTGAAGAGCCTAAGATTGGTTCTCTCCCTCCCCACAGAGATTGTGATTGCGCCATAGATCTGATTCCTGGCAGTAAATTTCCAAAGGGTCGTTTGTTTAATTTATCTGTGCCTGAACATGCTGCTATGCGAGAGTATATTAAGGAGTCCCTGGAAAAGGGACATATTCGTCCTTCTTCATCTCCTTTAGGAGCTGGTTTTTTCTTTGTGTCTAAGAAGGATGGCTCTCTGAGGCCTTGTATTGATTATCGACTCCTGAATAAAATTACAGTCAAATATCAGTATCCGTTGCCTTTGTTGACTGATTTGTTTGCTCGCATAAGAGGGGCTAAGTGGTTCTCTAAGATTGATCTTCGTGGGGCGTATAATTTGGTGCGAATTAAGCAGGGGGATGAGTGGAAACCGCATTTAATACGCCTGAGGGCCATTTTGAGTATTTAGTAATGCCTTTCGGCCTTTCAAATGCACCTTCGGTCTTTCAGTCCTTTATGCATGATATTTTCCGTGAATATTTGGATAAATTTATGATTGTGTATTTGGACGATATTTTGATTTTTTCTGATGACTGGGAGTCTCATGTTCAACAGGTCAGGAGGGTTTTTCAGGTTTTGCGGACTAGTTCTTTGTGTGTAAAGGGTTCAAAGTGTGTTTTTGGGGTTCAAAAGATTTCTTTTTTGGGGTACATTTTTTCCCCTTCTTCTGTTGAGATGGACCCTGTTAAGGTTCGGGCTATTTGTGACTGGACGCAGCCTACTTCTCTTAAGAGTCTTCAGAAATTCTTGGGCTTTGCTAATTTCTATCGTCGATTTATAACTGGGTTTTCTGGCGTTGCTAAACCTTTGACTGATTTGACTAGAAAGGGTGCTGATGTTGCCGATTGGTCCCCTGCTGCTGTGGAGGCCTTTCGGGAGCTTAAGCGCCGCTTTTCGTCTGCTCCTGTGTTGCGCCAGCCTGATGTTTCTCTTCCCTTTCAGGTTGAGGTCGATGCTTCCGAGATCGGAGCAGGGGCGGTTTTGTCGCAGAAAAGTTCCGATTGCTCAGTGATGAGACCTTGTGCGTTCTTTTCTCGTAAATTTTCGGCCGCCGAGCGAAACTATGATGTTGGTAATCGGGAGCTTTTGGCCATGAAGTGGGCGTTTGAGGAGTGGCGTCATTGGCTTGAGGGTGCCAGACATCAGGTGGTGGTTTTGACTGATCACAAGAATCTGATTTATCTGGAGTCTGCCAGGCGCCTGAATCCTAGACAGGCACCCTGGTCATTGTTTTTTTCTCGGTTTAATTTTGTGGTCTCATACTTACCAGGTTCTAAAAATGTGAAGGCAGATGCTCTTTCTAGGAGTTTTGAGCCTGACTCTCCTGGGGATTCTGAACCTGCCGGTACCCTTAAGGATGGGGTGGTTTTGTCTGCTGTCTCCCCAGACTTGCGACGTGCTTTGCAAGAATTTCAGGCAGATAGACCTGATCGTTGTCCACCTGGTAGACTGTTTGTTCCTGATGATTGGACCAGTAGAGTCATCTCGGAAGTTCATTCTTCTACTCTGGCAGGTCATCCTGGAATTTTTGGTACTAGAGATTTGGTGGCTAGGTCCTTCTGGTGGCCTTCCCTGTCTCGAGATGTGCGTGTTTTTGTGCAGTCTTGTGATGTTTGTGCTCGGGCCAAGCCTTGTTGTTCTAGGGCTAGTGGGTTATTGTTGCCCTTGCCTATTCCGAAGAGGCCTTGGACGCACATCTCTATGGACTTTATTTCTGATCTCCCTGTTTCTCAGAAGATGTCTGTCATCTGGGTGGTGTGTGACCGTTTTTCTAAAATGGTCCATTTGGTGCCATTGCCTAAGTTGCCTTCCTCATCTGAATTGGTCCCTCTGATTTTTTCAAAATGTGGTTCGCCTGCATGGGATTCCGGAAAACATCGTTTCTGACAGGGGAACCCAGTTCGTGTCTAGATTTTGGCGGACATTCTGTTCCAGGTTGGGAATTGATTTGTCTTTTTCGTCTGCATTCCATCCTCAGACTAATGGCCAGACGGAGCGAGCTAATCAAACTTTGGAGACTTATTTGAGGTGTTTTGTGTCTGCGGATCAGGATGACTGGGTTGCCTTTTTGCCGTTGGCAGAGTTTGCTCTTAATAATCGGGCTAGTTCTGCCACTTTGGTTTCCCCTTTCTTTTGCAATTCAGGGTTTCACCCTCGTTTTTCATCTGGTCAGGTGGAATCTTCGGATTGTCCGGGAGTTGATGCTGTGGTGGATCGGTTGCATCGGATTTGGGGACAAGTGGTGGACAATTTGAAGTTGTCCCAGGAGAGGACTCAGCAGTTTGCTAACCGCCGGCGTCGTGCTGGTCCTCGCCTTCGTGTTGGGGACTTGGTGTGGTTGTCTTCCCGTTTTGTCCCTATGAGGGTTTCTTCTCCTAAGTTTAAGCCCCGGTTCATCGGTCCTTATAGGATTTTGGAGATTCTTAACCCTGTGTCCTTTCGTTTGGACCTCCCGGCATCTTTCGCTATCCATAATGTATTCCATCGGTCGTTGTTGCGGAGGTATGAGGTACCGGTGGTTCCTTCTACTGAACCTCCTGCTCCTCTGCTGGTAGGGGGTGAATTGGAGTACGTTGTGGAGAAGATCCTGGACTCCCGTATTTCCAGACGGAGACTTCAGTATCTGGTTAAATGGAAGGGCTATGGTCAAGAAGATAATTCTTGGGTAACTGCCTCTGATGTTCATGCCTCGGATTTGGTTCGTGCCTTTCATAGGGCTCATCCAGATCGTCCTGGTGGTTCTCGTGAGGGTTCGGTGCCCCCTCCTTAAGGGGGGGGTACTGTTGTGAATCCGCTTTTGGGCTCCCCTGGTGGTTGCTGGTGGTACTGGTGACTTGTGTGTCTTTGCTGTCTCAGTTCACCTGCTCCCATCAGTGTTTGGGAGTTTCCTATTTAGCCTTGCTCTCCAGTCATTTCCTTGCCGGTCATCATTGTAACCAGAGCCTTCGGTGGCATGTTCCTGCTACTAGTCTGCTGATCAGCTAAGTGGACTTTGTCCTTTTGTTTTGTATCTTTTGTCCAGTTTGCAGTTTTGTTATTCTCTGTAGCTGGAAGCTCTTGTGGGCTGAAATTGCCACTCCTGTGTCATGAGTTGACACAGGAGTCTTAAAGTAATTTCAGGATGGTTTTTTGATAGGGTTTTCAGTTGACCGTGAAGTCCTCTTTTGTATCCTTCTGCTATCTAGTAAGTGGACCTCTCTTTGCTAAATCTACCTTCATACTGTGTATGTCTTTTCCTCTAAACTCACCGTCATTACATGTGGGGGGCTGCTATCATCTTTTGGGGTATTTCCCTAGAGGTAAGCCAGGTCTGTTCCTTCCTCTACCAGGGGTAGTTAGTCCTCCGGCTGGCGCGTGGCATCTAGGGTTAATCAGGTATGCTCCCTGGCTACTATTAGTTGTGTGGTAGATTTAGCTCACGGTCAGCTCGAGATTCCATCACCCAGAGCTTGTCCGTTATCTTTGTGTTTTGATGTTTCCCTGCCATTGGGAATCATGACAGTTCCCCAATCTATTTCAGGGTAGTTGAAGTCCCCCATAATAATGACTTCTCCTTGAGTCGCAGCTTCATCTATTTGCTTTACGAGGATATTCTCCATTGCTTCCATTAGTTTTGGAGATTTATAACAAACCCCTATCAGTAATTTATTATTTTTTCCCCCTCCCCTTATCTCCACCCACAGGGACTCTACATTTTCATTAAATTCACCTATATTATCACGCAGGATGGGTTTTAAGGAAGATTTTACATATAGACACACCCCTCCCCCTCGCTTATCTGTACGGTCATTTCTGAACAGGCTATAGCCCTGCAAGTTAACAGCCCAGTCATGGCTCTCATCCAGCCATGTTTCAGATATCCCCACCATGTCATAATTATGCTCCAACAACATTAGTTCTAATTCATCCATTTTGTTGGCGAGGCTTCTGGCATTAGTATACATGCACTTGATGTTACTCTCTGTACCTCTATTCTTTCTTAAATTACTAACTGTTCTAACCCCACCCCCCATGCCACCGCCACCCCCAACTTCCTTATTTGTGCCCAGGTCTCTATCTGCACTATCTTCCCCTCCTATAAAATGAATACCCTCCCCCCCAATCCCTAGTTTAAACACTCCTCCAACCTTCTAACCATTTTCTCCCCCAGCACAGCTGCACCTTCCCCATTGAGGTGCAGCCCGTCCCTAGCGTAGAGCCTGTAGCCAACTGAGAAGTCGGCCCAGTTCTGCAGGAACCCAAACCCCTCCTTCCTACACCAATTCTTGAGCCACTTATTAACCTCCCTAATCTCCCGTTGCCTCTCTGGCGTGGCACGTGGTACAGGCAGTATTTCGTTGTGTCTGGTTCCGATGTTCTTTCTCTCTCTCCGTCCCCCAGATGATATGGCTGGGACCCACCCGTATGACGGGGTAGGCCTGGAGTTATTCTGGGACCCTAGGGACGCCCCTCTCCCACAATTGCCTCCTTTGTCTTCGTTAGGTGATTTAGGTGAGACAGCCAACCTATAGTTAACTGTCCTGCTGCTGTTTGAAGTAATTACATTTTATAGTGCAGTTACAGCTCCCGAATTAAAGATGGTGGCCGCTATACTTTTCACCGCCTAGTGCGCATGACCATGACCCAGGCTTCACCGCGCGTCGCATTCGGCGTCTCCTGGCAAGGATTGTGGGTATTTGACGTCACTGGGGATTTCCCCTTACCCCCGGTCCTATGCCGACGCCGGATGTGACGTAGTAGCGGCACCCGGAGTGTTGTGCGCATGCGCCGCATCTGTTATTGGCGGTATGAGGACTTATAAAAACCGGGTAATGGGATGGTTTGATCGCGTCGCCCCCCGAGGAAGCCGAGGGCGAAACGCGCGTTGGGGCGCGGGTGCGTGCACGTGGATTCGAGTATGGGTAAGGATCTTTGATGGGTACACGGTTTTTTGATGGGACATTGGTATATTCACCTTGCAATGAGGTAGCCTTATTATCAGTGGCACTTTATGCACTAAGCACTTTAGTAGATTTACCTATGACTCCTTGATATTTCCCGTTCAGAGACCCATGCTGTTTCCATGGTGCAGCACATTTTAGTGGGTGCACCCATTTCTCCTCATTATTTGTACTCTGGTTATGTTATAAATTATTGTTAGTCAACATGTGACTTGGCACTGTTCTTGTACATTTTTAAATGAATATTAATAAAGGTATTTATTTTATCATTACCTGGTGTGGTCATGTGCTTCAAAGCTGTGTTCTAATGTTTGAAGTAATACGTAGAGTCCCTTACTTCCTCGGTGCTCCGGCCATCGGCTACGCGCCTCAGAAGGATGTTGCCACGGTCTTAAGGGCACGACTCCCTCTGGTTCTATCTCCTTTGTGCTGTGATCTCGCTTCTCACTTCTCCGCAATATACTCCGCTTTCGTGTCCTTTCTTAGGAGTCTGCCGCTATGGACTCAAGCACGGCTCCGTAACGTTCTGTCTGTCCTAGGCCGCTGTCAGGATCCCACCCCTGACAGGTCCTCTCTCGAGCTCTCCCTAGCTACTTTCTCTCTAACTTCCTGTCCAACCCCCAGTTTTACCAGAGTGTGAGGAGTGGCCTAATAGATAGAACCACCCCCCCAGGTGGCCGGAGTGTGGAGTGTAGTGTGTGTCTGTGATACCTGGTCAGGTGAACTCCTTTAGTGCAATCAGACGTAACATCACTCCCCTTAGTGGCAGAGCGACATTACTGCAACGATCAGGACTCTGGGGCGCTGCACCCGCATGACAGGCAGCTTGAGCCTGTTCCAAATGTTACTCCCTCGTGGTGACTCCGGGCTCTAGTCTGCTGCTGTGCCTTCAGGTGTCAGTTGTCGCCAGAAGACCTGCAATCTCGTGTCCTCCGGATTTGGCTGCGGGGCCTGTAGTTCCCACACAACCACGGACTCTAGTGTAAATCCTGGGGTAAGCTCAGTTGCAGCTCCACTCCCAGGTTTCTCTTTACATGCTTCCTCTCCTTTCACTGTCTCACACTGAACTCATTAACCCCTCCTCCAGACCAGAACTTATAGGGTAGCTACCCTGAAACCAGGTTTACAGGTTTAGAGCTCCCCCTTCTGTTCTGGAGTCAGGAAAGGTGTATGCCAGCGTACCTGCTAAGGGAATCCCTTCTTGCTTCCAGGCGTGACATTACCTCCTGTGAGGGAGGCACTGCCACTGTGGCATCCTGACTCCTGGGGTGCCACACATCCACAAGAGGAAAGGTGAAGCGAGAACAAAAATGCAACATAAAATGGATCGATGGTCGTTTTAGTTACGGAGAAGCACAACAATTGAACGTTCTCTAGAAATAAGTACAACACCACAATCCTGTATATAGTGACTTCTCCTTATACTATGGAATTCACTGGTATGTTATTTCTGATTTTTCAATGAACACTTCTGTGACATATCCTTTCTGAAAAAGGCCAGCTACCAGTCCATGAAACAGTTTATTAAGCAGGACACCGGAAGTGGTCCTTCCACCTTTTGCAAGATGCTATCGAGGAGCTGCATGAAAGACCTAGATGTGGACCTGTGCTTGACCTGTGCCAATTAGGTGTTTTCCAAAATGCCGAAATCATTTAGAAAAATATTAAAATTAAAAATACCAATGCAGCTAACAGTCATTTGATGAACAATATGTAAAAAATAAGACCCTGCTTCTTCATCAACACCGACAAAGGAGAGAGTGACCTTGACAGAAGTCTCCCGTCAGTCTGGCTGGCACGGTGCCTTATTGTTATGGTAATCAAGAGGAGCGCGTTTATAATAAAGACAAGCGCTAGGATAGGAAAGAAGGGGGGGATACGTCCAGCTGTAGAGCAGAGCACCAATCATCCTGATGAAAGCCCCGATGCTGATTCTGCTGCATGCTAAACACGCTCCTCGCATGGGCACCTAAACAAAAGGGCAGCGGGTGCTGCCAGCTTCCAAATGGGGCTGGCGACTGTCCAATTATTCCCTGCCAATTGTGCGAGCGTGACTCAGCAACATCCAAGTTCCGGAATCAGCAATGTAAAGTCACTAAGGCTTGTTGTCATGTTTGATAACCTTATTTAAATAAGATGTTGAGATATGCCAGAATGTAATACAACAGTACAAAGAGGAGTGGGCGTACAGCGCACAATAATTAATAGTTTCGGAGCCAGAAAAACATTTTTGTTATACAAGTGGCATAAAAAAATATCTGCATTTTTGAGTAGGAATGGGTAACTGCCATTAAAATCCTAGTGTGGAGGTGTATTTTTCATTTAAAGGAACATTGAAACAAAATTTAATTTAGAGACTCAGTATAGTAACGACTTTGTTCAATTGGAGGCACACATATGGACCCCAATGCAAAATGCATAACCAGGTGCCCACCTACCACGTGCCATTTTTAATACTGGTGTGTTTATGTAGCAGAGAGGTCTTTGGGCTCCCTCAGACCTCAGGGGCTGGCTCAAACTCTACACCCCTACAGCTATTCTCCCTGCAAAATGGAGAACTATGCCCACTAAAAAATATGCAGGGCATATGTTTAAAAAAACATTGCATTGCTTTTCAAGATCTCTTCTAAAAAGTTGCTTCTGATACTTCCATGCAGTCCCAATCTTACATGAAGATCCCCACGAACTGTGTCACATAGTGGGTCTCATAGCTTTATAGTTTTTAGATTGAACGAAGACACAAGTCAATCAAATTCAACCTTTAATCCTAATGGGTTTTTTTTCCCAAAGGAGACAAACACCCCATGAGGCAGAAACTAATTGCCCCATGCTAGGGGAAAAATCTCTTCTTGAATTCAAATATGGTAATCAGACTATTTCCCCGGATCACATCACGGAAAACTAGTACTTATAACCTGAAATATATTTCTCAAGAAAAGGTCCTCCTTCAACTTGTGTAGTGAACTGACCATTACAAGATAGTTTGGCAGAGAGCTATATGCTTAATGCTAGTACAATAAAGAATCCACAGTCTCACTGATTGCACAGGAAAGAATCCACTGTCTCACTGCTCATACACTAAAGAATCAACAGTCTAACTACCCGAACAGTAAAGAATCCATAGTCTCACTGCTTGTGCAGTAAAGAATCCACAGTCTAACTACCTGAACAGTAAAGAATCCATAGTCTCACTGCTTGTGCAGTAAAGAATTCATAGTCTCACTACCCGTACCGTAAAGAGTCCATAGTCTCACTGTTTGTATAGCAAAGAATTTATAGTCTTACTACTCGTAGAATAGACAATCCATAGGCTTGCTGCTTGTGCAGTAAAGAGTCAATAGTCTCTCTACTCGGGAAGTAAAGAATCCATAGTCTCATTGCTTTTGCAGTAAAGAATGCGTAGTCTCAATTCTCATGCAGTAAAAAATGTGTAGTCTCTTGCTCGAACAATAAATAGCTGCTGTTTATTATGATGATAAAACCTTTCCTCTAGACATAGAGAATGCCCCCTTGTCATCGTTAGACCATGATGTAAAAAATTAATTAGAAAGATCTGTGTGCTGTCCCTTCATCTATTTGTACATTCAGTTCCAGAAATATGGGCCTTTTTATTCAGTGCCAATTATTACGGTCTTTCAAGGAGGCGTGGCTTACAGGATCCTCTAGGGTGTGTCTTTATGTTGCTCTGCATAATTAACCTGTGAGTCACGCCCCTTGTAAAGATTATAAAAATCAGCACTATATAAAAAGGCCCATATCTCTGTACCCTTATGGCCGATTTTAAAACGAAAAATGGCAAATTCAGGGAAGCAACAGGAATAAATTAATAGCAAAAACTGGACACTTTTGACCTAGTGACAGGTTTTCTTGAACTCCTCTGCTGCAACACCCAATGCTTTATTTGCTAGCACGCTTCCACCACCATAAGCAAAAACAAACATTTGTGCACCGATAGCTCAGTTTTTAGATTAAACAAGCCCAGATGTGTCCACCACTGCGTTGTAATAACCTTACACTTTTATTCCTAGTGTCCTGTCCGCAGATGGCTGGAGTGAGGAAAGAGTTATAAATTTTCTGCCGTGACTTGGTTTTTCACAGCGGCTGCATATATAAAAGATTGATCCACACAGCAGGTGCTATAAAGATTTATGAGCGATCTGTGTCATTGTTCACCATGCATATACGCCATGCCAGATAACCGCAGGTTCCCGAGTCCTCCGAAAAGGAGCAGATGGACGTTTAACAAGCAAATGTCATCGGCAGTTACTGTATTAACTTATAACGTGCGCTCCGCAAAGAGGAGAGAAGATTACACGCTAAAAGCAAGTACAATAACGTGGACAATGATTGATACTTTGAGGTTTCCGAATTTATAAGCAGAATGTACTCGACTTCACGGATAATGAAGAATATCAGTTCACCCTTGCTATTTCTAACAGGAAATCTATGGTTTTCCCAACATAAACTAAAGCTACCACCATTAACTGCTCTATTACCACAGTCCATCGACCTGTATCTAAGCCCCAACTCCCAGTGCATATGCCAAAAAAATACCTTTTATATTTCTGGCCCAATGGGTGCCTTTTTCTTTTTTCTCCGTGCCTCCTCAATGCCTGCACATACCATCCTCTTGGCTTGGTTGATCTTGATGATCCATAGATCACTGCCAATCTTGTGCCTGCACAGGCTCACTTTGGTGTGCCCTACTAAGGTTCTGTAATGCGCAATTGCAAGTGCCAACTTCAGTTCTGGTTAATAGGTGCTGTCGCATTTTAGGACTTTGCTCCGCACGTTGTGTGCCTGCGCATGTCTGCACTTTATTTACACAGGCGCAAGATTTGCAGAGATCTATGGGTGACACAATAGGACACATCATCCACATCAATCAAACCAGGAGGGCTGCAGCTACATGGTTTGAGAGGCGCTGAGTAAAGAAAAAAAGACGCCCGACGGACCAGAGCGCGCCAAATATCAGAAGTGTAAGGTTGCAGCCAGACGGCCGATAACACGATAAAACGGACGATGATCGTATCGCAATGCTCGGACTGGCCGGTGGCTCTCCTCACCCAAGTGTGATAGCATGTATTTCTATGAAGCTGTCACGTTCAAGTGAGGAGAGCCACCAGCCAGTCCGAGGATTGTGAGTCAATCATTGTCTATGATATACACCCTTAAAGGTATTTTTGGGCATATGAAAGGGGAGTTGGGGCTTAGATATAGGTTGATGGACTGCGCTAACAAACCAGTTAAAGGTAGTGGCTTTTGTTTATATTGGGAAAACCTGGTGCCATGTTTACTTTAAAGGGGGAAATTTTCCAACTTAGTTTCAGAAAAGTTTTTCCTATAAGTGCCCTTAGAAGTAAAAAAAATAAATAAATTGTGCTTTATTTACCCTGCGTGGGTCCAACATTAAGTCTTGGTGGCTTCTCTTATCTGATGTGACATCTGTGTTCAGCAGCTCTGGGGATGCAGATTGCAGGATCCAATTAGAGCCTCTAAGCTCACTGATTGACTACCGTGACAGCGCGGAAGCCAATCCATGAGCTCGGAAACGGAGACGGGATGGAGGTGTCATTCAAAGTGCTGCTGATGAAGGATTCAAAACTACATATACTTGGAAGGATTTATTGTGCAGGTTTTAAGAGTCAATACATTTCGAAGGTCACGCAAGACCTCTTCATCAGGACAAAAACCCAGTAGTGATTGTCAACAATGGCTGTCTTATATGTGGTGTGACAGGGTCACTGGCACAGTGTATGAAGGGAGATATGTGTCACTATGCATATTAGCTTCAGTGATGTAAACCAGAATAGTTTTCCTACAGCACGCTATGTGTTGAGAGGGTTAAGTTATGTTATGGGCTGGTTTTAGTGGACCTTCATAGAAAAACACCTAATTACAGTATATCCCATCAAGGCCGTGAAGCAAAAGCATAAGAAAACCGAAAAAACAACCCTTCACACAAGGCCAAATAGTAAGAAATGAAAATATATCTTTATTGAACGACAGATAAGCATTAAAAACAAGGCAGATACCACAAGTGCAAGAGAACAAATGGTAGAACACCCACGGAGCCAGCCCCCCCAAAAAACAGCAAGCAGAGTATACCATAACGTACAATAATAAATCAGATATTGACTATAATAATGTTGCCAAAGGTAGAAAATGATTTGCCTTCCGTATGCAAATAGGGACAACTAAAGTGCAAAAAATGGTGATATAAGGATTAATTAATCTGAAATATACAAATAGCTGGTAAAAAAAACCAAGTGCTAAAATATGTATATACGTATGCAGGTACATAGATACAGATACATCTGACCTCCAAATGTGTCCATATTAGCACAGAAAAGGCGGAAGGTAATCCAATAACAATATCTAACAATAACCACTCATAAGAATAGGTATACAAAACAGTGTTAAAATAAGTATGGCATAGTTACCAAAGGGGCGCACCTGGGAGCCCACCACACCCGACGCACTTGTCGCACTGAAATGCTTCGTCCAGGGGTGGTTGATTACTGGCCAGATAGGGTTTTTATATGAATACTAACCAATTGCAGAAGGAGAGACAAATACCACCCTCCCATTCACCTGTGATGAAATTCATTGATAGGCTGCTATGATGATGACGACAAAGTGCCGCTTATTTGGTTACTAAGAAAAAGTAATTGTTGACCCAGTGGTAAAGGGGATCTTTCCGGGGTAAAGAAGATCACGCATGCGCATAAGACATTCTGTAGAGCATCGGAGAACGCTGTATGTATTCCCATAGCAGCGGTTGGTTTCGGAATGTCATATCCGTTTAACCACCCGTAACTTCACTTCCTGCTGCCGCGTGACGTATCACATGGCATCGGAGGACGCTATGTGTGTTCCTATGGCAACGATGGATTTGGGTTCTTACATCCGATTACCCATCCATAACGTCACTTCCTACTGCCGCATAGTGTGTTGCAATAGCAGCCGCCACAATAAGCAAATCCTGCGTAACAACCGGAGCTGTTATCTATATTATTATTACGGTAACCACCGAATATTTCGCATCATCCCCCGGTCAACAAGTGACCCGGGAGAACCCAAAATCATGCATAAGGTCTGAACAGAACGGCACTATAGAATATATTCAACATAAGACGAAAAAGACGACCCGTTGTCACTAAATAAATGGACTCCAGAGAATGGACATTACATATAGGTAAGCTGTTGGAGGAAAGAAAGGATAATAGTCCAAAGAGATATCCATACACGTTTATGCATGCATATGCACACATACGTGTACACATACAAACATACAGATGTGCAAAAATACATAGTGAAGGCAATATATTAGTACCAACAAGAAAACACTGCCTGTAGATATAAAGTGATAAGTGCCACACAAACATACACGTGTACAAAAATACAAAGTATAAGGCAGTATATTAATGTCATTAAAAAACCACTGCCTATAAATATAAAGTGATAAGTGCCTACAATAATAAATATAAATATAGTACATATCAATGGTACACACATTAACAGTGTATTGGAATTAAAACCAGTGACCATAGAAATAGAATATACATCTGCATATACCATGACACTACACCGATACATACAAATAAAGTGTACATGTGCACATACATACACACACACACACATAACCATACACACACATACACACATATACATGTATGTATACATGTGTACAAGGGCATACACATGCACACATACATACACAACACACATACCTACATACACGCACACACGCATATGAACACTCACAGACATGGTGACATAAAATCCGTGCAAAAAAATTATTATAAACATATCAAAAACATTATATATAAACCCCTTAATAAATTAAACAGTAAATAGTGACATCCATCCCTGGAAATAGCGCATCTTCATAGCATCACCTTCCCGGGTTCAAAGAAGACGCAATCAGCCATGAAAGTTAACAAAATCACCAAAAAAGGAAACAGGAGCAAAGAGAAGGAAAACTTGGCATCAATTGGTAGCCCTATCAAAAAATGAACGAATAACAATAAAATTAAAAAATTTATAAAACCAGACAGAAGACAGCATTGAAAAAACAACTGTTGAATGCAGATAATGGCAAAAAGTGCTACTTTACACAGGCAAAAAGGGGATGAAACTGTTATGGTCATTGAGGCCCAATGGTGTGATGGTATCCAATTTGTAAATCCACTTGGCCTCTTTTTGTGCCAACAATCTTTTCCCGTTACCAGGTACAGTGAATCCTTGATTTCAACTCTAGGAGTAGTGACATTAGGGATGCAATTACCAAACACTGGCATATTCTACAACTGGATGGTACTATCTCCAAATTTATTAGCAAGATCCCTGCAATTACATTTAGATCTCAAAGCCTCAGAGATCAATTGGTGCACAGTCACCATAAAGGTGAAGGTTCGAAATTTATCTTTGGTTCCAAAGGCCCAATATGGGGCTGTACTAGATGTGGGAGATGTGTGGCTTGTAAGAATATCTGTGACACCACTGAGTTTTCTAATTCTAAAAAGGATAGGATATACAAGATTACACATACCATCACGTGTATGACCAAGGCAGCTGTATACCATGCAACCTGTCCCTGTGGATTAATCTATATTGGCATGATATCACGGGAACTCCACCAGAGAGTCCGTGAACATGTCTTAGATATAGAGGGTGCAATTATGGAAGAGGATCCTCAGAAACTGAAACCAATCCCGCGACACTTTAAGATGGTGCATGGCTGCGATCCAAATGATTTGATCATCAAAGGGATTGATAGAGTCTTTATTGGATCTAGAGGTAGTAACTGGAAAAGATTGTTGGCACAAAAAGAGGCCAAGTGGATTTACAAATTGGACACCATCACACCATTGGGCCTCAATGACCATAACAATTTTGTCCCCTTTTTGCCTGTGTAAAGTAGCACTTTTTGCCATTATCTGCATTCAACAGTTGTTTTTTCAATGCTGTCTTCTGTCTGGTTTTAATCTGGTTTTATTCATTTTTTAATTTTATTGTTATTCGTTAATTTTTTGATAGGACTACAAATTGATGCCAAGTTTTCCTTTTACTTGCTCCTGTTTCCTTTTTTGGTGATTTTGTTAACTTTCATGGCTGATTGCGTCTTCTTTGAACCCGGGTTCAAATCTAGATTTAGTTTTTCTTGATTACATGTGGGGATTCCCTAGCAACCAGGCAACCCCCCACATGTACTTATGCTGGCTAACAGATGTAAATCATTCAGCTGCGGCAATAAAAACTAAATCTCTGAGCACTAAAAAATACTCGGAGGACCCCCGAGCGTGCTCGAGAAATCTCGAGTAACGAGTATATTCGCTAATCACTAGTAGGCACTTATCACCTTATATTTATAGGCAGTGGATTTTATTGACACTAATATACTGCCTTATACTTCGTATTTTTGTACACGTGTTTGTTTGTGTGGCACTTATCACTTTATATCTACAGGCAGTGTTTTCTTGTTGTTACTAATACATTGCCTTCACTATGTATTTTTGCACATCTGTATGTTTGTATGTTTAGACGTATGTGTGAATATGCATTCATAAACGTGTATGGATATCTCTTTGGACTATTATCCTTTCTTTCTTCCAACAGCTTACCTATATGTAATGTCCATTCTCTGGAGTCCATTTATTTAGTGATAACGGGTCCTCTTTTTCGGGCTTTTTCCTTTTTTTTCGTCTTATGTTTAATATATTCTATAGTGTCATTCTGTTCAGACCTTATGCATGATTTTGGCTTTTCTATGCAAAATATTCGGTGGTTACCGTAATAATAATATAGATACCAGCTCCGGTTGTTATGCAGGATTTGCTTATTGTGGCGACTGCTATTGCAACACACTATGCGGCAGAAGGAAGTGACGTTATGGATTGGTAATCGGATGTAAGAACCCAAATCAATCGTTGCCATAGGAACACACATAGCGTCCTCCGATGCCATGTGATACGTCACGCGGCAGCAGGAAGTGAAGTTACGGGTGGTTAAACGGATATGACATTCCAAAACCAACCGCTGCTATAGGAATACATACAGTGTTCTCCAAATGCTCTACAGAATGTCTTATGCACATGCGTGATCTTCTTTACCCTGGAAAGATCCTCTTTACCACCGGGTCAGCAATGACTGTTTCTTAGTAACCAAATAAGCGGCACTTTGTCGTCATCATCATAGCAGCCTATCAATGAATTTCATCACAGGTGAATGGGAGGGTGGTATTTGTCTCTCCTTCTGCAATTGGTTAGTATACATATAAAAACCCTATCTGGCCAGTACCCAACCACCCCTGGATGAAGCATTTCAGTGCAAAACGCGCGTCGGGTGTGGTGGGCTCCCCGGGTGCGCCCCTTTGGTAACTATGTCTTACTTATATTAACACTGTTTGGTATACCTATTCTTATGTGTGGTTATTGTTAGATATTGTTATTGGATTACCTTCCGCCTTCTCTGTGCTAATATGGACACATTTGGAGGTCAGATGTATCTGTATCTATGTACCTGCATACGTATATACATATTTTAGCACTTGTTTTTTTTGACCAGCTATTTATATATTTCTGATGAATTATTCCTTATATAACCATTTTTTGCACTATATTTGTACTGTACCTATTTGCATACGGAAGGCAAATCATTTTCTACCTTTGGCAACATTATTATATTCAATATCTGATTTATTATTGTACTTTATGGTATACTCTGCTTGCTGTTTTTTTGGAGGCTGGCTCCGTGGGTGTCCCACCATTTGTTCTCTTGCACTTGTGCTATCCGCCTTGTTTTTAATGGTTATCTGTCGTTCAATAAAGATATACCGTATTTGCATTTTTTACTATTTGGCCTTGAGTGAAGGGTTGTTTTTTTGGTTTTCTGGACCTTCATAGAGCGGGTGGGAGGGGGTCCACCATCTCTCCACCTGCAGAGTCCTGACAGGAACTGTGTGATGTCAAGGTCATGTGATCATCACATAAGGTGTTAAATACCTGGACATAAGAGTCAGTCTGAGTGGTGTTTTGGTTGAGGTGTAACTCCCACGTAGCTCCCGGAGGAGCTGAGGACGATGTGCGTGTTACCTGCAGTGAAGCCTGCAGGGCAAGGACTGTCTTGAACTTTACCTTTGGTTTTGTTTTTCCCGTAAAGCCCGGAACCTTTTTCCTGAACCCTGCCTTGGTGTATGCGGACTTTAATAAACAACAGGTATTTTCACTACCAAAGCGTTCCTGCGTCTACCTGAAGGAGCAGCTAAGCGTGTCAACCCCTCACAGCGGTCTTTTTTTAAAAAAAAAAAGCAAACCGCCAAATCGAACACATCTCAATGTCAAAGTTCAAAATCCGCACAGGACTAGAGTTAATATCTGATAAGCAATAAAAATGTAACATATAAGATAACACTTTGACAAGTTGTAAAATCTTCAATCCACAAAAAAACTTCTCAGGTGATTTGGGAAATGGACAATAAAACACAGTATTAGGAAATCGCATAAAATCATTCTGTATAAATAGAACAGATTCTCTGTGTGAGAAAGAATCGTGTTACTTGGGATACGAACTGGTGAAGGAGAATGTGTATAGATATAGAATCCAGGGAATAAGGTTGCGAGCCACTCCAATGATGTCTGGATCTGACGTTAAAAAGCAGGTATATGTGAAAAGAAAAGGCATAGGGTGTATAAAAAAGTGTATGGTAAGACTCAAAGTAAAAGTGTTTAATTATTTGTTAAAATCAGTAAAAAAGGAAAAATTAATATTGAGAATTATTAAAAACTAAAGTAAAAAAAAATAATAAATAAATATATATATATATATATATATATATATATATATATATATATATTTACAGTACAGACCAAAAGTTTGGACACACCTTCTCATTTAAAGATGTTTCTGTATTTTTATGACTATGACAATTGTAAATTCACACTGAAGGCATCAAAACTATGAATTAACACATGTGGAATTATATACTTAACAAAAAAGTGTGAAACAACTGAAAATATGTCTTATATGCTAGGTTCTTCAAAGTAGCCACCTTTTGCTTTGATGACTGCTTTGCACACTCTTGGCATTCTCTTGATGAGCTTCAAGAGGTGCACACGTTGCGTTTTTTTCATGTTTTTTTCGCTCTAAAAAGGCATAAAAAACGCATACATATGCATCCCATCAATTATAATGCATTCTGCAATTTTTGTGCACATGATACGTCTTTTTCCGCAAAAAAAACGCATCGCGGTAAAAAACGCAGCATGTTCATTAATTTTGCGGATTTTTCACGTTTTTCCCGCTATTTAATGCATTGGGAAGCTCCAGAAAAAAACGCATCAAAAACGCGCAAAAAACGCGAAAAATGTCTGGTTTCCTTCAGGAATTTTCTGCAAGAAATCCTGACGTGTGCACATACCCGTAGTCACCGGGAATGGTTTTCACTTCACAGGTGTGCCCTGTCAGGTTTAATAAGAGGGATTTATTGCCTTATAAATGGTGTTGGGACCACCAGTTGTGTTGTGCAGAAGTCTGGTGGATACACAGCTGATAGTCCTACTGAATAGACTGTTAGAATTTGTATTATGGCAAGAAAAAAGCAGCTAAGTAATGAAAAACGAGTGGCCATCATTACTTTAAGAAATGAAGGTCAGTCAGTCCAAAAAATTGGGAAAACTTTGAAAGTGTCCCCAAGTGCAGTGGCAAAAACCATCAAGCGCTACAAAGAAACCGGCTCACATGAGGACCGCCCTAGGAAAGGAAGACCAAGAGTCACCTCTGCTTCTGAGGATGTTTATCCGAGTCACCAGCCTTAGAAATCGCAGGTTAACAACAGCTCAGATTAGAGACCAGGTCAATGCCACACAGAGTTCTAGCAGCAGACACATCTCTACAACAACTGTTAAGAGGAGACTTTGTGCAGCAGGCCTTCATGGTAAAATAGCTGCTAGGAAACCACTGCTAAGGACAGGCAACAAGCATGTAACGCCCGGGAGACCGAGGTACCCAGCACCAGATCAATGAGGTCCGTCTCTTGAGGGGGATGTCACTAGTGGCTTGACCCAGTGCTGTGGCCTCAGGCGATGCACAGTATAAGGGATATCATGAAAGAACAGACATTACTTTGACCCTGTTAGGATTTCCACCTCTTATTATGCGCAGTTTCTGTATGGCCCTGCTGCTGTATGTGAACTGGCTGCCGGCCCAATCTGTCTCTTCTATGCTCTGGTTCGACGGACAACCCGAGTCCTTTTTATCAGCTTACCCCCTCTGGGAGTACCGCTAAACTCTGTGTCTGTTGCTGCGTCTTACCCTGGTGAAGCTGATATCACCTCACTTTCTTCCGGTTGCTGTATTATATATAACGAATATGGATGGTTTGATTTTCATACCATACTTGGATAAGGCTTCGAACACCTCTGCCAGGTCTGTTAAGTGCTGTTCGTAAGTCTTTGAGTAGACGATCACATCATCTAGGTACAGGAGGACGGTCTCGAAGTTCTTGTGTCCGAGGCAACATTCCATCAGTCGCTGGAAAGTACCGGATGCGTTGCAGAGTCCGAACGGCATGCGATTAAATTCGCTTAGACCCATTGGTGTGGTGAATGCCGTTTTTTCTTTATCTCTCTCAGCCACAGGGACTTGTCAATACCCGCTTGTTAAGTCTAAGGTGGAAAAATAATTAGCAGATTTTAAAGCAGTCAAGGACTCTTCTATCCTAGGCAAGGGATAGGCGTCTTTATGGGTGATGTTATTAATCCGCCGGTAGTCTACGCACATTCTCATGGTTCCGTCCTTTTTTTTGACAATCACCAGAGGGGACGCCCAAGGGCTACAACTATCTCTTATTACCCCGGCCTGTTTCATCTCTCTCAGCATGTCCTTCGCGCATTGATAGTGAGCGGGCGGTATGGGTCTATATCTTTCTTTTATCGGGGGATGGTCACCGGTGGGGATTGTATGTTCCACCCCTTCTATCCGTCCGAAGTCCAATGGGTGTTTACTGAAGACCTGTTCATATTCCGTCACTAATCTATACACCCCTTGTCTTTGATAGGTAGGTGTTGAATCTATACCCACGTCTAGATGTTGGCACCAATCCTCCGATTCTCCATCTGAGCCGTTATCTTCCACCTGACAGGTTGATTCTAAGGGCTCAACGGTTGTGATGGCATTGTTGTCAACAGTATATAACTTTGCCACTGTAGCGTACCTTGGCAAAGTGACCTCTTCCTCTCCACAGTTCAAAAGTCGTACCGGCACCCGTCCCCGGTGTACCTCGACCACCCCTCGTGCCGTGAGTATAGTGGGCCTGCTGTCGGTGTACGCTGGTTCTATTAAGGCTTGATAGTCTCGTCCTTTAGTACCAATGGCTGCTCTACACCATACCAGCATTTCTGTTTTTGGTGGGATTACAATAGACGTTGGATCACTCACCCTCACACTGCCGATTTCTCCACCTGCAACTTCTATCTGTTGCCTTAACATCAACACTTTTATTTCCCTCCGGAGAACTCTCTGCTGGCAGGATCGGGCAGTTTCAGCAATTTGTTGTAAGACAGAAATAACTTCAGAAAAGCAGTTCTCTAACACATTCATTCCTATCAAAACAGTTGGTTCACAGTTCTGTCGGTCAACATCAGCGACAATTATACCCTGTTTCTTCAATTCTGCTTTACCAATCTTTATAGTCATCTCCCTGAATCCTAGTTTCGGTACCAACTTACCATTACTGGCCCATATATCTAGTTCAACATCAGAGGGTCCTTTATCAATATCTACCTCAGCCCAGTACCTCTTATAAAGGATATATGGTATAGATGAAATCTGGGAACCTGTATCCAGCAAAGCGTTGAGGGGAATTCCGTCCAGCACGATAGGGATGATGGGTCGTCCTCCGATGTACCTGTCGTGCCAGGGTGTTGGGCCTTGAAAATTCATTCCTGCGAAGCGACCCGCATTCCCAGGGGATTCCCGTTTAAATCACAATCTCGTGCAAAGTGGCCTGGCTGCTGGCAACGGCGGCAAATGGGCTGTCCATCCGGTTGGTAGCGGTCATGGGGTCGTCCTCTCCATGTCGGGTATCTCCGGGACCTCATCCATGGAACATCCTCTCTACGGTTTGCCAACTCCATCTTGGGTTCTCTCATCTCCTGCATGGTTTTAGCCATTGAAGCAACAACATCAGTTAAAGAGTCAAGCTTTTGCTGAAGAGCCTCATTAGTAATGGACCCCAGGGACTTAGCACTGGCACCAGACATAGCTGATGTCACTGGCATTCCCCGTTGCTGAAGTGTATCTGCCATGGGTTGTGTGAGATCTTGATCCCGAGGTGCCTCTGCCAGCTGGAGACGTATACCGCTCTCCTTTAATTGGGCAAATGTCAATTCAGGGTTCTTAAAAACAAGCATGCTCACATGCCCCTGGTGAGAAGGGGTATAGAGTCCCTCAATAAATTGATCTCTTAGCAGTTTATCGGCTCCTGTGTTAAAAATGGGTTCAGCCAGTGTAAGTGATTTAAAGGCTTCCTGCAGGTTTAAAGCAAAATCTCTCACGCCCTCATTAGCTTTTTGTTTGCAATTAAAGAATCGTACTTTAGCTCTGCTGCTGGCAGTGGTTTCAAATGTAGCTTTTAATCCAGCAAATATGCGTTCAACAGTACCTTTTAGATCAGTTGCCCATGCCGTGACTTCTCGCTTAGCATGGCCACTTAACTGCATCATCAGGAGACTAACACGCTGAGCTTCACCCATGGGGAACATATCAAAATGAGCCAGCATCTTTTCCCTGAAACCGTCAAGGGTATTAGGTTCACCTTCATACATTGGAAGCCACGGGCCACCCGGGGTATATGGCATCAACACCGGCATGATGGGCGCCACTCCTTGCACTGCTGCGCTGCCAGGCTCTCTATCGACACTCTGTCTTTCAGCTGCATTAGCGTCGCCGGGTGCTGCGGCGTCTCCGTGCTGCGACATACTGTACCCCCTTAGTTAATCCAGACCCCTCCGGTCCCAGCTTCCGTCTAGATAATGTAGATTCGTTCCTCTGTGCAGCAGGATGACAATGACACGCCCCATGCTGCCTCTAACTGCCGCACGCTCTGTGATGGTGGATTTTGAAGTTTTTCAGTTAGACTGGGGCTTGGGTAATGACGTAGCTCGATTAACAGTTTTGTGCCTATGAGATGATCACATCAGGGGATGGCGGCCATTTTTACCCCATTATAACCAATGGAGAAAAGTCACTTTCAATAGTTTTCAATGGGGAACGGGATTTTCTTTAACAAAGTCAATTTCCAAGATTTTTCATCCAAATTTTCACAGTTTCAGACTCCAATTACGGCACACAATACCCGATGTACGGGCTGGCCCAATCCTGTTCGTGACGCCAGTTGTAATGCCCGGGAGACCGAGGTACCCAACACCAGATCAATGAGGTCCATCTCTTGAGGGGGATGTCACTAGTGGCTTGACCCGGTGCTGTGGCCTCAGGCGATGCACAGTATAAGGGATATCATGAAAGAACAGACACTTACTTGATCAGCAGCAGGTCCTCTCAGCTGTGATGACCCCGATCCTGGATTGATGGCTATTGTCCAAATGAAAGACTGAGGCACTGAAACTTTTAACCAGTTTACTTCAACAAAAAGGGATTTGTGACCAACACTGTCACCGGAGTCTGTATAAGAACTTTGAAATTACTTTGACCCTGTTAGGATTTCCACCTCTTATTATGCGCAGTTTCTGTATGGCCCTGCTGCTGTATGTGAACTGGCTGCCGGCCCAATCTGTCTCTTCTATGCTCTGGTTCGACGGACAACCCGAGTCCTTTTTGTCGGCTTACCCCCTCTGGGAGTACCGCTAAACTCTGTGTCTGTTGCTGCGTCTTACCCTGGTGAAGCTGATATCACCTCACGTCCTTCCAGTTGCTGTATTATATATAATGAATATAGCCATGGATCCGGTATCCGTCTCTGCGCCTATTATGGGTAGTGATTATTGCTACCCGGTTCTCACAATGTCCTTTTTCTCTACTCCTCTTTTCCTACTATGGGTATTACGGGCCTATAATCCGTCATAGGGCTGTTAGGAGTTCAGTTATACGACCTCTCACTTTCAGCTCCTGAGCCCAACTGCCAGTCTTTTTCTCAGACCAGAATAGATCAAGGGGAGTCTCTGGAGCTCCCCCTTCTGGCCGGAGATGGTAGTGCAGTCTTGCTATTCTAGTATTTGTATTTGGTGTCAATAACTATTTTTGTGGCAAATACCCCTAGGGGCGCCACAAGCAGAAGAGACTTCTTTGGGCTAAAGTACACAAGGAATGGACATTAGACCAGTGGAAATCTGTGCTTTGGTCTAATGAGTCCAAATTTGAGATCTTTGGTTCCAACCACCGTGTCTTTGTGCGACGCAGAAAAGGTGAACGGATGGACTCTACATGCCTGGTTCCCACCGTGAAGCATGGAGGAGGAGGTGTGATGGTGTGGGGGTGCTTTGGTGACACTGTTGGGGATTTATTCAAAATTGAAGGCATACTGAACCAGCATGGTTACCACAGCATCTTGCAGTGGCATGCTATTCCATCCGGTTTGCGTCTAGTTGGACCATCACTTATTTTTCAACAGGACAATGACCCCAAGCTCCAGGCTGTGTCAGGGCTATTTGACCAAGAAGGAGAGTGATGGGGTGCTACGCCAGATGACCTGGTCTCCACAGTCACCAGACCTGAACCCAATCGAGATGGTTTGGGGTGAGCTGGACCACAGAGTGAAGGCAAAAGGGCCAACAAGTGCTAAGCATCTGTGGGAACTCCTTCAAGATTGTTGGAAGACCATTCCCGGTGACTACCTCTTGAAGCACATCAAGAGAATGCCAAGAGTGTGCAAAGCAGTCATCAAAGCAAAAGGTGGCAACTTTGAAGAACCTAGAATATAAGACATATTTTCAGTTATTTCACACTTTTTTGTTAAGTATATAATTCCACATGTGGTAATTCATAGTTTTGATGCCTTCAGTGTAAATGTACAATTTTCATAGTCATGAAAATACAGAAAAATCTTTAAATGAGAAGGTGTGTCCAAACGTTTGGTCTGTACTGTATATAAATGAAACATAATCTTCTGGAAAAAAACAAAAACAGGTTATAGACTGTATCCTTGAACATGGAATAGAACGGAAATGTACAAGAAGGAGAATAATAGCGTGAAAATAATACGAGTTATTAATCAAGGATGCTGTCGTCACGGGTCTGGTCTGGTCTAGTCGGAAACGCGCGTCGGGGTTTGGCACTACAAGTCCTCTTACTCAACACAGCAGCTTCCTGGTATGTACCTCTACTCATATATGTGCCTTCTTATACACCATTGATAACACCCATAGCCCCCACCACAGGCTCTTTACTATCAAGTTAATGCTCCCCTGGGGGCTACCCTCTTTAGTATTTGCATTTCCACCAATACTAATATGAGCCTGCGTCTCTGAATTATATCTTCTCATACCTCTTGGTTGTACTACTTCTATTTGCCTTACCTTTATACCATCTATATGTATGGGTCTGTATAATGTTGCTTAATTCATTGTGCTGTTTTGCAAACTTTAAGCGACATATGTGAATAGGTTTAGTTTCCCCCACCCCTTTTTCTTGTACATATATGTCTAAATGGTGTCAGGCTAAGCATTTCTATATGTTCGTTTTAGCAAGCAGGGGGTCTAAGCCGCGAAATCTTCACAGAGTAAAAGGCAGACATGTCGCATAGTTGTTGAAATTATATCTATTTGTTAAAGGAGTTGGCTACAATTAGAAATGAACACAGTGCCACCCTTGTTCTCAGGCTGTCTGTGGTATTGCAGTCCCATTCGTACACAACTGAATAGACACATCCCGTGAATAAGAGTGATGATGCATTTAAGTAAAAAAAAATGCAACATTTAAACAAAAACTGTCCAAGTTTAGAAAAAAAGTAGTTTGCAGTAAATGAAGTTTCTGGTTTGGCTTCTTATCTAAAGTTATTTGGCAAGTTCCATTGACTTCTAGGATTGCTTTTTCCAAAAGGTGGCACTAGATTTCCAGCCCTCTTTCTCTCGTAAGAGGACATTTGCATATTTGGCCTATAGATCTCCCTTTGCCAACTTGCACTATCCGCAAGGAGAAACTTTCCCCCTTCTATCCATGTTGGAGGCCTCTCACCCAGCCAAATCCGTTCTGCTTCATACTGATGAGAGGCAAAAACCCTGAAATATGTGTCTGCATATGGAGTGTCTCATTTAGCTTCTCATACCAACTCATGTGGAAAGACCTTTTAATTGATCAATATTGACTTTTAGGATTGCTACTTCCAATAGGTGGCATTGGATATTCTGGCTGATCTATTCCTCTCTGAAGAGGCTATTTGCATATCTAGGGCTCATACCCATCACCGTTAAAAAAAAAGTCCAATTTCTGTCCTCAAAAGTGGGACAAGTGTCATGTAAGTGTCTTGCGAATTTCATGGGAGTACAATGCGATTTTTTATCAGTCCCATTTCAGCTGAGAAAAAAATTGCAGATGAGCAAGGAATCATAGGTTAACATTAGTCAGCGTGCAATCTGATTTTTTATTGTATTTTCATCACAGATGAGTATGAGCCCTAAAAGTTTCAGAGGAGCATTAAGTAGCCTATAAGTCTCCTTACACGTAACTGGCACTCACCATAAGGAGAAACTTTACATCTTAGACCCCCTGTCAGAGGCTTCTCAGCCAGCCAAATAGTTCTCCTAGTTTTCACAGATGAGAGTCAAAATCTGCAAAACACGTGTCTGCAAATAGAGTATCTGGCTTGGCTTCTTACCCTAAGTCATGTGGCAAAGCTCATTAAAGGGTTAATACTGACTTTTAGGATTGCTACCCCCAATACATGGCACTACAGCTGCAGTTCTTTTCTGAAGAGACTTGAAAATCTGTTTTCCCTAAACACAGCACCTTTCTTGTCCATCGTATTTAGTTATAAGGGATGGGCTACAATACCAAACAAAGCTTATGCAAAAGGCTGGAACTGGCAAAATTGTACCCAGTTTTTTTTGTGCTGCACACCTTTAAAGGAGTTTTCCACCACTTTTCTAGTACAGTCTAAAAGAAAAATTGCTATCTACAAAACTAACCTACCAATCCCTTGCCTCTCTCTAACCTTGTCCTGTCCACCACCGGTCTTCGAGCTTTCACTTCTGTCAAGGGCAGGCATATGATTACTGCAGCCAATCACTGTTCACAGAGATGAACAAAGCGTCACCACTGCAGCCAATCACTGGTCTGTGCAACTGGAACAGAATATATGGAGATTTCTGGACATTCTATTTCATCCATAGACTTGTTATAAATTTGTACAACACTTTTTCTGCTCCAAAGAGAACTTAGCTAGAATGGGCAATCCCTTTAAGTCCTTTCTTTGTTCATAAACATGATGTTAACTTCCCCCTCCTATCCCAGTTTATTTCAACCCAGGAGGACTCATTGGTCTGGTCATAACATGAGCATGTGTACTGGCAATCCAGGCAATCATGGCTCCCAGAATAGCTGTTCAAAGTTATTTAAGGCAAGCAGCAGCAGAAACGAGAAGAAAGATTGACAGGTAAAAATAAGAAAAAAAAGCTGGGCAAAGAGCAAATCTGTATTACAGTACGAGGCATCACTGATAAATGCAGTATGTACTAGCTTGTGAGATGGTCAAGGATTCACAGGGCATCCACACCGTCCCGAATATCTCAGGGCACGGACGAAGATAGAAATCTGGTGGTCCAAATTGGGCCAAGCTGCTATTAAATAAACCATCGGGATGACAAACCACTTAGATGATCTGGTCAATGTTCACAATGACATCTAAGACATCGAAGTGCTGCAATCAGATATAGTTCTAATTGCAGCACTTACAGTGCCTTGTGAAAGTATTCAGCCCCCTGGAACGTTTCAACCTTTTCCCACATATCATGCTTCAAACATAAAGATACCAATTGTAAATTTTTGGTGAAGAATCAATAACAAGTGGAACACAATTGTGAAGTTGAACGAAATGTATTGGTTATTTTAAATTTTTGTGGAAATTCAAAAACTGAAAAGTGAGGCATGCAATATTATTCGACCCCTTTAACTTAATACTTTGTTGCGCCACCTATTGCTGCGATTACAGCTGCAAGTCGCTTGGGGTATGTCGCTATCAGTTTTGTACATCGAGAGACTGAAATTCTTGCCCATTCTTCCTTGGCAAACAGCTCGAGCTCAGTGAGGTTTGATGGAGATTGTTTGTGAATAGCAGTTTTCAGCTCTTTCCACAGATTCTCGATTGGATTGAGGTCTGGACTTTGACTTGGCCATTCTAACATCTGGATACGTTTATTTGTGAACCATTCCATTGTAGATTTTGCTTTATGTTTGGGATCATTGTCTTGTTGGAAGACAAATCTCTGTCTCAGTCTCAGGTCTTTTGCAGACTCAAACAGGTTTTCTTCAAGAATGGTCCTGTATTTGGCTCCATCCATCTTCCCATCAATTTTAACCATCTTCCCTGTCCCTGCTGAAGAAAAGCAGGCCCAAACCATGATGCTGCCACCACCATGTTTGACAGTGTGGATGGAGTGTTCAGGGTGATGAGCTGTGTTGCCTTTACGCCAAACATATCTTTTGGCATTGTTGCCAAAAAGTTCGATTTTGGTTTCATCTGACCAGAGCACCTTCTTCCACATGTTTGGTGTGTCTCCCAGGTGGCTTGTTTCAAACTTTAAACAACACTTTTTATGGATATCTTTGAGAAATGGCTTTCTTCTTGCCGCTCTTCCATAAAGGCCAGATTTGTGCATTGTACGACTGATTGTTGTCCTATGGACAGACTGTCCCACCTCAGCTGTAGATCTCTGCAGTTCATCAAGAGTGATCATGGGCCTCTTTGCTGCATCTCTGTTCAGTCTTCTCCTTGTTTGAGATGAAAGTTTAGAGGGACGGCCGGGTCTTGGTAGATTTGCAGTGGTATGATTCTCCTTCCATTTCAATATGATCGCTTGCACAGTACTCCTTGGTATGCTTAAAGTTTTGGAAATCATTTTGCATCCAAATCCGGCTTTAAACTTCTTCACAACAGCATCACGGACCTGCCTGTTGTGTTCCTTTGTCTTCATGATGCTCTCTGTGCTTCAAACAGAACCCTGAGACTATCACAGAGCAGGTGCATTTATACGGAGACTTAATTACACACGGGTGAATTATATTTATCATTTAGGACAACATTGGATCATTCAGAGATCCACAATGAATCTCTGGAGTGAGTTTGCTGCACTGATAGTAAAGGGGCCGAATAATATTGCACGCCCCACTTTTCAGATTTTGAATTTCCACAAAAATGTAAAATAAGCAATAAATTTCATTCAAATTCACAATTGTGTTCCACTTGTTCTTGATTCTTCACCAAAAATTTACATTTGGTATCTTTATGTTTGAAGCATGATATGTGGGAAAAGGTTGAAAAGTTCCAGGGGGCCGAATATTTTTGCAAGGCACTGTACCTGCGGGTGTCTGCTGTGCAAGTCTGCCAGTACCCGACATTTACGGTGTGCCCTTGGCTCGTGAAACCTTCTGCTGTACAAATAAGAATACGGTTAAAATTGGTAGAAATACAATACATACACGCCATACATTTGCCAATTGGCCCCAATCAGTTAACGGATCCCATAGCAGTCGCGTGGCCTGCCACCATTGGCGGTATGCACCTGTCTATGAGGTAGAGATGAGCAAATCGATTTTCAGCCCAGTCATTACTCCATGACTGCTGAACAAGAGCCCTGCGGTCAGCCTTCCTACTTGCTGGCATCTGCAGCTCCTGTTTTGACTAGATAGCCTGGAACACAGTCATTATTGTGGCATGATTCACAGCAGATCGGCTAATCAAAAAAAGAGCCTCGGCAGGTAGCAGGCGGTTCACAGGGCTTCTGTCCATCAGCCACGGACTACCGCCGTGGTCAGCAGACCAGGGTCCTGTGAATTTATTTCACTCATCTTTACTAAAGGGTAAAACTGCTGTATTTTAGCTGTTTTACAGTCATGTTACAGCCCAGTGCAGCAGGATGGATCACTAGTCATTATTCATCATTTAACAATTTGATAATTTTAGGTCTAACAAGTTTTTAGTGGTCAGAAAGCTAATTTATATGTTTCTGCCTGTCAGCAGCCACCACAATTAGGAGCGTATGGCGTTCTTATTTATTACCTTGATTAAAGTAAAACTGTATCGCATTCTTGATAGACTAATGCAGGGAAGTGGGAAATTATAACAGCCCTGGTGGAATGTGGGATGTTTAATGTTAACATCCCTGGTTGTCTAGGGTAAAGACAGCAAATGTGCTGATAACGTGCTCTTCACTAGGTTAACCAGAGCAGAAAGGAGCAACAGGAGGGAAGAAGATGGTCAGTGTATGACGCAATCTGCAAACTATGCTCATCGCGACAGACACTAACAGCCTGCTTCATCAGAGCGTTACTGTGTATGCACCGCCCCAGGCAATGATGACGCTTACACTAGATCTCGGGCAGGAGAGTCAGATAGCTGAAAGAAGAGTGATCTGTCAATCACTGACAGGAGGTAGGTGGGGAATGAGGAAGAGAGGCAGCAGAGCTGTAAGTGCAGTGCCCACCCCTCTGTACTTATGGCTCATTGCATAACAATACATTTTGATAAAATGTAAACCTCGATTTTTAAAATAAAATTAAGGATGTAATCGTCATTACAGTGCCTTTACATAGATGGCATTAATTTGGGATGTACAATCCTGATGACAGGCTCCCTTTAATGATAACATCTCTGATTAATGGTAATAAACCTGATGGACAGGATGCCTAATGTAATGATAATATCCCTAGTGGGTTAGGGTGAAGTGGTTAATGGTAACAATGCTGATGGACTAAGGTAGCGAAGTATGTAATGATAACATCGCTTGTGGGCCGTGGCAGTCATTTTTGTAAGTTTTACATCCCTGGGTGCTTAGGGTAGTTAGGTATTAATGTCAATATCCTTTGAGTCAGCAGCTATTGAAATGATAAAATACCTGGTGGGTTAGGGTGAAGTGATTAATAATAATAATGCTGGTGGACTAAAGCAGTGAAGTGGCTAATGATAACATTCTTTGTGGGCCATGGCAGTGATTTTTTTTTTGCATTCCCTGGATTTTAGGGTAGTTAGGTTTAAATGGCAATATCCCTAATGAGCCAGGGTGGTAAATATACTAATAAAATGAAGGGGTTGAATTTAAAATCTTTGATTGGGTTTGGAAATGAAATAGTTAAAGGTAGCACCCTTGATTGTCTAGGGTAGTAAAGTGGTTAATGTTAACATCCCTGATGGGCTAGGGTAGTGAATGTGTTAAACTCTTTGTGAACGGTTTACTGCAGTGTCGGTAGGGTCGAAAGAAGCAGGTGAGACGGAGAGAAGAAGGTGTGGCTGAGAGAAGCAGGATACCTTCTATGTCAAGAAGAGCAGCTAAAATGTCTATAGTCTGAGAGTAGACACTTCTTATGAGAAGCAGAGACTATTAACAATGGACTGAACTGGAAATGCAAATTAATTTTAGTACTGCAATAATACAAACAAACCATGAGACATAAGTGGCGCTGCTGAGACAAGGCAGATCCATTTTGTAGGCTCAGATTACCCTTTTAAAGATTTTTATCAGGCCGACAGCCATTGTTTTCAATTTTTTGCCTGGTTAATTTACAGGCTTGATACGTGACTTTCCTGCCAGTTCTTTCATGCCTAGGTTAACTGTTGCCTATGAACCTCTTCATGCCGTTCCCATGGAATTTTTGCATTAGTTTAAGATGTTTAGCAAAGGGTGAGAGCAGCGCTCTACATAGATCTGTTTAGCTTGTTGTTGTTCATGACATCAGGTACAAAGGAGCAGAGCTCGGCTTTATTGCCGCCTGCCATGACCGTGTTGTGCTCTTTTGTGTTTGCCGAGGATGTGGAAGCGGCGGTTGCCAGGGTCTATCAGAATGCTGCCTCTTGTAAGAGGTACATTTAGTCTAATGAGCTCTCCACAAACATACACAGTTCAACCCAAAAAGTCTTTGTTCTGGTTCATCTTTGTTTATAGCGGAGCTGCCGCTCGCCGCCACTTTCAATTATAGATCGGGAGATTGCATTATGAACATTTCATTACCGTAATTTTTAAAAATTATTGGGATTTTTAAGGAATTGTAGTTTGGTTTTCTTTCCCCGGGTAAAGTCAGTTCTCTTGGCAAGCGCAGTAGTTGTTGCCACCCAACATCCAGATCCATGATAGTTTAGTATACGGACTACACTCCTGCCAACATTATCGAGCATGGAGACCATATAATCCTAAATATTTGGCACTGTGTGTGCTTCCGAGCCGAGGCAACAATCAGGATCAGTGGAAGCTATAATTTTGTCTATTAAAATGTTTTTTTTTCAACAAAATACAATTATCCTGAGAGATTGATGATAATATAAACATTGGGTCTTCGACTCTTCTGAACACCACTAATCATGAAAACAGAGACCCAAAGTCTCCGGTGTGAACGGAGCAGTGGTGTGCATGTGCAACAACCCTTCCATTGGCTTCCATTAGTGAATGTGAAGTTGGGTGAAAAGATGGTTGAACATCACATTCCATGTGATCAGTGAGACCGCTACCGACAGAAGTATGAGAATTGCACATGCATCTGGAAATCTTGGTACATGCGCAAAATTTCAGTGGTGACATCAATAACTTAGTTGAATGGTAGAGTCATCAATTGAGAGCAGCTGGATATGATTTGTTTGTTTATTTGCAAAAAGTGGAGAACAGGGTCAATCATTATGGTGAAGGTTTACCTTTTTAACCTTCCAAGTACCTTACACTTTGATTCTACAAGACCGGTCTTGAAGGATGGAGTGCAAGGCACCTGATTCGTAATGAATGCCTCTTAATGAATCAGGTAAAGTGCAAAGTTGCGTACCTCTTTGGGTGCACCTTGCCACAACTTTTACTCCAGTCCAGGACTGGAGTCAGATTTGTAGCATTAGACATGCCACAGCTCATCATAAATTTGATCGCCATGCCCAGTGACCACCATACCTTGCCCAAGCTCTACCCACTTCATTGCACATTTTTCAAATCTTTTTATGCCAGTTTCTCTAGCATAAAAATTTTGATAAATCAAGGCTTTAGACTTGGCATAATGAATGATCATAGTTAATTTTCTCAACAATATTAACTTTAAGTAAGTTTCCACATGACCCAGCACTGTTTTTCCTTTATAAGTCATAATGCTCCTTTCACACTATCTTTAACCTTATTATATTACTATAGTAATATATCCAAAAGACCACATCAAAAATGTATGCTAGAGAAGACAATCGAATACAGACAATACTTCTAAGCATAAATACTATAGAATAAAAGGCCAAAGTATAAAAAGCTCGAAGGTTTCATTTATAAGGTCTAACAGAGATAAAACAACTATTAAACACAAAAAAATCAAGTAACATAGCAACGAGTAATACAGTTCTTAGTTCAATTTAATCAAATGTCTCTCCTCCGACTCTGGCAGAACCTTTCTTTATTAGTTCTTTTTTGCCATAAAGTGGCTATAATAACGTTTCAGGCAAAGTCTTTACAAGGTTTTTAAATAACGCATTTAAGCCTCTCCATGACATGGTCCTTGTGCTCTCTGCTCACTTGCCTTCCCTCTCGACAGCGACGCAATATTTCCTTTTATTTAATTTCATGTAATTTACTCCACTTAGGATATTGCAGCTTGTAGAACATGAAAGGCTTGAGTAAACCGAAATTATTAACGCTGAAAGACCGTTGAACTTAAAAAATTGAAAAATTTTGAAAATTTCAAATGTCATTGACCTTGGCAATAGGATTGTAGGATATTTAATATTAATGCACTGAACCTTACATAGCCATACAGACCTCAAAGATGGCAATGCATCAGTTTTTTAAGATTGTTATTTCATCATCTCAAACAAACGACTGAGAGAGTCCACCAAATACGGAATGTGATAAGAAAGCCTTTGAGAATTTTTTGGAAATGGAAAGAGAAGTTCATAAAAATGTCCTTTAGATGAACATTTTGAGCGATGAGGCATTGAAAGTAAAATTAATGTTATAGTGGTACAGAACACCTTCTGTATGGATAGACAAATCCATGGTTGCTACTAGTTAGAGCTTCCTCATGGATCTACAGTTTTGTAGACCCAACTCTGGTTTCATAATTCTATCCCTCGTACCCTCTCTTGTTTAATACTTTATTTATCCTCTTTAGTTTTTCTGGTTTCATACTTCTTCCATTCTTTTTCTGGTTTCATACGTCTATGGCTCATACCTCCTTTGGTTTCATTCTTCATCTATCCCTTGTACCTTCTGTTGTTTCATATGTCTGTACCTTGTACCTTCTCTGGTTTCATAATTTTTCCATCATTTGTACTTGTTCTGGTCTCATATGTCTATTTATTATTATTATTATTATTATTCATTTTTATAGCGCCATTTATTCCATGGCGCTGTACATGTGAAATACGGGGCAAATATAGACAAATACATTAGACATGAGCAAAAAAAAAACAAGGCACACGGGTACATAAGGAGGGAGGACCCTGCCCGCGAGGGCTCACAATCTGCAGGGGATGGGTGATGATACACTAGGAGAGGGCAGAGCTGGTTGTGCGGCGGTTCAGTAGGTTCAGGATCACTGCAGGCTGTAGGCTTGTCGGAAGAGGTGAGTCTTCAGGTTCTTTTTGAAAGTTTCTATGGTAGGCGAGAGTCTGATGTGCTGGGGTAGAGAGTTCCAGAGTATGGGGGAAGCACGGGAGAAGTCTTGGATGCGGTTGTGGGAAGAAGAGATGAGAGGGGAGTAGAGAAGGAGGTCTTGAGAGGATCGGAGGTTGCGTGTTGGTAGGTACCGGGAGATCATGTCACAGATGTATGGAGGAGATAGGTTGTGGATGGCTTTGTAGGTCATTGTGAGGGTTTTGAACTGGAGTCTCTGGGCAATAGGAAGCCAGTGAAGGGCTTGGCATAGGGGAGAGGCTGGGGAATAGCGGGGAGACAGGTAGATTAGTCGAGCAGCAGAGTGTAGGATGGATTGGAGTGGTGCCAGAGTGCTAGAGGGGAGTCCAGAGAGTAGGAGGTTGCAGTAGTCGAGGCGGGAGATGATAAGGGCATGCACTAGTGTTTTTGTGGTGTCACGGTCAAGGAATGCGCGGATCCGGGAAATGTTTTTGAGTTTGAGGCGGCAGGAGGAGGCAAGGGCTTGGATATGTGGCTTGAAAGAGAGGGCAGAGTCGAGGATCACCCCGAGGCACCGGGCGTGTGGGACTGGGGAAAGTGAGCAGCCATTGACATTGATGGATAGGTCTGGTAGAGGGGTAGAGTGAGATGGGGGAAAGATGATGAATTCTGTTTTGTCCATGTTCAGTTGTAGAAAGTGAGCAGAAAAGAAGGCTGAAATAGCAGACAGACAGTGCGGGATTTTGGTAAGTAAGGAGGTGAGGTCAGGTCCGGATAGGTAGATCTGCGTGTCATCAGCATAGAGATGGTACTGCATACCGTGGGATTCTATGAGCTGTCCCAGACCGAAGGTGTAGATGGAGAAGAGTAGGGGTCCTAGAACAGAGCCTTGAGGAACACCGACTGACAAGGGGCGAGGTGAGGAGGTGGTGTGGCGGAGGGAGACACTGAATGTCCGATCTGTTAGATATGATGAGATCCAGGAAAGGGCCAAGTCTGTGATGCCAAGAGATGAGAGGATTTGTAGCAGAAGGGAGTGGTCCACAGTGTCAAAGGCAGAAGACAGGTCCAGGAGAAGGAGGACAGAGTAGTGTCGCTTGTTCCTGGCAGTTAGTAGGTCATTGGTGACTTTAGTTAGGGCAGTTTCAGTTGAGTGATGGGAACGGAAGCCAGATTGTAATCGATCAAAGAGGGAGCAGGAGGAGAGGTGAGAGGACAGTTCAAGATGGATGTGTTGCTCCAGCAATTTGGAGGCATAAGGAAGAAGAGATATCGGGCGATAGCTAGACACAGAGGATGGGTCGAGGGAGGGCTTTTTGAGGATGGGTGTGATCTTGGCATGTTTGAAGGATGAGGGGAAGACACCTGTTGTGAGTGAGAGGTTGAAGAGGTGCATTAGGGTTGGGATGAAGACCGTGGAAAGGTTAGGGATGAGGTGAGATGGGAGCGGGTCGAGCGTGCAGGTGGTGAGGTGTGATCTCGACAGGAGGGTGGAGAGCTGATCTTCTGTCATGGTGGAGAAGCTGGTTTTGGAGGAGCAGGGGTGAGCAGCTAAGAGGGGCAGTGGGCGTTGTGGGCCAAAGTTTTCTCTGATCGTATCGATCTTCTGTTTAAAGAAAGAGGCAAAGTCTTCAGCAGAAATGAGAGGGGAGGGAGGGGGTGCAGGGGGACGGAGTAGAGAATTGAAAGTGTTGAAAAGCTGTTTAGGGTTGTGAGACAGGGAGGATATGAGAGATGAGAAGTAAGTTTGTTTTGCGGCAGTGAGCGCGGACTTGAAGCTGGCGAGGGACTGCTTGTATGCGGTGAAGTGGTCAGCAGAGCGGGATCGCTTCCATCTTCGCTCAGCGATCCTGGAAGCCCGTCTCAGTTCTTTAGTCAGGCTGGTCAGCCAGGGCTGCCTGTTGACTGTACGAGTTTTGCTATGCATGAGCGGGGCGGCCGAATTGAGTGTTGCTGTTATTGTGGCGTTATAAAAGCAGCAGCAGCATTTGTGTCATGAAGGGAGGCTATGTCGGTAAGAGGGAGAAGGGACTCAGAGAGTGATTGTAAGTTGAGATGTTTGAGATTTCTGCGAGGGAGTTCGTGGAGTGGGGGTTGCACACTAGGAGAGGAGAGGGAAGAGAATGTCAGTAGGTTGTGGTCAGACAGGGGGAGGGGTGAGTTAGTGAGATTAGTAAGGGAGCAGAGGCGGGTGAAGACGAGGTCCAGCGTGTGGCCATCTTTGTGAGTGGCCTCAGAGGACCATTGAGTGAGGCCAAAGGAGGCAGTCAGTGATAAAAGTTTAGAGGCAGCTGAGGTGGAAGTGTCAATCGGGATGTTGAAATCACCCATGATGATAGTGGGGATGTCAACAGAGAGGAAATGAAGTAGCCATGTGGTGAAGTGGTCGAGAAAGGTGGAGATGGCTAGTTCTGGGGGGCGGTAGATGACAGCCAGCTGGAGGTTGGAGGGGGAATAGATGCGGATGGAGTGCACCTCAAATGAGGGAAGAGTAGCGGAGGGTGGTAGCGGGATTGGAGTGAAGGAGCAGGTGTCAGACAGGAGCAAGCCAACCCCTCCACCACGTTTGTTGGTGGAGCGAGAGGTGTGAGAGAGGTGGAGACCGCCGTAGGAAAGCGCAGCTGGAGAGGCTGAGTCAGAGGGGGTGAGCCAGGTTTCCGTGATGCCAAGGAAGGAGAGTTTGTTGGTGATGAAGAGGTCATGGATAAATGGCAGTTTGTTGCAGACGGAGCGTGCGTTCCATAGTGTCTATAGTAATGTCTATTTCTCATACCAGCTGTGGTGTCATACTTCTTCCATCCTTTGTAAATTCACTGGTTTTGTTTCATACATCTAGCTGTCCCTCGTAACTTCTCTGGTTTCATACTTCTTCCATTCTTTGTACCTTCCCTGGTTTCAAATGCCTCTCCCTCATACTTTCTCTGGTTTCATACTTTTTCCATTCTTTGTACCGTCTCTGGTTTCATACCTCTGTCCTTCGTACCTTCTCTAGTTTCATACTTCAGCTATCCCTCATGCCTTCTCTGGTTTCATGCTTCATCTGTTCCTCATACCTTTTCTGGTTTTATATTTCATCCATCATTTGTACCTTCTCTGGTTACATACATCTATCGCTCATACCTTCTTTAGTTTAATGCTTTTTTGTCTTTTGTACTGCCTCTGGTTTCATACTCCCTTGTCTATCCTTCATTCTATACCACATATTACATTCTTAATGTTCAACATTTTAAGTCAAACAGTCCATAATCTATAACATGAGAAGAGGACTGACTATAATGTCCATGTACTCGGCAGTTGATTTTGGCCTTCACATTAGGAGTGAGTACTTACCTTCTTGCACACGTTGACCTTTGTAATTGGCTTCTGCTCTTCCAGGACCATCATCAGTCAATTTTTTCCAGAGATCACTCAATTCCAGCAGCTTTTCACTTAGTGACAAATGACCTTCTTGCTGCTAAATAACAAGACCTTTACTCATTTCTCATTATATATGATCTTTTCTGAAGTCTTTGACTCTGAACCACCCTTTATTCTTCTTCACACATTTCCTGTAAATGGTATTCCACATAACACTTTCTCCTTATTGTTGTCTTAACCATCTCACATCAAGTACCAAGTGATGTCAAGCTTTCTTTGTTACCTTCTTCCAATTATTATTTTCTTGCTTTCTTTAATAGTAATTTATTCTTAATTCAAACATGTTCTATATTATTACTAAAAAGTTCCTAAATGGAAATGCAACAAAACCTGATAATGGATTATGACGTCTGGACCCTTCTATAGACTCTTATATATGTTGTATACAGTCATATAGTGCTCAAATAATCATATTATACAGTGCCTAATTGTGAGCACCAGTCTGATGCCTACTTACTAGTGGCCTAATGAAACCTTCAGTCATCTAAAAAATGATGCTATACAATTCTTCATCCTCCATAATCATTAGAAGTAATGTACTATACATTGCCCAAATAGCAATGTCACACAAACCAACACTCCAGGACTCAAATACCAAGCTATATTGACTATATATAGCAACATTATGCATAAAATAATCTAATAACAATGCTATGCCAAGCCTAAGTGATACTGCTATATAATTAAAGCACATTTGTCACCAGATTAATAAATCAAGCTTTTTTTAACCTAATGAGGCTGGTGTTCTTGCTTTGAAATGGTTTAGGTAAGTTTCCCTGACTTAGTTGGACTCAAAATTCTCATTATAAGATCACTAGATGGTGGCCCGATTCTAACGCATCGTGTATTCTAGAATATGTATGCGTAGTGTATAGCACAGCCCACGTAGTATATTGCACAGCCAAGTAGTACATTGTGCAGCCCACGCAGTACATTGCGCAGCCCACGCAGTACATTGCGCAGCCCACGCAGTACATTGTGCAGCCAACGCAGTACATTGCGCAGCCCACGTAGTACAATGCGCAGCCCACGTAGTACATTGCGCAGCCCACGCAGTACATTGCACAGCCTGTTATGATCCTTAGTGGCTGAGGATCACAGAATGGACTAGCTTAGTTACTGAACATAGAACGAGCTCTAGGGAAGTGGTAACTGGACTGACCGCAAACCTGATCCTAACAAACACACTAAAGGTAGCCGGTGAACGTGCCTAAATTCCTGGACGTCTCGACGCAGCCTGAGAAACTTGCTACCCCTATAGAGAAAGTAAGACCTCACTTGCCTCAGAGAAATGACCCCAAAGATATAGGAAGCCCCCAACAAATAATAACGGTGAGGTAAGGGGAAAATACAAAACGTAGAAATGAAAACAGATTCAGCAAATGAGGCCCACTAATACTAGATAGCAGAAGACAGACAGGGAACTGTGCGGTCAGTAAAAAACCCTATACAAAATATCCACGCTGAGAATTCAAGAACCCCCACACCAACTAACGGTGTGAGGGGAGAAACTCAGCCCCCTAGAGCTACCAGTGTCATGGTTCCCAATGGCAAGGGAACGTCAGAGAACTTAAATAACAGACTAGCTCTTGGGTGATGGAATCTCGAGCTGACTGTGAGCTAAACCTATCACACAACTAACAGTGGCCGGGTGACGTACCTACGTTTTATCCCTAGACGCCCAGCGCCAGCCGGAGAACTAACTAACCCTAATAGAGGAAAAAACAGACCTGGCTTACCTCTAGGGAAATTCCCCCAAAAAGGAGACAGAAGCCCCCCACATATATTGACGGTGAGTTCAGAGGAAAAGACATACGCAGTATGAAGGTAGGTTCAGCAAAGCGAGGTCCGCTTACTAGATAGTAAGAAGATACAATAGGGAACTTCACGGTCAGCTGAAAACCCTATTAAAATACCATCCAGAAATTACTTTAAGACTCATGTGTCAACTCATGACACCGGAGTGGTAATTTCGGCCCACAAGAGCTTCCAGCTACAGAAACATAACATAACTGTGAACTGGAACAAAAATGCAAACAAACTTAGGACTAAGAGTCCAACTTAGCTGATAGTAGTCTAGAAGCAGGAACATGCAACAGAAAGGCTCTGGTTACATTGATGGCCGGCACTAGAATAACTGGGCAGCAAGGCTAAATAGGATACTCCCATATCCTGATGGAAACAGGTGAACAGAGAAAGTGAAGCACACAAGTCCAGTACCACCAGTGACCACCGGGGGAGCCCAAAAACCAAATTCACAACAGTACCCCCCCCTCAAGGAGGGGGCACCGAACCCTCACAAGAACCACCAGGGCGATCAGGATGAGCCATATGAAAGGCACGGACCAAATCAGAGGCATGAACATCAGAGGCTGTCACCCAAGAATTATCCTCCTGACCGTAGCCCTTCCACTTGACCAGATACTGAAGTTTCCGTCTGGAAACACGGGAGTCCAAGATCTTCTCCACAACGTACTCCAATTCACCCTCAACCAACACCGGAGCGGGAGGCTCAACGGAAGGCACAACCGGTACCTCATACCTGCGCAATAATGACCGATGGAAGACATTATGGATAGAAAAAGATGCCGGGAGGTCCAATCGAAAGGACACAGGGTTAAGAATCTCCAAAATCTTATACGGGCCGATGAACCGAGGCTTAAACTTAGGAGAAGAAACCCTCATAGGGACAAAACGAGAAGACAACCACACCAAGTCCCCAACACGAAGACGAGGACCAACACGACGACGGCGGTTAGCAAAATGCCGAGTCTTCTCCTGGGACAACTCCAAATTGTCCACCACCTGTCCCCAAATCCGATGCAACCTATCCACCACAGTATCCACTCCAGGACAATCCGAAGACTCCACCTGACCAGAAGAAAAGCGAGGATGAAACCCCGAATTGCAAAAAAAAGGAGAAACCAAAGTGGCAGAACTAGCCCGATTATTGAGGGCAAACTCCGCCAACGGCAAAAAGGCAACCCAGTCATCCTGATCCGCAGACACAAAACACCTCAAATAAGTCTCCAAGGTCTGATTAGTTCGCTCAGTCTGGCCATTAGTCTGAGGATGGAACGCAGACGAAAAAGACAAATCAATGCCCATCCTAGCACAGAACGCCCGCCAAAATCTAGACACGAACTGGGTCCCCCTGTCAGAAACGATATTCTCCGGAATACCATGCAAGCGAACCACATTTTGAAAAAACAGAGGAACCAACTCGGAACAGGACGGCAACTTAGGCAAGGGCACCAAATGAACCATCTTTGAAAAACGGTCACACACCACCCAGATGACAGACATTTTCTGAGAAACAGGGAGATCAGAAATAAAATCCATAGAGATGTGAGTCCAAGGCCTCTTTGGAATAGGCAAAGATAACAACAATCCGCTAGCCCGAGAACAACAAGGTTTGGCCCGAGCACAAACATCACAAGACTGCACAAAAACTCGTACATCTCGAGACAAAGAAGGCCACCAGAAGGACCTAGCCACCAAATCCCTGGTACCAAAGATCCCGGGATGACCTGCCAACGCAGAAGAATGAACCTCCGAGATGACTCTACTGGTCCAATCATCAGGAACAAACAGTCTACCAGGCGGGCAACGATCAGGTCTATCCGCCTGAAACTCCTGCAAAGCCCGTCGCAGGTCTGGGGAAACAGCAGATAATATCACCCCATCCTTAAGGATACCTGTAGGTTCAGAATCACCAGGGAAATCAGGCTCAAAACTCCTAGAAAGGGCATCCGCCTTCACATTTTTAGAACCTGGTAAGTATGAGACCATAAAATTAAACCGAGAGAAAAACAACGACCAGCGCGCCTGTCTAGGATTCAGGCGCCTGGCAGACTCAAGATAAATCAAATTCTTGTGATCGGTCAATACCACCACCTGATGTCTAGCCCCCTCAAGCCAATGACGCCACTCCTCAAAAGCCCACTTCATAGCCAAAAGCTCCCGATTACCAATATCATAATTTCCCTCGGCGGGCGAAAATTTTCGAGAAAAGAACGCACAAGGTCTCATCACGGAGCAATCGGAACTTTTCTGCGACAAGACCGCCCCAGCTCCGATCTCGGAAGCATCGACCTCAACCTGAAAAGGAAGAGTAACATCAGGCTGACGCAACACAGGGGCGGAAGAAAAGCGGCGCTTAAGCTCCCGAAAGGCCTCCACAGCAGCAGGGGACCAATCAGCAACATCAGCACCCTTTTTGGTCAAATCAGTCAAAGGTTTAGCAACATCAGAAAAACCAGTTATAAATCGACGATAAAAATTAGCAAAGCCCAAAAATTTCTGAAGGCTCTTAAGCGAAGAAGGTTGCGTCCAATCACAAATAGCCCGAACCTTGACAGGATCCATCTCAATGGAAGAGGGGGAAAAAATGTACCCCAAAAAAGAAATCTTTTGAACCCCAAAAATACACTTAGAACCCTTCACACACAAGGAATTAGCCCGCAAAACCTGAAAAACCCTCCTGACCTGTTGGACATGAGAATCCCAGTCATCCGAAAAAATCAAAATATCATCCAGATACACGATCATGAATTTATCCAAATATTCCCGGAAAATGTCATGCATAAAGGACTGAAAGACTGAAGGGGCATTTGAAAGACCAAAAGGCATTACTAAATACTCAAAATGGCCCTCGGGCGTATTAAATGCGGTTTTCCACTCATCCCCCTGCTTAATTCGCACCAAATTATACGCCCCACGGAGATCAATCTTAGAGAACCACTTAGCCCCTTTTATTCGAGCAAACAAATCAGTCAGCAGTGGCAGAGGATACTGATATCTGACTGTAATTTTATTCAAGAGTCGATAATCAATACACGGCCTCAAAGAGCCATCTTTTTTAGATACAAAGAAAAAAACGGCTCCTAAGGGAGATGAAGAAGGACGAATATGTCCCTTTTCCAGGGACTCCTTAATATATTCTCACATAGCAGCATGTTCAGGTACAGATAGATTAAATAAACGACCCTTTGGAAATTTACTGCCCGGAATCAGATCTATGGTACAATCGCAATCTCTGTGAGGAGGTAGTGAACCAAGCTTAGGCTCCTCAAAAACATCACGATAATCAGATAAAAATTCCGGAATCTCAGAGGGAATAGATGATGAAATGGAAACCAAAGGTACGTCCCCATGAGCCCCCTGACATCCCCAGCTTAACACAGACATTGCTTTCCAGTCAAGAACTGGGTTATGAGATTGTAACCATGGCAATCCGAGCACCAAAACATCATGTAGATTGTACAACACAAGGAAGCGAATCGTCTCCTGATGGTCTGGATTCATACGCATAGTCACTTGTGTCCAGTATTGTGGTTTATTACTAGCCAATGGTGTAGAGTCAATACCCTTCAGAGGTATAGGAACTTCCAGAGGCTCTAGATCAAACCCACAGCGCCTGGCAAAGGACCAATCCATGAGACTCAAAGCGGCGCCAGAGTCGACATAGGCATCCGCGGTAATTGACGATAATGAACAAATCAAGGTCACAGACAAAATAAACTTAGACTGTAAAGTGCCAATTGAAATAGACTTATCAACCTTTTTTGTACGTTTAGAGCATGCTGATATAACATGAGTTGAATCACCACAATAGAAGCACAACCCATTTTTTCGCCTAAAATTCTGCCGTTCGCTTCTGGACAGAATTCTATCACATTGCATATTTTCTGGAGCCTTCTCAGAAGACACCGCCAAATGGTGCACAGGTTTGCGCTCCCGCAAACGCCGATCAATCTGAATAGCCATTGTCATGGACTCATTCAGACCTGTAGGTGCAGGGAACCCCACCATAACATCTTTAATGGCATCAGAGAGACCCTCTCTGAAATTCGCCGCCAGGGCGCACTCATTCCACTGAGTAAGCACAGACCATTTACGAAATTTTTGGCAGTATATTTCAGCTTCATCTTGCCCTTGAGATAGGGCCATCAAGGTTTTTTCAGCCTGAATCTCTAAATTAGGTTCCTCATAAAGCAACCCCAAAGCCAGAAAAAACGCATCCACATTGAGCAACGCAGGATCCCCGGGTACCAACGCAAATGCCCAATCCTGAGGGTCACCCCGCAGCAAGGAAATTACTATCCTAACCTGCTGTGCGGGATCTCCAGCGGAGCGAGATCTCAGGGAAAGAAATAACTTACAATTATATTTGAAATTCAGGAAACGAGATCTATCCCCGGAGAAAAATTCTGGTATAGGAATTCTAGGTTCAGATATACGAGCATGAATAACAAAATCCTGTAAACTTTGAACCTTCGTAGCAAGATTATTCAAACCTGTAACCAAACTCTGAGGATCCATTTTAATCAGGTGAGATCAGAGCCATTCAAGGATTAGAAGGAGAGAGAGAAGCAAAGGCTGCAATTAGAGCAGAAATGCAACTGAGTCAACTATAGAGCAAGCTCAGAAGAAAAAAAAAAAAATCTGCAGACTTCTTTTTCTCTCCTTTCTTCTGCCAACGGTTTTAACCCTTGGCCGGCCATACTGTCATGGTTCCCAATGGCAAGGGAACGTCAGAGAACTTAAATAACAGACTAGCTCTTGGGTGATGGAATCTCGAGCTGACCGTGAGCTAAACCTATCACACAACTAACAGTGGCCGGGTGACGTACCTACGTTTTATCCCTAGACGCCCAGCGCCAGCCGGAGAACTAACTAACCCTAATAGAGGAAAAAACAGACCTGGCTTACCTCTAGGGAAATTCCCCCAAAAAGGAGACAGAAGCCCCCCACATATATTGACGGTGAGTTCAGAGGAAAAGACATACGCAGTATGAAGGTAGGTTCAGCAAAGCGAGGTCCGCTTACTAGATAGTAAGAAGATACAATAGGGAACTTCACGGTCAGCTGAAAACCCTATTAAAATACCATCCAGAAATTACTTTAAGACTCATGTGTCAACTCATGACACCGGAGTGGTAATTTCGGCCCACAAGAGCTTCCAGCTACAGAAACATAACATAACTGTGAACTGGAACAAAAATGCAAACAAACTTAGGACTAAGAGTCCAACTTAGCTGATAGTAGTCTAGAAGCAGGAACATGCAACAGAAAGGCTCTGGTTACATTGATGGCCGGCACTAGAATAACTGGGCAGCAAGGCTAAATAGGATACTCCCATATCCTGATGGAAACAGGTGAACAGAGAAAGTGAAGCACACAAGTCCAGTACCACCAGTGACCACCGGGGGAGCCCAAAAACCAAATTCACAACATACCAGCAAGCAAGGAAATCACATATTAGCAAGCTGGACAAGGACAAATAAATAACCAAGAAACATATTGAACACTGATGAGCAAAAAATAACCAAACAGAAACTTAGCTTCTCTTGGAGAGACTGATAACAAAGGAATTCAGGAGCGATCAAAATAGCACTGAATACATCGACAGCAGGCAACCACTGAAAGTCCAGGTGAGCTAAATAGGAAACCAGCTAACAGATAACGAGACAGCTGAAGCCAGCCCCAGACCTGCATTATGACACAAAGAGCCACCAGAGGGAGCCCAAAGACAGCACTCACACAGTACCACTTGTGACCACAAGAGGGAGCCCAAAAACAGAGTTCACAACAACAGCCCACGTAGTATATTGCGCAGCTCACGTAGTATATCTCGCAGCCTACATTGTAAATTGCGCAGCCCACGTTGTACATTGCGCAGCCCACGTAGTACATTGCGCAGCCCACGTAGTACATTGCGCAGCCCACGCAGTACATTGCGCAGCCCACGCAGTACATTGCACAGCCCACGCAGTACATTGCGCAGCCCACTTTAGTACATTGCGCAGCCCACGTAGTACATTGCGCAGCCCACGCAGTACATTGCGCAGCCCACGTAGTATATTGCGCAGCCCACGTAGTATATCTCGCAGCCTACTTTGTATATTGCGCAGCCCACGTTGTACATTGCGCAGCCCACGTAGTACATTGCGCAGCCCACGCAGTACATTGCGCAGCCCACACAGTACATTGCGCAGCCTACATAGTATATTGCGCAGCCCACGTAGTACATTGCGCAGCCCACGTTGTACATTGCGCAGCCCACACAGTACATTGCGCAGCTCATGTTGTACATTGCGCAGTCCACGTAGTATATTGCGCAGCCCACGTTGTATATTGCGCAGCCCACGTTGTATAGTCACGTAGTATGTTGCCTAGCCACGTAGATTATAGCACAGCCCATGTAGTATATTGCCCAGCCACGTAGTATATTGCCCAGCCACGTAGTATATAGCACAGCCCATGTAGTATATTGCCCAGCCACGTAGTATATTGCCCAGCCCTGTAGTATATAGCACAGCCCATGTAGTATATTGCCCAGACACGTATTATATTGCCCAGCCCATGTAGTATATTGCCCAGCCCACGTAGTATATAGCAATGTGGGCATCATATCCCTGTTTAAAAAAAGAAATAAAATAAAAAATAGTTATATACTCACCTTCCGGAGCCCCCGGATCCAAGCGAAGCGGTTACCGACGCTGCTCGTGCGCTCCGGTCCCAAGAGTGCATTGTGGTCTCGCGAGATGATGACGTAGCGGTCTCGCGAGACCGCTACATCATCATCTCGCGAGATCGGAGCATGGACCGGTTACCGGAGCGTCACGAGCGGGAAAGGCCTGTTGTCGCTCTGGGGGCCGACGGACGGTGAGTATATAACGATTTTTTATTTTTTTTATTATTTTTAACATTAGATTATTTTACTATTCATGCTGCATAGGCAGCATGAATAGTAAAAAGTTGGTCGCACAGGATTAATAGCAGCAGTAACGGAGTGCATTACACCGCGGCATAACGCGGTGCCATTAACCCTGTGTGAGAGCAGACTGGAGGGGAGTATGGAGCGGGCACTGATCACGGGGAGGAAGGAGCGGCCATTTTTCCGCCGGACTGTGGCCGTCGCTGATTGGTCGTGGCTGTTTTGCCACAACCAATCAGCGACTTGGATTCCATGACAGACAGAGGCCGCGACCAATGAATATCCGTGACAGACAGACAGAGGGACAGACGGAAGTGACCCTTAGACAATTATATAGTAGATGATTATCAAGCCATTTGACATGGATTTTCAAAGTACGTACACCAGCCACATCAAGTCTAAGGGATCTATTTAAAGCGAACCTGTCAGCAGGTTTTTGCTAAGTAAACTACAGGTAGTAGTTTAGAAGAGAACTGCCCACGGTTCACTTTAATGATGCATGCTGTATTTATTCAGAAATCTGGTGACAAATACAATTTAATATTTGTATTCAGGGTGGTCGCAATAATTGTCTTCCAGGACATTTTAGGTCATCTTAATTAGATGCCTGTAAGGCCAGACTAATGTAATGGCTTGATCAGATTTTGCTTATATGCCTCCAAGGCCGACCCTTCATAACATACTGCAAACTAAGGGGATGTCATAGACCTAAACACTAAAGATCGCATAGTCATCATGGACAAAAAGTGGTACTCCCTTCTGAACAAACACATGGGGGATGCCCAATAACACAATAAAAAATTCCATTCAAAGTGGTCTTCTGCTATGTCACAGATTACTGTGTAAAGTTCTTGCAAAGCTGGTCAGCGGGTGAAGACACCATATACCCAATGCTATTAACCCCTTCATGACCTGGGTTTTTGTTTTGTTTTTTTTTTCCTTTCGTTTTTCGCTCCCCTCCTTCCCAGAGCCATAACTTTTTTATTTTTCCGTCAATAAAGCCATGTGAGGGCTTATTGTTTGCGAGGCGAGCTGTACTTTTGAACAACATCATTGGTTTTAGCATGCCGTGTACTAGAAAACGGGAAAAAAATTCCAAGTGCGGTGAAATTGCAAACAAAGTGCAATCCCACACTTGTTTTTTGTTTGGCTTTTTTGCTAGGTTCACTAAATGCTAAAACTTACCTGCAATTTTGATTCTCCAGGTCATTACGAGTTCATAGACACCAAATATATCTAAGTTATTTTTTATCTAAGTGGTGAAAAAAAATTCCAAACTTTGCTAAAAAAACAAACAAAACAAAATTGCACCATTTTCCGATACCCGTAGCGTCTCCATTTTTCATGATCTGGGGTCAGGTGAGGGCTTATTTTTTGCGTGCCGAGCTAATGTTTTTAATTATACCATTTTGGTGCAGATACGTTCTTTTGATCTTTTGATGCATTTTAATGCAATGTCGCGGCAACAAAAAAACGTAATTCTGGCGTTTTGAATTTTTTTCTCGCTACGCCGGTTAGCGATCAGGTTAATCCTTTTTTTTATTGATAGAGTGTGTGATTCTAAACACGGTGATACCAAATATGTGTAGGTTTGATTTTATTTTTATTTTTTTATTTTGAATGGGGCGAAAGGGGGTGATTTAAACTTTTTATTTTTTTAAATTTTTTTCATATTTTTTAAAACATTTTTTTTTACTTTTGCCATGCTTCAATAGTCTCCATGGGAGGCTAGAATCTGGCACAACTCGATCGCCTCTGCTACATAGGAGCGAAGCTCAGATCGCTCCTATGTATTAGAATTGTTGCATTGCTTTGAGCGCCGACCAGAGGGTGGCGCTCACAGCAGTCCAGCATCAACAACCATAGAGGTATTCAGTACTCCTCTGGCTGTCATGGCGATGCATCGCTGACCCCCGATCACGTGACGGAGGTCAGCAATGAGCACATTTCCGGACGGATGGCCGGAAGCGCTAATTAAATGCCGCTGTCAGCATTTGACAGCGGCATTTAACTAGTTAATAACAGCGGGTAAATCGCAATTCCACCCGCCGCTATTGCAGGCACATGTCAACTGCACAAAACAGCTGACATGTCCCAGCTTTGATGTGGGTTCACCGCCGGAGCCCGCATCAAAGCAGGGGATCTGACCTCGGACGTACTATCCCGACCAAGGTCAGAAAGGGGTTAAATACTATTACAGTAACTAAAGGGGGATAGGCAAATTGATTTTAAGGGTTCTCCATGTTAAAAAAAAAAAAAAAAGAAAATTGATGTGTATGGCAAAATATGGTGCAACGCTTGCACCCAGACTGATTGGCGCGAGAGGGGATTGTGGCCCCACTGTGCCATAAACCAGACTTACCCTGGGGGGGGGCATGACTAAGTGGCTACCTCCGTGAGGTCAGGCTTGTGTGACAGGTAGCTGCCAGGTATCACTCCAGGGCGGCGTCTGGTGGCAGTAGCAGTTGACCCTAAGGGGACAGAACACTGCAACGACAGGTGCAGGCAAGTACTGAAGATATACTGTCTGGCTCAGGTGATGTATAGACAAGCAAGTACTGGCGGGCAAGGGTGATGTACAGGTGGGTACTGCTGACACTCTGGCAGCCACGACTGACAGGCAGGTGGGCAAGGCTGACAGGTGGGTGGTCAGGCAAGCACGGCTGACACTCTGGCAGGTGGGCGGGCACGGCTGACACTCTGGCAGGCAGCTGGGCATTGCTGGCACTCAGGCAGGCAGGTGGGCACAGTTGACACTCTGGCAGGCAGGTGGGAGGGCATGGCTGACAAGTAGGCTGACACAATTTACCTGTTGATCAAAAAAATACATGATTGCTGTCATGCCATCCAAGTGATGAATATTGGAGTACAGTGACTCCACTTCACATGTGACCAACAATGCCTGAGCAGGAAGAGTAATGTCACAACAAACCTTAATGAAGTGCGAAGTGTCCTTCACAAATGAGGGGAACCACTTGATCATTGGTTGTAGAAAAAAAAGTCTATGTGCATACCGGCTTTTTCACACAGGCTGCCAATGCTGGACACAATGGGATGGCCTGAAGGTTTTGAGATGTGCTTATGAACATTGGGCAGCATGTAAAACATGGAAATTATCAGATGTTCACCCCAGTAGGATCAGATGGGAGTCTGCTATAAAATTTTGGAACATCCAATTGTCTATATGCCTCTTCCAGATTCATACCGTGTGGCCACAGAACCACATTACCCCGCTTGTCAGTTTCCTTTATAACAAAAGTGCTGTTCTGTTTGACATCCGAAATTGCCCATTTTTCAAAATTGGTGAGATTCCCACAGTGGAAATGATGTGATGGTAGATGCAATATATCCTTTTTTACCAGCTCAAAAAATATTCTGATGGCTGGAACTACGGATAGTGGTGGTAAGCCATAGTTTTATTTTTCTAAGGAAAGCGTGTCCTGCCTGTATCTGACTAATTTTCCTGAAGTAGATCCAATAGGTCACAGAAGCCTTGTCAGTCTGTCTCATCCAGCATGTCAATCATATTTAGTTTTCTATGAAGGACCTGAAGGACCAAATTCCTGCAAAATAAATAAAGATCTTTCACCAATGTGAATTTGTCCAAAGAGTGGATCGGGGAGAAGGTCAGACCTCTTTGTAAAACCGAGATCTCATGAGCAGACAGTTGGTGTTCAGATAAATTAATTATTTGCAGAGTATTCGGGGGTACCTGTTCATTCATCCTCTTTTGCCCAGATGATGGTGATATACTCACTTGCGGCAGGTCTTCCAATGGTTGTAGTAAGGAGATCTGTGGCCCCTTTTCCTGGTGGTTCTTACAAATGGGTTTCTGCAGCTTGCACCCTTGTCTGGTCCTGTGTCTAGCTCGCTTTCAGCTGAGGATAAAAAATCACTGGAAATGTTGTCCTTCATTCGTGGCTGTTCATGTGTCTCCACCAAATGATGCTTGGGACCCCTGTCTTTGATTGCCATGGTGTTTCCATATGAAAGCTTGTTTATTATCAAAATCTCTCCGATCCCTTAAAAATGTAACTCTCTTCAACTGGGTGGTCTGTATCATATCTATCAAGAATAACCTTCAATTTAACTTTGAAAGGCTGTACTAGTTGCACTTCATCGAATTTAGAAAGCTTGGTTTTAAGGGCCTTAATATTTGTTTTGGTGTTGGAGAATAAATCCCTGTTATGCTCCAAGAGCATGTTAATAATGATATTTGAGCAAGGAAGCAGGTCCTGTTCCCAAGTAAAGCAAAAGCTAGCAGTGGGTTCCCAGGCTGGGTATGTGGACACCCTAAGCCTGCAGGGCACTATGTTGGACTAGAGGTATTCCTCTAGACTGCAGATCTTCCACCACAGCCTGATCCACATTTTATGTGCTGAATTAAGGTCTGAGGTTAATAGAGAAAAATCTGAATCTGGAGTTGGACTTTCGGCTGACATGAAAATATTTGAAGATTGGGTCCATCCAGCAGCACAATGACCCCAAACATACTTCAAGAAGCACCCAGAATTGGATGCAAACAAAGCACTGGAGAGTTATGAAATGGCCAGCAATGAGTTCGGACTTGGAAATGCCATTGAACACCTGTGGAGAATTTGTTGTTGGGAGAAGGCTCCCTTCAAATATGAGAGACCTGGAGCATTTTGCCAAAGTAGAGAGGTCCAAAGTTCCAGTTGAGAGGTGTAAGAATATTGTTGAATGAATAGAATCATAATGGAAAATTATTTAACTGGTATGTTAAAAACCTTAAAGAAAAAATTGAAATCTAAAAGGCACGAACTGAAATTGGCTGCATTCCGACATTGTCGGCACTGATTGATGTGTAGGCATGGGCACCATGGATAGTGGTAGATGAGATGTCAATTTATTCATACATTTCCAGGAGGAATATTAGAGGAACAGCATAAAAAATGCTCCAAGAATCATAGAAGTCTGATCCTCTTTAATACCGCCAATTCACCTTAAGGGTTCCTGATTTTTCAGAATTTTCCCCAGGATGTTTGACTTTGCAGTTTACATCTCCGCATTAAATAAAAAGCCGCTGACACAATTAGACACACAACACTCTCAGCAGGCTCTGAATTAGTGACATCCACAAGACTCCGCGTGTGTCACAAATGCTTCAAAAATGGCTTTTTAAAAATGACTTACAAGTGTAGACCGTGTCAATTACTTAACATCTGCGCCAAACTTATATTGGGCTTAAAACAGACATCAAAAGGAAAATGTCACTCTGCTTCTACTGCAATGATTAGCTGTAAATGGAGTGAAATAACAATTTCTTGGTTATTTTGACACTTTCCAGTGTAAAGAAGGACCTGAATTTTAATGGGATTTGACAGTAATGTGAACGGAATAAAAATTTCACCGGTCAGACGTGCGGCGAGCATTGACTCTCCCCTGTGTGATTACGTGCGATCAGTGCGGTGGATGTGTCTATTGGTGAAAGGTCTGGGATTATTATTTTCTGTCCTGATAATTATAATCAAAGTGGATTAGGCACAGTGGGGATATAATAGATGATATGAATCTGTGGGTACACAAGACCAGTGTTAGACTGGCTTCCTTAGGCCCAGAAGGAATGATTCTAATTGCCCACCCTTCGTTTTTACAGATCATTTGAAGAATCAGGACATAATGTATTAAGATCATGCCAAAAGCAATGTAGATAAAAGAGAGCTGCTGCAGGGAGCAATTTAGGTGATAGGGAAAAGTTGCTGCAGGGAGCCATTCGGAAAATAGGGGAGAGTTGATGCAGGGAGCCATAGAGGTAAACTGGGAGAGCTGTGGCAGGGAGCCATTCATTTAATGAGGAGAACTGTTACAGTGTGCAATATAAGTAATATGGGAGAGTTGCTGCAGGGAGCAATATAGGTAATAATGGAGAGCTGCTGCAGGGAGCAATATAGGTAATATGGGAGAGCTGCTGCAGGAATCCATTCAGGTAATAGGGAAAATCTGCTGCAGGGAGCCAATCAAGTAATAGGGGAGAGGAGCTACAGGGAGAAATATAGGTAATAGGGGAAAGCTGCTGCAGGTAGAAAAATAGGTAATAGGGGGAGAAGCTGCAGGGAGAAAATAGATATAAGGGGATAGCTGCTGGAGTAAGCATTAAGGTAATAGAGGAGAGCAGCTGCAGGAAGCAATACTGATATAAGGGGAGAGCTGCTGCACTAATCCTTTCAGGTAATAGGGGAGAGCTACTGCAGAGAGTCATTCACGTAATAGGGGAGAGCTGCTGCAGGGTACAAAATAGGTAATAGATGAGAGCTGCTGCAGATAGCAATATAGGTAATAAAGGATAGATGCTACAGGATGCCATTCAGGTAAATGGGGAGAGTGCTGCAGGGTACAAAATAAGTAACAGAGGGGAGCTGCTGCAAGGAGCAATATAGGTAATAAGTGAGAGCTGATGCAAGAAGCCATTCAGGTAAAGAAAAGAGCTGCTGCAGGGTGCTATATAGGTAATAAGGGAAAGCTGACACAAGTAGAAAAATAGGCAATATGGAAGAGCAGCAGGGAGCCATTCAGGTAATAGTGGAGAGCTGCTGTAGGGAGCAATTCAGTTTACAAAGGAGAAGAGCAGCTGCAGGGAGAAACATGGTTAATGGTGGGAAAGCAACTGTAGGAAGCACTGCAGGTTACAGGGCACTGGGCAGAAAAGCAACTGCAAGTAGTAGTCTAGTTAAAAGTGGAAGAGAGCATCTTCATGAAGTAATTCCGGTATTAGGAAATAACAGCTGCAAGGATAATTTTAGTCATTAGGGGAGGAGAGCAACGGCATGGAGCAAATTAGATAACAGATGAAGAGAGCAACTGTAGGGACTAATTCAGGTAATAGGGAAGAGAGAAGCTGAAGAAAGCAATTCATGTTATAGGGAAGAACAGCTACAACTAAGTGGTCAAGGTTTAGGCTCTTCTTATGTAATCTGTCATTTCATTGCAATCTGTCTTTTATTACCAGTAGGACTCTCCTAGTATATGAGAGTGTGGATTCTAAAAGTGCCTGTCTGAAAGAGGTGAAAGACTCTCTTTTTCAGAGACTCGCCTAATTTCTTTCATTGGTCTCATATGTTGGCAGTTGAGATTGAAGCCAGTCTGCCAGTAAGTAGTAACTGGACTCTCTTACTACATGAAGGCATTGATTTTAGACAGTCTCAGTTACTGGCAGTCTATATAGTAGAGCATTCTTAATTACGGTTGTGATCATAAGTTTACACACCCTGGCAGAATTTTTGCTTTCTTGGCCTTTTTTCAGAGAATATGAATGATAACAAAAAACTTTTTCTCCAGTCATGGTTAGTGGTTGGGTGAAGCCATTTATTGTCAAATTACTGTGTTTTCTCTTTTTAAATCATAGTGACAACCCAAAACATCCAAATGGCCCTGATCAAAAATTCACATACCCCATTTCTTAATACCGTGTATTGCCCCTCTAACATCAATGACAGCTTGAAGTCTTTTGTGGTAGTTGTGGATGAGGTTCTTTATTTTCTCAGGTGGTAAAGCTGCCCACTATTCTTAGCAAAAAGCCTCCAGTTCCTGTAAATTCTTGGGCTGTCTAGCATGAACTGCGCACTTGAGATCTCCCCAGAGTGGCTCAATGATATTGAGGTCAGGAGACTGAGATGGCCACACAAGAACCTTCACTTTGTTCTGCTGTAGCCAATGACAGGTCGACTTGGCCTTGTGTTTTGCATCGTTGTCATGTTGGAACATCCAAGTACATCCCATGCACAGCTTCTGGGCTGATGAGTGCAAATTTGCCACCAGTATTTGCTGATAATGTGCTGCATTCATCTTTCCTTCAACTTTGACCACGTTTCCCATGCCTTTGTAGCTCACATATCCCCAAAACTTCAGCGATCCACCTCCATGCTTTAAACTAGGAATTGTGTTCCTTTCATCATAGGACTTGTTGTTCTCTCTCCAAATGTATCGTTTATGGTTGTGGCGAAAATGTTCAATTTTGGTATCATCACTCCAAATTACCTTGTTCCAGAAGTTTTGAGGCTTGTCTCTGTGCTGTTTTGCGTATTGTAGGCGAGATACTTTGTGGAATTTGCGCTGTAATGGCTTTCTTCTTGCGACTCGACCATGCAGACCATTTTTCTTCAAGTGCCTCCTTATTGTGCATCTTGAAACTGCCACACCGCTTGTTTTCAGAGAGTCCTGTATTTCAGTTGATGTTATTTGTGGGCTTTTCTTTGCATCCCAAATAATTTTCCTGGCAGCTGTGGACGACATTTTTGTTGGTCTAACTGACCGTGGTTTTGTGTTTACCGAGCCTTGGATTTTCCATTTGTTAATCACAGTTTGACTGCTGCTGACTGGCATTATCAATTCCTTGGATATCTTTTTGTATCCCTTTCCTGTTTTATACAGTTCAACTACCTTTTCCCATAGATTCGCTAATAATTCTTTTGCTTTCCCCATAACTCACAATCCAGAAATGTCAGTGGCTGGATGAAAGATGCAAGAGTCTATCTGGATCCCAGACACTCACTCAGCTTTTATGCACACACACTGATTACAAGCAAACAGGTCACAGGTGAGGATGTTACCTTTAGTAGCCATTTAAACCCATTTGTGTCAACTTCTGTGCATGTTATCAGGCTAAAATCACCAAGGTATGTAAACTTTTGACCGGGGTCATTTGGATGTTTTGGGTTCTCATTATGATTTAAAAATAGAAAATACAGTGGTTTGACAATAAATGGCTTCACCCAACCACTAACCATGAGTGGAGAAAAAGTTTTGGTGTTATCATTCATATTCTCTAAAAAAAAGGCCAAGAAAGCAAAAATTCTGCAGGGGTATGTAAACTTTTGAGCACAACTGTACCTGCTGGAATCTTAGTACTTGAGAGAATAGATTTTAGACACATGACCAAGACATATGACTGTGAAGAATCTATGCTCTTCTTCACTAAGAGACTATTTACTAGCCAAACTGCAAGGAAATTAGACTGTCTAGAATATGGGCTTATGCACAGGGAGTTATGGTTTTGGGAATCTGTATACAATCAAGACATAAGACTGCCTGTAATCTAATCTCTCTAGATTAGTCAGCTAGTAATGAGAGACTGTCTACGATCTAGACTGCCACAAAAGTAGACAGTCAATGAGTGTTTAGATTGTTAACTTGGCCAGTGAGCACCTAAAATGGTTGCCCCACTAACATGGCCACCCCTTTTTATATGCTCCCCTTAACCCCACCTCTGACCCCAAGATTTAACTCCGCTTGTCCTATAACCATACCATTAAATCCATAAGCCACACCCCAGTCCTGTCAGTTCCATATATTCCCACGTCACCTCATCATGTCGGCCTCCCCTGATGGCCAGGGGCCCAGTAGGGCCTCTCTAGACAGTTCCTGAGAACGTAGGCAGTTTCATAGCAATCTGTACTGTAGACTGTCTCTTCATACCCACTGGACTCTCTTAGTACATGAGATCATAGATTGTAGATAGTTTCATGGCAGTCTGTATTGTAGACTAAGAGAGTCCAGTGAGTATGAAGAGTCTACAATACAGACTATCATGAAACTGTCTATGATCTATGCTCCCATGCACTAAGAGAGCCCAGTGGGTATGAAGAGACAGTCTCTAGTACAGATTGTCATGAATTGTCTACAATCAAAGAGAGTCTTTTGGGCATTAGGACACAATACATGAGAACATAGATTGTTTCATTGCAGTCTATATTATAGACTGTCTCTTAATACTCATTGGACTATGTACATGAGAGCATAGATCATAGACAGTTTCATGACAGTCTGTAGACTAAGAACATTCAAGAGGGCATCAAGAGACAATCTAGAATACAAACTGTCATGAACTGTCTGCTATCTAAGAGAGTCCAATTGGCATTAAGAAACAGTACATGGGAACATAGATTGTAGACAGTTTCAAGGCAGATTGTATTGTAGACTAAGATAGCCCAGTGGGTATGAAGAGACGGTCTTCAGATTGTCATGAATGTCTATTATCTATGAGAGTCCAGTGGGCATTAGGAGACAGTACTTGAGGACTTAGATCGTAGACAGTTTCATATCAATCTGTATTATAGACTGTCTCTTAATAAACACTGGACTCTTTTAGTACATGAGAGCAGAGATTGTAGATAGTTTCATGGCAGTCTGTATTGTAGACTAAGAGAGCCCAGTGGGTATGAAGTGACAGTCTACAATACAGACTGTCATGAAACTGTCTATGATCTATGCTCCTATGTACTAAGAGAGTCCAGTGGATATTAAGAGACAGTCTATAATACAGATTGTCATGAATTGTCTACAATCTAAGAGAGTCCAATGGGCATTAGAAGACAGTACTACTTTAGAACTTAGATTGTAGACAATTTCATGGCACTCTGTATTATAAATTGTCTCTTAATATCCACTGGACTCTCTTAGTACTTTTGATCGTAGATCACGATCTATGCTCTCATGTACTAAGATAGTCCGGTGGGGATTAGGAGACAATCCATTAGAACTTAGATCATAGACCATTTCATGGCAGTCTGTTTTGTAGACTAAGAGAGCCCAGTGGCTGTAGAGAGACAGTCTACAGTATAGTCTGCCATGACATATGCTCTCAAGTACTAAACGAGTCCTGCAAGTAATGGGAGACTGTCTATAATGCATACAGCCAAGAAATAATCTATGTTCTAATGTATTAGCAGTTACGCTGGTAATGTAAGACTGTCTTGTACACAAGCTAGCACACAATTACAGATAGGCTTAGCTACGCTATGCGGGGTGAGACGAGAGCTTGGCGTGGTGCCACTACCATATCATTACAGTGACCGGCCTTCTGCATGCGTCCAGTGTCTGCAATAGATTTGTTAATTGGCTTCTTAGTTGCATTATTGACAAACAGACAGGAAATCCGCAGCGGTTCCACGAGGCCAGAGTATGGCACAGAGACACTCATTAAGCGCATGACTGCAAGATAGAAAGTAACTCACTAGAATTTCACCACTGAAATACTCAATGGCTAAAAAAGGGACATGGAGCTTGCAGCAAAGCCATATACTTCAATGGGGCTGCTTCTCGTTTGCTACATTCAGTGGAGGTAAAAACCTATGACCCTGAAAGAGGATTGTGCCGCTACTGTGAGGACTAATTAGACTGGAGCATTGTAACAGGCCCCTCAGCTGTGCGAGCAGGGTTGGGCTGGATCTCTGTCTCTGAATGCGATGGTAGAGGAGCGCATGCTGATTGTAGAGCAGGTCAAGGGCGCAGAAAAAAAAGAGGTTTTGTATCAGTGGGCATTTCTGCAAAGATGGCATAAGGAACTGGGTCATTGGAAAGGTCACGGCTGAACAGAAAATTATGGGTATGGCCACTCAATATGTGTGGATGTGGTACTGGGAAATCGATGGGTGTGGATGCACTTGGTGAAAGCCTGATAGTTGTGACTGATGTGTTCAATGAGGCAGAGGGAAAATAGAAAATGTATAAATGCACATGGGCATTGGAGGTGGAAAACTGGTCAATTTCCCAGGGACCCCATTCCCATAAGGACCCTAATGATTACACCCAGAAACTGTATTGATAATAGAAGTTATGCATTATCAATGCAGTTTCCAATGTTAGAAGTGTAGCAGGATCATGTGTCCATCATGTGACCAAAGGAGTCTAGAAGAACTGAAATATACTGGTAAGTCTTTATAGTACAGTAAGTCTGTGTACATGTGAGTGTTTATGATCTGTGTATACATGTATGTATGTACGCTGTGTATAAATATGTGTATGTATTCTGTGTATACATATGTGTATGTATGTGCTCTGTACATATATATGTATGTCTTCATATACCAAAAGAAAAAAGAGATTAATATAACGGCACCGCTTCTGGGCTAGACCTCAACATGCACGGCTGTTACTCTCTTTGTTGGATTTCTGTTATACTGCACTTCTAGACTCTGGGTGCTCATCCAGAAAAGTGAGACATTCCATGTGCAAAAAAGAAAAACTTCAGATAGCATTCACCGGTTCTTAAAACTTCATGCTTTATTCAGGTACTTAAAACATCATGGCTTGGAGAACGGGTTAACAGGGTGTGCGAGCCAGTGCCGACGACGGCCGTTCTAGCTGCACGGTGCTTCAACGGGTCAGTGTCAGTGCTCTGTATAAAAACAGCTCTGGAAAAGTTAAAGAGACCACTGCAAAATGTTCAGTTTGTCTGATTTTTCTCTTTGTGGGTATATTTTTGAGCAAAATGTAAATTGTTCTTTTAGTCTATAAACTTCTGACAACATGTCCCCAAATTTCCAAGCAATAAATTTTGTTTTCTTTTTCTGAAAAGCTGAAATCGTCAAAATAAAAAACCAGTGCTTTCAGACCTCAAATAATGCAAAGAAAGCAAGTTCATAATCATTTAGAAACAACAATACTAAAAAAACCACCAGAGACTAGATGGAGGTGGACATGATTTTGGGATGGGTGGACCGTGAACTCCTGCAGCTTTTGTTTGTACTGCGGTGTAGATTTTAAACAAGAGTGATGTTGCTTTAAGAGGAAGGAATTTAGATGTTTGTGCCTGGTGTATTACTGTGAGGAGGGTGGGGCTTATATAGGGGAGGCAACTCTGGCTCTCCCTCTTTCTCTCACAGGATGGACAGGAGGAAACATTACCCGCCCTCCCGCCCTGTTTATAATCTCTGTCCTAAAACTTTTTAATTATTGCTTGTATAATGATAAATGCTTTATTGTAATTTTTAATTTGTCATTGTATATCTTGTACCAGGTTCAATTGTATATTGGCTATAAAGAGTTATAATTTGCAGTAACCTTTTAAGCCCAAGGGAAGGTCAATCCTTCAGCCATGGTTCCCTAGAGGTTTCCTCCACAGGGGTTTTTTCCTCTCCTGAGCGCTGTAGGATGACTCTTTGTAAGTCGGAGGTTTGCCAAGTTTAGTCCCATTAATGCTTTTGCAGGGACTTCTAGTTTTTAAGTTAACAAAAATGATTAAATTATTTAAAAAAGTGTCAAATGTGACTTGGAATTTATAACCCGTCACGGCTTTGCAGTTTAGGAGTCGGGTGGAAGTTGCAGACAAGTTAAGGTGGACTCATTTTAACTAACAGAGGATGTAAAACCTCATGGTGGTGAGGAGGCTCGGCTTTGGTGGCCAGCCTCAAGGACGTTGTAACAGTAACATCAATCAGGGGCGGGCACAGTGGAGTGAGGATAATAGGGTCATTGGTGCCCTGAAAGTTTACTGGCTCTGCTTGAATGGCAAGCCAGGGCATGCCGCCCCTTTATGGCTGTCTGTCCTGGTGCTGTATGTCAGACAGCTGGGGATATCGCAGTACTTGTGAATCCCAATGTAATGGCACTCCACCTGACTCCTACTGTGATTATTTAATCCTGTGATTTAAATATAAGCTGTGGCCATTTTGACAACCAAAATAATGTGTTTTGTATATTTATTTTAGTGCCTAGGTTTACAGTAGTTATGGTGGTTTTAAGAAGGAGTGGGGTCCATCCCATATCCAAAAGTCATGTTTTTACTCAGGAAGAGTTCAGAAATCAATATTTTTTGGAATAACCATGATTTTTCACAGCTTTCATGCTTCCTGGCATGCTTTCCACCAGTTTTTCAACTGCTTCTGGCACAAAAATTTAAGCAGTTCTTCTTTGTTTGATGGCTTGTGACTATCCATCATCCTCTTGATTACATCCCAGAGGTTTTCAATGGGGTTCAGGTCTGGAGTGTGTGTGTGTTGTGCTCTGAGTATATTCTTTGTGTATAAATATCTGTATGTATGCGCTCTGTATATCTATGTATATGTGTATGTATGTGCTCTGTGTATAAATATGTGTATGTACTCTGTGTACACATATCTGTATGTTGAATTGTGAGTTTTTGGAGAGTTTCTGCTTTTCTATGCATGAAGTCTGAATAGCCTCCCAGAGCTGCTGTTTTGATGTGAACTGCCTCTCACCCTCATAGATCTTTTGCTTGTTGATACTCCAAAGGATCTCTATAGGGATGAGGTCAGGGGAAGATGGTGGCCACACCATGAGTTTATTTCCTTTTATGCCCCTAGCAGCCAATGACTCAGAGGTATTCTTTGCAGCATGAGATGGTGCATTGTCATGCATGAAGATGATTTTGCTCCTGAAGGCACATTTCTGCTTTTTATACCATGGAAGACAGTTGTCAGTCAGAAACTCTATATACTTTGCAGAGGTCATTTTCACACCTTCAGGAACCTTAAAGGGCCCTACCAGCTGTTTCCCCATGATTCCAACCCAAAACATGACTCCTCCACCTCCTTGCTGATGTCGCAGCCTTGTTGGGACATGATGGCCATCCACCAAACATCCACTACTCCATCCATCTGGACCATCCAGGGTTGCTCAACACTCATCAGTAAACAAGACTGTTAGAAAATAAATTAGTCTTTATGTATGTCTGGGCCCACTGCAACCGTTTATGCTTGTGAACACTGTTTAGGGGTGACTGAATAGTAGGTTTATGCACCACAGCAAGCCTTTGAAGGATCCTACACCTTGAGGTTCGAGGGACTCCAGAGGCACCAGCAGCTTCAAATATCTGTTTGCTGGTTTGTAATGGCTTTTTAGCAGCTGCTCTCTTAATCCGATGAACTTGCCTCGCAGAAACTTTCCTCATTATGCCTTTATCAGCACGAACATGTCAGTGCTCAGATTCAGCCACAAATCTCTTAACAGTACGATGATCACGCTTAAGTTTTCGGGAAATATCTAATGTTTTCATCCCTTGACCAAGGCATTGCACTATTTGATGCTTTTCGGCAGCAGAGAGATCCTTTTTCTTTCCCACGTTACTTGAAAACTGTGGCCTGCTTAATAATGTGGAACATAATTTTTAAGTAGTTTAATTAGAATCACCTGGAAAACTAATTATCACATGTGTTTAAGATTGATTTCAGTGATCCATTGAGCCACGAGACACAATACCATCCATGAGTTTATTTGAAAAACAAAACAATTAAATCTTTATGATACTTAAATCCAATTTGCATAATAATTTGGAACATGGTGTATACATGTAATCACATTGTATATATGTATCTGCTCCGTGTATAAATATGTGTATGTATGTGCTCTGTACATATATATGTATGTGCTCTGTATATCTTTTTATATGTGTATGTATGTGCTCTGTGTGTATGTGTATGTGCTCTGCACACATATATATGCATGTGCTATTTGCTTATATATGTTACATGTGTCTGTTTGTGTCACATATAGTGTGTGTGTGTTTATGTTGTATCCACATTTATAAATACTGACAACACAGATGAGAGTTCATAGGTGTAAACATGTCACCAATTGCCTAACGACCAAGAAAAATGCTGCTCATTCAACAGGTTAATTGAATTGTTTATAGCAGAACAAAAATTGTTCTTGGCAGCACATCGCCAGGTGCAAATTGCAGATATGCCGCTGATAACATGATAATGTATGGGCAAAAAAATTATCTATTAGCGATCTTCCCCCATTATTCTTTGACAGGCTGGGTAAAGAGGCTGGTAAACAAGTACCAAGCAACTTCAATATAGTCCGAACTCGTTTAATAGTCTGCAATCAGTTCCAATAAATGCAACCTAAATGTTTGTGTTTGATGTTGCAATATGTTAGTATTTGGGGATCCACTTTTAACTTTCGCCCAGGTTGAATGTCACCACAATGGGCTAATAAATAAATAATCAACTTTTCAACACTGTTTTGGTGTGCTGCTGTGGGGAGGTAGGAAGATGCAGTAACGGACCGGAGGCAGAGCAAAGGTTAACGTGGGGTTCAATTTAACAGAGGATACTCCATGCAGGGAGCAGAGGAGGTAGGGTGAATTAAGGAGGGGGTTTGTAACTTGGAAAAAACAGGCACAGGTAAACAAGGCAAAGAATTCAGAGGTAATAGACTTATCAGTCTGACGACGTCAGAAGTTGGATTCCTGGATGCAAGTGGATTGCCCCCACGCGTAAGGGCAATGGGGTACTCGGTACCGGGTCCTTCGGTTCGGGGGATGTCACGGTGGCCTGACCCGGTCTGTGGCCCTTTGAGGGGCGTCCAATTAAAGGTGTAGTTTGTATAATGTTCGTGATGCCACCTGTGGTGTTCGGTCAGTGTGACCGACGCTGCTTAGGGGTCTGCTGGGTTGATGTTATGGCAGCAAGATGGTATACCTTCCGACAGGTGAAGTGTATCCCCAGGGCTTCCCAGAAGTGGCGATGGTGATGGTGGATGATGTAAGGCGCAGTGAATAACAAGGACACAAGGTTGCAGTCTCTTTACCTTTTACTGGAAGCTTCAGCATCCACAGACCAGGGTACAGACCACAGGGTAGGTAGAGTCTGGCCGGTCCAAAGGCAAATCCAGAGTCCCCTTATGCAGGTGGAAATCAGTAGCCTTCCTACTAGCGCCTGTGTGTTGTAGTCCCTCCCTGCTGAGCAACTGGGTAAGGTCCTCACATCTTTGGTAGATGTTCTAGATGTCTTTCTCTCTGTCCCCCAGATGGTGTGGATAGGACAAACCCGTATGACTGATGGCCTGAGGCTTGTTTATAGGGACCCTAGAGACGCCCCGACCCCCACAATTTGCCACTGTGTCTTCTTAGGTATTAAGGTCGGGCAGCCAACTTGGAATTAACTGTCCTGCCGGTCTCTGAAGTAATGCGTAGAGTCAATTACTCCCTCGGTGTTCCGCCACCGGCTACGCGCCTCAGAAGGAGGCAGCCTTTGCAGGGCAGAACTCCTTCCGGTGTTCTCTCCTTGTGCTGTGACTTCGTTTCTCACTCTCTACAATACACTTCTCTCCGTGTCCTTTCTTAGGATGCTGCCGCACGTGGAGCAGGCGCAGCTCTGTAGCTTTCTATCCCGCTAGGCCTCTGTCAGGATCCCACCCCTGACAGGGACCCTCTGTCTGCAGCTCCGATGTTCCTCCTTTTCCCCCTGTCTGCCTGACAGGTACTCTCTGGGTCAAACCCAGGCAGCGTCTGACTAACTTTCTATCCAAACCACCAGTTTTACCCTTCTGTGAGGAGTGCCCTACTAGATAGGAGCGTAGCTCCCCCTGGTGGATTGGAGTGTGAAGTGTGGTGTTCGGTTTGTGATACCTGGAAAGATGAACTCCTTTATTACCTTCAGACGTAATATCACTCCCCCTGGTGGAAGAATGACATTACTGCAGCAACCAGGACTCTGGGGCGCTGCACAAGCGGTGGCGCCAAGGCCGTGGTGCTTAAGGGGTCCGATGTAGTCCTGGAGAAGATGGCGTCCTGGATCCTGGCGGTGGCGGTGATTCCTGGTGGTCCTGATGGGGCTCCTGGGTCCGGAAGTTGAAGAGCAAGCATGTATAAAGTCTTTAACCCCAGCAGAGGCTAGGGCTACTTGGCGGTTAAATGCAGGCTGATCAGGAAACAATTCACAGCAGGTCACCCGGCTTCCCTGCGCATCTGTTCTGACTGCGGACCTTGTCACTACCGGTCAGCTGTGTCAGTGGTGTCAGCGGTGTCAGCGGACACGGGGCAAGTCTCTGTCAACAGTCTCTTGTCATGAATCTGAGGCCCCTCGGACTTAGGCCTGCTCCGTCTCGGTGCTCAAAGGTCGGAGCACTGACACTGACCTCCTGCGTGCTGTATGTTCCCGTCAAGACTCCCTGGTTTCCCGCATTCCGCAGCTTTTTTAGCTTAGCCATGCCCCCAATCACTGAATGCAAAGGTTGGTCCGGGCCTTAAGCTTTCCCCCGTGCAACATAGGTGACAGCCCCGACAGTTCTGCATCCGTCACGGAAAAGGTACTCCTGATCCAGTTCTTCTCCTTACACTGCCTCCAGTTTTTTTTACTTTTAATCCATCTATCTATAACAGAAAAAAAAGGGGAAGTAAATCTCCAGCATGAAACTTGGATAAAAGTTCAATTTATTTAGACAAATCAAGTGCTGTACCACTGTCAGGACTCTGAACATTTTTTATTACCTTTTTGTGCATTACTGCCCTTTTCCAAGATGGCGTCTTTGATCTCATGTGCACTGTGTCTTCCTGCTATAAAACTCCACCCCAGCCTTCAGTCTGTGCTAGAGTATTCTGCCTTGCATCCAGCTCCTGACCTCTGGTGACTCCCTGGCTATATACCTGCTCCTGTGAACCTGTGGGGTTATCCTGCTACTCTGCTCTGAGTTCCTGCTGCATACACCAGTTCCAGTAATCCTCCTTCATCTGCTGCTCGTGTTTGCTTCCATCTGCATTTGCTGGACATGTAAGCTGTTTCTGCTCTGCAAGAACCTGACACTATTACCCAGACCTCCCTGGTTGAGCTAAGATATTACTTGAACTGCCTTATAAGCATATCTATCTGTGTTTTGGACTAAGCAAGGACTTATTCGTGTCAAGTATCCTCAAAAATAATTGTGCTTCATAGACTTTCTGCGTGATTGCATTTTCCTCTGAAGTTTCCTATAGACTGCTGAGCTGCAATTGATATTTGCACCAAGTGTTGTGGACTTGAGTTTCTCTCTGCACCTGTTTGAATCACCGTGTGTGTCCTGTAGTTGTCTTGTTCCACACAAAGAGTCTACTGAGTTATCCCCTATAATTATTACAGGATACTCTAGCCTAAAAAAAGAAAGGAGACTGCTGGAACAATGACTGCAGAAAGCAGACTAGAGCAGGTGTTTTCCATAATTAGATCACTGCAGAAAGATGTGGAAGGTCTGCAAAAGAAGTTTGGAAGCTTTGAACTCAATCAACAAGTGTTTGGACAAACTTTGCAGGACTTAAGCACCCGCATGGCAGCCCAGGAAAACAAACTTGCTGGCATAGAGTCCCAGTATGGAAGGGCTTTTCAGGACATAAGCACGCAAATAGCTGCACAAGCAACTTTTCCCTCTGGGCAACCGCCACCAGCTAGCCCACCTAAGTTGCCCCCATTCAGATTTATTGGTGATCGCGACAAATTTAGTGGTTTTGTGAATCAATGTATGCTACATTTTTATGTGCATGCTGACCGTTTTCCTAATGATAGATCCAAAGTATTGTGTGCAATAATGCTGCTGACCGCGCGAGCGCTCGCCTGGGCGAATCCGATGATTGAGTCTCGTGACCCACGGTTAAATAACTTGGATGATTTCTCGGCCGCTATGGCATTAATGTTTGATGACCCTAATCGCCGTGCAACCGCGGAATCTGCTTTGTTGTCTTTACGCCAGGCTAAACGTTCTGTTATTGAGTATGCCACTGAATTCAGGAGATTAGCGGTAGATACCAATTGGGACAGTTATGCACAATTGCCTATTTTTAAAAGGGGTCTGTCTAGTATTGTAAAAGATGAACTAGCTCGCTCTGAGTCACCAGAAGAGCTAGAGACATTTATACAGCATTGTGTGCGCATTGACATTCGCCTTATTGAGCGTAAGCGTAGGCAGGAGAAGTTTGCTGCATATAACCATATTTCTAACTTTTCCCTTCCTTCCAAAGAGCCTGCAGGTAAAACATTTTGGGAGGTGGAGGAGGTGCCCATGCAAATTGATTCCGTTCAGAGGCGCGAGATCATTGAGCGCTGGGAGCATCGCCTTCATGAAAGTCTATGTTTCTACTGCGGCCAGTCTGACCACTTCTTGATCAATTGTCCTAAGTGTCCTAGATGGCCTAACAAGGTGCTAGCAGCAGTAGGGGAGTATGACAACTGTGATGATGAATCTGACATCTCTGAATGTAGCCTGCCTTTAAATGCTGTATTCCATTCACATTCTATGACTTCACCCCCCAAGGAGCTTAAGGAAAAGAACTCTCACTGTTCTCTCCCTATTAGGATCCCGTGTTCAGGACAGTGGATTTCCAGTGCAGCTATGATTGACTCTGGTGCAGGTGGCAATTTCATAGATATCGCATTTGCCAAGCAACAAGGTATTGAAATTCAGCAAAGAGCCTCTCCAATTACCATGGAAACAGTGGATGGGTCACCTTTAATCTCTGGGCCTGTGGATCAGGAGACCGTACCCCTTGAAATTTTGTTGGAGCCTAATCATCAGGAGCGACTTTCTTTCTTGCTAATTTCTTCTCCTTATTTTCCTGTGATTTTAGGCATTCCTTGGTTGCGTTCTTAGAACCCAATTATCAACTGGGAGACCAAGGAGATTATCTTTCCAACAAGGAGCAACTCAGCGTTAACAGAAGCTGTCCCTGAGTCCACGGCTACGGAACCACATGTACAGGTATTTTCTTTACCTCCAGCATATAAAGAGTTCTCTGACATCTGTGACAAGAAGAATGCAGATCAGCTTCCTCCACACAGGCATTATGACTGCCCCATTGAGTTGCTTCCTGGGGCAGCTATTCCTTTTGGTAACGTATACCCTTTGGCGGCACCTGAGCTTCAAGCCTTAAAGGAGTATATTGATGAAAATCTGGCCAAAGGCTTCATACATCCTTCTTCCTCACCAGCAGGGGCACCTATCTTTTTTGTAAAGAAGAAGGATGGGACCCTGAGACCCTGTGTTGACTATCGGGAACTCAATAAGGTAACTGTTGTGAACTCTGTTTTTAGGCTCCCTCTTGTGGTCACAAGTGGTACTGTGTGAGTGCTGTCTTTGGGCTCCCTCTGGTGGCTCTTTGTGTCATTCTGCAGGTCTGAGGCTGGATCAGCTGTCTCGTTATCTGTTAGCTGGTTTCCTATTTAGCTCACCTGGACTGTCAGTTGTTCCCTGCTGTCGATGTATTCAGTGCTATTTTGATTTCTCCTGAATTCCCTCGCTATCAGTCTCGCCAAGAGAAGCTAAGTTTCTGTTTGGTTATTTTTTGCTCATCAGTGTTCAATGTGTTTCTTGGTTATTTATTTGTCCTTGTCCAGCTTGCTAATATGTGATTTCGTTGCTTGCTGGTAGCTCTAGGGTGCTGAGTTTCTCCCCTCACACCGTTAGTTGGTGTGGGGGTTCTTGAATTCTCAGCGTGGATATTTTGTATAGGGTTTTTTACTGACCGCACAGTTCCCTGTCTGTCTTCTGCTATCTAGTATAAGTGGGCCTCATTTGCTGAATCTGTTTTCATTTCTGCATTTGTATTTTCCCCTTACCTCACCGTTATTATTTGTTGGGGGCTTCCTATATCTTTGGGGTCATTTCTCTGAGGCAAGTGAGGTCTTACTTTCTCTATAGGGGTAGCAAGTATCTCAGGCTGCGTCGAGACGTCCAGGAATTTAGGCACGTTCACCGGCTACCTTTAGTGTGTTTGGTTAGGATCAGGTTTTGCGTTCAGTCCAGTTACCACCTCCCTAGAGCTTGTTCTATGTTCAGTAACTTAGCTAGTCCAATCTGTGATCCTCAGCCACTACGGATCATAACAGTACAGCAGGCCAAAAAGTGTTTAATGCATCGCAGAAGTGGGATAAGAGAAGTCCTGAGTACAATTTTTTTTTACTCTCCCTTTGCTGCAGTCTGTCCAGCTTCTCTCATCCCCTTAATCTCTGGGTGGCTTTGAGTTCAGCTGCAGACATGGATATTCAGAGTCTGACTTCTAGTGTGGATCATCTTGCTGCAAGGGTGCAAAGCATTCAGGATTTTGTTGTTCACAGTCCTATATCTGAGCCAAAAGTACCTATTCCTGAGTTGTTTTCTGGAGATAGATCTAGGTTTCTGAATTTTAAGAATAATTGTAAATTATTTCTTTCTTTGAGACCTCGTTCCTCTGGTGATTCCGCTCAGCAAGTTAGAATTGTTATCTCCCTGTTACGTGGCGACTCTCAAGATTGGGTTTTCTCCATGGCGCCAGGAGATCCTGCATTGCTGAATGTGGATGCGTTTTTTCTGGCGCTTGGATTGCTTTATGAGGAACCTAATCTTGAGAACCAGGCAGAAAAGGCCTTGCTAGCTCTCTCTCAGGGCCAGGATGAAGCTGAGGTGTATTGTCAAAAATTGCGGAAATGGTCGGTGCTTACTCAATGGAATGAGTGTGCCCTGGCTGCAAATTTCAGAGAAGGTCTGTCTGAACCCATTAAGAATGTTATGGTGGGGTTCCCCACGCCTGCAAGTCTGAATGACTCAATGGCTTTGGCCATTCAGATTGATCGGCGTTTGCGGGAGCGCAAATCTGCGCACCATCTGGCGGTGTTTTCTGAACAGAGACCTGAGTCTATGCAATGTGACCGAATTCTGACCAGAATTGAACGGCAAAATCATAGACGTCAAAATGGGTTGTGCTTTTACTGTGGTGATTCAACTCATGTTATCTCAGCATGCTCTAAGCATGTTAAAAAAATCGCTAAATCTGTCACCGTTGGTACTATACAGCCTAAATTCATTTTGTCTGTTACTTTAATTTGTTCTTTGTCATCCTACTCGGTTATGGCTTTTGTGGATTCAGGTGCTGCCCTGAACCTGATGGATTTGTCATTTGCCAGGCGCTGTGGTTTGGTCCTGGAGCCTTTGGAATTCCCTATTCCACTGAGGGGAATTGATGCTACACCATTGGCTGAGAATAAACCTCAGTATTGGACTCAAGTGACCATGTGCATGACTCCTGTACATCAGGAGGTGATTCGCTTTCTTGTGCTGCATAATTTGTATGATGTTGTCGTTTTGGGTCTGCCATGGCTGCAGGCCCATAATCCAGTTCTGGATTGGAAAGCTATGTCTATTTCAAGTTGGGGTTGCCAGGGGATTCATGGCGATACTCCTTTGGTGTCAATTGCTTCTTCCACTCCTTCTGAGGCCCTGAGTTTTTGTCGGACTACCAGGATGTATTTGATGAGCCCAGATCCGGTGCCCTGCCTCCTCACAGGGATTGTGATTGTGCTATAAATTTGATTCCTGGTAGTAAGTTCCCTAAGGGACGACTTTTTAATTTGTCTGTACCAGAACATGCCGCAATGCGGAGTTATATAAAGGAGTCTTTAGAGAAGGGACATATTCGCCCGTCCTCCTCCCCTCTTGGTGCAGGATTCTTTTTTGTGGCCAAGAACGATGGTTCTCAGAGACCTTGTATAGATTATCATCTTCTAAATAAAATCACGGTCAAATTTCAGTATCCTTTACCATTATTATCTGATCTGTTTGCTCGGATTAAGGGGTCCAGTTGGTTCACAAAGATAGATCTTCGTGGTGCGTATAACCTTGTGCGTATTAAGCAGGGGGATGAATGGAAAACAGCATTTAATACGCCCGAAGGCCATTTTGAGTACTTGGTGATGCCTTTTGGACTCTCTAATGCTCCTTCTGTGTTCCAGTCCTTCATGCATGACATCTTCCGAGAATATCTGGATAAATTTATGATTGTGTATCTGGATGACATTTTGGTCTTTTCTGAGGACTGGGAGTCCCATGTGAAGCAGGTCAGGATGGTATTTCAGGTCCTGCGTGCTAATGCCTTATTTGTGAAGGGCTCTAAATGTCTCTTCGGATTACAGAAGGTTTCCTTTTTGGGTTTTATTATTTCTCCTTCTACTATTGAGATGGACCCAGTCAAGGTCCAGGCTATTCATGACTGGACTCAGCCTACATCTTTTAAGAGTCTTCAGAAGTTCTTGGGTTTTGCTAATTTTTACCGTCGCTTCATTGCTAATTTTTCTGGTGTGGTTAAACCCTTGACGGATTTGACCAAGAAGGGTTCTGATGTGACTAATTGGTCTCCTGCGGCCGTGGAAGCCTTTCGGGAGCTGAAGCACCGGTTTTCTTCGGCTCCAGTTTTATGTCAGCCTGATATCTCTCTTCCTTTTCAGGTCGAGGTTGATGCTTCTGAGATTGGAGCAGGGGCTGTTTTGTCGCAGAGAAGCTCTGATTGCTCTGTGCTGAAGCCTTGTGCTTTCTTTTCAAGAAAGTTTTCGCCTGCCGAGCGGAATTATGATGTTGGTAATCGGGAGTTGTTGGCTATGAAGTGGGCATTTGAGGAGTGGCGACATTGGCTCGAGGGAGCTAAGCATCGTGTAGTGGTCTTGACTGATCACAAAAATCTGATTTATCTCGAGTCGGCCAAGCGGCTGAATCTTAGACAGGCTCGTTGGTCGTTGTTTTTCTCCCGTTTCGATTTCGTGGTCTCGTACCTGCCTGGTTCGAAGAACGTGAAGGCTGATGCTCTTTCTAGGAGTTTTGTGCCTTACTCTCCGGGAGTTTCAGAGCCGGCTGGTATCCTCAGAGAGGGAGTGATTTTGTCTGCCATTTCCCCAGATTTGCGACGAGTGCTGCAGAGATTTCAGGCGGATAGACCTGACCGTTGCCCACCAGAGAGACTGTTTGTCCCAGATAGATGGACCAGCAGAGTTATTTCCGAGGTTCATTCTTCGGTGTTGGCAGGCCATCCTGGGATTTTTGGTACCAGAGATTTGGTGGCTAGGTCCTTCTGGTGGCCTTCCTTGTCGCGGGATGTGCGTTCCTTTGTGCAGTCCTGTGGGATTTGTGCTCGGGCTAAGCCTTGCTGTTCTCGTGCCAGCGGTTTGCTTTTGCCTTTGCCTGTCCCGAAGAGGCCTTGGACGCACATTTCCATGGATTTTATTTCAGATCTTCCAGTCTCTCAGAGAATGTCTGTCATCTGGGTGGTGTGTGATCGTATTTCCAAAATGGTCCATTTGGTGCCCTTGCCTAAGTTGCCTTCTTCCTCCGATTTGGTTCCTCTATTTTTTCAGAATGTGGTTCGCTTGCACGGCATCCCTGAAAATATTGTGTCTGACAGAGGATCCCAGTTTGTGTCCAGATTTTGGCGGATCTTTTGTGCTAAGATGGGCATTGATTTGTCTTTTTCGTCGGCCTTCCATCCTCAGACGAATGGCCAAACCGAGCGAACTATTCAGACCTTGGAAACTTATTTAAGATGTTTTGTTTCTGCTGATCAGGATGATTGGGTGACTTTTTTGCCATTGGCCGAGTTTGCCCTTAATAATCAGGCTAGTTCTGCTACTTTGGTTTCGCCTTTTTTCTGCAATTCTGGTTTTCATCCTCGTTTTTCCTCGGGTCAGGTTGAGCCTTCTCACTGTCCTGGGGTGGATTCTGTGGTGGATAGGTTGCAGCAGATTTGGAACCATGTGGTGGACAATTTGAAGTTGTCACAGGAGAAGGCTCAGCGCTTTGCAAACCGCCGTCGCGGTGTGGGTCCCCGACTTCGTGTTGGGGATTTGGTATGGCTGTCTTCTCGGTATGTTCCTATGAAGGTCTCCTCTCCTAAATTCAAGCCTCGCTTCATCGGTCCTTATAAGATTTTGGAAATCCTTAACCCGGTGTCATTTCGTTTGGACCTCCCAGCATCGTTTGCCATTCATAACTTGTTCCATAGGTCTTTGTTGCGGAGGTATGTGGTGCCTGTGGTTCCTTCTGTGGAGCCCCCTGCCCCGGTGCTGGTTGAGGGCGAATTGGAGTACGTGGTGGAGAAGATCTTGGATTCTCGTATTTCTAGACGGAGGCTTCAGTATTTGGTTAAGTGGAAGGGCTATGGTCAGGAGGATAATTCCTGGGTTGTCGCCTCTGATGTTCATGCGGCCGATTTGGTTCATGCCTTCCATGTGGCTCATCCTGATCGCCCTGGGGGTTTTGATGAGGGTTCGGTGACCCCTCCTCAAGGGGGGGTACTGTTGTGAACTCTGTTTTTAGGCTCCCTCTTGTGGCCACAAGTGGTACTGTGTGAGTGCTGTCTTTGGGCTCCCTCTGGTGGCTCTTTGTGTCATTCTGCAGGTCTGAGGCTGGATCAGCTGTCTCGTTATCTGTTAGCTGGTTTCCTATTTAGCTCACCTGGACTGTCAGTTGTTACCTGCTGTCGATGTATTCAGTGCTATTTTGATTTCTCCTGAATTCCCTCGCTATCAGTCTCGCCAAGAGAAGCTAAGTTTCTGTTTGGTTATTTTTTGCTCATCAGTGTTCAATGTGTTTCTTGGTTATTTATTTGTCCTTGTCCAGCTTGCTAATATGTGATTTCGTTGCTTGCTGGTAGCTCTAGGGTGCTGAGTTTCTCCCCTCACACCGTTAGTTGGTGTGGGGGTTCTTGAATTCTCAGCGTGGATATTTTGTATAGGGTTTTTTACTGACCGCACAGTTCCCTGTCTGTCTTCTGCTATCTAGTATAAGTGGGCCTCATTTGCTGAATCTGTTTTCATTTCTGCGTTTGTATTTTCCCCTTACCTCACCGTTATTATTTGTTGGGGGCTTCCTATATCTTTGGGGTCATTTCTCTGAGGCAAGTGAGGTCTTACTTTCTCTATAGGGGTAGCAAGTTTCTCAGGCTGCGTCGAGACGTCCAGGAATTTAGGCACGTTCACCGGCTACCTTTAGTGTGTTTGGTTAGGATCAGGTTTTGCGGTCAGTCCAGTTACCACCTCCCTAGAGCTTGTTCTATGTTCAGTAACTTAGCTAGTCCAATCTGTGATCCTCAGCCACTAAGGATCATAACAGGTAACCATACGAAAACGTTACCCTTTGCCTCTGATTCCCGGATTACTGGAAAGAGTCCGCCATGCTAAGGTGTTCTCTAAACTGGATCTTAATGGGGCTTATAATTTGGTGCGTATTCGTCCAGGGGATGAGTGGAAGACAGCATTCAGATGCCGGTATGGACACTTTGAATCTCTTGTGATGCCCTTCGGGCTTTGTAACGCCCCTGCAACGTTTCAACACCTTGCTAATGACATTTTCAGAGATTTGTTGGACCAGTTTGTAGTGATCTATTTGGACGATATACTAACCTTTTCTGACTCTCTGCAGGAACATGAAGAACATGTCAAAACTGTTTTAAGACATCTGAAAGAGAACCATCTGTATATTAAGCCGGAGAAATGCGAGTTCCATCGTTCTGAGATACAGTTCTTAGGTTATATCATCTCTCCCCAGGGGCTGAACATGGAATCTGGTAAGATTCAGGCTATCCTAGACTGGCCGGTACCCAAGAATGTTAAGGAGGTCCAACGTTTTATTGGTTTTGCAAATTTCTACAGATGCTTCATTCGAAATTTTTCTGATATTGTCCGTCCCATTACTTCCTTGACAAAGAAGGAAAAGCCCTTTAAGTGGTCATCACAGGCTCAAGAAGCTTTTGATCGGCTTAAGATCTGTTTCACATCAGCACCGCTGTTGATACACCCAGATCCAACACTTTCTTTCATTGTGGAGGTGGACGCTTCTGATAATGCTTTGGGGGCTATTCTCTCCCAAAGAACTGGAGAGAAGGGTCTGCTACATCCTTGTGCTTTCTTTTCCCGTAGACTAACCTCAGCAGAGAAGAATTACGACGTGGGAGACAAGGAATTGCTGGCTATTATTGCAGCTTTCAAACAATGGAGGCATCATCTGCAAGGAGCTGCACAACAGATCATAGTGCCAACTGACCATCGCAATTTAGAGTTCCTTAGATTCGCTAGATGTCTTTCTCCTCGTCAGGCTCGTTGGAACTCATTTTTAAATCAATTTAACTTTGTTATCTCATACCGTCCAGGTTCTCGTAATGGGAAGGCTGATGCTTTATCCCGAATCCATGCTGCGGATTCCGTACCTGGAGCCCCGTCCAAGACCATTCTATCTGATGCCAATTTCATCGGAGTTATCCACGATCAGGACTTGTGGAAGGAGTGCAGGGAGGCCTATGACGGTGATGTATTTCTGGCCAACCCACCTGTGGATATTAATCTTGTCTTTAAGGGTGGCATGTGGTTCAGAGATCGACGTAGCTATGTCCCTGAGGTCGTCCATCTGCAGATCCTCAAGTTGGTACATGACTCCAAGTTGGCTGGTCACAGGTGGGTACAGAAGACACAAGAGTTCCTGAGCCGATTCTTCTGGTGGCCAACTTGCCTGAAGGATACCAAGGACTATATTCTCTCTTGCGAGGTATGTGCTCGTTACAAGACTCCTCATGTGGCACCTACGGGTCTTCTACAACCATTACCTGTTCCGTCCCGCCCTTGGGGGTCTATATCAATGGACTTTATTGTGGAGCTGTCTACATCGGGGTGCATGAATGCAATTATGGTGGTAGTTGATCGCCTGACTAAAGCTGCTCATTTTGTTCCATGCACCGGCCTCCCCTCAGCTAAAGATACAGTGAACTTGGTTATACAGAATGTCTTTCGGTTGCATGGGGTTCCGGATGAGATCATCTCTGACCATGGATTACAGTTCACTTCAAGATTCTGGAAGGGGTTTTGCTCTGCACTCAATATTAATGTCTGTCTCTCTTCCGCTTACCATCCCCAGACAAATGGTCAGACTGAGCGTACCAACCAGACGCTGGAACAATATCTAAGATGCTATGTCAGCCATCTCCAGGATGATTGGTTGGAGTTGCTGCCGTTAGCCGAATTTTCATATAACAATTCTCAGAGTGCCTCCACTAAATTTACACCTTTCTTTGCCAATCTGGGTTATCATCCGTGTATCTTACCTAGGTCTCCAATTAATTATCCGGTTCCCGCAGTGGAGGAAAGGCTGACTGCGATGAGGCAAAATCTGGAGGTTCTGAAGGAATCCCTGACCACAGCTCAAGAACGTTATAAGAGATCGGCTGATAGATTCCGTAAACCTGCACCCATGTCCAAGGTAGGAGATTCCGTGTGGTTAGCAACTAAGAATCTGAAGTTAAACGTTCCTTCACAAAAACTTGGACAGAAATTCATTGGCCCTTTCAAGATCAACAGTATTGTGAGCTCTGTGGCCTGCCGGCTGAAGCTGCCTAGGACTATGAAGGTACACCCAGTTTTTCATGTATCTTTACTAAAGCCTGTATCTCCTAATACCTTTCAGGGACATGTTGTGCCACCTCCTCAGCCTGTGGTGATTGATGGGCAAGAACAATTTGTGGTGGAGGAAATTGTTGATTCCAGGAGTCGCAGGAATTGGCTCCAATATCTGATAAGATGGCAGGGATATACCCCTGAGGAAGACTCTTGGGAACCTGTGGAAAACATCAATGCCCAACAGAAGATTTCTCGTTTTCATCAGAGATTCCCTGAGAAACCAGGTCCAGGATCGTCCTGAGGCCGCTTCTAAAGAGGGAGTAATGCCAGGACTCTGAACATTTTTTATTACCTTTTTGTGCATTACTGCCCTTTTCCAAGATGGCGTCTTTGGTCTCATGTGCACTGTGTCTTCCTGCTATAAAACTCCACCCCAGCCTTCAGTCTATGCTAGAGTATTCTGCCTTGCATCCAGCTCCTGACCTCTGGTGATTCCCTGGCTATATACCTGCTCCTGTGAACCTGTGGGGTTACCCTGCTACTCTGCTCTGAGTTCCTGCTGCATACACCAGTTCCAGTAATCCTCCTTCATCTGCTGCTCGTGTTTGCTTCCATCTGCATTTGCTGGACATGTAAGCTGTTTCTGCTCTGCAAGAGACTATTACCCAGACCTCCCTGGTTGAGCTAAGATATTATTTTAACTGCCTTATAAGCATATCTATCTGTGTTTTGGACTAAGCAAGGACTTATTCGTGTCAAGTATCCTCAAAAATAATTGTGCTTCATAGGCTTTCTGCGTGATTGCATTTTCCTCTGAAGTTTCCTATAGACTGCTGAGCAGCATTTGATATTTGCACCAAGTGTTGTGGACTTGAGTTTCTCTCTGCACCTGTTTGAATCACCGTGTGATAATATAGACTTTACCACTTATAAAACTGTGTCCTGTAGTTGCCTTGTTCCACGCAAAGAGTCTCCTGAGTTATCCCCTATAATTATTACAACCACTATGAAACAAGGATTTTAATGGATTTGTCTAGTGTTGAGCGATACCGTCCGATACTTGAAAGTATCGGTATCGGAAAGTATCGGCCGATACCGGCAAAGTATCGGATCTAATCCGATACCGATACCCGATACCAATACAAGTCAATGGGACTCATGTATCGGACGGTATTCCTGATGGTTCCCAGGGTCTGAAGGAGAGGAAACTCTCCTTCAGGCCCTGGGAACCATATTAATGTGTAAAAGAAAGAATTAAAATAAAAAATATTGCTATACTCACATCTCCGACGCAGCCTGGACTTCAGCGAGGGAAATTTTAAAATGCGCGCGTGTCCTGCCTCCCGTGACGTCACGGCTTGTGATTGGTCGCGTCGCCCATGTGACCGCGACGCGACCAATCACAACGCCGGAACGTAATTTTAAAATCCTGAAGGACCTAAAATTACGTCACGGCTTGCTGTGATTGGTCGCGTCGCGGTCACATGGGCGGCGCGCGACCAATCACAAGCCGGGACTTCAAGTAAGGAAGTTAAAGCGCGAATTTTAAGCAAACAACGCTGCCGGTTCCCTCGCTGAAGTCCAGGCTGCGTCGGAGAGGTGAGTATAGCAATATTTTTTATTTTAATTCTTTATTTTACACATTAATGTTGTTTCGATACCGATACCCGATACCACAAAAGTATCGGATCTCGGTATCGGAATTCCGATACAGCAAATATCGGCCGATACCCGATACTTGCGGTATCGGAATGCTCAACACTAGATTTGTCGGAATCTAGTGTTTCAAGCTGGAGATTTACTTCCCCTTTTTCTTTCTGTTGTGGACAGCGCCTCTGATCTAGGCACCTTCTTGCGTGAATTTCATTCTGAGTCAATCAAGACTTTTGTTCCTGAGCAAGCTTGCACACAAGGACTTCTGCTTCAAACAGGTGAGCTGAATTTTTCCCCTTCCCTTTTTTCCTTTGCATACATATCTATCTATCTATCTATCTATCTATCTATCTATGTATGTATCCATCCCATATCTATCTATCTACTGTATCTATCTAACTGTCTATCAATCTATTAGTATTCAATGACCTTCGTCTCGATCTTGAGCCTTGGCAAATTGGTGGATGAACGCTCTGCAAGGAGACAGATCTGTGCAAGCCTGGATAGTACCACCAGGGTGTTCTTCACATGTATCTTGATAGTATCAAGCCATCAGGTTGCTTTTCTTCCTCTTCACTTTGTTTTCTCTATTCTTCCAACCATGATGTCCTTCTCCAGTGATTGCTCTCTTCATATGATGTATCCAAAGTAGGCAAGTCTTAGCTTGGTAATCCTTGCTTCAAGTGATAAAATCTGGCTTGGTTTGTTCCAAAATTGATTTCTTCTTTCCATCCGTGGTACTGATAATATCCTTCTCCAGCACCACATTTTGATGACGTCGATTCATCTTCTGTCATGTTCCCACAGAAAAGACCAAACTATGTACTAGCCGTGTCTTCATCACCAGTGAAATGTTCCTCAATTTGAAGACCTTGTCCAGTGACTTCATTGTTGATTTGCCCATAGCTATTCTCCTATTGACATACATCCAGTGTAGTCTCTGCATTTTGAGTGATAATCGATCAGGGTAGGTTGAAGTCCTTCATGACTTACAGTTAATTTCCATCCATCTTAATTGTGCCCCGGTCCTACCTGGCAGTAATCAATATCTTTGTCTTCTTTGTGAGTAGGAGTCCCATGTTTAAGCTTTCCATCCTTTATTCTATCTACTTGTTGATAGCAATGTTGTATTGTCTGTGTATTTATCTATCTACAAATCTCTAAACGTGACTACCATAGGGCCATACATTGCCATGAACACTCATGTATCTACCGTTAATGGTAGTCAACAGTAGGAATCCAGTTTTAATGGATCACAATGAAAGGATTCTGTGTGAACATGTTGAAACAACTATTTTTTTCTCTTTCACTCACTGATATTTGCCCCTTGTTGGCCATTGTGACTACTGTCAATGTCTCCCAATGATGCTCTGCCATCCTGCTGTGATGGTTAGAAAGCGGTAGGCTGCAACCCCATCTTGGAACGTGGAGTAATCCGCCCTGGAGCTAATTACTAGACGAGCTGCACCACACTTCTATTATGTGTTCTAGGAGTATCTCCCTAAAATTTAATTCCTCCTTCCCAGCTGTTCACACTGTCGCTTGCTATCATTTTGGCATTTCTCTGCACCCATCTTACATTAGTAAATTCCGCCATGAGAAGAAGCCGTTATCTCCATATTCTATGAAACAGACATTTTCTAATTAGTTTTCTACATCTGATCTTGTGATACTCCACATTGTTTAATGACGGATTATCAAATTTTCTGGATTGTCAGAAGTCAATATTAGCACCATACCGCCCAGCACACCAGCACTAATGGCAAATGTTTAAATCTCACGCTTATCTAATTAAGGGTTAACTGTCAGAATATATTGACTTTAGGGGTAACCCCGCATCAGTGATCACACTTCTGCAGGTAAAAGACAACTGGCATTTAAATGGCAAAAACTAATGAGCTTGAACGTTCACAAAAATTTTGATGCATCTGTCATACCCAGTTGGTACAGGGCAAAAACTGATCTTTTTGATGTGATTAAAGGGGTTGCGCACTTTTGGAATAAACTTTTTTAAATGCATGTATTTGTGGCTAGAAATAATTTTTCTATTTTGGTTTCATTACAAATTTTGCAGGCTCTTTGTTTACCTGCACATTCAGCGTTGATGTGGTCTGTAGTCAGCTGAGAAGAGCTAAAAAAAAGGAATTTAAAAGAGTTACAAACTCTCATATTGGACAAGCTCACTGACTGATTCCCAGTTAACTCATTTTGTAGCCAGTAATAGAAAGAGCAACACAGAGGCTATTGTAGAAAGCAAATAATGCAAAATTTGCAATGTGGCCCAATATATAAAAAAAAAAGTAAAAAAAGGATAATTGTCCCCAAAGATGGACAACCTCTTTAATAACTAATATTTTAAGGTAAAAAGAACTAATGTATATTTTTTAAATCTCATAATAGATTACTATACGTGATGGACTTTAATGTGAGTTTTACTATTCCACCAGGACACATCTAGGGATGCCATGAGTGACAGCTTAGCCATGGAATTCATGGGTGTGCTGAGCTGTTAACTTTGTGAATGGGATAGGTCATCCAATTCAAGGTCAGTGGCATGATGGAATATCCCCATGCAAATTAAGGATCATCAAGCAGCCCAATCAATCTGGGTTTGCTGAGTTTTCTGTAACCCTACATGGCTGATTGCTTGGCTTTTTCGATAACTGACAATGGTCAGACCATTGCCTGTCATAGCTTTGTTCGGTGGTGTGTGTTCCTTGTGCTCTGTGTTCTGCTGTTGACCCTTTGCCTTTGACGCACTCTAATCTTTGTTGCCTGACCTCAGACTTTGCCTTTGACTATTCTTTTGTGTTGCCCCTTTGCCTTTGGCGCACTCTAATCTTTGTTGCCTGACCTCAGACTTTGCCTTTTGACTAGTCGTTTGTGTTGCCCCTTTGAATTTGCCCCTTTGCATTTGATGTCCTCTCCAGGTATTTAGCCTTGGACTTTTTGACTCCTCTGTCTCATGGCTTGCTCATGAGAAGTGACTAGTCAGCGTCACACTAAATATGTTTTTTATTGCGCCCCCACTTGTGGCAGCTACAGGAAGACAGAATTTTATCATGTGGCACTAGTACAACAGAGGCACACCAAAGGCCCTGCGGGGCTCCTATGAGAAGACTTTGCTTACCTGTATCCTACCGACTACACTTTAACTCCATATGCTTTGCTTTCAAACTAAAAATTAAAAAGCAAACAATCACAGAATCATTATGCCTCAGTCTTCTGCTGGGAGATCACTACCCAACCATCCACACTGTAATATTGTAGTTTGTGTATATTACTAACATATAAAACCATGGTGTCTTCAGCACCATGGACAGAAGCCTCAAATTCCAAATCAACATCATAGAGCAGAAGATAGACTATCAGTCTGAAGATTTTGAAGACGGTTTTGAAGACAGATAACTATGAGGATAGAACATTCTGGGATGGAATATTTAATTATTATTAAACTAAATATTCAGCCCTGATAAAATAAAAAAGCCTATACTCACCTACGTGCCGGCTCCGTTTCCAGTTGTTGCTCCAGGTGTTGGCATTCGTGGTCCTGGGGCTGTGAAGTGGTGGAACGACACATAAAGCCCAGCACCCAATCAGCGCTGGCTTCATGGCCTCCACCTTCGGACAAACTGAATATGAAGAGGAAGTCCAGGATGAGCTGCAGCCCTGGCTTCCTCTTCATGTTCAGTTCATACGAAGGTGGGAACAGTGACGCCAGTGCTGATTGGGCAGTGGGAATCACGTGTCACAACACCACATCACAGCCCTGGGGAGAGCGAGTGCAGAAAGAAGGAATGGCGCCGGCACGGGACGTGAGTATAGGCTTTATTATTTTATTGGGGCCGAACATTTGGTTAAGAAGGGGTTGTCCTAGTAGTGGACAAATCCTTTAAAGATAGAGCATTCTAGAGATAAAGTAATCTAAAGATAGAACATTCTAACGATAGAGTATTCTATAGCTAGAGCACTCTAAAGACAGAGCATGCAAAGAGAGAGTATTCAAAAGAAAAACAATCTCAAGATAGAGAATTCAAAAGTTAGAGCAATCTTAAGATCTGGAGAAAGAATATTTTCTAAACAGAACATGTTGTTGATATAAGATCCTGAAGATAAAATATTCTGAAGATACAATATTCTTAAAATGGAACATTCATTCAATAAAGCTTTCCGAAGATAGAAAAATCTGGGATAAGACATACTGAAGATAGAATATTCTGTGCATAGAGGAATCTGAAGATAGAACATTATGTGGATAGAACATTCTGAACAAGTGACAAAGAATGTATAATTGGTGGAGGAATGTTGAACTTGATGGACCTAGGTCTTTTTTCAAGCTATGTAACTTTGCAACTACAGTATATATATGGATTTGAATGATAGTACTGTGTGAGCATTATATGATAGTATAATTTGTATACTATATCGAGATATTATTTGGGTGCTGAATACCCATATTTTGTGCACGTTGTGTGCGGGTATTCCATGTTCATTCTATAGAAGTTTTATTTGTATTGTGTAGTGTACTTACAACACAGTGTTTATGTGGAGAGGATACCTCGTGGATGGAAGATTCTGAAGGTACAGTATGCTGAGGATAGAAAACTCTGAAAATAGAATATTCTCAGGATAGAACATTCTGTAGATAGAATATTCAGAGGGTAGAGCATTCTGAAGATAGAATATTTTCAGGATAGAGCATTCCGAAGATAGAATATTCTGAGGGTAGAGCAATCTGAATGTAGAATATTCTGAGGGTAGAGCAATCTGAAGGTAGAATAATCTGATTGTAGAGCATTCTGAAGATAGAATATTCTGAGGGTAGAGCATTCTGAAGATAGAATGTTCTGAGGGTAGATCATTCTGAAGATAGAATATTCTGAGGGTAGAGCATTCTGAAGGTAGAATATTCTGAGAGTAGAACATTCTGAAGATAGAATATTCTGAGGGTATAGCATTCTGAAGGTAGAATATTCTGAGGGTAGAGCATTCTGAAGGTAGAATATTCTGAGGGTTGAGAATTCTGAGGGTAGAGCATTCTGAGAATAGAGCATTCTGAAGATTCTGTGCATGGTAGATCTTGAAGGCAGAATACTCTGTGAATATGACATTCTGAAGATAAGGCATTTTTGTTTAGAACATTCTGATACTGGAAAGTTGTGTGAAAAGAATAATCCAAAGTTAGAAGATTCAAAAGGTAGAGAATTATGTGTACAGTAAATCCTGAATGTTGAACATTTTAAGGATAGTAAATCATAAAGACTGAATATTCTGTGGATAAAAAATTCTGAAACTAGAATATAATTTGGATAGAGCATCCTGAAGATATCACATTCTGTGGATACACATCCTGACAGAAGTTATGTCGCTTATCCATGTTATGGAAAGAAAAGCTTATAAACTGACATTAAATTCATCCATTGGTTACATAAATTATTCTTTTGAAAGCTGAAACCCTCCAAAATGTGGTTTAGGTTAAGAAAATAAATTGGCATCAATGCAGAAATATTGATCAGTTAATGGACACAGAATGGTCAGATTTTGGCAAGACAAAAGTTTTGTCGCCTGGTCATATAATGCATATAATGGCTGGCACCTTTAATGTGTTTCAGCATCAAGTACAAAGAATTAAAAAAAGATTTGAAGAGACTGGATATGTGTTTGACAAGTCCAGGTCCGGCAGACCCCGCAAGACAACTGCTCAGGAGGAATGTTTGTTGGTTAGAAAATCCAAAGCAAACCCCTGTTCCACTGCAGCAGAGCTCCAACAGGCCTGGTCACCTCAAGTCCCTGTGTCAACTAGAACAGTTTGTAGGATTCTGTCTCTAAATGGCCTCCATGGTCAAATCAGTGCCCAGAAGTCAGCACTAAACAAAAGGCAAATTAAAAAAAAACGGGTGGCATTTGCAAAGTCCCACAGCCTACTAAACAGATGGACGCTGGAAAAGTGGCAGAAAGTGGATTTCTCTGATGAATCTTCAGTAGAATTACACCACAGCCGCCGCAAATAGTGCAGGAGACCTACTGGAGCCCGTATGGATCCAAAATACACCCAGAAAACAGTTAAATTTGGTGGTGGAAAGATCATGGTTGGGGTTACATTCAGTATGGGGGTGTGCAAAACATTTGCAAGGTGGAAGGCAATATCAATAGTCTAAAATATCAAGAAGTATTAGTTACCTCTTATATTCCAAATCATAAAAGGGTCAAATTCTGCAGCAGGATGGTGCTCCATCTCATACATCCATCTCTACAACAAAGTTCCTCCAGGCAAAAAAGATCAAGGTGCTCAAGGACTGGCCAGCCCAGTCACCAGACATGAACATCATTGAACATGTTTGGGGTAGGATGAAAGAGGAAGCTTGGAAGACAAAACCAAAGAATCTAGATGAACTCTGGGAGGCATGTAAGATTGCATTCTTTGCTATTTCTGATGACTTCATTAATAAATTGTATGAATCATTGTTGAACCGCATGGTGTTGTGAAATTGGATTCTGGGCTCCCCCGGTGGCCACTGGTGGAATTGAACTTGTGTGCATCATCCTCTCTGTTCACCTGTTCCCATCAGGATGTGGGAGTCTCTATATAACCTTGCTCCTCTGTCAGTTTCATGCCGGTCAACAATGTAATCAGAAGCCTTTCTTTGCATGTTCCTGCTACTAGACAACTCCCAGCTAAGTTGGACTTTCGTCCTTGTTTGTTTTTGCATTTTGTTCCAGTTCACAGCTGCTGTTTCGTTACTGTGTCTGGAAAGCTCTTGTGATCTGAAATTGCCACTCTGGTGTTATGAGTTAATACTAGAGTCTTAAAGTAATTTCTGGATGGTGTTTTGATAGGGTTTTCAGCTGACCATGAAAGTGCCCTTTCTGTCTTCCTGCTATCTAGTAAGCGGACCTCGATTTTGCTAAACCTATTTTCATACTACGTTTGTCATTTCATCTTAAATCACCGCCAATATATGTGGGGGCCTCTGTCTGCCTTTTGGGGAAATTTCTCTAGAGGTGAGCCAGGACTGTATTTTCCTCTGCTAGGATTAGTTAGTCCTCCGGCTGGCGCTGGGCGTCTAGGGATAAAACGTAGGCACGCTACCCGGCCACTGTTAATTTAGGTTTAGTTCATGGTCAGTTTAGATTCCATCTTCCAAGAGCTAGTTCTTATATATGCTGGGCTATGTTCTCTCGCCATTGAGAATCATGACAGTTTGACCGGCCAAAAAGGGTTAAATTATTGGCTGAGAAAGGAGAGAAAAAAGAAGTCTGCTGAAATTTTTTTTTTTTTTTTCTCTAGTTCTGAGTGTGCTCATAATTGAATCACTTGCTAGTCTGCCTATACTGCAGCCTTCCTCTCTTTCTCTCCTTCTAATCCTTGAATGGCTCTGTGTTCACCTGTTTGAAATGGATCTTCAGAGTGTAGCTACAGGTTTGAATAATCTCGCCACGAAGGTACAAAATTTGCAAGATTTTGTTGTTCATGCACCTATGTCTGAACCTAGAATTCCTTTGCCTGAATTTTTTTCAGGGAATAGATCTTGCTTTCAAAATTTTAAAAATAATTGCAAATTGTTTTTGTCCCTGAAGTCTCGCTCTGCCGGAGATCCTGCACAGCAGGTCAGGATTGTAATTTCCTTGCTCCGGGGCGACCCTCAAGATTGGGCTTTTGCATTGACACCAGGGGATCCTGCGTTGCTCAATGTGGATGCGTTTTTTCTGGCCTTGGGGTTGCTTTATGAGGAACCTCATTTAGAGCTTCAGGCAGAAAAAGCTTTGATGTCCCTATCTCAGGGGCAAGATGAAGCTGAAATATACTGCCAAAAATTCCGTAAATGGTCTGTGCTTACTCAGTGGAATGAGTGCGCCCTGGCGGCGATTTTCAGAGAAGGTCTCTCTGATGCCATTAAGGATGTTATGGTGGGGTTCCCTGTGCCTGCGGGTCTGAATGAGTCCATGACAATGGCTATTCAGATCGATAGGCGTCTGCGGGAGCGCAAACCTGTGCACCATTTGGCGGTGTCTACTGAGAAGACGCCAGAAAATATGCAATGTGATAGAATTCTGTCCAGAAGCGAGCGGCAGAATTTTAGACGAAAAAATGGGTTGTGCTTCTATTGTGGTGATTCAACTCATGTTATATCAGCATGCTCTAAGCGTACTAAGAAGCTTGACAAGTCTGTTTCAATTAGCACTTTACAGTCTAAGTTTATTCTATCTGTGACCCTGATTTGTTCTTTATCATCTATTACCGCGGACGCCTATGTCGACTCTGGCGCCGCTTTGAGTCTTATGGATTGGTCCTTTGCCAAACGCTGTGGGTATGATTTGGAGCCTTTGGAAGCTCCTATACCTCTGAAGGGGATTGACTCCACCCCATTGGCTAGTAATAAACCACAATACTGGACACAAGTAACTATGCGTATTAATCCGGATCACCAGGAGATTATTCGCTTTCTGGTGCTGTATAATCTACATGATGTTTTGGTGCTAGGATTGCCATGGCTGCAATCTCATAACCCAGTCCTCGACTGGAAAGCTATGTCTGTGTTAAGCTGGGGATGTAAAGGGACTCATGGGGACGTACCTTTGGTTTCCATTTCATCATCTATTCCCTCTGAGATTCCTGAATTCTTGTCTGACTATCGTGACGTTTTTGAAGAACCCAAGCTTGGTTCACTACCTCCGCACCGGGAGTGCGATTGTGCCATAGATTTGATCCCGGGTAGTAAATACCCTAAGGGTCGTTTATTTAATCTGTCTGTGCCTGAACACGCTGCTATGCGAGAATATATAAAGGAGTCCTTGGAAAAGGGACATATTCGTCCTTCGTCATCTCCCTTAGGAGCCGGTTTTTTCTTTGTGTCTAAGAAAGATGGCTCTTTGAGGCCGTGTATTGATTATCGGCTTTTGAATAAAATCACGGTTAAATATCAATATCCGTTACCACTGCTGACTGATTTGTTTGCTCGTATAAAGGGGGCCAAGTGGTTCTCTAAGATTGATCTCCGTGGGGCGTATAATTTGGTGCGAATCAAGCAGGGGGATGAGTGGAAAACCGCATTTAATACGCCCGAGGGCCACTTTGAGTATTTGGTGATGCCTTTTGGTCTTTCAAATGCCCCTTCAGTCTTCCAGTCCTTTATGCATGACATTTTCCGCGATTATTTGGATAAATTTATGATTGTGTATCTGGATGATATTCTGATTTTTTCGGATGACTGGGACTCTCATGTCCAGCAGGTCAGGAGGGTTTTTCAGGTTTTGCGGTCTAATTCCTTGTGTGTGAAGGGTTCTAAGTGCGTTTTTGGGGTTCAAAAGATTTCCTTCTTGGGATACATTTTTTCCCCCTCTTCCATCGAGATGGATCCTGTCAAGGTTCAGGCTATTTGTGATTGGACGCAACCCTCTTCTCTTAAGAGTCTTCAGAAATTTTTGGGCTTTGCTAACTTTTATCGTCGATTTATTGCTGGTTTTTCTGATGTTGTTAAACCATTGAGTGATTTGACTAAGAAGGGTGCTGATGTTGCTGATTGGTCCCCTGATGCTGTGGAGGCCTTTCGGGAGCTTAAGCGCCACTTTTCTTCCGCCCCTGTGTTGCGTCAGCCTGATGTTGCTCTTCCTTTTCAGGTTGAGGTCGACGCTTCTGAAATCGGAGCTGGGGCGGTGTTGTCGCAGAGAAGTTCCGACTGCCCCGTGATGAGACCTTGTGCTTTTTTTTCCCGTAAATTTTCGCCCGCCGAGCGGAATTATGATATTGGGAATCGGGAGCTTTTGGCCATGAAGTGGGCTTTTGAGGAGTGGCGTCACTGGCTTGAGGGGGCCAGACATCAGGTGGTGGTATTGACTGACCACAAAAATTTAATTTACCTTGAGTCTGCCAGGCGCCTGAATCCTAGACAGGCGCGCTGGTCGTTGTTTTTCTCTCGGTTTAATTTTGTGGTGTCATACCTACCGGATTCTAAGAATGTTAAGGCGGATGCCCTTTCTAGGAGTTTTGAGCCTGACTCCCCTGGTAATTCTGAGCCCACAGGTATCCTTAAGGATGGAGTGATATTGTCTGCCGTTTCTCCAGACCTGCGGCGGGCCTTGCAGGAGTTTCAGGCGGATAGACCTGATCGTTGCCCACCTGGTAGACTGTTTGTTCCTGATGATTGGACCAGTAGAGTCATCTCTGAGGTTCATTATTCTGCGTTGGCAGGTCATCCTGGAATCTTTGGTACCAGGGATTTGGTGGCAAGGTCCTTCTGGTGGCCTTCCCTGTCACGAGATGTGCGAGGCTTTGTGCAGTCTTGTGACGTTTGTGCTCGGGCCAAGCCTTGTTGTTCTCGGGCTAGTGGATTGTTGTTGCCCTTGCCTATTCCGAAGAGGCCTTGGACGCACATCTCGATGGATTTTATTTCGGATCTGCCTGTTTCTCAGAAGATGTCTGTCATCTGGGTGGTGTGTGACCGTTTCTCTAAGATGGTCCATTTGGTTCCCTTGCCTAAGTTGCCTTCTTCTTCCGAGTTGGTTCCTCTGTTTTTTCAAAATGTTGTTCGTTTGCATGGTATTCCGGAGAATATCGTTTCTGACAGAGGGACCCAATTCGTGTCTAGATTTTGGCGGGCATTCTGTGCTAGGATGGGCATAGATTTGTCTTTTTCGTCTGCTTTCCATCCTCAGACTAATGGCCAGACCGAGCGGACTAATCAGACCTTGGAGACATATTTGAGATGTTTTGTGTCTGCGGATCAGGATGATTGGGTTGCTTTTTTGCCATTGGCGGAGTTCGCCCTCAATAATCGGGCCAGCTCTGCCACCTTGGTGTCCCCGTTTTTCTGTAATTCGGGGTTTCATCCTCGATTTTCCTCCGGTCAGGTGGAATCTTCGGATTGTCCTGGAGTGGATGCTGTGGTGGAGAGGTTGCATCAGATTTGGGGGCAGGTAGTGGACAATTTGAAGTTGTCCCAGGAGAAGACTCAGCTTTTTGCCAACCGCCGTCGTCGTGTTGGTCCTCGGCTTTGTGTTGGGGACTTGGTGTGGTTGTCTTCTCGTTTTGTCCCTATGAGGGTTTCTTCTCCTAAGTTTAAGCCTCGGTTCATCGGCCCGTACAAGATATTGGAGATTCTTAACCCTGTGTCCTTCCGTTTGGACCTCCCTGCATCTTTTTCTATTCATAATGTTTTTCATCGGTCATTATTGCGCAGGTATGAGGTACCGGTTGTGCCTTCCGTTGAGCCTCCTGCTCCGGTGTTGGTTGAGGGTGAGTTGGAGTACGTTGTGGAAAAGATCTTAGACTCCCGTGTTTCCAGACGGAGACTCCAGTATCTGGTCAAATGGAAGGGATACGGTCAGGAGGATAATTCTTGGGTGACTGCCTCTGATGTTCATGCCTCCGATCTTGTCCGTGCCTTTCATAGGGCTCATCCTGATCGCCCTGGTGGTTCTGGTGAGGGTTCGGTGCCCCCTCCTTGAGGGGGGGGTACTGTTGTGAAATTGGATTCTGGGCTCCCCCGGTGGCCACTGGTGGAATTGAACTTGTGTGCATCATCCTCTCTGTTCACCTGTTCCCATCAGGATGTGGGAGTCTCTATATAACCTTGCTCCTCTGTCAGTTTCATGCCGGTCAACAATGTAATCAGAAGCCTTTCTTTGCATGTTCCTGCTACTAGACAACTCCCAGCTAAGTTGGACTTTCGTCCTTGTTTGTTTTTGCATTTTGTTCCAGTTCACAGCTGCTGTTTCGTTACTGTGTCTGGAAAGCTCTTGTGATCTGAAATTGCCACTCTGGTGTTATGAGTTAATACTAGAGTCTTAAAGTAATTTCTGGATGGTGTTTTGATAGGGTTTTCAGCTGACCATGAAAGTGCCCTTTCTGTCTTCCTGCTATCTAGTAAGCGGACCTCGATTTTGCTAAACCTATTTTCATACTACGTTTGTCATTTCATCTTAAATCACCGCCAATATATGTGGGGGCCTCTGTCTGCCTTTTGGGGAAATTTCTCTAGAGGTGAGCCAGGACTGTATTTTCCTCTGCTAGGATTAGTTAGTCCTCCGGCTGGCGCTGGGCGTCTAGGGATAAAACGTAGGCACGCTACCCGGCCACTGTTAATTGTGCGGCAGGTTTAGTTCATGGTCAGTTTAGATTCCATCTTCCAAGAGCTAGTTCTTATATATGCTGGGCTATGTTCTCTCGCCATTGAGAATCATGACAGCATGGATGCAGTCCTTGAAGCTCATGGAAGTCACACAAAATATTAAATATGACTCTAATAGCACCATAACTTCATTCACCAATGTTATGCAACATATATTTGTATTTTAAGTTACCGTATATACTCGAGTATAAGCCGAGATTTTCAGCCCACTTTTTTGGGCTGAAAGTGACCCTCTCGGCTTATACTCGAGTCATTGTCGGTGTGGGGTCGGCGGGTGAGGGGAGCGGCGGCTGTGATATACTTACCTGCTCCTGGCGCTGTCCCTGCATGTCCCATGGTCTCCGGGCAGCGCTTCCTGTGTTCAGCGGTCACGTGGTACCGCTCATTAAAGTAATGAATATGCATGCATCTTCATTACTCTAATGAGCGGTACATGATCGCTGAACATAGGAAGATGCCGCCGGATCCCGGAGACCATCTGACAGTGAGACGCTGCCAGGGACCACGCCAAGAGCAGGTGAGTATATCAGGGGAGGTGAGCATTGCGCGATAGTCACCTTCCTCGTTCCACCGCTGTGGGCTGCTTTGTCTTCCGTCCTCTGGCTGTGACTGTACAGGTCAGATGGCACGATGACGTGATTAGTGTGCGCGCCGCCCTCTGCCTGAACAGTCAGTGCCGAGGATGGAAGACAGAGCAGCGCGCAGCGATGGAACATGGAAGGTGACTATCGCAAGTGCCGGGGGCCTGAGCGAAGAGAGGTGAGTATGTGATTTTTTTTATTTTAATGGCAGCAACAGCAAATGGGGCAAATGTATGGAGCATCTTATGGGGCATATATGAGGAGCATCTTATGGGGCATATATGAGGAGCATCTTATGGGGCATAATGTGTGGAGCATCTCATGGGGCCACAATGTATGGAGCATCGTATGGGGCCATAATGTGTGGAGCATCTCATGGGGCCATAATGTGTGGAGCATCTTATGGGGCCATAATGTGTGGAGCATCTCATGGGGCCACAATGTATGGAGCATCATATGGGGCCATAATGTGTGGAGCATCTCATGGGGCCATAATGTATGGAGCATCGTATGGATTCCACAATGTATGGAGCATCGTATGGGGCCATAATGTGTGGAGCATCTCATGGGGCCATAATGTGTGGAGCATCTTATGGGGCCATCAACCTTTATGCAGCATTGTATGGGGCAAATGTTTCTATGGAGCATCTTATGGGGCCATTATTAACCTTTGTGCAGCATTATATGGGGTATATTTTAATGTGGAGCATCTTATGGGGCCCATCATGAACTGTATAGAGCATTATATGGGGCTCCTGATTCAATATGGATATTCAAAAACACTTAACCTACTGATGTCTCAATTAATTTTACTTTTATCGGTATCTATTTTTATTTTTGACGTTAACCGGTAACTGCTGCATTTCCCACTCTAGGCTTATACTCGAGTCAATAAGTTTTCCCAGTTTTTTGTGGCAAAATTAGGGGGGTCGGCTTATACTCGGGTCGGCTTATACTCGAGTATATACAGTAATTATTTGTTTGAATATCACATTACTTTCTGTGGGTGACAAAACTGTTGTCTTGCCAAAATCTGACCATTCTGTGTCGATTAACTGATGAATATTTCTGCATTGATGCCAATTTATTTTCTTAACCTAAACCACATTTCGGAGGGTTTCAGCTTTCAAAAGAATAATTTATACAACCAATGGATAAATTTAACGTCAGGTTATAAGCTTTTATTTACATAACATGGATAAGCAACATAACTTCTGTCAGGGAGTGTATAACGTTTTGCAGATAAAATATTCTGAAGGCAAAACATTCTGAAGATAGAGCTATCTAAGGGAAGGAAATTCAGATGCATAGAGCATTCTAAAACTAGGACATTACTTGGATAAAACATTTTGAAAATCGAACACTTTGTAGATGGAAAATAATGAACATAGAATATTCTGTGGAATATTTTAACATTCAGATTATAGAACATTCTGTAGATGATAAAAATTTAAACATAGGACATCAAGTGGATAGAACATGCTGAATATAGAATATTCTGCAGATAGAATATGTTGAAAAAAGAATATTTTGTGCATAGAAAATACTTAAGATAGAACATCCTGTGAAAAGAACATTTTGTATACAAATGTTCAGAAGAAAAAAAACATTTTGTGGATTGAAAGTTTTTAAGATAGAATATTCTTTGTATAAAACTTTCCAAATATTGCTCCACCATTGATTCTGGAAAATTACAATACCTTTTTCATAGTATATACATTTACCTAATGAGACATGGATTGGAGCAGATTCGACGACACAGAACATGAAAATCAAGCAGCCTTACTACCCATAGCAATATTGATCTCAGAGCTCTGGGGACCTCCTGGGTAATTAACAAGAAATTTGTAGCAGTGTGCAGAATGGTGGGGTCAGAGGGGAGGCTGTTACATGCTTACAAATCATCCCCTTCTCCAAGGATCATGGAAGAGACTCTTCTAGCATCGGCTCCTGTCTTTTATCTATGGAGATGAAATGTAGCGGGAACAATGGGCAGTAATTCTTGCATTCATTAAAGGGACTTGAAAAGAGAAACGTGAGAGGTTACATTTGTGGGGTATTCATTAGGGCTTACTAGAGCAATTTCCCACTTGTATGTTGCCAGTGTGCATATGTCACAATACTGCACAGTGAGTGTTATGGCTATGTAGAATTCAGTAATGAAAATCATTGGTAAGGGTAGTGTCCTGTCCAGGATTAATAAAATATTGCTTTCTACTTCTAGAAACAGTAATTCCTTATAGGATAAAATCTGCAAATCAGTCTATAATCTGTAGAACCTTAATATACCACCATATTATTTCCTATAGTAATAGGATTCATGCACACAGTCATATTACAGTTGTGTACGAGCCCTGAGTTGCTCGGAGCAATATGGCGGAGATATTTTGGGGCACAGATACTTACCATCATACCCACCTGAATGCAGATACCAGACAAGATCCCATAGAAACATAGACTCCAGACCAGAGTCTTTATAAATCCACATCAGGATAAGACCCCATAAATAAATGCATAAGTTAAAGGAGACCTCTGTGACTACGCCTATTTAGGAGGCTTTTCATTGCAGTATAATGTATTATCATTGCCTTGGGAGAAACTGAGTATGGGGTACTTAATTTATATGCCTTGCTATAAGGGAAAACAGCCCACCCTCCATAAATGTACATAGAGACCACTGTATCACCTAAACTAATAAAGACCCTAGACCAAACTCTCAACAAAATAAGTACAGAACTCAACATAGACTCCCTTAAGAAATGCAGACTCCAGGCCTCCTAAACGATTATAGACCCCACACCAGATCTCCTAAATAAATACAGACCCGTAATCAGACTCTTATACTATTATATACCCCCAGACCAGAGCAACTAAAAATATACAAACCCCAGGCCACGCTACCTAAACAAATACAGACCCTTAGACCAAGTCACCTAAATTAATATAGACCCCAGACCCGATCCCTAAACTTTTAACTTTTTCAGACATCAAAACTAATACAGACTCCAGAATAGATCCTTAAACTATTACATACTCCAGACCAGACTGCCTAGACTAATAAAAACCCTAAACCAGACCCCCTACATAACCTCAGACTCCAAACCACCTAAATAGCCCTTTCAGGAGCCCTTGGGGTCTTTGCGAGTCTCCCGCTATTTCCCAGGTCATTGAGAGTCTTCCAGTCTTTGAGAGTTTCCTGGTCTTTGAAAGGCTCCTGCTCTTTTAGAGTCTTTTGGCCTTAAATAGTCTCCAGGTCTTTAAGAGTCTCTCTTTCGTTGAGAGTCTCCTGGTCTTTGAGAGTTTCCCTGTCTTTGAGAGTCTGTTACTCTTTGAAAGTCTCCCGGTCTTTGAGATTTTGCTGGTCTTTGAGAGTTTCTCTCTCTTTGTACACATTCCTAATTACATATATTGGATGGTGTAACAGTGTCTCAAAAGATTGTACATTGATAACTCATGGTGAAATCCAGATGTGTTACATATGGGTCCTCCCTGACCACCAGGTTCAAAAAGCAATGCGGGGTTTAACTATTGATTGGATGCCTGCACAAAGGTACTGAGGTTTATAAAGAGAAGTTATAGAATTGTTGAAGATATCATAATTATGGTGTTGCATAGGAGAGGAAAGGGATTGCAGTATGACAAAGCTATGTTTGTAACAGGAACAGAATATTACTAATATCCACCTGAAGAAGACGGCGTACTCCATTGAAACGCATTGTGGTTTTACCCTAACTGGTGTCTGTGTTCTCCTTCTGCGCTCCTGAGACCGGCTATTCTGTTCCTGTTGCAAGCCTTTCTCCCCCGTTGTGGGGTATCCGGCTGGAGCTGCGGGGACCTGTGCACTTATTTCCTCCTCATTGGGACGGCCGCTAGCGCTCCTTCTACAAACCGCCATTTGTTGTTCTACAAAGCTATGTTTGAGGCATTTTTCATTTATTCTGATTTGTTGATTTGCTCTGCAGAATAATAAGCTGGGTGGATGCAGAGACATGATCTGTATTTGACCTGCTCAAGATTCACAATGACAAGCACAGTGGGAAGAATACGCGTACCCCGAACATCTAACTCAAAAGCTTAGAAATTACCCAATTGAGGAAACATGAGATATGAAAACATGTAATAACAGCAGCGCCACTCATATATTCTGCAGTCTAAGCCGGATAATATTGTTGACTTGATAATGGGTCATCAGTATGTATGGTGATACGTCTAAGGAGCCTACAAACACAAAATATCAAGTTCCTCTGAATTAACCATTTATCGTTCCCAGTAATAAATTAACTTTAACAAGCTAATGATGTCAAATACTTCCAGTGTTCATCCTCCCTAAGAGTTTAGCTGAAAGATGTCGTCCATCATTGAGGAACCTTCCAACCTCACCTTTTATCTTGTCCCTATCATGTCTAATATCCTTCTAAGGTTCTCCACCTAAACATGGTTCATAGAAGATAGAGAAAGACCTCCATGCCACTTCACTGCCATTGTTGTCTCTTCATTTATTGAAACCAATTTGCTGTTATCTATTCCATTACAAAAGACATGGTTGTTTAGCAACCAGAAATGACCAATATCTAAGAAGGATTCATTGGTAAATCGACCTTTAGGTGAGGACCTGAGTTCATCTAGACAGTCTGGTTGTTAACAACTATTGGATACAATGAATCCCAAGTATCTAAACTGTCAGACGTGACAAAGTGGATTGGCACTATCTTTCACGAAGCTCATTGGTAGATATACCTTGAATTGAATACCTGTTATCATGGATATGCTACTTAACAATTGATTCATAAGCCTGTGGTTCTTAGGAAATGGCAACATACATGTCTGGACACACTTCTACTATTTTTGCCCGCTGAGCAGTGTGGCAGCGGCACCATGGTTGCCGCTAGGCAGCACAGGCGTATTTCTGTTATAGCCTATTTCTTTTAGAACGTGTGGCCATCCAGATACTTTTCCTGTTTCCCTATACTGATCTCATTAGTATGATGTAATTAATTCTCTGCTGCAGCCATAAACAAGGCTCCTTCCTATTTAAACTTCTAGCAGTAAGTCGCTGGCTGCCAATTATAGTTTATACCTGAACTGGTTAACTCCTGTTGTTCTCATCTCCTGTGATTCTAGTAGATGTACCAATTTCAGACCTTCGCTCATTAACTCACCATTTTTGGTCCTGACAATTTTGTCCATATCCATTCCATTTCCTACTGATTCTGACCCACCTACCTAACAATTCCTGACAGATAGCTCCACCAGCCAGTAGCTACTCTGAGGATTTAACCAGGTTCCCTGTGTAAGTCCACATCCTTGTACAGCGATTAAATGGTGAAGACCAGTGCCTCTCTGGGACCTGAGAGTATCTACACAAAGCCTATATGTGGAAGTCTTTTATAGAGCTGCCAGGTGATCTCTGACAGAGCCAGGTTACACAAATATTTTCCTTGTAACCAAATTGTCAAAAAATACAGTTTTTCAGAACTAAACAGGATAAACACTATCCTTACTCAAAGTTTATTGGCAAATCAACCTTGAGTCTAAGATCTCAATTGAAATAAACAGACTTGTTGTTGTAGGCATGCTGCCTAACAAGTGCAAAGATTGTAGTTGTTAGCCAATGTATCACTATCCACCAGTCTGTCAGGCCATGTTGTTTGCCATCTCATCAAGCAGTATTAATCAGATTTTCTTAAAACGCTTGTCATAGATGTAATTGTAAGATTTATAAGCCATTTCATAATTGATAGTGAATACTGAAGCAAGGCTATGACCTCCAAATGACCTTGATGCAAAGGGATTCCCCCTGATGTGAATAGGTAATTAAAGGGGTTAGAGGAATTTTGGGATATAACAGATTTATCGCCCTAGCCTCAGCGTGACCAGAAAGGCAAGCAGAATACTTGAAAATCTTTTGTCCTCCTTTGAAAATTATGTATTCAGGTTTTTATGAATGACATAGATATGACAGATATGAAAGACATAACACATTGTTTAACATCACTGGACGGTTGCAGCAACACCTCTAAATTGTAGCATAGCGCCTACTACGTGTCTTGGGGGTCACTCGCTTGGCACGGGATTAATGCACTCAGGCACGGTTTTCTTATAAAACAGAGTCATTTAGGTTTATTTTGCACAACATAAACCACATCCTCAGGAACTTAGTAACAGATTGAACCCATCTGGGCATATTCAACTTCACCACAGTTCGTCTCTGACCCAGGTCAGCATTACACACGGTTTTCAGACCGTTACCTGTTGGCAACCTTCACGGGTTCCTGGACACCTCTTGGCCTCAGAGGTGCCCCATACACAATGTCTCTCTCTTCTATCCCCGGTTAGCATAGCACGGATCCCTTTCCATTACCTGTTGGTGCCGCACAGGTTTCTCGGATACCTCTCCTCCACAGAGGTATCCTTCAGACGTTTCTTACTCTGACCCCGGTCAGTACAACACAGATCTCCATCCGTCCCACACACTGGTATGTGCTAGGTCCAGACCCCTGCCATGTGCTCTTCAGGAATCCTATTCTCCAGGAGTTCCAGCACAGGCTTCCAGGACCTTCCGGCATAGACCATTCAGGTCCACACTCCAAGACCATGTGACCAGACCTCAGTCACATTATATAGTTCTAACCACTCCCACAGGTGGGAGTGTGGATGTGTGGCTAGTTTGTCCAGCCCATCTCACACAACTAGCCTAGTAAGTCTCCCTTACAACTACACCATAGATATACACACTCTTGAGGGACTACAGGTCCCAGAACAACAACATTGCATCAGACTTACCACGCAGACTCCCTCTGCAACACATATCGGCCATTCACAACAGTCACTACACCACAAAATTAAGATGGATGATGCTATCCATGCCATGTCTGCTATCTATGAAAAGATAAAATCATGATTGGAAATATAACATTGATATCTCCTGCCTGGGACCTCCAGGGGAGAAGATATCAGGGAAGTTGAGGATCCCATAATTTTCTGAAGATGAACCACATCCCATGACCAGCTCTGTTATAAGTCACTGGAGAGGAGGTATGTGGGTGTCACTTGTGTTAAATACCAAACTATGATCAGTGTCAGTCCTGGGTGATACAGAGCGCTGTGGTTCTGTACCTTTACTGACCAAAAACAAAGAGCTGCATTAGAACCGGAGCTAACCCCGCGTCATCAGGTTAAGTACATTTCTTCTGTTTATCCTTTTTATTTTATGTACTGTATTGTTTTGTCCATTTTATAACATCTTTGTGTATTTTATAAACACTGGCTACTTTTTTGAGTAAACATATAAAAAATGTAATAGCTTTGCTACTCTTGCTCTATTGTCACTGGTGTGTCACGTCCTGATGTAACTCCTGGAGGATCTGGGATCAGAAGGTCACAGCGTTTGGTGGATCGCAGGTCCTCGTTGGGATCCAGCTATCGTGCCTTGAATTGGAGTGGATTTATCTTGTGACCACTCCCTTGCTCTATATAAACCCACTGCTAGCTTCATTCCTTGCCAGTTGTAGTTCATCTATGCTGACCTATTAGAAGGAGCCTGTCTCTGGAGAATCTTAGGTGTTTGATATAGTTGCAGCAGTGAAGTTTCATGTTGGTGAGCTACAGGAGTGCTATTTGTTGTGCCTTTTCCCTTGTTTGTCGTGCCTTCCTCGTGTTGTCTTTTTGTAGTGGTGAAACTGGTGTCTCTCTGGCCTGCGCACTAGATAAGGTAAGTTTAGGGCCAGCGAGGGCATAGGCATATGATTGCACATAGTGGGATGGACCCGTCTAGGGACAATAGGAAGTGCAGGGATCAGACTCAGGTTTATGTTAGGAGGTGACCTCTCTCCCTGCTCCCTATCGCCAGGGTCTTCCTTGTACATCTTCCCGTGTTGCGCCGCAGGCTGGACATCCTATCGTATCCAGCGTGACATATTTAAACTGCACCCCTGAATAAATATGCTATCTGTAACAGGTGTCCAATCAACCTGTATAAACCATTGATGGTGGAAGCTAGTTCCATTTGTTATTGTAGAGTTTTGCAGTCCATCACTTGTCAATCAATTGCGTATTTGCATAATTGTTCGGATGATTGGAAGTAACAGAGTGTTGTTCCTTGACAATGCAATTTTCTTTTGACACATGTAGTGCAGCGATATCCACGCTGTGCAGTGATGAGGCAGTGATCCAGGCAAGTTCCAAAACAAAAGTCTCTTTAATGCTCAGCTCACAAAAATACACAGCGCATGATATCCTCCGGATTGCAGCCAGGAAACATATCCTCCAGATTGCAGCCAATATCATGCCCGTCCACCTCCAAGACCGGTTGCCGAGGGTGACTGCACTGCCATGTACGCTGTGGGTGTCAGGCCTTTCAGCTCCGCTTGCCTGTGTTGCCTCGCACAAGTGGAGCTCTGCAAAGCCTTCTGCTCTGCACTCTTGCAAAAACCAAACTGATACTGACACACCCAAACCCTTTACTGCAGGGTTTATAACTGGAATCTGTGCCCATGGGCCACAGGGAAAACCCAGGCCGGGGGAGGAAATGGACTGCCCTACTACCATCCTGTAGTCCATTTCAAAAATAAAAGCCCAGCAGGTTTTCTTAAATCTGCCCTGGACAAATAGCTTGTCCAAGACCTATACTCACTTTTATTCTGCATTGCAATCACAGCTACACCTGTGGCTGCAATGCACTCCCATGTCCTCAATACGCCTCTGCGCATCCTGAGAACCTCACATGTGACACCGGTCACTGCCTCACACACACTTTGCACCAAGGGAAAGATGACTGACCATACATGATCAGATGATATACACTGTGTGCAGAATTATTAGGCAAGTTGTATTTTGATCACATGATACTCTTTATACATGTTGTCCTACTCCAAGCTGTTCAGGCTTGAGAGCCAACTACCAATTAAGCAAATCAGGTGATGTGCATCTCTGTAATGAGGAGGGGTGTTGTCTAATGACATCAAAACGCTACATAAGGTGTGCTTAATTATTAGGCAACTTCCTTTCCTTTGGCAAAATGGGTCAGAAGAGAGATTTGACGGGCTCTGAAAAGTCCAAAATTGTGAGATGTCTTGCAGAGGGATGCAGCAGTCTTGAAATTGCCAAACTTTTGCAGCGTGATCACCGAACAATCAAGCGTTTCATGGCAAATAGCCAACAGGGTCACAAGAAGCGTGTTGGGCAAAAAAGGCGCAAAATAACTGCCCATGAATTGAGGAAAATCAAACATGAAGCTGCCAAGATGACATTTGCCACCAGTTTTGCCATATTTCAGAGCTGCAACGTTACTGGAGTAACAAAAAGCACAAGGTATGCGATACTCAGGGACATGGCCAAGGTAAGGAAAGCTGAAAAACGACCACCTTTGAACAAGAAACATAAGATAAAACGTCAAGACTGGGCCAAGAAATATCTTAAGACTGACTTTTCAAAGGTTTTATGGACTGATGAAATGAGAGTGACTCTTGATCGGCCAGATGGACGGGGATCAGTAAAGGGCAGAGAGCTCCACTCCGACTCAGATGCCAGCAAGGTTGAGGTGGGATACTGATATGGGCTGGTATCAAAGATGAACTTGTGGGACCTTTTCGGGTTGAGGATGGAGTGAAGCTCAACTCCCAGACCTACTGCCAGTTTCTGGAAGACAACTTCTTCAAGCAGTGGTACAGGAAGAAGTCGGTATCGTTCAAGAAAAACATGATTTTCAAGCAGGACAATGCTCCATCACATGCCTCCAACTACTCCACAGCATGGCTGGCCAGTAAAGGTCTCCAAGAAGAAAAATAATGACATGGTCCCCTTGTTCACCTGATCTGAACCCCATAGAGAACCTGTGGTCCCTCATAAAATGTGAGATCTACAGGGAGGGAAAACAGTCCACCTCTCTGAACAGTATCTGGGAGGCTGTGGTGGCTGCTGCACGCAATGTTCATCGTAAACAGATCAAGCAACTGACAGAATCTATGGATGGAAGGCTGCTGAGTGTCATCATAAAGAAAGGTGGCTATATTGGTCACTAATTTTTTGGGGTTTTGTTTTTGCATCTCAGAAATGTTTATTTCTAAATTTTGTGCAGTTATATTGGTTTACCTGGTGAAAATAAACAAGTGAGATGGGAATATATTTGGTTTTTATTAAGTTGCCTAATAATTCTGCACAGTAATAGTTACCTGCACAAACAGATATCCTCCTAAGATAGCCAAATCTAAAAAAAAACACTCCAACTTCCAAAAATATTAAGCTTTGATATTTATGAGTCTTTTGGGTTCATTGAGAACATAGTTGTTGATCAATAATAAAAATAATCCTCCAAAATATAACTTGCCTAATAATTCTGCACACAGTGCAGTACAAATAAGCAAACACTTGATTCCAATGGTTGACTGTGACTTTCGTGGTCAAAATCAGTCAACTGTTATTTTGGTATAATCTAAATAATTATATAGTAATGACGATAATTCCATTTTTGATCAAGCTGTTCATAGACATGTGATTAGCCAACAGCTATCGGCCCTATTTTATATACTTATGGAGAGTAATATAAATGGCCCCCCAAAACACGGAGGATAAAATGATTGGGTCCATTGAAAATACATGCTTTGCCCAATAAGAACTCCATTGATAAGAGCCACACAAAAAATATGTTTATAGCTAAGTTTAATCAGGATAATATCTGTATATTGCTACTTATCTGGCTACTTTGACTAACAACCCTCTCCACAACCTGTTATCTGTCCTCCTTGTCTAGTGTCCCTGGATAAGCTAATTTCATCCCTCTCTGACAGCAACTTACCCAACACAGGAACAAAAAGTGGAGCTTGTTGAAAGGTAACATGGCCAATCCATCTTTCCCCCATAATCTTCCAACAGGAAAGATACTAGAGACCTACAGTAAATACCTTCTACATAATTGGCTAATCCTGGCAAAATCACATTCACCCAACTTTTATGGCCAAATCCATTATTAACCAAGTGAATCCATCTGCTGGCCCCCTCAACAGTTCTACACTTGAATGTCCAAAAGTGTCTGGGAAAATATTAGATCCTGGCAGAAAATGGGATACAGCGATCCTATATACATAGAGATGCATGACGATTCTGACATTCTATAGATGGTCAAGAGAAAATATTGTAGTGATTCGTCTTAGGGGCCATCACTCTAAATGATGATCTACTCAATTTTAGGTATGGCCGTGTCCATATTGAGAATATATAATGATTGGTAGCACCATCGTAACTTTACTTTAGCATATTTCTGTATAATCATTGGAACATTGTGCCAAGATGAATTCTATTACAGAAGTCCCTAAGATAACATATGAATAAATGCCGAGAAAGCTCTCTCCGCGTGCATAAATCTTCACCATATGTTTTATTATACTTTTAGGGAAAAATAAACACTACAGGCCCGATGGGTGTATTTATGCGTTAAATAAATGTCTAATCTTATTTACATAATGATAAAATATGCATAGTTCCATTGGAGATGCTAAAACATTGTTTCTCAAACTGTAGTTTGGGTATCCCAAGCATACACAGCGCAGGTCTATGGGTATTTGTGGTACTGTCAATCTGTGCTTTTGTGTCAGATCATGTCTTCCCACCTCTATTGGAATAAATTGTAGTGGGAGCAATTTGCCTGGCTGGAGACACAATGGCTGGCTATGTAATGGGAATGCTATGGGTGGCTCTATAATTTGAATGCTACGGGTGGCTCTGTAATGAGAACATTATGGGTGGCTTTGCAATGGTGACACTATGGCTGGCTCTGTAATGGGGCACTATGGCTGGTTTTATAAAGGGGACACCATGGCTGGCTCTGTAATGGGGATTCTATGGCTGGCCGTGAACTGGGACACTATGGCTGACTCTGTAATGAAGAAACTATGTGCTTCTTCCATATCCTGTTCCCACTCTAAAGGACAGGGATTGCCTACTCCCCATCAATATTAGATCCTGGCGGATTGTAAACCTTGCTCAAACAAAAAATTGTGGTTCTGCTTGGCTTAAGCTTCTTTTTGGAAGGGTTCTGTGTGTTTCCAATCTTTCAGGAAACAATTCCAGCACATTTCCAGTAAACCATGTTGCGTTTCTGCCTGGTTTAGGCTGCTTTTTGGGAGAGTTTTGGTTGTTTCCAATTTTGCAGGAAACAATTTCAGCAATTCCCAATAAACCCTGCCCTCTGCGGTTCTACTTGGTTTGCGTTGATTCTTCCAGGGTTTTAGGTAGAGTTGGTGCAAATGTATTTATATGTCCCATTCCATCGGCTATGACAGTGGTCTGAGGACACTGTACAGGAGAGGGAGTACCGACACTTTGGATCACCAAATCCATTAAGAAACAAGCGGGTCCATCTGCTGACATATAATGGTGAAGATTTTGCACACGGAGAGAGATTTCTCAGTATTTAGCACACGCTATCTTAGGGACTTCTGTAATAGATTTCATCTTGGCAGAATGTTCCAATGATTATACAAAAATATTCCAAAGTAAATCTGCGACGGTGCGACCAATCACTATATATTCTCAATATGGACATAACATTGAGTGGATCAACATTTAGAGTCATGGCCCCTGAGAAAAGTCCCTACCATATTTTCTCTTGACCATTTATAGAAAGTCAGACTCTTCATCCACCTCTTTGTACATAGGATCACTGTATGTCTTCTTCTGTCACGATCTAATATTCCCCCAGACACTCTCGGGCATACAAGTTTAGAACTCTTGAGGTGGCCAGCAGATGGATTCATTTGGTTGATAATGGATTTGGTGATCCAAAAAATATGAGTCTGTTCTCCCTCTCCTTTACAGCGGTCACAGACCACTTTCATGGCCAATGGTATGGAGCGTGTAAATACATTTGCACCAACTCCACCTAAATCCCTGAGAAGAATCAGCTCAAACCAAGTAGAACCACAATTTTTGGGGCAAGGTTTACTGGAAATTGCTGAAATTGTTTCCTGCAAAATTGAAAGCAACCAAAACCCTTCCAAGAAGCAGCCCAAACCAAGCCGAACCACTCATTTTTGGGCAGGGTTTACAATCCAAATTTGGCGTAAAAGCACATTTTACGGTCCACGCAACTACAGTCCACGTCAAATGCTCTCAAGTGATAGTACATAGTAGTATATAGTACTATAGTACTATATCTCGATGGACAAATACAAACTATATATAATTTAATTATCTACCCGGAGCAACGAATGTTCAATTTCTAATTAGCAAATATTTGCATAACGGTTGTTGGTAATGAGAATACCTCTTTCATCACTGCCACAATTACTTTTAATGTTGTTTCACTGGGGTAATTGCTGCATAAACACATATATATGGTGACACGGATTGTTAGCATTTTCTCTCACTTGCTTTTACTACAGCATGTTCCACCACTAACGCCACATCAAGTCTCCATCCTTACAATTGAGTGTCACTCATGCTGCTGACAGCTGTTATTACAGCCCATTCAGCCCGACTGACCCCTGCCTGGCCCATTGCACTTACCCCTGTCTCCAATCCCATCTACTCCAGATAGCTGTACATAAAAGCCGGTACATTTGTGAATATGTGTTTAGGAACGGTGCAGGTTATATTCTGCCAGGGATTGAATATGTCTATTTTCAATGCACTCAGCTCCTGGTGAGTCAGTTTCTTCTGTTTTATCACCAGCAAAAGAAGTCTTACTTAAGGTACCGTCACACTAAACGATATCGCTAGCGATCCGTGACGTTGCAGCGTCCTGGATAGCGATATCGTTGTGTTTGACACGCAGCAGTGATCAGGATCCTGCTGTGATATCGCTGGTCGTTGATTAAAGTTCAGAACTTTATTTGGTCGTCAGATCGGCGTGTATTGTTGTGTTTGACAGCAAAAGCAACGATACCAGCGATGTTTTACAATGGTAACCAGGGTAAATATCGGGTTACTAAGCGCAGGGCCGTGCTTAGTAACCCGATGTTTACCCTGGTTACCAGTGTAAAATGTAAAAAAACAAACAGTACATACTCACCCTCTGATGTCTCTCACACGTCCCCCGCCATCCGCTTCCTGCACTGACTGAGCGCCGGCCGCAAAATGAAAGTACAGCACAGCGGTGACGTCACTGCTCTGCTGTTAGGGCCGGCGCTCAGTCAGTGCAGGAAGCGGACGCTGGGAGACGTGTGAGAGACATCAGAGGGTGAGTATGTACTGTTTGTTTTTTTACATTTTACACTGGTAACCAGGGTAAACATCTGGTTACTAAGCGCGGCCCTGCGCTTAGTAACCCGATGTTTACCCTGGTTACCCGGGGACCTCGGCATCGTTGGTCGCTGGAGAGCGGTCTGTGTGACAGCTCTCCAGCGACCAAACAGCGACGCTGCAGCGATCGGCATCGTTGTCTGTATCGCTGCAGCGTCGCTTAGTGTGACGGTACCTTAAGTCAGCTGCTGCAGAACCTCTTTTGATTAGGAAGGAAGAATTTAATTCTGTTGCCTGATGTGAAGTACAGGTGCCTAAGAGCCTCGCTTCAGCCATTTATAGCACTGCTGTCTTCATAGGATCCATGCTCTGTATTACTGCATCATGCCACTTCTGACTGGTACAGAGTCATATCACAGTAGTAATATTTTCCTATAGATGTTTCCATATGTTCCACCCTATGAAAAAGATCATTCTGCCATCCAAGATGATTTTCTTGGATGGCAGAACACAAAATCCATCCAAAAATCGGTACCATACCAATTATTTATTACCCTACTGCAATTGTTGTATATAGTTGTAAATATGTTGGCCCTATATGTATTTAATTTCCCCTCTGTTAAACCCTGGCTACTCTTCTGGGTCCAAGGTGTGTCTACAACCGCTATACTCCTCATAATTACTCTACTGGTTCTATATTTTGGATTGTAGTACATCAAGGGATATGTAATGAACTTGAACTGCTCCAGAACCTTTTTGTGAACACAAGATAAAGCTTTCTCATGGGGAAGCCTATATATAATTTTAACATGATGTAATGAAGCAACTGGCAAGATCCTGGATATCATCGAAGTCACTAGTCTCTGTGATGTGAACCCCGGTAAGAAGGCTACATCACTGATAGTGCTGAGAGGGTTTTTAATGGGACCTGGATTTAGGAACAACTGGAAGAGCCGGGTGGGACTGGTCGTTCCCATCCTCCAATCCAGGAGATATGGCTGATATAGAAGAACAGAATGGTCTGTGTGTGGAGGTGTGAAAATACCTGTATGTGCTGGTCAGTTTTACCCTGAGACTAAGAAAACCCTGTATTTATCTAAACGAGTGAGGCCATACTACTCTATGAACTTTTCTGTTTATATCTACCCGTATGCCAGGCTGTTCATTTTCTGTATGCTGGAAGTTTATGGGCTTCAATAAGACTTCATGTTTACACCATATCTTGTGCCTATACCTACCTCAGACAGAGTGAGTGATCTCTTACAGTGGACACTCACTAATTTCTTCTTTGCCACTAGGTGTTAAGTTTTCTTGCTCCAGATCTTGGTGCTTTAGGTCACCCAAAATATAACAATGGGACTCTTTTACTGATTTTATTTTTCAGCATCTTTCCCCTCGTTTTTCTCTATTCTGTAACATTTGCACCCAAACCCGAGTGCATGAGGGGCTCAATGCACCTATTACAGATTTGTTTTTCAGCATGTTGCCAAGCAATTCACACACTTCCCACACCTTTTGTTTAATTCTACACTGCCATCTTCAGGACAGATGATGCATCTACAACCTTCTTAAATTATGTGAAAGGCATACAGGCAGATGAGACGAGACCATCGTTTCCATTGTCGTCCTTGTTTACTTGAAGATACAAAGCAACAAAATGCTTCACTGATATTAAAAAGAGAAAAAAAGGTAAGAAATGAAACTAAAACTTCAAAGTTGCTTCTCTTGGATTGACACGCTGGACCTCCACACATTATATCATATATATCCTACGGTAAGAAGATGAAACGATCCTGTGTTATTTTCCAGCTCCAGCATCTCTTCTGCTCCTGGTCTCTCTCTGATTCCTATAATGAAGTTTTTTTTTCTAAGGCCTCAAGTATTATCAAGCAATGAATGAAGAGGTTTTTGTTCACAAGGCCCTTTGAAAACATGCAGGAACATTGGAGTGTTTTGCCATAATAACACACAGTTTTCAAGTGTTTCAAAACTATTTTGATGAATTTTATTTATTCTTTTTTAATTTTTTTATTTTACAGGGGTTATGTAGGGGAGTATGTGAGTTCACTTTAGTGTTTTAAAGCGGAATTCTGCTTATCCACAAGTTTCCACACTAATGCCATTTAAAATCTATCAGTTCCTACTCTTTCAATGGTTATGCTTGGCATACATAGTGGGGTTGGAGCCCTATAGCCAGTTGCATATATAAAAATCTTGGTCATCATAGCGAAGGTGCAAACAATGGAGAGCACACAGGTGCGCTGGTGGACACAGACAGAAAAGGGCCCCTGTGCAAGAACAATGTGCGAGCCCTTTGTAGCCCAAAAGCTCCTAAAAATGCAAAATTGCACCTTCTTTGGAGGTAGAAATGGGCCCCTGTGCTGCCACAAAGGTTGCAGCAATGATATGTCAGCCCCTGCACAGGCGCCATTAAATAATCCATTGGATTGCAACAATCACATTATGAAAGGCCCTAAGGGGCTGACAGAAGGTCCTCTCAGGCTAATGACTTGGATGTTATGGTCTCTGTTCACCACCAGCGTGTCTGATTTGTAAAACAGCTGGCATTAGATAGGCATGAAGGGGGATAAGTACATCAGTCCCCCCACACAACTCCACTCAACTTCTGCCATACACACTGGCTATCCTCAGGAAGCATTAGGCCTCCACGGCTCAAGTGCTCCAGACCACTGGTGGTATTCCACGGGCTATAGCAAAACTGGCAAATACTCCCCTGTGCCCAAAAGTTAGAATGCCCATCTCGGACCTAAACCCAGAATTATACAAAAGTTTACCCAGGTCAAAAGTTTAGTCCACTTTCCTAGCCCTAAATCAGCTGGCTAAGGCAACGTGGCATCCAACTCCTGGGACTCGAGCCCCAACCCAAGGAACTGGTACTGTGCACTGTGTTAGGGATACTCTGAATCAATCTGTCAGATGGAATATTTTTCTACCATTGTTTATGAGGACGCTATGACTGGTGCTTTTTAACGTAGCCTGCACTGTTAATATAGACACTATGTAAAACCAGCCTATGTCTGGCACTGATAATAAGGAGACTCTCTATGACACTGTTAACAGGGACTCTATGCCTGGCAATCTTAATAGGGACGCTGTTCATGTGGACACTCTGCCTGCATCGTTAATAGGGACACTCTGTCTGCAAGTGTTAAGAGACACTGCTGCTAGTAGGGAAAATCTGTATGACACTGTTAATAGAGAGACTCTATGACACTGTTAATAGGGAGACTCTCTGTGATACTGCTAATAGGGAGACTCTCTGTGATACTGCTAATAGGGAGACTCTCTGTGATACTGTTAATAGGGAGACTCTTTCTCGCACTGTTAATAGGGAGACTCTGATACTGTTAATAGGGAGACTCTTTCTGGCACTGTTAATAGGGAGACTCTCTCTGATACTGTTAATAGGGAGACTCTTTCTGGCACTGTTAATAGGGAGACTCTCTCTGATAATGCTAATAGGGAGACTCTTTCTGGCACTGTTAATAGGGAGACTCTTTCTGGCACTGTTAATAGGGAGACTCTCTCTGATACTGTTAATAGGGAGACTCTTTCTGGCACTGTTAATAGGGAGACTCTCTCTGATAATGCTAATAGGGAGACTCTTTCTGGCACTGTTAATAGGGAGACTCTTTCTGGCACTGTTAATAGGGAGACTCTGTGATTCTGCTAATAGGGAGACTCTTTCTGGCACTGTTAATAGGGAGACTCTTTCTGGCACTGTTAATAGAGAGACTCTCTCTGATACTGTTAATAGGGAGACTCTTTCTGGCACTGTTAATAGGGAGACTCTCTCTGATACCGTTAATAGGGAGACTCTTTCTGGCACTGTTAATAGGGAGACTCTTTCTGGCACTGTTAATAGGGAAACTGTGATACTGTTAATAGGGAGACTCTGTCTTGCACTGTTAATAGGGAGACTCTCTCTGATACTGCTAATAGGGAGACTCTTTCTGGCACTGTTAATAGGGAGACTCTCTCTGAAACTGTTAATAGGGAGACTCTTTCTGGCACTGTTAATAGGGAGACTCTCTCTGATAATGCTAATAGGCAGACTCTTTCTGGCACTGTTAATAGGGAGACTCTCTCTGATAATGCTAATAGGGAGACTCTTTCTGGCACTGTTAATAGGGAGACTCTCTCTGATACCGTTAATAGGGAGACTCTTTCTGGCACTGTTAATAGGGAGACTCTTACTGGCACTGTTAATAGGGAGACTCTCTCTGATACTGCTAATAGGGAGACTCTTTCTGGCACTGTTAATAGGGAGACTCTCTCTGATACTGTTAATAGGGAGACTTTCTGGCACTGTTAATAGGGAGACTCTTTCTGGCACTGTTAATAGGGAGACTCTCTTTGATACCGTTAATAGGGAGACTCTTTCTGGCACTGTTAATAGGGAGACTCTTTCTGGCACTGTTAATAAGGAGACTCTCTCTGATAATGCTAATAGGGAGACTCTTTCTGGCACTGTTAATAGGGAGACTCTTTCTGGCACTGTTAATAGGGAGACTCTCTCTGATAATGCTAATAGGGAGACTCTCTCTGATACTGTTAATAGGGAGGCTCTTTCTGGCTATGTTAATAGGGAAACTGTGATACTGTTAATAGGGAGACTCTTTCTTGCACTGTTAATAGGGAGACTCTCTCTGATAACGTTAATAGGCAGACTCTTTCTGGCACTGTTAATAGGGAGACTCTTTCTGGCACTGTTAATAGGGAAACTGTGATACTGTTAATAGGGAGACTCTTTCTTGCACTGTTAATAGGGAGACTCTCTCTGATACCGTTAATAGGCAGACTCTTTCTGGCACTGTTAATAGGGAAACTGTGATACTGTTAATAGGGAGACTCTTTCTTGCACTGTTAATAGGGAGACTCTCTCTGATACCGTTAATAGGCAGACTCTTTCTGGCACTGTTAATAGGGAGACTCTTTCTGGCACTGTTAATAGGGAAACTGTGATACTGTTAATAGGGAGACTCTTTCTTGCACTGTTAATAGGGAGACTCTCTCTGACACCATTAATAGGGAGACTCTTTCTGGCACTGTTAATAGGGAGACTCTCTCTGATACTGCTAATAGGGAGACTCTTTCTGGCACTGTTAATAGGGAAACTGTGATACTGTTAATAGGGAGACTCTTTCTTGCACTGTTAAGAGGGAGACTCTCTCTGACACCATTAATAGGGAGACTCTTTCTGGCACTGTTAATAGGGAGACTCTCTCTGATAATGCTAACAGGGAGACTCTTTCTGGCACTGTTAATAGGGAGACTCTCTCTGATACCGTTAATAGGGAGACTCTTTCTGGCACTGTTAATAGGGAGACTCTTTCTGGCACTGTTAAAAGGGAAACTGTGATACTGTTAATAGGGAGACTCTTTCTTGCACTGTTAATAGGGAGACTCTCTCTGATACTGCTAATAGGGAGACTCTTTCTGGCACTGTTAATAGGGAGACTCTCTCTGATACTGTTAATAGGGAGACTCTTTCTGGCACTGTTAATAGGGAGACTCTTTCTGGCACTGTTAATAGGGAGACTCACTCTAATAATGCTAATAGGGAGACTCTGGCACTGTTAATAGGGAGACTCTCTCTGATACCGTTAATAGGGAGACTCTTTCTGGCACTGTTAATAGGGAGACTCTTACTGGCACTGTTAATAGGGAGACTCTCTCTGATACTGCTAATAGGGAGACTCTTTCTGGCACTGTTAATAGGGAGACTCTCTTTGATACCGTTAATAGGGAGACTCTTTCTGGCACTGTTAATAGGGAGACTCTTTCTGGCACTGTTAATAGGGAGACTCTCTCTAATAATGCTAATAGGGAGACTCTTTCTGGCACTGTTAATAGGGAGACTCTCTCTGATACCGTTAATAGGGAGACTCTTTCTGGCACTGTTAATAGGGAGACTCTTTCTGGCACTGTTAATAGGGAGACTCTTTCTGGCACTGTTAATAGGGAGACTCTTTCTGGCACTGTTAATAGGGAGACTCTCTCTGATACTGCTAATAGGGAGACTCTTTCTGGCACTGTTAATAGGGAGACTCTCTTTGATACCGTTAATAGGGAGACTCTTTCTGGCACTGTTAACAGTGCCAGAAAGAGTCTCCCTATTAACAGTGCCAGAAAGAGTCTCCCTATTAACGGTATCAAAGAGAGTCTCCCTATTAACAGTGCCAGAAAGTCTCCCTATTAGCAGTATCAGAGAGAGTCTCCCTATTAACAGTGCCAGAAAGAGTCTCCCTATTAACAGTGCCAGAAAGAGTCTCCCTATTAACGGTATCAGAGAGAGTCTCCCTATTAACAGTGCCAGAAAGAGTCTCCCTATTAGCATTATTAGAGAGAGTCTCCCTATTAACAGTGCCAGAAAGAGTCTCCCTATTAGCAGTATCAGAGAGAGTCTCCCTATTAACAGTGCCAGAAAGAGTCTCCCTATTAATAGGGAGACTCTCTCTGATAATGCTAATAGGGAGACTCTTTCTGGCACTGTTAATAGGGAGACTCTTTCTGGCACTGTTAATAGGGAGACTCTCTCTGATAATGCTAATAGGGAGACTCTTTCTGGCACTGTTAATAGGGAAACTGTGATACTGTTAATAGGGAGACTCTTTCTTGCACTGTTAATAGGGAGACTCTCTCTGATACCGTTAATAGGCAGACTCTTTCTGGCACTGTTAATAGGGAGACTCTTTCTGGCACTGTTAATAGGGAAACTGTGATACTGTTAATAGGGAGACTGTTATGACCCCAATGGCGAGGGTCTCAGAGATATCAGCAAGTCTGCGAAGTACAAAAATCCAGCTCATAGGGCAGTGGTAACTGGGTTGACCATATATCTACTCCTAACGCCAACCCTAGAAGTAGCCGGGGAACATGCCTACGTTGGTCGCTAGATGTCTCGCGCCAGCCGGAGAGCTAACTACCCCTAGAAGAGGAAAACAAAGACCTCTCTTGCCTCCAGAGAAAGGACCCCAAAAGTAGGATACGAGCCCCCCACAAATAATAACGGTGAGGTAAGAGGAAATGACAAACACAGAGATGAACTAGGTTTAGCACAGAGAGGCCCACTTACTAATAGCAGAATATAGAAAGATAACTTATATGGTCAACAAAAACCCTATCAAAAAATCCACGCTGGAGATTCAAGAACCCCCGAACCGTCTAACGGCCCGGGGGGAGAACACCAGCCGCCCTAGAGCTTCCAGCAAGGTCAGGATACAGATTATATACAAGTTGGACAAAAATAGCAAACAATAACAAATTGCAAAAAGCAAAAAAAACAGACTTAGCTTAATGAAGCAGGAACCAGGATCAGTGGACAAGAGCACTACAGATTAGCTCTGATATCAACGTTGCCAGGCATTGAACTGAAGGTCCAGGGAGCTTATATAGCAACACCCCTGACCTAACGACCCAGGTGAGCATAAAAGGAATGACAGACATACCCAGAGTCAAATCCCTAGTAACCACTAGAGGGAGCCAAAAAGTAAATTCACAACAGTACCCCCCCCTTAGTGAGGGGTCACCGAACCCTCACCAAGACCACCAGGGCGATCAGGATGAGCGGCGTGAAAGGCACGAACTAAATTGGCCGCATGCACATCAGAGGCGACCACCCAGGAATTATCCTCCTGACCATAGCCCTTCCACTTGACCAGGTACTGAAGCCTCCGCCTGGAGAGACGAGAGTCCAAGATCTTCTCCACCACGTACTCCAACTCGCCCTCAACCAACACCGGAGCAGGAGGCTCAGCAGAAGGAACCACAGGCACAACGTACCGCCGCAACAAGGACCTATGAAATACGTTGTGAATGGCAAACAACACCGGAAGATCCAGGCGAAAAGATACAGGATTAAGGATCTCCAATATCTTGTAAGGACCAATAAATCGAGGCTTAAATTTGGGAGAGGAGACCTTCATAGGAACAAATCGAGAAGACAGCCATACCAAATCCCCAACGCGAAGTCGGGGACCCACACCGCGGCGGCGGTTGGCAAAACGCTGAGCCTTCTCCTGTGACAACTTCAAGTTGTCAACCACATGATTCCAGATCCGCTGCAACCTATCCACCACAGAATCCACCCCAGGACAGTCAGAAGGCTCCACATGTCCCGAGGAAAAACGAGGGTGGAAACCAGAGTTGCAGAAAAATGGCGAAACCAAGGTGGCAGAACTAGCCCGATTATTAAGGGCAAATTCAGCCAACGGCAAGAAGGTCACCCAATCATCCTGATCAGAAGAGACAAAACACCTCAAATACGCCTCCAGAGTCTGATTAGTTCGTTCCGTTTGACCGTTAGTCTGTGGATGAAAAGCGGACGAAAACGACAAATCTATGCCCATCCTACCACAAAAGGATCGCCAGAACCTGGAAACAAACTGGGATCCTCTGTCCGACACAATATTCTCAGGAATGCCGTGCAAACGAACCACGTTCTGGAAGAACACAGGAACCAGATCAGAAGAGGAAGGCAGTTTGGGCAAAGGAACCAGATGGACCATCTTGGAGAAACGATCACATATCACCCAGATGACAGACATGCCCTGAGACACCGGAAGATCCGAAATGAAATCCATAGAGATGTGTGTCCAAGGTCTCTTCGGGACAGGCAAGGGCAAGAGCAACCTGCTGGCACGAGAACAGCAAGGCTTAGCTCGAGCACAAGTACCACAGGACTGCACAAATGACCGCACATCTCTTGACAAGGAAGGCCACCAAAAGGACCTGGCCACCAGATCTCTAGTGCCAAAAATTCCCGGGTGCCCTGCCAACACAGAGGAATGAACCTCGGAAATGACTCTGCTGGTCCATTTAGCAGGCACAAACAATCTGTCAGGTGGACAAGAGTCAGGCCTACCAGCCTGAAATCTCTGCAACACACGTCGCAGATCTGGAGAAATAGCTGACAGGATAACTCCTTCCTTAAGAATACCCACAGGTTCAGCGACTCCAGGAGCGTCAGGCACAAAGCTCCTAGACAGAGCATCGGCCTTCACATTCTTAGAACCTGGTAAATATGAAACCACAAAGTCAAAACGGGAGAAAAACAATGACCAGCGGGCCTGTCTAGGATTCAGGCGTTTAGCAGACTCGAGGTACATCAGATTTTTGTGATCAGTCAAGACCACCACACGATGCTTAGCACCCTCGAGCCAATGACGCCACTCCTCAAATGCCCACTTCATGGCCAACAACTCCCGATTGCCCACATCATAATTTCGCTCAGCCGGCGAAAACTTCCTAGAGAAAAAGGCACAAGGTCTCATAGTAGCACAACCAGGGCTTCTCTGCGACAAAACGGCCCCTGCCCCAATCTCCGAAGCATCCACTTCAACCTGAAAGGGAAGTGAGACATCAGGCTGGCACAAAACAGGCGCTGAAGTAAACCGGCGCTTCAACTCCTGGAAAGCCTCCACGGCAGCAGGAGCCCAGTTAGCCACATCAGAGCCTTTCTTGGTCATATCCGTCAATGGTTTAACAACGCTAGAAAAATTAGCGATAAAACGACGGTAGAAGTTAGCAAAACCCAAGAACTTCTAAAGACTCTTAACTGACGAGGGTTGAGTCCAATCATGAATAGCTCGAACCTTGACTGGGTCCATCTCAACAGCAGAAGGGGAAAAAATGAACCCTAAAAAGGGAACCTTCTGTACACCAAAGAGACACTTTGAGCCTTTAACAAACAAAGAATTTTCACGCAAAATCTTGAAAACCATCCTGACCTGCTCCACATGCGAGTCCCAATCATCAGAAAAAACCAGAATATCATCCAGATAAACGATCAAAAATTTATCCAGATACTTCCGGAAAATGTCATGCATAAAGGACTGAAAAACTGAAGGTGCATTAGAGAGCCCAAATGGCATCACCAAGTACTCAAAATGACCTTCGGGCGTATTCAATGCGGTTTTCCATTCATCTCCTTGCTTAATGCGCACAAGGTTGTACGCACCGCGAAGGTCTATCTTGGTGAACCACTTGGCACCTTTAATCCGGGCAAACAAGTCTGACAACAACGGCAAAGGATACTGAAATTTGACAGTGATCTTATTTAAAAGCCGATAGTCAATACAAGGCCTCAAAGATCCGTCTTTTTTAGCCACAAAAAAGAATCCCGCACCAAGAGGGGAAGAAGAAGGACGGATATGCCCCTTCTCCAGAGACTCCTTGATATATGAACGCATCGCGGTATGTTCAGGTACCGACAGATTAAACAGTCTTCCCTTAGGAAACTTACTGCCTGGAATCAAATCTATTGCACAGTCACATTCCCTATGAGTAGGCAATGCACTTGACCTAGACTCGCTGAAGACATCCTGATAATCAGACAAATACGCCGGAACTTCCGAAGGCGTAGAAGTAGCAATAGACACGGGCAGGGAATCTCCATGAATTCCATGACAGCCCCAACTTGACACTGACATTGCCTTCCAGTCCAAGACTGGATTATGGGTCTGTAACCATGGCAACCCCAAAACAACCAAATCATGCATTTTATGCAGAACAAGAAAACGTATCACCTCCCAATGTTCAGGAGTCATGCACATGGTAACCTGTGTCCAAAACTGCGGTTTATTTTCTGCCAATGGCGTAGCGTCAATACCCCTAAGAGGGATAGGATTTTCTAATGGCTCAAGAACAAAACCGCAGCGCTTGGCAAATGACAGATCCATAAGACTCAGGGCAGCACCTGAATCTACAAACGCCATGACAGGATACGATGACAGTGAACAAATCAAAGTTACAGATAGAATGAACTTAGGTTGCAAATTACCAATAGCGACAGGACTAACAACCTTAGTAAGGCGCTTAGAGCATGCTGAGATAACATGTGCAGAATCACCACAGTAGTAACACAAGCCATTCTGGCGTCTATGAATTTTCCGCTCATTTCTAGTCAGGATTCTATCACATTGCATTAAATCAGGTGCCTGTTCAGATAACACCATGAGGGAATTTGCGGTTTTGCGCTCCCGCAACCGCCGGTCAATTTGAATTGCCAGGGCCATGGAATCATTCAGACCTGTGGGAATGGGAAAACCCACCATCACATTCTTAATGGCTTCAGAAAGGCCATTTCTAAAATTTGCAGCCAATGCACACTCGTTCCACTGGGTCAGCACGGACCATTTCCGAAATTTTTGGCAATACACCTCAGCCTCGTCCTGGCCCTGAGACATAGCCAGCAAGGCTTTTTCTGCCTGAATCTCAAGATTGGGCTCCTCATAAAGCAAACCGAGCGCCAGAAAAAACGCATCAATATCAGCCAATGCCGGATCTCCTGGCGCCAGCGAGAAAGCCCAATCCTGAGGGTCGCCCCGTAAAAAAGAAATAACAATTTTCACTTGCTGAGCGGAGTCTCCAGAGGAACAGGGTCTCAGGGACAAAAACAATTTACAATTATTCCTGAAATTTCTAAACTTAAATCGATCTCCGGAAAACAGTTCAGGAATCGGTATCTTAGGTTCTAACATAGGATTTCTGGTAACATAATCTTGTATGCCCTGCACACGAGCAGCAAGCTGGTCCACACTTGTAATCAAGGTCTGGACATTCATGTCTGCAGCAATCACAAGCCACTCAGAGGTAAAGGGGAAAAGAAAAAAAAATGAGAGAGAGAAAAAAAAACTCAGAGCTTTCTTTCTTATAATCCCACTTCTGCAATGCATTTAACATTTAATACTGGCCTGGCAAACTGTTATGACCCCAATGGCGAGGGTCTCAGAGATATCAGCAAGTCTGCGAAGTACAAAAATCCAGCTCATAGGGCAGTGGTAACTGGGTTGACCATATATCTACTCCTAACGCCAACCCTAGAAGTAGCCGGGGAACATGCCTACGTTGGTCGCTAGATGTCTCGCGCCAGCCGGAGAGCTAACTACCCCTAGAAGAGGAAAACAAAGACCTCTCTTGCTTCCAGAGAAAGGACCCCAAAAGTAGGATACGAGCCCCCCACAAATAATAACGGTGAGGTAAGAGGAAATGACAAACACAGAGATGAACTAGGTTTAGCACAGAGAGGCCCACTTACTAATAGCAGAATATAGAAAGATAACTTATATGGTCAACAAAAACCCTATCAAAAAATCCACGCTGGAGATTCAAGAACCCCCGAACCGTCTAACGGCCCGGGGGGAGAACACCAGCCGCCCTAGAGCTTCCAGCAAGGTCAGGATACAGATTATATACAAGCTGGACAAAAATAGCAAACAATAACAAATTGCAAAAAGCAAAAAAAACAGACTTAGCTTAATGAAGCAGGAACCAGGATCAGTGGACAAGAGCACTACAGATTAGCTCTGATATCAACGTTGCCAGGCATTGAACTGAAGGTCCAGGGAGCTTATATAGCAACACCCCTGACCTAACGACCCAGGTGAGCATAAAAGGAATGACAGACATACCCAGAGTCAAATCCCTAGTAACCACTAGAGGGAGCCAAAAAGTAAATTCACAACAGGAGACTCTCTCTGATACTGCTAATAGGGAGACTCTTTCTGGCACTGTTAATAGGTAGACTCTCTCTGATACTGTTAATAGGGAGACTCTTTCTGGCACTGTTAATAGGGAGACTCTCTCTAATACTGCTAATAGGGAGACTCTTTCTGGCACTGTTAATAGGGAGACTCTCTTTGATACCGTTAATAGGGAGACTCTTTCTGGCACTGTTAATAGGGAGACTCTTTCTGGCACTGTTAATAGGGAGACTCTCTCTGATAATGCTAATAGGGAGACTCTTTCTGGCACTGTTAATAGGGAGACTCTTTCTGGCACTGTTAATAGGGAAACTGTGATACTGTTAATAGGGAGACTCTTTCTTGCACTGTTAATAGGGAGACTCTCTCTGATACCGTTAATAGGGAGACTCTTTCTGGCACTGTTAATAGGGAAACTGTGATACTGCTAATAGGGAGACTCTTTCTGGCACTGTTAATAGGGAGACTCTCTCTAATACTGCTAATAGGGAGACTCTTTCTGGCACTGGTAATAGGGAGACTCTCTCTGATACTGTTAATAGGGAGACTCTTTCTGGCACTGTTAATAGGGAGACTCTCTTTGATACCGTTAATAGGGAGACTCTTTCTGGCACTGTTAATAGGGAGACTCTTTCTGGCACTGTTAATAGGGAGACTCTCTCTGATAATGCTAATAGGGAGACTCTTTCTGGCACTGTTAATAGGGAGACTCTTTCTGGCACTGTTAATAGGGAGACTCTGTGATTCTGCTAATAGGGAGACTCTTTCTGGCACTGTTAATAGGGAGACTCTTTCTGGCACTGTTAATAGGGAAACTGTGATACTGTTAATAGGGAGACTCTTTCTTGCACTGTTAATAGGGAGACTCTCTCTGATACCGTTAATAGGGAGACTCTTTCTGGCACTGTTAATAGGGAGACTCTTTCTGGCACTGTTAATAGGGAAACTGTGATACTGTTAATAGGGAGACTCTTTCTGGCACTGTTAATAGGGAGACTCTTTCTGGCACTGTTAATAGGGAGAATCTCTCTGATACTGCTTATAAGGAGACTCTTTCTGGCACTGTTAATAGGGAAACTGTGATACTGTTAATAGGGAGACTCTTTCTTGCACTGTTAATAGGGAGACTGTGATACTGTTAATAGGGAGACTCTTTCTGGCACTGTTAATAGGGAGACTCTCTCTGATACTGCTAATAGGGAGACTCTTTCTGGCACTGTTAATAGGGAAACTGCGATACTGTTAATAGGGAGACTCTTTCTTGCACTGTTAATAGGGAGACTATGATACTGTTAATAGGGAGACTCTTTCTGGCACTGTTAATAGGGAGACTCTCTCTGATACCGTTAATAGGGAGACTCTTTCTGGCACTGTTAGTAAGGAGACTCTCTCTGATACCGTTAATAGGGAGACTCTTTCTGGCACTGTTAATAGGGAGACTCTCTCTGATACCGTTAATAGGGAGACTCTTTCTGGCACTGTTAGTAGGGAGACTCTCTCTGATACCATTAATAGGGAGACCCTTTCTGGCACTGTTAGTAGGGAGATTCTCTGTGATATTGTTAATAAGGTCACTTTCTGGCACTGTTAATAGGGAGACTTTCTCTGATACTGTTAATAGGGACACTCTCTGTGAAACTGTTAATAGGAACACTTTTTCTGACACTGTTAATAGGGACACTCTCTCTGATACTGTTAATAGGAACACACTGACACTGTTAACAGGGAGACTCTATGTGTGACTCCTCCTGGCACTATTAATGAGACACTGCCTGTTATAGATCAGTTTTCCATTTTTTTAAAAATTTTTGTATGAAGTTAAAACTGATTTTTCTCAATACAAATCTTTGGAGACTGAAAATCGAATCTGTGCACAAGGACCCATACAAAACCTCCTAAATTCACGCCATAAGGAACTCACATGGAATATAAGGATGGGGCTAAATATTGAAGTATATTATTATTATCTACAGTGACTGGTAGTGTTTACTGGGGACTCTGTCTGGTACTGTTAATAGCGGTGTTTTGGAGGATACTATTAATGTGGGCATTTTATTTGCACTGTTAATAGGGACACCCTGTCTTGTGCTGTTAATAGGGACACACTGGCACTGTTAGTAGGGACAGTATCTGGCAATGTTACTGGAGGCACTTAGTCTGGCACTGTTACTGAAGGATCTCCAGCTTATATTGATATATATATATATATATATATATATATATATATATATATATATATATATATATATATATTATATGGATTTCCATTCAAAGTTCTGCAGGGTTCGGTTCTCTCAGAGTAGTCTGTGTCTTAGTTTCCCAGTATGGCTGGTATGACTCTGCCTGACCTGCAATACTAGGCACAACCTAAGGACAAGAGTGTCGCGTTTCCGAAAAGATAACAGCCATGTTTTTTCGGATTTCATACACCTCTATAAGCTGTACCACCACTTAATTGCCCTTTACTTTTGCATTTTCTGTCTAGTGATTTTCCATTTTCCTCATTTAGTGGTGTAGTTGTAGTCATCCTGCAGTTGTCAGCCCAGATATGAGATTATACATCAATTGAGGCAACCTGTCCCATATAATTTAGGCATTACTGCTGCTGAAACATATCACAAAAGGAGAAAAGAGATTGAATAGCACACTTGAAAGAGTTTAACACGTCTTAAAACACAAAATATTATTTAAGCAGCAAGCGATCGCTATCTAATATCATATAAAAAACTCTGTACTGCCAGTCTGACAAATATACCCCTGCCTGCGCCCATCTACATCTCCTGCTAAATAAAACGCCTACTAGATAGAAACTGCATAATTTTATATGGTTTACATCGGAGCAAGACAATAAACATTGTCCTGTTTAATCAGGGTAGTATTAAATATGTGGTATGGCACTGCATATGGAGGCACTCTGATACTGTTTATAGGGGCAATATTTTTTAAGGCTTTCTAGATGGCTAGATTGTAGCACACAGCTGATACTGCTTGTTGGGGCAACTGGGTAACAGTATCATTCATACTCTGAAGGCATTCTGATTTACTGTAGCTATGGGGACACTCTGACACTGCTTATGGGGGCATTTTGGATGACACTACTTATGGAGGCATTCTGGCTTACAATAGTTATGGGGCACTCTGACACTGCTCATGGGGCATTTTGGATGACACTACTTATGGAGGCATTCTCTTTTACGATAGTTATGGGGGCACTCTGACACTGCTCATGGGGGCATTTTGGATGACACTACTTATGGAGGCATTCTGGCTTACAATAGTTATGGGGACACTGACACTGCTCATGGGGGCATTTTGGATGACACTACTTATGGAGGCATTCTCTTTTACAATAGTTATGGGGGCACTCTGACACTGCTCATGGGGGCATTTTCGATGACACTACTTATGGAGGCATTCTGGTTTACAACAGTTATGGGGATAATCTAATTGATACTCCTGATGGGGCGTTTTGAATGACACTGCTATAGGCACTGCCAATGCTTATGGAAGCACTCTGGTTGACACTGATTATAGGGACACTATTGTAATGGATCTTTAGATGGAACTGTTAATTGGGCACTCTGGCTGTTGCTGTTTGTAGGAGCACTCAATCTGACACTGCTTATTGGGGCAATTTGTCTTGTACCGCTCCTGGGGACAGTCATGATTCTTTTGGTAATTCAGGCACTTTGACTGGCACTGCTTATGTAGGCACTATGTTTTACAATACTTAGGAGTATAGTCAGGTACTTTCATGAGGACACTTTGGATGACACAGTTAATGGCTCCAATGCTCCTACTTATAGAGACACTGTGGAGTATAATAGTTATGGGGAAGCTCTGATTGACACTGCTCATTTGGCAATCTGTATGGTACTGCTCATGGAGACACGTTGGTTTATAATAGAGGGAGACTTTGGTTGGCATTGCTCATGAGTGTAATCTGTACTGCTCAGGCACTCTGGTTTACAATAATAATGGGGATACTATGGTTGATAGTGGTCAAGGGGGCAATTTGAATGATACTGTTAATATTGGGACTGCCATTGCTTATGGAAGCACACTGTTTGACACTGTTTATTGGGAAACTGTGGCACTATGTTAATGTCTCTTTATATGGCACTGTTAATTCGGCATGCTCTGGGCTTACACAGCTGTGCGAATTGGAGCAATCTTGTACTGCTCCTGGGGGCATTATTGATGATACTATTAATACAAGCACTTTGACTTCTGGTTTTGTAGGCACTCTGGTTAACAATACTTATGAGGATACTCTGGGTAACACTCCTCATGGTGGCACTCTAGATGATGCTGTTACTGTAGGCACTGCAAATGCTTTTGGAAGCACACTTGTCGACGCTGTTTACAGGGAACATTTGGCACTATGTTTGCTGGCTCTGTAGCAGTCACTGCTAGGTTCACACTTTGTCTGTTGTTGCTTTTGAGAGTGTTCAGACTGACACCGCTTATGGAGGCAGTCTGTCTACACTGCTCAGAGGGGAAATCTGGAGTACATTGTTAACATACCTCCCAACTTTTGAAGATGGGAAAGAGGGACAAAGTTTGCGGCGCGCTTCGCGTGCCGCGGCACAATTTAGGCCATGCCTCTAACCACACCCAGTCATAACTAGTCACACCCATATCCACGTCCCAACCACACCCATTTAGCACTGCTGATCACACTTTCATAAAGAATAATTATAAACAAAAAAATATGGCCACACAGTGCTCCATACTGTATAATGGCCACACATGATGCTCCATACTGTATAATGGCCCCACATGATGCTCCATACTGTATAATGGCCCCACATGATGCTCCATACTGTATAATGGCCACACAGTGCTCCATACTGTATAATGGCCACACAGTGCTCCATACTGTATAATGGCCCCACATGATGCTCCATACTGTACAATGGCCCCACATGATGCTCCATACTGTACAATGGCCCCACATGATGCTCCATACTGTATAATGGCCCCACATGATGCTCCATACTGTACAATGGCCCCACATGATGCTCCATACTGTACAATGGCCCCACATGATGCTCCATACTGTACAATGGCCCCACATGATGCTCCATACTGTACAATGGCCCCACATGATGCTCCATACTGTACAATGGCCACACATGATGCTGTATACTGTACAATGGCCCCACATGATGCTCCATACTGTATATTGGCTGCACATGATGCTCCATACTGTATAATGGCCACACATGATGCTCAATACTGTATAATGGCCACACATGATGCTCCATACAGTATAAAGGCCACACATGATGCTCCATACTGTATGACTGCACATGATGCTCCATACTGTATAATTTCCACACATGATGCTCCATACTGTACAATGGCCCCACATGATGCTCCATACTGCATATTGGCTGCACATGATGCTCCATACTGTATAATGGCCGCACATGATGCTCCATACTGTATAATGGCCACACATGATGCTCCATACTGTATAATGGCCACACATGATGCTCCATACTGTATAATGACCACACATGATGCTCCATACTGTATATTGGCCACACATGATACTTTGTACCATATAATGGCCACACATAGCTACTCCTACACACGCGGCTGCGCTCCATACACACACGCTACACTCCATACACCTCGTACACACGTGGCTCCACTCCGTACACCTCGTACACATTTAGCTCCGCTCCATACACCTCATACACACGGCTCCGCTCCATACACCTCATACACACGGCTCCACTCCATACACCTCATACGGCTCAGCTCCATACACCTCATACACACGGCTCCGCTCCGTACAACTCGTACACACTCAGCTCCACTCCGTACACATCCAGCTCCGCTCCGTACACCTCGTACACATTCAGCTCTGCTCCGTACACCTCGTACACATTCAGCTCCGCTCCGTACACCTCGTACACACACGGCTCCGCTCCATACACCTCGTACACACACGTCTCCGCTCCGTACACCTCATACACACATGGTTCCGCTCCGTACACCTCGTACACACACGGCTCCGCTCCATACACCTCACATACACGGCTCCGCTCCATGCACCTCGTACACACACGGCTCCGCTCCGTACACCTCGTACACACACGGCTCCGCTCCGTACACCTCGTACACACACGGCTCCGCTCCGTACACCTCGTACACACACGGCTCCGCTCCGTACACCTCGTACACACACAGCTCCGTTCCGTACACCTCGTACACACACGGCTCCGTTCCGTACACCTCGTACACACACGGCTCCACTCCGTACACCTCGTACACACACAGCTCTGCTACATTCACACTGTAAACACCTCCTGACCCCACACATAACAGGCAGCGCATCACCAGGGCACTTGCTTCTCTCCAGAGAAGGGGGTGTGTGAGCCCTGTGCCAGTGCTGCATGGCGCTCCCCTGCGGGTGCCCTCACCAGGGCATGTGTTGCTTCCCTGGCAGTGATGGAGGGGCAGCGACAGCACAAAGCCTCATTAGGTGAAGATCAGTAAATCTGGAGACATTTCTCTGCACGGTGAGAACTAGTTTCCTTTGTTACAAGCAGAGCAACAAGCAGCCTGCTGCAGCACATGGCTACCGAGCACGCCCACTCCAGCTCATTATCCTGCTGGCACTGCACACACCGGGGACATGAGGGTCGGTGTGCCTGCTCGTCCTGCACAACATCCAGCTGAGCTCCTCATCCTCCTCCTCCTCCTCACCACGTCCGTGTCCTGCGGATCATGACCCCGTGCCCAGCGCTGGCAGCGCCTCCTTCATGCCACAGGAAGCCCTAAGAGTAAGACTCAGGAACATGGGGAACGGGCGTGGCCTAACACAAGGGGGTGTGTGACGGCTAATTCTCCTGTGTTGTTTGCGGGAGCAGAGTGTCCCGGGCAGGACAGCAGGGAAAAGCATCAAATGCGGGACAGTCCCACACAATGAGGGACGGTTGGGAGCTATGTTGTTAATGTAGAGAAAGTGTCAAGAATTATAAAGTTTACACTAGTTACAGGAATGTTCTGACTGGCAATGCTTATAGGGCCACCTTGTATGACACTGTTAATGGTGGCATTGCCACTACTTATAGAGGAATTTGTAACGCTATGCCCAATGCCCCTTCATGGTGTCCTGTTATCCTTCCATGCAGGAACGCTGGCTTATAGTCCGCCATAATTAGTCCTTGTTTCCTGCAACCGTTTCGGTGGTGTCTGAATCCCAAAAGCGCGTCTGCTGTACCTGTACTCTGTGGCCGCATCGGCAGTACCTGTCTTCCACTCTGGGGCCAGAACTGTGAGCTTATTCCTGTGGCCGTAAAGTCTGCACCATGTGAATCTGTCCCTGTGGCTGCCCTGTCTGCACAGGGAGAACCTGTCTCACTCCCCGTCCAGTCCGTACAGTGAGAACTTGTCCCAAGTGGCCGTCCTGTCAGAAATTGTCCAAAGAGACCATCCTTTCTGAACTTGTTACTAACTGGCCATCCTGTTTTGCCTGAGAAGCTGAAGTAATGTCTCTGGCCCTTGGGGTCAGCAGCTACTGCCGGACATCTCCCAGGAGTGGCACCTGGCAGCGACCTGAACAAGTCTGACCTCACCACTAGAGGCTCCAGCGAATACCAAGGTAGCTGCTTAGCCACACTCCTTCAAGGTAAGTCCAGTCTGTGGCACAGTGGGGCCACGAACTACGTGCACCACCTAGGAGCGTAACAGAATTCTGTTTGACATTATTTAATGGGAAATTTTGGCACTAAGTTTAATTACTCTCTAGCTGACACTGATATCGGTTACTCTGGCAGTCAACGGTTATTGGAGCACACAGCTGACACTGCTTGTGGAGGCAATCTGGCTGACTCTGTACATAGGGGAACTTTTTTTTGAGAGTGTAGAGGATTGTAGGTGAGACACAGTAGATGAGGGTCTGGTTATAGATTTTTGAGAGCTTCAAGGTATGCCGAAGTGAGCCCTTCAAATAAAGAGAAAATTATGCCCGACACTGAAAGAATGGGCACGCTTCCTGACATATCAATGGGGGTACTTTGTCTGAAACTTATTATGGGGGTATTACGTGTGACACTGTTTATGGGGGATCACTTCTTTATGAAACCCAAAGGCAATTCTTAAAATGTAACAATTTATGTTCCTGCCCAGTTAGGGGTATAAAGGTTGCACTTTCACCTAAACCCAGGAGCCTAATGGGGGCTACAGTCACTTTTGTAACATAGAATGAACACAGAAGTGGGAAGAGACACATATATCCTCTGTATATCCTGCATTTTAGATTGTACGGATATCTCTGAGGCACAGACCGCATAAAGCTAAAATATACAACATGGAAATTACTCCATATTAAGCGCTAACTGCCCTGCAGCTGAAACGTTAGGTTAATTGTCCCAATAAACACCATCAGAGAGCCCATTGGACACAGAAAACCAAGTCGGAAACATACGCTATTTCTGAAAGGAAGCAGTTTCATAGCAGGCTAGAAAGGGTTAAGTGCTTGTTAGTGGCTGTTTTTGGAGAAGAAGGGATGGCGGTTGGCGCGTCCCTTTCTTTGCGTGTCACTATGCAGGATTTAATGAGCACGGATTGAATTCCAACGCCCGCTGCCTCACTCTGTGACTTCTCTCTGACGAGACGCGTCATCCGTCCTGATCATCTCTTTTTATTTTCACCTTAATTGGTTCGTTTGCTTCCGTTTGTAGCTTCATGTTCCTACAGACTTCAGTCCCCCTCTGTCAGGAATAAGCCCCCAGCGCTGTCACCCCCCTCTCCCTCCTGTCATCATTGTAGGGGGGGGAATGCAAAGCAACCTTCACCACTTTATTAGAAGGCACGTGAAGCGTCGTAAAGAGACGAGATGAGTAGGAGATATATGGCCACCCTTCATCACTGGAGCAAAAAGTGGCTTTTTGAAGAGTGAAAAATAACTTTTTGAAACATTTTTTTTTTACTTTTATACATATATTGTACTATAGAGAAAATGATGTCCCTGATGGCTTTCCTCTACGGCTTCCTCTTTGAGAGTTAATCTCATTATTTCATCTCCTTTAAATCTCCCATCCATGGGTACATCCCAAGTTGTTTGAGAGGTTTTGTTGAGATACTGAAAAACAAGTGAATAAAGAGGGAAAGGTGACAATCAAAATATGGTCCAGGACGTATGATCTTGTTCTACTCTCATGTCCACATGAAGGTTTGTCCTTGAGGTGACCATTGAACGATTTCTCTTTGCAAATTCTAATTTTAAAGGGTTTTGATTAAATACATAACTAGCAAGGTAAGGGATATAGGAACTGCCATAGGGCCAACTAAGGAAGCCACCAACGCTACTTGGACAACCTTTAATTGTGCTAAAGAAAAGAAGGATATCCCAGGTGGTCTTCATCTATGGCTTCATTTGTGAAGATTTGTCCCATTCATGGTTCAAACCATGTTTCCTGGAAGGTTCATTAGTAGAGATGAGCAAACCTGAACGGTAAAGTTTGAGGTCCGTGCATGGACCCCGAACACAGACTTCTCCCGGAAGTCTGTGTTGCTGTTCAGTTTTGGCAGCCCAAATTAAACAAAGCTGGTTGAAAGGCTGCAACACAGCCAATAAACAAGCTTTACTGTGTGGGCGCTTCCGGCTTAATTACAGCCATGTTATATATTGACTTAAATTAAATTAATAATGACTTTGGAATGCCATGGGGCATTGGGACCCCTCTGTTTGTGATTACCAGCCAAGGTAAAGCTGGAAGCAGAGGACTGCAGTCTGCAGTTGTCGGTTTTGCTTGCACTCGTAATCAATAATAGAGGAGACACCACACCATTTTTTTGTTTTATTTATTCATTTATTAGATAAATGGACAAGTGCTGGCCATCAGCGAGACCAGTCGTACAATGATGAGAGTAGTACTCTCATCAACCGTTCGCCTGTGACTGGAGGTAACCTTTTCACCACCAGTTACAGCTGCTGGCTCACACGATGTCATCTGTCTAATCAGAGTCAGTGTTTTTCGACCTGTCATACAGATGACAGCATTGGAAACGCCGAATGTTCGAGAGTCCCATTAATCTGAATGGAATCCGGGTTCGGTTTCAAGTTTGGGTACTGTTCTGGTACTCGAACCAAACTTTTTTTTACAGTTTGGATGGACCTGAACATCCACGGGTCAACCCATCATTATTCGTTAGATATACTTAAAATCAACTGGAAGAGAAGAAGAAAAGGTAAAACCAACTAAATGGGCCTGTACACCTGTTGGTAAAAGTGCAAAGTGTAGGTGCATATTCACACTGTTGCCATTAACAGACAGAGCCAACGATAAGAACAATGAGAATATACCCTGCATTAAGTAAATATATCAATAGTAATAGTACTAGTAATAGTAATGTGAATAACAAAGGGTACTTAGTTGAGAAAATTTGGATCAAGAAAGCGTGAAAGCCATCCCACCACGACAAGGAGGACGCAATCAAGATGGTCCCTAACTATAGCATTTCACCTCACTATGTGCCAACAGGTCTCAAAATAGACAATGGAACAGTATGACCCAAGCCTGATTGTCTTGTACCAGCACCTTGGAAACATATATAGACAAGATGCACAGCCCATATAGTAGTCAAAACAAGCCCTTCAAAACCTACAATCTACTCTCATGTCTACATAAAGGTTGCACTTAATATGATCATAGATAGTACATTTTTTTTAGGAATTCCAATAATTTTACCTGGAATCTGATCAAGGACATAACTACCAGGGAAAGAGAAATAGGAACTGCCAAGGGGTCAGCAGGGAAGACCAGCAACGCTCGAGCAACCATTAATTGTGCTACAGAGAAGAAATCTGTCACTGGTGTCCTTCCTCTATGGCTTTCTTTGTAAAGGTTGATCCCAACAATATCATGTTTCTTTAAAAGTTCGTTAGTGATACCTAAAAACAAGTGGATAAGGAAGAAGAAATAGTAGTCAAAACAAGCCTTGTCAGACATGCAAATCTACTCTCGACATAAATATTGCGCTAAATATGACCATAGATAATAGATTTATTTTTCTGAATTCCAATAATTTTAACTGGATCTGATCAAGGGCATACCTATCAGGGTAAGATAATTAGTACCTGCCATGGGGACCACCATCCTTGTTTAATCAATTAGATAATACCTCTAAAGAAATCTCAGGAGTCCAAAAAGGATCTGACAAAGGGCATAATTGGGAGGGTAAAATAGGAACTGTCATGGCATCCACTAGCTGAGATGATAGCTACGTCTATTTGGACTACCAAATAATCCCTTTAAAGAATTTCCTGAAGAACGAAAAAGATCTACTTGGGTTGGTGAAATCTTCCATTTGGACATCGAAATAATAATCCTACCCAAAAGTGATCTGACAAGTGTACTTCAACTACTGTGGTATGAAATATATAGGCTGCTTGATATGGTACAGAAGAGCTGATGGGACACACTTTTTCCTTTTAAACTAACAAGACAATAACTCTAAAGGAGGCTCAGGAGTCCAAAATCTGATGAAGGATATAACCACCATGGATGTCAAAAGGAATCTGAGCATCACTACCAAGCTTACCAAGCTGAGAGACAAAACTGTTGGGGTATGTGTCCACGATCCAGAACAGCAGCATTTTGGACGCAAGCTCACCTGCGCTGCATCCAAAACGCTGTGTTCTACTTTAGAAGCTTAATGGATGGGATTTCTAGAAAGGTTTAAGAGCCGCAGCATGTCAATTATCAGCATTGGAGACACTGTGTAGTCTCACCCATAGCCATTCATTAGATGCGGTAAATCAGCATGGTTCCCTGAACACATGTGGATTTAACTGCGTGATTAGAAAGCAGCATTTTGGAACCAGCGAAAATAAGCTGCATCCAAAACGCTGCTATTTCTTGATCATGGGCACATAGCCTTAGGAGAACCAGGCAACTGAGGGATTCCACTTTCTCCATTTGTGCATCAACTAATTGACATACTTGTCAACTTTTCAGAACTTTTGAGAGGATCCTTAAAAAAGGGAAGATCTTCTGGACTCCTAAAAAGTTGTTTAAATCTTCTGGCTGCCACAGAAATCCTCCAGAACCTTCTGGTGAGCAGCAACAAACTAAGTCTTGATATTGAGATGCACATGCAGGGGTGCAGATAACACGGGCATGGAAGGGGCATGGCTCGTGAAAAAGGTAAGCCTCACTATACAAAAAAAAATCGCAATTCACAATCCAGAATCTCCTGCAAGCCCTACAAAACGTTGGCCAATATGCCACAGAAGGCCGCTATGGAGCCCGGAAACTGAAGCATCTAGCTTCCTCTGTTTGGTAAACCAGACAACCCTTTTAGAAGTCTCAGACTAAGGGGCAGTTGGTGCTCCCTTTTAGTGTCCTCAAAAACGGAGAAGGGGGGATATTTGCAAAATCAATTGCTATATGGCCTGATATCATTAGGGGGCAACCACCTCCTTTAAAAGAGATGACCAACTGAGACAAAGAAAAGCCATAAGAGAAGTCTCAGAAGAAAAAAAGGAATTGATCAGGGGCATAACTAATAACTAAAAATGTATCATACGTGACAGGGGTCATCTCCATCATATGGGCAAACAGACAACCCATTTACAGAGGCACAGAGAGGGATGAGGACACACGAGAGACACTGGGTGGATTGTCTATATTCTCTATGATATCTGTTCTCTCTTTTCCCGGCTCAAATCCCTCATTACTGTGTCATTCCAGTCAGCCAATGACAGACTCTCTGATTATGTGAGGTGATTGGCTCATAACTGATGTCATATCATTTTGTGTGAACAACATCACTTCCCTAGACCAGCCAGGAATGATATAATAAATGTTTTCGCTTGCCTAGTCCAAAGGGATGTTGTCTGCGATCTTTACACTGGCCTAACCCACAAGGGATGTTAACATTAATACTTTCACTGCCCTAGACCAACAGGGCTATTAACTTTAAAACTATTTCTGCTCTATACAACCAGGGATATTAATAATATTTCCTAATTCATCCAGATGACCAGAAATTATAGTATAAATCTCTTTAATACCCAGCTCATAGTGGGTGTTGACACACTTTCATTGATTTAGACCAGGTGTGGGGAATATCCGGCACACTGGCCCTAAACGTGCTTTTATCCATCCCCTGGTCAGATTCCCAGGGACAACAGTGCTCGGACCGGGATCACAGAGATTGGGCCAATGTCTGGCAAAGCACCGGCCTCTGGCCCTTTAATTACTGTGTCCACTAATGACCGCCATGGCTTGTGCAATGAATGCTTATGCAGAACATCCTATGTGGGCGGAGTCATCGTGCTCTGCGCTCCAGCTGGATCAATGACAACAGCTGCGTCAACTCCAGCCCCTCCTGTAATGCATATGTGCCCCTAAGCCCTCCTATCCACACACTCAATCAATCACACTCCAACCTCACCACCATGGCAAAGACCAAAGAGCTCTCTAAGGACACCAGGGACAAAATTGTAGGCCTGCACAAGGCAGGGACGGGCAACATGACAGTAGGCAAGCAGCTTGGTGAGAAGGCAACAACTGTTGGCACAATTATTAGGAAATGGAAGATACACAAGATGACTGTCAATCTTCCTCAGTCTGGAGCTCCATGCAACATCTCGCCTCATGGAGTAAGGATGATTCTGAGAAAGGTAAGGAATCAGTTCAGAACTACATTGGAGGACCTGGTCAATGACCTGAAGAGAGCTGAAACTACAGTATCAAACATTACCGCTAGTAACACACTACGCCGTCATGGATTAAAATCCTGCAGAGCACGCAAAGTCCCCTTGCTCATGCCAGCACTTGTCCAGGCCCATTTGAAGTTCGTCAATGACCATCTAGATGATCCAGAGGAGGTATGGAGGACGGTCATGTGATCAGAGGAGACCAAAATAGAACTTTTTGGTATCAACTCCACTCACCGTGTTTGGGGGAAGAAGAAGGATGAGTACAACCCCCAAGAACACCATCCCAACCATGATGCATGGTGGCGGAAACATCAGTGCAATGGTGAGATTAAGAATTTTTACAAAGTAATCACTAGGAACAAAATGTCATCATATGCTGTACTGGTTGGCATTAAGCATCAAAAAGTAATACCAATGGATTTCATTTATAAGACGACTGAGGGGCGATCTAATAATCATGTATGTATATAAGGAGACAATACAAATATCTCTCCGTGGGTCTGTTTATACCAAGGAAGGTGATGGTCACAAGGGGCTTTTCTCTGCGTCTGGAGGACAGGTTTTTCCACCAACATAGAAGAGACTGTTAGGGCAGTGAGAATCTAGAATTCCTTGCCTGAGGAGGTGGTGATGGCGAACTCAGTCGAGGGGTTAAAGAGAGGCCTGGATGTCTTGCTGGAGCGTAACAATATTGTATCTTACAGTTATTAGGTTCTTTAGAAGGACGTAGATCTGGGGATTTATTCTGATGAAATATAGGTTGAATTGGATGGACAAATGTCTTTTTTCGGCCTTGCTCACTATGTTACTATACTTTGGGGGTGCTTTTCTCCAAAGGGGACAGGACGATTGCACCATATTGAAGGGAGGATGGATGGGGTTATGTATCGCAAGATTTTGCCCAACAACCTTCATCCCTCAGTAAGAGCATTGAAGACAGGTCGTTGCTGGGTCTTCAAGCATACAATGACCCGAAACACACAGCCAGGGCAACCAAGGAGTGACTCCGTAAGAAGCATTTCAACCTCCTGGAGTGGCCTTGCGAGTCTCCAGACCTGAAGCCAATAAAAAATCTTTGGAGGGAACTAAAACTGAATGGTGCCCAGCAACAGCCCGAAACCTGAAAGATCTGGAGAAGATCTGTGTGGAGGAGTGGGTCAAAATCCCTGCTCCAGTGTGTGAAATCTTGGTCAAAAACTACAGGAAACATTTGACCTCTGTAATTGCGAACAAAGGTTTCTGTACCAAATATTAACTTCTGTTTTTCTATTGTATCAAATACTAATTTCATACAGTAAAATGCACATTAATTATGTTAAAATTATACAATTTTGTTTTTTTTTTTAAGATTCTGTCTCTCACAGTTAAAATGTACCTACGATAAAAATGAGACCTCTCCATGCCTTGTAAATGGGAATACTTGCAAAATTGCTAGTATATCAAAGACTTTTTTTTCCCCACAGTATATGTGCTCCCATCCCCTCTTGTGATGTACTTATGGCCTCAGCCCCTCCTGTGATGTATATGGCCCCAGCCCCTCCTGTTATGTGTATGCCCCAACTCCTTCTGTGAGGTATATATTATCCTGAACCTCCTGCGATGTATATGCCTCAGCCCCCCTAACGATGTACGGTATATATACCTGTAAGGGGTGTACCAGGACTGACTTGTACCCCGCTCCTTTTTCAAGTTAATGCAATGTATAAATGTGAATTGCTATGCATGTTTTATGCTGTATATATTGTCATGTTCCTGTATGCTGCTATATGTGTATGCTTTCTATTGCACAGGTAGGGAAAGTGCAGTACGTAAGTTAGTCCACTAGATGAGGACACATTAGTATACTGGGTCGAGTAAATAGTTAACATAGGAGGGGCCAGCTGTGGGATAAGATAGAGAACTTCCTGCTTTTAGTGAGTGGAGCTAGGGAGCTGAAACAGCTCAGGAGGGCTAGAGAGCCCAGGCAGTCCCGGAGGGCTCTAGAGCCAGGGGCAACACAGTGGGCCCTGCAACGTTTAAGTAAGGGACCCAGCCGTCCAGGGCCAGTAGGCCAAAAGTGCAGCAGTGACAGAGGGAGAGAAAGAAACGGTGACAGCGGTAGTGAAAGCAAGAGCTACAGCAAGAGTCACAGAGGGACAGTAACGCAGGTCGCTCCCAAAAAAGTGGCAGCTTGCTACTTTGGCAGACGCCCTCATGTCTGCTGTGATACAAACATGGGAACTCCTAAGAATAGTCAAGCCAGGCCGGGAGGATGCTGCGGTACCGTGCGGGACGGGATATCCCAGATATGAAGTGAAGTACATAGGGAAGAGCACAGGGAAAGCGAAGCATATAAACTATGTGGAACGTTACGTTGATGCTGCAAAAGACATGGATGTGCTTAGAGAAGAAATCAGTAAAGTTATCTGTTTTAAGTTGAACGTGAGCTATGTCTCTATTTGTGTAACAACGCCAGCAAAAGAACTTTGGCCGCTCAGATGGGACCATGACGGTGCAGATGATGTAGCTGAAGGTACCGTACTCTAAAAAGGGGACATTGTGTGCATGTGGCGGGAGGCCAGGGCGTATGTAAACAGATAGTATCGGCCACGACTACGGCCCTGGCCATCCCTCACATACCAACAGTTCCTCCTGTGATATATATGCCCCAAGCTCCTCTTGTGATTTATATGCCTCCAGCCCCTCCTGTGATGTATATGGCACAGCGTCTCCTGCGATGTATGTGCCCCCAGACACCCCTGTGATGTATATGCCCCCAGCTCTTCCTGTAATATATGCCCCCAGCCCCTCCTGTGATGTATGTGGCCCAGCATCTCCTGTAATCTATGTGCCCCCAGCCACTCCTGTGATGTATATGCCCCCAGCCCCTTCTGTAATGTATATGCCTTGGCATCTCTTGTGATGTATGTGCCTCCAGCCCCTCCTCTGATATACAGTATGTGCCTCAGCTTCTCCTGTGATGTATATGCCCCCAGTCCTTCCTGTGATGTATATGCCCCATCCCCTCCTGTGATGTATATTCCCTCAGCCCTTCCTGTGATATGCCCTGGCGTCTCCTGTGATGTATTCCCCCACCATATCCTGTCATGTATGTGCCCCCAGCCCCTCCTGTAATATATATGCCTCAGCGTCTCCTGTGATGTTTATGCCACAGGACCATTCCTATGATGAAGCCCCTCCTGCGATGCATATACCTCACATCTGCTGCAATGTATATGACCCAGCGTTTCATATGTGCCAGCAGCATCTCCTGTGATATATATGTCTAGGCCTCATGTGATGTATATGCCCCCAGACCCTCCTGTGATATATATGCCCAAGCCCATCCTGTGATATATGTCCCTCAGCTTCTCCTGTGATGTATATGCCCCCAGTCCTTCCTGTGATGTACAGTATATGCCCCATCCCCTCCTGTGATGTATATTCCCTCAGCCCTTCCTGTGATATGCCCTGGCGTCTCCTGTGATGTATTCCCCCACCATATCCTGTCATGTATATGCCCCCAGCCCCTCCTGTGATATATATGCCACAGGACCATTCCTATGATGAAGAAGCCCCTGATGCGATGCATATACCTCACATCTGCTGCAATGTATATGACCCAGCGTTTCATATGTGCCAGCAGCATCTCCTGTGATGTATATGTTTAGGCTCCATGTGATATATATGCCCCCAGCGTCTCTTTTAGTGTATATACCCCATTCCAGGGTCTCCTGTGATGTATATGACTCAACGTCTTCTGTGATGTATATGCCCCAACAGCTCTTGTGATGTTTGTGCCACATTGTGTCCTGTGATGTATATGCCCTAGCCCCAGTGTATTCTATGTGATGTATATGTAGACCACCAGGGATGATATTTCAATCCCCTTCACTTCTCCAAACCATCAGGGATATCATATATATATATTCAATTACATTTTTCTACCTTTTTACTACCTCCTCTACGCATTCAATAAAAAGTTATCCCTGTTGGATTTTAACTGAGTCCACGGATCCTGTTTGCTTGTGCTGTAATGACTGTGGAGAAGAGGTAATTCTTCCGAGTTATATCTGTCCTGTCCATTTCATGTGCAAGGGGCCGGGGTGCTCGCTGACTCTATTCTCAGTGGACTCTGTTCGTGGACTGTAGCTTTAAGTGACTCGGCTAGGACTACCACCCCGTGCCACCTTGTTACACCCCTATGGGTTCAAAATATTCACTAAACCACTAGATGAATTCCTTGAGGAGTCTAGTTTCCAAAATGGGGACACTTGTGGGGGGTTTCTGCTGTTTTCGCATTTCAGAGGCTCTTCAAATGCGACATGGCATTCACAATCTATCCCTGGCAAATATCGCTGCACAATAAATTATGGGGTCCATTTTCTAATATTACATATTGTGAAAATTTATAAATTTGGGGCAAAAACAACATGTTCATTAAAAAAAATGAAAAATTTTCAATATTACTACCTACTGTTATCAAATTCTGTACAGTACCTGTGGGTTCAAAATGCTCACTGTACCCCTGGATAAAATTCTTTAGAGGTGTACTTTCCCAAAAAAATGTTTTCACTGTTTAGGCACATCAGGGGCTCTCCAAACGTGACATGATGCACGCAGACCATTTCATCAAAGTCTGCATTCCATAACATCACTGCTTCTTTCCGAGCCCTGCCGTGTGCCCAAACAGTGGTTTTCCTCCACATATGGGGTATTGGCATACTCAGGAGAAATTGCACAACACATTTTTCTACTGTTACCATTGCGCAAGTAAAAAAATTGGGGCTAAAACTACATATTTGTTGGTAGAATGTGATTTTTTTTTAGTTTTCACAGCTCTGTGTTATAAACTTCTATGAATCACCTTGGGGTTCCATGAGCTCATGACTAGTGTTGAGCGATACTTTCCGATATCGGAAAGTATCGGTATCGGAAAGTATCGGCCGATACCGTCAAAATATCGGATCCAATCCGATACCGATACCCGATCCCAATGCAAGTCAATGGGACGAAAATATCGGAATTAAAATAAACCCTTTATAAACTTGTAGGTTCATTCTACATGAAGGAAAACAACTAAGAATAATGTAGGATGTATTGGGGGACGTGGCGGAGATATTAAAGGGACAGAGGTTTAGCCCAATGTAATAGAATAGCAGGATTTTTAATTTTTTTTTATGAAGTTCGGCGTTAGAAAGAATTTGACTATGTTATTTTTTTTTTTTTTTATGTCAGATATTGATGTTTCACTACTTCCACGCCCTTCACCTTCTTTTTTACTTCTCCCACGCTTTCTTCTTAATTATCCTCATCATCAGCTTCTTTGACATCAACTTCTTCACCTTATTCATCTTCTTCTTCATCTTCTACCTATTATTTTTTGGGTTACATTGTTCATATTCTTTTTATTTTACTATTATCTTCATCATATTCAACTTCTTCATCATATTCTTATTTGTGACAGGCATTCCCGTAGTTGTTATGTATAAAAGTTTGAAGATTACACCTTCCGTTCTGCCTGTCACAAACCAGTTACATTTGTCCGCGTTCAGTTTGGCCTGCAGCATCAGGCTTTATCCAGGGGCACCACGAGGAGGAACGGACTCACCCCCATACACTGCTTAGTCTTCTTCTGCTTATAATTTACATAATATTTTTTTGCTCTGATATTTTGTGTTATGCTTAATGTCCTTCTGCTCTTTGTTCTGCAGCCTCTTGTTCTTCTGCTTCTCGGTCTTCCAGGTCGTCGTCGTCTCCAGGGTCGTCGTCTCCGGGGTCGTCGTCATCGGGGTGGTCTCCGGGGTCGTCGTCATCGGGGTGGTCTTCAGGGTCATCGTCTCCAGGGTCGTCGTCATCACGGTGGTTGTCGTCTCTGGTGTCGTCGTCATCTTAGGGGTGTTCTTCCGGGTCATCGTGTTTAGTCTCTTGAACTTGGAAATGTAGCAGAAGGTACAAGAAGGCTGAGAAAATGCCGAGAACCAGCTGATGGAACTGGAACTCGGATGGCTACCCGAAGGTCCAAGAGCCAATGGAACTACCGAGGACCAGCTGACGTTACTGGAACCCGGTTACTAAGCAGGAGGTACCCGTGCCTGAAAGCACTACCAAGGACCACCTGACGTTGGTGGAACTCGGATACCCAGAGGGAGGCACCTAAGCCAAAGGCTCTGCCCGGAACCAGCTGACGGTACTGGAACCAGGATGGGGAGCAGAAGGTACAAGAGCAAAAGACACTGCCGAGAACCAGCTGACGGTGCTGGAACCCGGATGGGTAGCCGAAGGTCCAAGAGCCAATGGAACTACCGAGGACCAGCTGACGTTACTGGAACCCGGTTACTAAGCAGGAGGTACCCGTGCCTGAAAGCACTACCAAGGACCACCTGACGTTGGTGGAACTCGGATACCCAGAGGGAGGCACCTAAGCCAAAGGCTCTGCCCGGAACCAGCTGACGGTACTGGAACCAGGATGTGGAGCAGAAGGTACAAGAGCAAGTGTCTGCGTGGCTTTTGCAGGACACGTTGCCGGCTGCACAGCAGGGGAACAGCTGGCGGTGCTGGACCCCACTGACACATTGGCGAGGTGTTTGGCTCTGTGCAGCTAGCACATCTGGGCAAAAACTGGCGGTGTGTTAGAGCCCAGGGACAGCAGGAGGAGGAGCAGGAGGAGGAGGAGCAGGGGGAGGGGAGTGTAGGCCGAAGCCTGCACAGGCGGCAGCTTTGGGTGTGTTGTGTCTGCGTGGCTTTTGCAGGACACGTTGCCGGCTACACAGCAGGGGAACAGCTGGCGGTGCTGGACCCCACTGACACATTGGCGAGGTGTTTGGCTCTGTGCAGCCAGCACTTCCGGACAGCAACTAGCGTTGTTGGAGCCCGGGCTCTGCAGGTGGAGCAGAGTGTAGGCCGAAGCCTAATTGAACCGATTTCAAAAGTCACCTTTAACCCCCCCTCAGGGGTTACAAAGTAGAAGAGCCACAGCTTATGCAGCAGCAGTGCTGCGCAAGTCAAAGGTTGCTCTTGTAATTTTTCTCCTTGCACACGCTGAATGGAACACGTATAACATTTAGCCCTTTATACAGTCAAACTGTGTAATGGAGGCGAGAGTTCCCTTTGTAATGAGACGCAGCACAGGTGTCAAGAATCCCACCTTGGTGCTGGGTGCAGCCTCCCGAGCGTTGTTATTTGCTGTACAGGAGTCTGCGCTGTCGTGTTATCCCCTGGCCTAGCGCCGTTAGCGCTGCCCATCTTCTGGCATCATGTAATGTCGGCCGGTGCGGTTCGCGATGACCATGAATCCCAGCCCCGCAGTGTCTTAACATTGTTAAAACACTGCGGGGCTGGGATTCAGGGCCTGGCGCAGCACATATGTTCGCCTCTCACACTCGGGTCCTTACACCCGCTTCAGACTGTGCGGCGTCATCTGATCCCTTATCGCATGCCACGGCCATGAAGCCGCACAGTCCGAAGAAGGCGGAAGGAGAGGAGGGACAGGCGAACTGATGCACTGATCCTGCCCATCAATCACACCCTCGCAGTCCCAATAAATAAGACACCGAGGGGCGTTGTGTGGGTCAGGGCGGCCGCAGAGGCGCAGGCAGCCAAACAATGATGCCAGAAGACGGGCAGCGCTACCAAGGGGGTTGTAGCGTGTCATTACAAAGGAAAGTCACACCACCGGGACGGTTAAATGGTCACACAGAGGACACATTGCAGACGTGTTTTCAGTTCCACATGTGCGAGGAGAATACGTTTCTGAGCCACCTTGCACACATGCAGCATTACCGCTGTACAAGGTGGCTGGATAACGTAAAAACGCCTGGGGGAGGGGGGACAGGTTCCCTTCAATTTCAGTTCTTGTGTCTGCGTGGCTTTTGCAGGACACGTTGCCGGCTGCACAGCAGGGGAACAGCTGGCGGTGCTGGACCCCACTGACACATTGGCTGGTGTTTTTCTCTGTGCAGCTAGCACATCTGGGCAAAAACTGGCGGTGTGTTAGAGCCCAGGGACAGCAGGAGGAGGAGCAGGAGGAGGAGGAGCAGGGGGAGGGGAGTGTAGGCCGAAGCCTGCACAGGCGGCAGCTTTGGGTGTGTTGTGTCTGCGTGGCTTTTGCAGGACACGTTGCCGGCTACACAGCAGGGGAACAGCTGGCGGTGCTGGACCCCACTGACACATTGGCGAGGTGTTTGGCTCTGTGCAGCCAGCACTTCCGGACAGCAACTAGCGTTGTTGGAGCCCGGGCTCTGCAGGTGGAGCAGAGTGTAGGCCGAAGCCTAATTGAACCGATTTCAAAAGTCACCTTTAACCCCCCCTCAGGGGTTACAAAGTAGAAGAGCCACAGCTTATGCAGCAGCAGTGCTGCGCAAGTCAAAGGTTGCTCTTGTAATTTTTCTCCTTGCACACGCTGAATGGAACACGTATAACATTTAGCCCTTTATACAGTCAAACTGTGTAATGGAGGCGAGAGTTCCCTTTGTAATGAGACGCAGCACAGGTGTCAAGAATCCCACCTTGGTGCTGGGTGCAGCCTCCCGAGCGTTGTTATTTGCTGTACAGGAGTCTGCGCTGTCGTGTTATCCCCTGGCCTAGCGCCGTTAGCGCTGCCCATCTTCTGGCATCATGTAATGTCGGCCGGTGCGGTTCGCGATGACCATGAATCCCAGCCCCGCAGTGTCTTAACATTGTTAAAACACTGCGGGGCTGGGATTCAGGGCCTGGCGCAGCACATATGTTCGCCTCTCACACTCGGGTCCTTACACCCGCTTCAGACTGTGCGGCGTCATCTGATCCCTTATCGCATGCCACGGCCATGAAGCCGCACAGTCCGAAGAAGGCGGAAGGAGAGGAGGGACAGGCGAACTGATGCACTGATCCTGCCCATCAATCACACCCTCGCAGTCCCAATAAATAAGACACCGAGGGGCGTTGTGTGGGTCAGGGCGGCCGCAGAGGCGCAGGCAGCCAAACAATGATGCCAGAAGACGGGCAGCGCTACCAAGGGGGTTGCAGCGTGTCATTACAAAGGAAAGTCACACCACCGGGACGGTTAAATGGTCACACAGAGGACACATTGCAGACGTGTTTTCAGTTCCACATGTGCGAGGAGAATACGTTTCTGAGCCACCTTGCACACATGCAGCATTACCGCTGTACAAGGTGGCTGGATAACGTAAAAACGCCTGGGGGAGGGGGGACAGGTTCCCTTCAATTTCAGTTCTTGTGTCTGCGTGGCTTTTGCAGGACACGTTGCCGGCTGCACAGCAGGGGAACAGCTGGCGGTGCTGGACCCCACTGACACATTGGCTGGTGTTTTTCTCTGTGCAGCTAGCACATCTGGGCAAAAACTGGCGGTGTGTTAGAGCCCAGGGACAGCAGGAGGAGGAGCAGGAGGAGGAGGAGCAGGGGGAGGGGAGTGTAGGCCGAAGCCTGCACAGGCGGCAGCTTTGGGTGTGTTGTGTCTGCGTGGCTTTTGCAGGACACGTTGCCGGCTACACAGCAGGGGAACAGCTGGCGGTGCTGGACCCCACTGACACATTGGCGAGGTGTTTGGCTCTGTGCAGCCAGCACTTCCGGACAGCAACTAGCGTTGTTGGAGCCCGGGCTCTGCAGGTGGAGCAGAGTGTAGGCCGAAGCCTAATTGAACCGATTTCAAAAGTCACCTTTAACCCCCCCTCAGGGGTTACAAAGTAGAAGAGCCACAGCTTATGCAGCAGCAGTGCTGCGCAAGTCAAAGGTTGCTCTTGTAATTTTTCTCCTTGCACACGCTGAATGGAACACGTATAACATTTAGCCCTTTATACAGTCAAACTGTGTAATGGAGGCGAGAGTTCCCTTTGTAATGAGACGCAGCACAGGTGTCAAGAATCCCACCTTGGTGCTGGGTGCAGCCTCCCGAGCGTTGTTATTTGCTGTACAGGAGTCTGCGCTGTCGTGTTATCCCCTGGCCTAGCGCCGTTAGCGCTGCCCATCTTCTGGCATCATGTAATGTCGGCCGGTGCGGTTCGCGATGACCATGAATCCCAGCCCCGCAGTGTCTTAACATTGTTAAAACACTGCGGGGCTGGGATTCAGGGCCTGGCGCAGCACATATGTTCGCCTCTCACACTCGGGTCCTTACACCCGCTTCAGACTGTGCGGCGTCATCTGATCCCTTATCGCATGCCACGGCCATGAAGCCGCACAGTCCGAAGAAGGCGGAAGGAGAGGAGGGACAGGCGAACTGATGCACTGATCCTGCCCATCAATCACACCCTCGCAGTCCCAATAAATAAGACACCGAGGGGCGTTGTGTGGGTCAGGGCGGCCGCAGAGGCGCAGGCAGCCAAACAATGATGCCAGAAGACGGGCAGCGCTACCAAGGGGGTTGCAGCGTGTCATTACAAAGGAAAGTCACACCACCGGGACGGTTAAATGGTCACACAGAGGACACATTGCAGACGTGTTTTCAGTTCCACATGTGCGAGGAGAATACGTTTCTGAGCCACCTTGCACACATGCAGCATTACCGCTGTACAAGGTGGCTGGATAACGTAAAAACGCCTGGGGGAGGGGGGACAGGTTCCCTTCAATTTCAGTTCTTGTGTCTGCGTGGCTTTTGCAGGACACGTTGCCGGCTGCACAGCAGGGGAACAGCTGGCGGTGCTGGACCCCACTGACACATTGGCTGGTGTTTTTCTCTGTGCAGCTAGCACATCTGGGCAAAAACTGGCGGTGTGTTAGAGCCCAGGGACAGCAGGAGGAGGAGCAGGAGGAGGAGGAGCAGGGGGAGGGGAGTGTAGGCCGAAGCCTGCACAGGCGGCAGCTTTGGGTGTGTTGTGTCTGCGTGGCTTTTGCAGGACACGTTGCCGGCTACACAGCAGGGGAACAGCTGGCGGTGCTGGACCCCACTGACACATTGGCGAGGTGTTTGGCTCTGTGCAGCCAGCACTTCCGGACAGCAACTAGCGTTGTTGGAGCCCGGGCTCTGCAGGTGGAGCAGAGTGTAGGCCGAAGCCTAATTGAACCGATTTCAAAAGTCACCTTTAACCCCCCCTCAGGGGTTACAAAGTAGAAGAGCCACAGCTTATGCAGCAGCAGTGCTGCGCAAGTCAAAGGTTGCTCTTGTAATTTTTCTCCTTGCACACGCTGAATGGAACACGTATAACATTTAGCCCTTTATACAGTCAAACTGTGTAATGGAGGCGAGAGTTCCCTTTGTAATGAGACGCAGCACAGGTGTCAAGAATCCCACCTTGGTGCTGGGTGCAGCCTCCCGAGCGTTGTTATTTGCTGTACAGGAGTCTGCGCTGTCGTGTTATCCCCTGGCCTAGCGCCGTTAGCGCTGCCCATCTTCTGGCATCATGTAATGTCGGCCGGTGCGGTTCGCGATGACCATGAATCCCAGCCCCGCAGTGTCTTAACATTGTTAAAACACTGCGGGGCTGGGATTCAGGGCCTGGCGCAGCACATATGTTCGCCTCTCACACTCGGGTCCTTACACCCGCTTCAGACTGTGCGGCGTCATCTGATCCCTTATCGCATGCCACGGCCATGAAGCCGCACAGTCCGAAGAAGGCGGAAGGAGAGGAGGGACAGGCGAACTGATGCACTGATCCTGCCCATCAATCACACCCTCGCAGTCCCAATAAATAAGACACCGAGGGGCGTTGTGTGGGTCAGGGCGGCCGCAGAGGCGCAGGCAGCCAAACAATGATGCCAGAAGACGGGCAGCGCTACCAAGGGGGTTGCAGCGTGTCATTACAAAGGAAAGTCACACCACCGGGACGGTTAAATGGTCACACAGAGGACACATTGCAGACGTGTTTTCAGTTCCACATGTGCGAGGAGAATACGTTTCTGAGCCACCTTGCACACATGCAGCATTACCGCTGTACAAGGTGGCTGGATAACGTAAAAACGCCTGGGGGAGGGGGGACAGGTTCCCTTCAATTTCAGTTCTTGTGTCTGCGTGGCTTTTGCAGGACACGTTGCCGGCTGCACAGCAGGGGAACAGCTGGCGGTGCTGGACCCCACTGACACATTGGCTGGTGTTTTTCTCTGTGCAGCTAGCACATCTGGGCAAAAACTGGCGGTGTGTTAGAGCCCAGGGACAGCAGGAGGAGGAGCAGGAGGAGGAGGAGCAGGGGGAGGGGAGTGTAGGCCGAAGCCTGCACAGGCGGCAGCTTTGGGTGTGTTGTGTCTGCGTGGCTTTTGCAGGACACGTTGCCGGCTACACAGCAGGGGAACAGCTGGCGGTGCTGGACCCCACTGACACATTGGCGAGGTGTTTGGCTCTGTGCAGCCAGCACTTCCGGACAGCAACTAGCGTTGTTGGAGCCCGGGCTCTGCAGGTGGAGCAGAGTGTAGGCCGAAGCCTAATTGAACCGATTTCAAAAGTCACCTTTAACCCCCCCTCAGGGGTTACAAAGTAGAAGAGCCACAGCTTATGCAGCAGCAGTGCTGCGCAAGTCAAAGGTTGCTCTTGTAATTTTTCTCCTTGCACACGCTGAATGGAACACGTATAACATTTAGCCCTTTATACAGTCAAACTGTGTAATGGAGGCGAGAGTTCCCTTTGTAATGAGACGCAGCACAGGTGTCAAGAATCCCACCTTGGTGCTGGGTGCAGCCTCCCGAGCGTTGTTATTTGCTGTACAGGAGTCTGCGCTGTCGTGTTATCCCCTGGCCTAGCGCCGTTAGCGCTGCCCATCTTCTGGCATCATGTAATGTCGGCCGGTGCGGTTCGCGATGACCATGAATCCCAGCCCCGCAGTGTCTTAACATTGTTAAAACACTGCGGGGCTGGGATTCAGGGCCTGGCGCAGCACATATGTTCGCCTCTCACACTCGGGTCCTTACACCCGCTTCAGACTGTGCGGCGTCATCTGATCCCTTATCGCATGCCACGGCCATGAAGCCGCACAGTCCGAAGAAGGCGGAAGGAGAGGAGGGACAGGCGAACTGATGCACTGATCCTGCCCATCAATCACACCCTCGCAGTCCCATTAAATAAGACAACGAGGGCTGTTGTGTGGGTCAGGGCGGCCGCAGAAGCGCAGCCAGCCAAACAATGATGCCAGAAGACGGGCAGCGTTACCAAGGAGCTTGTTGCGTGTGTCAATACAAAGTCAAATCACACCTGAGGGACGTTTTAATGGTCACAGAGGACACATTTTAGACGTGTTCACTTCAACATGGGCAAGGAGAATAAGTTTCTGAGCCACCTTGAACACATGCAGCATTACTGCTGTTCAAGGTAGCTGTAAAACATAGAAACACCTGGGGGAGGGGGGACAGGTTCCCTTCAATTTCAGTTCTTGTGTCTGCGTGGCGGTCGCAGGACACGTTGCCGGCTACACAGCAGGGGAACAGCTGGCGGTGCTGGACCCCACTGACACATTGGCTGGTGTTTTTCTCTGTGCAGCTAGCACATCTGGGCAAAAACTGGCGGTGTTAGAGCCCAGGGTCAGCAGGAGGAGCAGGGGGAGCGGAGTGTAGGCCGAAGCCTGCACTCGAGCAAGTTGAAAGGAAACCTTTAACCCCCCCCCCCCCCCCAGGCGTTTGTAGCTGAAAGAGCCATTGTGTACAGCACTAATGCTGGAAAAGGTAAACTTAGCTCTTTTAATTATGGTCCTTGTACATGCGGAACCTAACATTTATGAAATGTGTCCCCACACAGCGTTAAACCGTCCGGTAGGTGGAACTTTCCTTTGTCGTGTGACGCAGCACAGCCATCATTTTTACCCCCTTGTCGCCGTTCGCCCCCTCCTCAGCGTTGTTTGAATCTGTCCCGGAGCCTGCGCTGTTAGGTTAGCCCATGGCCATGCACACATGTTGCGCTGCCCGTCTTCTGACCTCATTTGGTGTCAGGCTGGCTGCGCCTGTGCGGGTGCGCTGGCCGAGATCCCGCCTCGCAGTGTCGTCTCATGTAATCCCACCGCGGGCCTGTGATCCGTGCCCGTGCGCAGTGCATATCCTCTCCTCTCATTCCCCTCCCTACGGCTTTTTCAGACTGTGCGGTGTCACGGCCGTGGCATGCTATTAGGGACCAGCTGACATCGCACAGTCTGAAGAAGCCGTAGGGAGGGGAGTGAGAGGAGAGGATATGCACTGCGCACGGGCACGGATCACAGGCCCGCGGTGGGATTACATTAGACGACACTGCGAGGCGGGATCTCGGCCAGCGCACCCGCACAGGCGCAGCCAGCCTGACACCAAATGAGGTCAGAAGACGGGCAGCGCAACATGTGTGCATGGCCAAGGGCTAACCTAACAGCGCAGGCTCCGGGACAGATTCAAACAACGCTGAGGAGGGGGCGCACGGCGCCAAGGGGGTAAAAATGATGGCTGTGCTGCGTCACACGACAAAGGAAAGTTCCACCTACCGGACGGTGTAACGCTGTGTGGGGACACATTTCATAAGTGTTTGGTTCAGCATGTGCAAGGAGCATCACGAAAAGAGGCACTTTTTCCCTTTGCATCATTACTGCTGCACAAGGTGGCTCCTTCAGTAACAAACGCCTGGGGGGGGGGGGTGTCAGGTTCCCTTACATTTAACTTGTTGTGCCTGCGTGGCGGTCGCAGTACACGTTGCCGTATACACAGCAGGGGAACAGCTGACGTTACTGAACCCCAATAACAGAGGAGGGACTGTTGACTGTGCGTACAGCACTTCTGGACGGCAACTGGCGGTGTTGGAGCCCAGGGACAGGTGGAGGAGGAGGAGGTTGGAGGAGGTAGGAGGGATTGCCACACACACAGCAGGGGAACAGCTGACGTTACTGAACCCCAATAACAGAGGAGGGACTGTTGACTGTGCGTACAGCACTTCTGGACGGCAACTGGCGGTGTTGGAGCCCAGGGACAGGTGGAGGAGGAGGAGGTTGGAGGAGGTAGGAGGGATTGCCACACACACAGCAGGGGAACAGCTGACGTTACTGAACCCCAATAACAGAGGAGGGACTGTTGACTGTGCGTACAGCACTTCTGGACGGCAACTGGCGGTGTTGGAGCCCAGGGACAGGTGGAGGAGGAGGAGGTTGGAGGAGGTAGGAGGAGGTAGGAGGGATTGCCACACACACAGCAGGGGAACAGCTGACGTTACTGAACCCCAATAACAGAGGAGGGACTGTTGACTGTGCGTACAGCACTTCTGGACGGCAACTGGCGGTGTTGGAGCCCAGGGACAGGTGGAGGAGGAGGAGGTTGGAGGAGGTAGGAGGGATTGCCACACACACAGCAGGGGAACAGCTGACGTTACTGAACCCCAATAACAGAGGAGCGACTGTTGACTGTGCGTACAGCACTTCTGGACGGCAACTGGCGGTGTTGGAGCCCAGGGACAGGTGGAGGAGGAGGAGGTTGGAGGAGGTAGGAGGGATTGCCACACACACAGCAGGGGAACAGCTGACGTTACTGAACCCCAATAACAGAGGAGGGACTGTTGACTGTGCGTACAGCACTTCTGGACGGCAACTGGCGGTGTTGGAGCCCAGGGACAGGTGGAGGAGGAGGAGGTTGGAGGAGGTAGGAGGGATTGCCACACACACAGCAGGGGAACAGCTGACGTTACTGAACCCCAATAACAGAGGAGCGACTGTTGACTGTGCGTACAGCACTTCTGGACGGCAACTGGCGGTGTTGGAGCCCAGGGACAGGTGGAGGAGGAGGAGGTTGGAGGAGGTAGGAGGAGGTAGGAGGGATTGCCACACACACAGCAGGGGAACAGCTGACGTTACTGAACCCCAATAACAGAGGAGGGACTGTTGACTGTGCGTACAGCACTTCTGGACGGCAACTGGCGGTGTTGGAGCCCAGGGACAGGTGGAGGAGGAGGAGGTTGGAGGAGGTAGGAGGGATTGCCACACACACAGCAGGGGAACAGCTGACGTTACTGAACCCCAATAACAGAGGAGCGACTGTTGACTGTGCGTACAGCACTTCTGGACGGCAACTGGCGGTGTTGGAGCCCAGGGACAGGTGGAGGAGGAGGAGGTTGGAGGAGGTAGGAGGAGGTAGGAGGGATTGCCACACACACAGCAGGGGAACAGCTGACGTTACTGAACCCCAATAACAGAGGAGGGACTGTTGACTGTGCGTACAGCACTTCTGGACGGCAACTGGCGGTGTTGGAGCCCAGGGACAGGTGGAGGAGGAGGAGGTTGGAGGAGGTAGGAGGAGGTAGGAGGGATTGCCACACACACAGCAGGGGAACAGCTGACGTTACTGAACCCCAATAACAGAGGAGGGACTGTTGACTGTGCGTACAGCACTTCTGGACGGCAACTGGCGGTGTTGGAGCCCAGGGACAGGTGGAGGAGGAGGAGGTTGGAGGAGGTAGGAGGAGGTAGGAGGGATTGCCACACACACAGCAGGGGAACAGCTGACGTTACTGAACCCCAATAACAGAGGAGGGACTGTTGACTGTGCGTACAGCACTTCTGGACGGCAACTGGCGGTGTTGGAGCCCAGGGACAGGTGGAGGAGGAGGAGGTTGGAGGAGGTAGGAGGGATTGCCACACACACAGCAGGGGAACAGCTGACGTTACTGAACCCCAATAACAGAGGAGCGACTGTTGACTGTGCGTACAGCACTTCTGGACGGCAACTGGCGGTGTTGGAGCCCAGGGACAGGTGGAGGAGGAGGAGGTTGGAGGAGGTAGGAGGAGGTAGGAGGGATTGCCACACACACAGCAGGGGAACAGCTGACGTTACTGAACCCCAATAACAGAGGAGGGACTGTTGACTGTGCGTACAGCACTTCTGGACGGCAACTGGCGGTGTTGGAGCCCAGGGACAGGTGGAGGAGGAGGAGGTTGGAGGAGGTAGGAGGAGGTAGGAGGGATTGCCACACACACAGCAGGGGAACAGCTGACGTTACTGAACCCCAATAACAGAGGAGGGACTGTTGACTGTGCGTACAGCACTTCTGGACGGCAACTGGCGGTGTTGGAGCCCAGGGACAGGTGGAGGAGGAGGAGGTTGGAGGAGGTAGGAGGGATTGCCACACACACAGCAGGGGAACAGCTGACGTTACTGAACCCCAATAACAGAGGAGCGACTGTTGACTGTGCGTACAGCACTTCTGGACGGCAACTGGCGGTGTTGGAGCCCAGGGACAGGTGGAGGAGGAGGAGGTTGGAGGAGGTAGGAGGGATTGCCACACACACAGCAGGGGAACAGCTGACGTTACTGAACCCCAATAACAGAGGAGGGACTGTTGACTGTGCGTACAGCACTTCTGGACGGCAACTGGCGGTGTTGGAGCCCAGGGACAGGTGGAGGAGGAGGAGGTTGGAGGAGGTAGGAGGGATTGCCACACACACAGCAGGGGAACAGCTGACGTTACTGAACCCCAATAACAGAGGAGCGACTGTTGACTGTGCGTACAGCACTTCTGGACGGCAACTGGCGGTGTTGGAGCCCAGGGACAGGTGGAAAAGCAGAGGAACACAATGTAGGCCGAAGCCTGAGAAAGTCGAAAGGGAACCTTTAACCCCCCCCCAAGGCGTTTGTAGCTGAAAGAGCCAGCTTGTGCAGCACAAAAGATGCAAAAGGAAAAGGTGGCTCTTTTCATCATGCTCCTTGCAAACACAGAACTAAACACTTATAAAATGTGTCCCCTGCAACCGTAAAACCGTCCCGGAGGTGGGACTTTCCTTCGTAATGTGACGCAGCCCAGCCGTCATTCCTACCCCCCCGGCGCCGCGCACCGGCTCCTCAGCGTTGTTTTATTCCGTCCAGGAGCCTGCGCTGTTATGTTATCCCGTGGCCAGGCACACTTAGCGCTGCCCGTCTTCTGGCATCATTTGGTGTCTGGATGGCTGCGCCTGTGCGGCCGCGCTGGCAGAGAGCCCGCCTCGCAGTGTCTTCTGATTTAATCCCACTGGGGGCCTGGGATCCATGGACATGCGCAGTGCATATCTGAACCTCCACCTCTCACTCATCTCCCTATGGCTTCTTCAGACTGTGCGGTGTCACGGCCGTGGCATGCTGTTAGGGACCAGCTGACACCGAACAGTCTGAAGAAGCCATAGGGAAATGAGTGAGAGGTGGAGGTTCAGATATGCACTGCGCATGTCCATGGATCCCAGGCCCCCAGTGGGATTAAATCAGAAGACACTGCGAGGCGGGCTCTCTGCCAGCGCGGCCGCACAGGCGCAGCCATCCAGACACCAAATGATGCCAGAAGACGGGCAGCGCTAAGTGTGCCTGGCCACGGGATAACATAACAGCGCAGGCTCCTGGACGGAATAAAACAACGCTGAGGAGCCGGTGCGCGGCGCCGGGGGGGTAGGAATGACGGCTGGGCTGCGTCACATTACGAAGGAAAGTCCCACCTCCGGGACGGTTTTACGGTATCAGTGGACACATTTTATAAGTGTTAAGTTCTGCGTGTGCAAGGAGCTAAACAAAAATAGCTACCTTTTCTTTGGGCAGCATTACTGCTGCACAAGGTGGCTCTTTCAGTAACAAACGCCTTGGGGGGGGGGGGACAGATTCCCTTACATTTCAGTTGTTGTGTCAGCGTGGCGGTCGCATGACACATTGCCGGCTACACAGCTGGGGATCAGCTGACGTTACTGAAACCCAATAACACTGGGTCGTATGTTTTGACTGTGCAGACGGCACGTCTGAGCCTCAACTGGCGGTGTTGGAGCCCAGGAATTTAAGTTCAGGTGGTAGAAAGATGAACACAACAGGAGACCTGGATAACGTATACAGTGACCTAATTATTCAATCAGGAGGAGGAGTGGCAAATTCCGGCGAGATCCAGGCCTTGTTCATTTTCAGGAAAGTAAGCCGGTCAACGTTATCGGAGGATAGTCGCATGCGACGGTCAGTTAGTACACCACCTGCAGCACTAAAGACACGTTCCGATAATACACTGGCCGCAGGGCAAGACAGCACCTCCAATGCATACTGGCTTAGCTCTGGCCATGTATCCAGCTTTGAGACCCAAAACTTGAAAGGGGAAGAGCCGTCTGGGAGTACAGCAAGAGGGCAAGACATGTAGTCTGTCACCATCTGACGGAACCGTTGCCTCCTGCTGACTGGAGCCGTCTGTGATGGTGTAGACTTTTGTGGCGGGCACAGAAAACTGTGCCACAGTTCGGCCATACTGGTCTTGCCTTGGGCAGAGGCACTGCTTCTGCTCCCTCTTTGTGCAGAGCCTCCACCACGGCCTGGACGCACTGAGCTGCTTTGGAATGCACTAGCAGCACTTCTCTCAGTTGGAATGGAGAAGATGATGGAATTGACCAGTGTGTCTTGGTACTCCCGCATTTTTCGCTCCCGGTTCAACGGTGTGATGAGGCTTTCTACGTTGTCCCGGTAGCGAGGATCGAGGAGGGTGAACACCCAATAATCAGACATGTTGAGAATGTGGGCGATGCGGCGGTCGTTTCTCAGGCACTGCAGCATGTAATCCACCATGTGCTGCAGACTGCCAACTGCCCAAGAAACGCTGTCCCCTGCTGGAGGCGTGATCTCTGCCCGCTCGTCATCACCCCACCCTCGCTGTACACACTGAGTACTGGACAATTGTGTAACTCCCTCCTCTGGACGGATGTCTTCCTCCTCCATTGACTCCTCCTCATCCTCCTCACAAACGGTCCCCTGCCTACGCGTTTGTGAGGAACCACGTGGCGCTGACTGTCCAGAAGATGATGGAAATGGTGAATCCTCATCCTCCACCTCTTCCACAACATCATCCCTTAGCGCTTGCAGTGATTTTTCAAGCAGGCAGATAAGGGGGACAGTCATGCTGACTAGTGCATCATCTGCACTCGCCATCCGCGTGGAATAATCAAAGGGACGCAAAACCTGGCAGACGTCATTCATAGTGGCCCACTCTGTGGTTGTGAAGTCTGTACGGCGCTGACTGCGACTTTTTTGCGCCTGAAGCAGCTGGTACTCCATTACAGCTTGCTGCTGCTCACACAACCGCTCCAACATATGTAACGTGGAATTCCACCTGGTAGGTAGGTCACATATGATGCGATGTTCCGGCAGGCGGTGTCGGCGCTGCAGAGCCGCAATGCGCGCTTTTGCCGTGCTGGAACGCCGCAAGTGAGCACACTCTAGGCGGACCTTGTGCAGCAGTGCATCAAGATCCGGATAGTCCCTCAAAAAGCTCTGCACGACCAAATTGAGCACATGTGCCAGACATGGGATGTGAGTGAGGTTGCCGAGGCCCAGAGCTGCCACCAGATTTCGGCCATTATCACACACTACCATGCCTGGCTGGAGATTCGCTGGCACAAACCACACATCGCTCTCCTGCTTGATGGCATTCCAGAGCTCCTGCGCTGTGTGGCTACGATTCCCCAAGAAAATTAATTTCAAGACGGCCTGTTGACGTTTGGCCACGGCTGTGCTCATGTCGGTCGTAACAGGTACACGTTCATCACGGGTCCATGTGGAGGTGGACTGTGACGGCTCCTGCAGCGATGATTCTGAGGAACTGGTGTAAGAGGAGGAGTCAATGCGTACAGAATGGATTCCTGCAATCCTTGGAGTGGGCAGGACACGTCCTGCGCCACTCGCACGGTCTGTACCCGGCTCAACGACATTAACCCAATGGGCAGTGAGGGAAAGGTATCGCCCCTGTCCATGTTGACTGGTCCACGCATCGGTGGTGAGGTGGACCTTGCTACTGACGGCGTTCAGTAGCGCGTGTTTTATGTGTCCCTCCACATGCTTCTACAGGGCAGGGACGGCTTGCCTGCTGAAGTAAAAGCGGCTGGGCACATTGTACTGTGGGACTGCCAATGACATCAAGTCACGGAAGCTGTCAGTCTCCACCAGCCTGAATGACAGCATTTCCAGTGACAGAAGTTTGGCAATGCCTGCAGTCAGAGCCTGTGCTCGTGGGTGGTTTGACGAGAAAGGCCGCCTTTTCTCCCATGCCTGTACTACCGATGGCTGTAGACTGGGCTGGGAGTGTGTGGATGACTGGGAAAGTGGCGCTGCGGGTGGAATTACAGCGGGTCTCTGGACAACAGGGGCAGAGGTTCTTCCACGGCGATCCTGGGAGGACGCCGAACCAGCTGCGTGTGAGGTAGAGGAAGAGGCAACACGAGCTGAAGAGGTGGTAGCTGCCGCTGTTGGTTGGCCTACCTCTTCAGTGTGTTTTTCTAACTCCGCCGGGTGCCTGTTGCGCACATGTTTCCACATGTTGGAGGTATTGAGGTTGCTGACATTTTTCCCTCTTTTGACTTTTTGATGACACACGTTGCATCTGACATAGCAAATGTCATCTGCAACTGTGTCAAAAAAGGACCAGGCACTGCAAGTCTTGGGAGCGCCCTTTTTGGCTTTTGGAAGAGACATGCTCCTAACGGGTGCCAAAGCGGAGGCTGCAGGATCCGCAGTCTTCCCCCTCCCTCTCCCTCTTTGGGCCGTACGGGGAATCTCTTCCTCAGAGCTGCTCCCACCACCTTCCTGTCCCTCACGCCAAGATGGGTCGAGGACCTCATCATCTACACTACCCTCTGCCCCCAACTGCTCCTCCTGGGTAGTCTCAGCAGCAGAGCACGCACCAGTAAGTGGCACCTGAGTGTCATCATCAGCTGATGCGGCCTGCGATGTGGTGACCGGAGCCACTGGCCCACCCGCCTCTTCAGAGGAAGACAGAAAAAGCTGTTGGGCATCACTGCACCCTGCCTCTTCTTCCATTTCTCCAATGCTGCTTGGCTGGCCCCCTGTTTCCAAGCCAAGAGATTCAGAGAACAGAAGTAGAGACGGCTCCTGTCCTGGGCTCTCTGTCTGCCTGGGCAATTTGGCAGGTGGTGAAGAGACAGATGGCTGCTCTCCAGTGCTCTGTGTCTGAGAGGATGTGGCACTAATGGAAGTTGATGCATTAGCTGCCATCCATCCGACAACAGCTTCAATTTGTTCTTCACGCAGCAGCGGTGTACGGCGCTCGGACACAAAGCTTCGCATGAACGACTGTTGCCTGGTGAAAGTGGGTGCTGATGAGTCACCGGTGCCCGCAGCAGGCACAGAATCCCCACGTCCCCTCCCTGCTCCGCGACGGCTCCCACGCCCCCGTGCCTTACTCACTGCCTTCTTCATCTTGGTTGACTGATAAAGATAAGCAGAAAAGTACTAACGGATTTGTGTGCTTATTCCTGAGCAACTCCTCCTAACAGGTATAAGAAGCACTAATTATCTAAAGTGTGGACTAGACTTTAATATGAGCTAATGTGGCCTACAGAAATGTAAAGTGGTGTAACTGGTGTGTTTGGTGAACTTTATTATTTATTTATTTTTTGGGGGCTGAACTGACAACAGATAGAGCTGCAGTCACACGGAGACCGTGCAGACAGACGTAAACGGCGCTACAAGGCCCAAAAACCCTCCTCTACTTTATCCTATGTAGTGTTTTTCCACAAATTAGCTGGAGACGGGTGGAAAGACACTAATAGGATTTTTTTTAATAAATTAGCAGCAGACTACACTATTTGGAAAAAAAAGAAAATTGATTTGGCAGTATGACGCAGTGAAAAACCCTGAGCTGGAGACAACCAGGCTATAGCTGCTCACAGATTACAGGGCGAGCTGCAGTCACACGGAGACCGTGCAGACAGCCGTAAACGGCGCTGCAAGGCCCAAAAACCCTCCTCTACTTTATCCTATGTAGTGTTTTTCCACAAATTAGCTGGAGACGGGTGGAAAGACACTAATAGGATTTTTTTAAATTAATTAGCAGCAGACTACACTACTTTGAAAAAAAAGAAAATTGATTTGGCGGTATGACGCAGTGAAAAACCCTGAGCTGGAGACAACCAGGCTACAGCTGCTCACAGATTACAGGGCGAGCTGCAGTCACACGGAGACCGTGCAGACAGCCGTAAACGGCGCTGCAAGGCCCAAAAACCCTCCTCTACTTTATCCTATGTAGTGTTTTTCCACAAATTAGCTGGAGACGGGTGGAAAGACACTAATAGGATTTTTTTGAATAAATTAGCAGCAGACTACACTACTTGGGAAAAAAAAAAAAAAAAGGAACAGTATGAGGCAATGAACCACCCTCCCTGAACTGAATACAACCAACTATGGATGGCCTATGTGGCTGCACTCAGACTGGAGACTGGGCTGCACTCACACACACACACACACAGACCCTGCAGATCGCTGTGAAAACAGCGCTACAAGGCAAAAGCAAGGTGAATAGTAGGTGAACACAGCGGTTGCTAAATTAGCCTTTGGAAAGCACAAAGAAGCAAATCGCTATCTCTAAACTGTCCCTCAGTCAGCAAACAGCGTCCTGTCACTAACTGAATTCACAGCAGAGTGATCGCAAAATGGCGCCAGCGACTTTTAAACTGCATCATGACATCATTACACCAGCCAATCACAGCCTTGCCAGTAGTTTCATGCCCTCCATGCTAAACAGGATGTGCCCACACTTGGAATCAATCTCATTGGCTGAATTTCTGCTTTTTGAATCTTAGAACTTCCGATTCCGGTATCCGATACGCGGCAAGTATCGGAATCCCGGTATCGGAATTCCGATACCGCAAGTATCGGCCGATACCCGATACTTGCGGTATCGGAATGCTCAACACTACTCATGACACCTCTAGATCTAGAAGTTCCCTAAGGGGTCTTGTTTCCAAAATGGGGTCACTTGTGAGGGGTTTCCACTTTTTAGACATATCAGGAGCTCTCCAAACATGCCATGGTGTCCGCTCTCGATTCCAGACGTTTTTGCGTTCAAAAAGTCAAACGGCGTTCCTTCCCTTCCGAGTCCGGCCATGTGCCCAAACAGTGGATTTCCCCCACATATGGAATATCTGCATACTCAGAGGAAACTGCACAACAAATTTTGGGGTCCATTTTCTCCTGTTGCCCTTATGAAATAACAAATTTGGAGGTAAAGTAAAATTCTTGTGAAAAAAGTTAAATGCTCATTTTTTCTTTCCACATTGCTTTAGCTCCTGTGAAGCATCAGAAGGGTTAATGGATCACCCCCAAGGGCCATGGGGTACTCAGTACCGGGCCCTTCGGTTCTCGATGGGGATGTCATGGTGGCTGACCCGGTCCGTGGCCCTAGGGGGCTTCCATTGATAAAATGGGAGAAAGGTCTTTAAAGGGATAATGTTCATGACGCCACCTGTGGTATTCGGTCAGGGTGACCGACACTGCTTAGAGGTCCGCTGGGGTGATGTGATGGCAGCTAGATGGTATACCTTCCCACAGGTAAAGTGTATCCCAAGGGCTTCACAGAGTGTTGCAGTCTCTTTACCTTTACTGAAGACTTCAGCATTCACAGTCCAGGGTACAGACCACAGGGTAGACAGAGTCCGGCCGGTCTGAAGGCAAATCCAGAGTCCCCTTATCCAGGTGGAAATCAGTAGCCTTCCTCTAGCGCCTGGGTGTTGTAGTACCTCCCTGCTAAGCTTCTCGGTAAGGTCCTCACAACTGATGTTAGTTTTCTAGATGTTATTTCTCTTTCTCTCTGTCCCGCAGATGGAATGGATAGGACAAACCCGTATGACCGGTGGCCTGAGGCTTTTTACAGGGACTCTATCACACCCCGGCCCCCACAAGTTGCCACCGAGACTCCTGGGTATAAAGTCAGGCAACTAATATGGACATAGCTTTCCGGTCTTTGGAGCCTAGTTTGGAGACGTTGGCTCCCTCGGTGTTCCGGCTACCGGGTCCTGCGCCTCAGAAAGGAGGCAGCCTTTTACAGGGCAGAACTCCTACTGGTTTCCTCTCCTTTTGCTGTGACTTCGTTTCTCACCCTCCGCAATACAATTCTCTTTCGTGTCCTTTCTTAGGATGCTGCCGCACGTGGGGCAGGCGCAGCTCCGTGACCCTCTGTCTTGGCCTCTGACAGGATCCCACCCCTGTCAGGGACCCCTCTCTCTGTCTGCAGCTCTGATGTTCCTCCTTCCCCTCTGTCTGCCTGACAGGATGCTGCCCAGTCAGCTTCTGCCTAACTTCCTATCCAGACCACCAGTTTTACCTAATTGTGAGGAGTGCCTTAATAGATAGGAGCTTTGCTCCCCCTGGTGGGCTGGAGTGTGAAGTATGTTGTTTGGTTTGTGATACCTGGTAAAGAGATCTCCTTTATTGCCTTCAGACGTAACATCACTCCCCCCTGGTGGAAGAATGACGTTACTGCAACGACCAGGACTCTGGGGCGCTGCACTAATACATTTCTTGAATGTGGTTTTGAGCACCTTGGGGGTGCAGTTTTTAGAATGGTGTCACTTTTGGGTATTTTCTGTCATATAGGCACCAAAGTCACTTTAAATGTGAGATGGTCCCTAAAAAACTGTTGTTGTAAAAATAAGAAATCGCTGGTTGACTTATAATCCTTATAAATTCCTAACAAAAAAAAAATGTTTCCAAAATTGTGCTGATGTAAAGTAGACATGTGGGAAATGTTATTTATTAACTATTTTATGTGACATGGCTCTCTGATTTAATGGCATAAGAATTAAAATTTTGAAAATGGTAACATTTTGAAATTTTTTGCCAAATTTCAGATATTTTCACAAATAAACGCAAATCATATCGATGAAATTTTACCACTATCATGAAGTACAATAAGTCATGGAAAAACTTGAAGAGTTCCAGAGTTATAGCTGCATAAATTGACACTGGTCAGAATTAAAGAATTTGGCCTGGTCTTTAACCCCTTCATGACCTTGGGATTTTCCATTTTTCCGTGTACGTTTTTCGCTCCCCTCCTTCCCAGAGCCATAACTTTTTTATTTTTCTGTCAATTTGGCCATGTGAGGGCTTATTTTTTGCGGGACGAGTTGTACTTTTGAACGACATCACTGGTTTTACCATGTCATGTACTAGAAAACGGGAAAAAAAATCCAAGTGCGGTGAAATTGCAAAAAAAGTGCAGTCTCACACTTGTTTTTTGTTTGGCTTTTTTGCTAGGTTCACTGAATGCTAAAACTGACCTACCAATATGATTCTCCAGGTCAGTACGAGTTCATAGACACCTAACATGACTAGGTTATTTTTTATCTAAGTGGTGAAAACAAATTCCAACTTTGCTAAAAAAAAAATTGCGCCATTTTCCGATACTCGTAGCGTCTCCATTTTTTGTGATCTGGGGTCGGTTGAGGGCTTATTCTTTGCGTGCCGAGCTGGCATTTTTAATGATACCATTTCGGTGCAGATACGTTCTTTTGATCGCCCGTTATTGCATTTTAATGCAATGTCACGGCGACCAAAAAAACGTAATTCTGGCGTTTCGAATTTTTTTCTCGCTACGCCGTTTAGCAATCAGGTTAATGCTGTTTTTTAATTGATAGATCGGGCAATTCTGAACGCGGCGATACCAAATATGTGTAGGTTTGATTTTTTTATTGATTTATTTTGATTGGGGCGAAAGGGGGGTGATTGTTATGACCCCAATGGCGAGGGTCTCAGAGGAACGTGGAAGTCTGCAGAATACAAAAATCCAGCTCATAGGGCAGTGGTAACTGGGTTGACCATATATCTACTCCTAACGCCAACACTAGAAGTAGCCGGGGATCATTCCTACGTTGATTCTAGATGACACGCGCCAGCCGGAGAATCTAGCTACCCCTAGTAGAGGAAAACATAGACCTTTCTTGCCTCCAGAGAAGGGGACCCCAAAGCTGGATAGAAGCCCCCCACAAATAATGACGGTGAGGTAAGAGGAAATGACAAACACAGAAATGAACCAGGTTTAGCACAGAGAGGCCCGCTTACTGATAGCAGAATAAAGAAAGGTAACTTATATGGTCAACAAAAACCCTATCAAAATCCACACTGGAAATTCAAGAACCCCCGAACCGTCTAACGGTCCGGGGGGAGAACACCAGCCCCCTTAGAGCTTCCAGCAAAGGTCAGGATATAGATTTGGAACAAGCTGGACAAAAATACAAAACCAAAACAAATAGCAAAAAGCAAAAGGCAGACTTAGCTGATATAACTGGAACCAGGATCAGTAGACAAGAGCACAGCAGACTAGCTCTGATAACTACGTTGCCAGGCATTGAACTGAAGGTCCAGGGAGCTTATATAGCAACACCCCTAACTAACGACCCAGGTGCGGATAAAAGGAATGACAGAAAAACCAGAGTCAAAAAACTAGTAACCACTAGAGGGAGCAAAAAGCAAATTCACAACAGGTGATTTAAACTTTTATATTTTTTTATTTTTTTCACTTTTTTTACTTTTTTTTAACTTTTGCCATGCTTCAGTAGCCTCCATGGGAGGCTAGAAGTTGGCACAACGCGATCGGCTCTGCTACATAGCAGCAATCATCAGATCGCTGCTATGCAGCAGAAATGCAGGTGTGCTATGAGCGCCGACCACAGGGTGGCGCTCACAGCTACCGGCGATCAGTAACCATATAGGTCTCAAGGACCTCTATGGTTACTATTCAGAAGCATCGCTGACCACCGATCATGTGACGGGGGTCGGCGATGCACTCATTTCCGCCTGGCCGGAAGCGCCGGTTAAATGCCGCTGTCTGCGTTTGACAGCGGCATTTAACTAGTTAATAGCGGCAGGTGAATCGCGATTTCACCCGCCGCTATTGCGGGCACATGTCAGCTGTTCAAAACAGCTGACATGTCCCAGCTTTGATGCGGGCTCACCGCCGGAGCCCGCATCAAAGCGGGGCTTCTGACCTCGGACGTACTATCCCTTCCGAGGTCAGAAAGGGGTTAAGGTCAAAATTGGCTCGGTCACTAAGGGGTTAATATTATGATTCCCTTCACTTCCCTACACCACCAGGGATGACATCATAACTCTTCACTGCTGCAAAACTAGAAATTTTTGCATATCAGTCCACAGTTAGCTGTGTCCACTCCTAGTTGGACCATATATTCTTAGGGCTACTGCAATTCCATGGGGGAGCCATACATTTAAAGCCAAAGTCAAAATCAGAACTATAGGTTGTCAATACCATACACAGTCTCTGGGCAGACGTGGTGCGGTTTTTGGGAAAAAGCAGCTATATTTTTGTAATCTTTGTCAACTGCTTTAATATAGTCACATATGTTCATAAGGATTTGGTCCCTTGAGGAAGCATGTCTTGTTTTTTTCTGAAACTAACTCATTTATCTGTCTATCTATGTTAATGGAATCGTCATTTTTGTTCTAGTTGTGTTCGCCTACTTTACTGAACATTTAAAGAAAAATAAACTTGACTTCATAATGGAACAGATTTTCCATTTTATCAACAAAACTCATTTTTATAAATTTAAGTGCATTAAATGTGCTGGGGAAAATGAATAATTGTTTATAAAAGAGAACTACATGATACATAGTAGATGGTAATGTCATGAAGTAATTATATCAGATGAAATCTCAAATTCTGGAAATATACATAATCAGAAAGTTCTTGTAAGGGCAGAAGAGAAGAGGTAAGTATTAAAGAGGAACTTTCACCAAATTTTTCATGTGGTCACACACTGTAAAATTTGCTTCAAAACTCAATGAAACTTCGGGTTTCTTGCCTCTCCTTTGCAGAAATAATAACAATCAAATTATTTGGCAGTTAATGAGTTAACTTTAGTTAAGTCCCAGTGGGCATTATTAGATGGATTTCACTGGAGGCGTGTATTTTTGCCTCCTGTATGATGCTGACCAATTATAAGCAAGAGGAAAACATACACGTGCAGAAGGACCTGTGATAACATCATCAGTATCACATGACCTGAGTGCGCAGGTCCTGCTAGCAGGCAAAATAAGTATTGAAGCTATAATACACTGCACAGAAGTGTGGAAATATTAATGAGATTGCCTGGGCGTTTAAAGGGAACCTGTAAGAAGGATTGTGCACAGTAACCTACAGAAACTGTCAGGTCGGCGCCGTTATACTATATTAACCAACAGGCCAGACCGCATATCAAATATAAGGGTTGGGGGTCACTTGGCGATAGTAATCACAAAATAATAAGTTTTCGTGTATCCTTTAATAAGATGTGTAGTAGAGGGGTTACAAGGACACTAAACTGCAGGAGGGCAAATTTCCAATGGATGAGAGAGGATCTTGGTGCAATTAGCTGGGACGATATCCTGAGACATAAAAATACACAAAGAAAATGGGAGACGTTTATTAGCATCCTGGATAGGACCTGTGCACAGTATATACCGTATGGGAATAAACATACTAGAAATAGGAGGAAACCAATATGGCTAAATAGAGCTGTAAGGGGCGCAATAAGTGACAAAAAGAAAGCATTTAGAGAATTAAAGGAAGTAGGTAGTGATGAGGCATTAAATAAATATGCAGCGCCCCAGAGTCCTGGTCGTTACAGTATTGTCGCTCTACCACAAGGGGGAGTGATGGTACGTCTGATGGCACTAAAGGAGTTCACCTGACCAGGTATCACAGTCACACACTACACTTCACACTCCGGCCACCAGGGGGAGCAAAAGGTTCTATGTATTAGGCCACTCCTCACACTCTGGTAAAACTGGGAGTCGGATAGGAAGTGAGGAAGAAGCTGACTGGGTTTTGCCCAGGTAACACCTAGTGAGAGAAGAGGTTACTTGGGAAGATTCAGGGGGGTCCCTGTCAGGGGTGGGATCCTGACAGAGGCCTAGCGAAAGGACAGATTGTTACGGAGCCGTGCCTGCACCTCATTGCGGCGGCATCTTAAGAAAGGACACGAGGCGAAGGATATTGTGGAGAAGTGAGAAACGAGATCACAGCACAAAGGCGATAGAACCAGTAGGAGTCGTGCCCCGATTTCGGCAACATCCTACTGAGGCGCCGAGAAAGTAATGGACCCTACGCATTACTTTGAACCAACGGCAGGGCAGTTAACTTTAGGTTGGCTGTCTCACCTTATTCACCTAATGAAGACAACGGAGGCAATTGTGGGAGAGGGGCGTCTCTAGGGTCCCTATAAAATAACTCCAGGCCTACCCCGTCATACGGGTGCGTCCTATCCATATCATCTGGGGGACAGAGAGAGAAAGAACAGAAACGTACACGACAGTTGTGAGGACTATCCCGTGGTGCTCAGCAGGGAAGTACTACAACACTCAGGTGCTAGTAGGTAGGCTACTGATTTCCACCTGCAAAGGGAACTCTGGATGTGCCTTCGGACTGGCCGGTCTCAGCCAGCCCAGTTAACAGTGCTCTGGATTGCGGATGCTGAAGCCTTCAGTAAAGAGGTAAAGAGACTGCAACCCTGTGTCCTCATTATTTACTGCGACCTACACCGTCACCTACACCTTTAATTGGACGCCCCTTAGCAGGGCCACGGACCGGGTCAGGCCACCGTGACATCCCCAGAACTGATTGAGAGACCCGGTACCGAGTACCCCGCTGCCCTGCGTTTGGGGGCGCTCCAACTTGGCGTCACGAACAGGATCTACTTAAGCCTGAGAATCAGGTCATGTGTGCCTTGGAACTGTGACTGAATTGTGCTTGAACCGTGATTTATTGCAAAGACTGTGTATTGCTATTTGCCGCCAAAAATTCCCGCCAAAACCGCCGCCATTACAGCGCAACAAGGAGCGCAGGAGAAGAAGAAGGGCGTGGATTTGTGGGCATGGACAAACTGAAGAGCGTGAAGAACAATGGCCGCCCAGTCTAAATATTTCTGTATCCTGAGGACGTGTCTATCAGCAGCCGAGGTCCGCCTCCAAATTCTCTATGGCGGGCGGAGTCCGAAGAAACGAATCTATGACCCAGCAGGAACCGAGCCGGCGACCAGAGGGAACCTCCGACAAAGAATGACTCTGCACAGACCCCGTCACCGGAGGACTACTCCGATATGCCACCGCTGGAGAGCCTGGACCCCTGGGAGCTGATGATGGAGGGTCCACTGCCTGTGTCGGCACCAGTCCTGGCGCCTTCCTCAGAGGAGTGGAGTGGCGCGGAAGGAGCCGCCTTAAGCGCAAGTACCAGGTGCCACGGCTATCCGGAGGACCATCCCCCCTCCGCACCTGATCCGGTTATCGCCGCGACTGCTGGAGCCCCGGCGTTCCCGTCGCCTGACCCCAGACCACCGGGGGGGACTGACCTTGGGCCCTTCCCTTGGGGAGAGTACCGGAATCACCTGATTGCGGAGTTCCGGCGGGAAGTGGAGCGGGAAGCACGAGGCGAGCTGCGGGACGGCTCCCTGCCGAAATGGGGTGTTGTAATCATCTACCAACCCCAGGAAGGAAAAGGCTTTGTTCAGGAGATTGGGACGACAATAAGGGTTCGCATTACCCGGGACGAAGTAGAGCCTTGCCTGTGGTGGAAACGGTGCTGGATCCATCCTGAAGCCTGGAGACGTGGTGACTTATCGCCGATATCTCAAGGAGAGTTGCTGGTGGGCCCGAGACATGCAGAGATGTACAGCCGTCCTGGCGGTATCTAGAGCTGAAGGAGAAGAGCTCGCTGCTGAAGCGGCTGCAGCAGCTGCCACCGCCGGCGTTATCTACCGGCCCACTCAGACACACATTGCAGCGCACGACCTGGTCGTGCAGAAAGGACAAACTCATGGAGTGCACCTGGCGCCGGGAGTGGACTTGGAGTCAAGCCTTCCTAGACCGCTGAGGGCCACCTGTCAGGTAAGGCCCTGGTGGAGGCCACCTCCTGATTTACCGGAGTAAGCCATGGAGCAACGAAACTGTAAATAGTTCTTTAAAACTGTTTTTCCTGTTTTTTGCTGCTAAAACCCGACCAGGGTTAGTTCTTAAAGGGATCCCTGTTGTGAACTCCGTTTTCAGGCTCCCTCTTGTGGTCACAGATGGTATTGTGTGACTTTGGTTTTTTGGCTCCCCCTGGTGGTTTGGTTTATTATCCTGCGGGTCTGCTGGATCAGCTGCCTCGTTATTCACCAGGGAGGCTCCTATTTAGCTCTGCTTCACTTCCACTTGTTGCCGGCTGTCAATGTATTCAGTGCTATTCTGATTACTCCTGATTATCTCGTTTTCTGCCTCTTGAGGATAAGCTAAGTTCTGTTTGAATATTTTTTGCTCATCTGCCTACAATATGATTTCTGTGTATGATGAGTCTAGTCCAGCTTGCTAACATGTGATTTCTTTTTGCTGGTAAGCTCTGGGGTACGGAGTTGCTTCCCAAGCACCGTTAGTTGGTGCGGGGGCTCAAGCAATCTCTGCGTGGATATTTTGAATAGGGTTTTTTATTGACCGCACAGTTTCCTTCCTATTTTCTACTATCTAGTATTAGCGGGCCTCATTTGCTAAATCTGATTTCATCTCTGCGTTTGTGCTTTCCCCTTAACTCACCGTTAATATTTGTGGGGGGCTATTCTATATCTTTGGGGTCATTCCACTGAGGCAAGTGAGGACTTACTTTCCCTCCAGGAATAGTCAGTTTCTCAGGCCGTGACGAGACGTCTAGGATTTTTAGGTAACGTTCCACGGCTGCCTATAGTTGTTTGTGGATAGGATCAGGTTGCGGTCAATCTAGTTACCACTTCCTCAGAGCTTTTTTTTTTGCTGCCGTGTGTCTAGCTGCTGTGTGTCTGGCTTCTCTCCTCCTCTTAATCTTGGTGTGGCTCTGAGTTCAGCTGCTAATATGGATATCCAGAGTTTAGCCTCCAGTGTAGATCATCTTGCTGCAAGGGTACAAAGTATTCAGGATTTTGTTGTGCACAGTCCTATGTCAGAGCCTAGAATACCTATTCCGGAGTTGTTTTCAGGAGATAGATCTAGGTTCCTGAATTTTAAGAACAATTGCAAGTTGTTTCTTTCTTTGAAACCTCGTTCCTCTGGGGATTCTGTTCAGCAAGTTAAGATTATTATTTCTTTCTTGCGTGGCAATCCTCAAGATTGGGCTTTCGCATTGGCTCCAGGGAATCCTGCATTGCTCAGTGTGGATGCGTTTTTTCTGGCCCTTGGATTGCTCTATGAGGAACCTAATCTTGAGAACCAGGCTGAAAAAGCGTTGTTGGCCCTCTCTCAGGGGCAAGATGATGCAGAGGTGTACTGCCAGAAATTTCGGAAATGGTCGGTGCTTACTCAATGGAATGAGTGTGCCCTGGCTGCAAATTTCAGAAAAGGTCTTTCTGAAGCCATTAAGAATGTCATGGTGGGGTTCCCTACGCCTGCAGGTCTGAATGAGTCAATGACTCTGGCCATTCAGATTGATCGGCGTTTGCGGGAGCGCAAACCTGCGCACCATTTGGCGGTGTCTTCTGAACAGACACCTGAGTCTATGCAATGTGATAGAATTCTGACCAGAAGTGAACGGCAAAATTATAGACGGCAAAATGGGTTGTGCTTTTACTGTGGTGACTCAGCTCATGTTATCTCAGCATGCTCTAAGCGCACAAAAAAGATTGATAAATCTGTCACCATCGGTACTTTACAGCCTAAGTTTATTTTGTCTGTTACCCTGATTTGTTCCCTGTCATCTTACCCGGTTATGGCTTTTGTGGATTCAGGTGCTGCCCTGAGTCTGATGGATTTGTCATTTGCCAGGCGCTGTGGTTTTGTTTTGGAGCCTTTAAAATTCCCTATTCCACTAAGGGGAATTGATGCTACACCATTGGCTACGAATAAACCTCAGTACTGGACACAAGTGACCATGTGCATGACTCCTGTTCATCAGGAGGTGATTCGCTTTCTTGTATTGCATAATTTGCATGATGTTGTTGTGTTGGGCCTGCCATGGTTGCAGACTCATAATCCAGTCCTGGATTGGAAAGCAATGTCTGTGTCAAGTTGGGGTTGTCAGGGAATTCATGGCGACGCTCCTGTGCTGTCAATTGCTTCATCCACTCCTTCTGAGGTCCCTGCGTTTTTGTCAGATTACCAGGATGTATTTGATGAGCCCAAACTCAGTTCTCTACCTCCTCATAGGGATTGTGATTGTGCTATAAATTTGATTCCTGGTAGTAAGTTTCCTAAGGGACGACTTTTCAATTTGTCAGTGCCGGAGCATGCTGCTATGCGGAGTTATATAAAGGAGTCTTTGGAGAAAGGACTTATTCGCCCCTCCTCCTCCCCTCTTGGTGCAGGGTTCTTTTTTGTGGCTAAGAAGGATGGTTCCTTGAGACCTTGTATTGATTATCGCCTTCTAAACAAAATCACGGTCAAATTTCAGTATCCTTTGCCATTGTTATCTGATCTGTTTGCTCGCATTAGGGGGTCTAGTTGGTTCACCAAGATAGATCTTCGTGGTGCATATAACCTTGTGCGTATTAAGCAGGGTGATGAATGGAAAACTGCATTTAATACGCCCGAAGGCCATTTTGAGTACTTGGTGATGCCTTTTGGTCTTTCTAACGCTCCTTCTGTCTTTCAGTCCTTTATGCACGACATCTTCCGCGAATATCTGGATAAATTTATGATTGTGTATCTGGATGATATTCTGTTTTTTTCGGATGATTGGGAGTCCCATGTTAAGCAGGTCAGGATGGTGTTTCAGGTCCTGCGTGCCAATGCTTTATTTGTGAAGGGCTCAAAATGTCTTTTTGGAGTCCAGAAGGTCTCTTTTTTGGATTTCATTTTTTCTCCTTCTGCTATTGAGATGGACCCAGTCAAGGTTCAGGCTATTCATGACTGGACTCAGCCTACATCTGTTAAGAGTCTTCAGAAGTTCTTGGGTTTTGCTAATTTTTACCGTTGCTTCATCGCTAATTTTTCTGGTGTTGTTAAGCCATTGACGGATTTGACCAAGAAGGGTTCTGATGTTACTAATTGGTCTCCTGCGGCTGTGGAGGCCTTTCGGGAGCTGAAGCGCCGGTTTTCTTCGGCTCCGGTCTTATGTCAGCCAGACGTCTCCCTTCCTTTCCAGGTCGAGGTTGATGCTTCTGAGATTGGAGCGGGGGCTGTTTTGTCGCAGAGAAGCTCTGATGGCTCTGTGATGAAGCCATGTGCTTTCTTTTCAAGAAAGTTTTCACCTGCCGAGCGGAATTATGATGTTGGTAATCGGGAGTTGTTGGCTATGAAGTGGGCATTTGAGGAGTGGCGACATTGGCTCGAGGGAGCTAAGCATCGTGTGGTGGTCTTGACTGATCACAAGAATTTGATTTATCTCGAGTCGGCCAAGCGGCTGAATCCTAGACAGGCTCGTTGGTCGTTGTTTTTCTCTCGTTTTGATTTCGTGGTCTCATACCTGCCTGGTTCGAAGAATGTGAAGGCTGATGCTCTTTCTAGGAGTTTTGTGCCTGACTCTCCTGGTGATTCAGAGCCAGCTGGTATCCTCAGAGAAGGGGTGATTTTGTCTGCCATCTCCCCAGATTTGCAACGAGTGCTGCAGGAGTTTCAGGCGGATAGACCTGACCGTTGTCTACCAGAGAGACTGTTTGTCCCGGATAGATGGACCAGCAGAGTTATTTCCGAGGTTCATTCTTCGGTGTTGGCAGGCCATCCTGGGATTTTTGGTACCAGAGATTTGGTGGCTAGGTCCTTCTGGTGGCCTTCCTTGTCGTGGGATGTGCGTTCCTTTGTGCAGTCTTGTGGAATTTGTGCTCGGGCTAAGCCTTGCTGTTCTCGTGTCAGTGGCTTGTTGTTGCCTTTGCCTGTCCCGAAGAGGCCTTGGACGCACATTTCCATGGATTTTATTTCAGATCTCCCTGTCTCTCAGAGAATGTCGGTCATTTGGGTGGTGTGTGATCGTTTTTCTAAAATGGTCCATTTGGTTCCCTTGCCTAAGTTGCCTTCCTCCTCCGAGTTGGTTCTTCTGTTTTTTCAAAATGTGGTTCGTTTGCACGGGATCCCTGAAAATATTGTTTCCGACAGAGGATCCCAGTTTGTGTCTAGATTTTGGCGGACCTTTTGTGCTAAGATGGGCATTAATTTGTCTTTTTCGTCGGCCTTCCATCCTCAGACAAATGGCCAAACCGAGCGCACTAATCAGACTGGAAACCTATTTAAGATGTTTTGTTTCTGCTGATCAGGACGACTGGGTGACTTTTTTGCCATTGGCCGAGTTTGCCCTTAATAATCGGGCAAGTTCTGCTACTTTGGTTTCGCCTTTTTTTTGTAATTCAGGGTTTCATCCTCGTTTTTCCTCGGGTCAGGTGGAGTCTTCTGACTGTCCTGGAGTGGATGTTGTGGTGGATAGGTTGCATCAGATTTGGAATCATGTGGTGGACAATTTGAAGCTGTCACAAGACAAGGCTCAGCGCTTTGCCAACCGCCGTCGCTGTGTGGGTCCCCGACTTCGCGTTGGGGATTTGGTGTGGTTGTCTTCTCGCTTTGTTCCTATGAAGGTCTCCTCTCCTAAGTTTAAGCCTCGGTTTATCGGTCCTTATAAGATTTTGGAAGTCCTTAACCCTGTGTCATTTCGTTTGGACCTCCCGGCATCGTTTGCTATTCATAATGTGTTCCATCGGTCGTTGTTGCGGAGGTATGTGGTGCCTGTGGTTCCTTCGGTTGAGCCTCCTGCCCCTGTGCTGGTTGAGGGAGAATTGGAATACGTGGTGGAGAAGATCTTGGATTCTCGTATTTCTAGACGGAGGCTTCAGTATTTGGTTAAGTGGAAAGGCTATGGTCAGGAGGATAATTCCTGGGTTGTCGCCTCTGATGTTCATGCGGCCGATTTGGTTCGTGCCTTCCATGTGGCTCACCCTGATCGCCCTGGGGGTTTTGATGAGGGTTCGGTGAACCCCTCCTCAAGGGGGGGGTACTGTTGTGAACTCCGTTTTCAGGCTCCCTCTTGTGGTCACAGATGGTATTGTGTGACTTTGGTTTTTTGGCTCCCCCTGGTGGTTTGGTTTATTATCCTGCGGGTCTGCTGGATCAGCTGCCTCGTTATTCACCAGGGAGGCTCCTATTTAGCTCTGCTTCACTTCCACTTGTTGCCGGCTGTCAATGTATTCAGTGCTATTCTGATTACTCTTGATTATCTCGTTTTCTGCCTCTTCAGGATAAGCTAAGTTCTGTTTGAATATTTTTGCTCATCTGCCTGCAATATGATTTCTGTGTATGATGAGTCTAGTCCAGCTTGCTAACATGTGATTTCTTTTTGCTGGTAAGCTCTGGGGTACGGAGTTGCTTCCCCCGCACCGTTAGTTGGTGCGGGGGCTCGAGCAATCTCTGCGTGGATATTTTGAATAGGGTTTTTTATTGACCGCACAGTTTCCTTCCTATTTTCTGCTATCTAGTATTAGCGGGCCTCATTTGCTAAATCTGATTTCATCTCTGCGTTTGTGCTTTCCCCTTAACTCACCATTAATATTTGTGGGGGGCTATTCTATATCTTTGGGGTCATTCCACTGAGGCAAGTGAGGACTTACTTTCCCTCCAGGAATAGTCAGTTTCTCAGGCCGTGACGAGACATCTAGGATTTTTAGGTAACGTTCCACGGCTGCCTATAGTTGTTTGCGGATAGGATCAGGTTGCGGTCAATCTAGTTACCACTTCCCCAGAGCTAGTAGTCTGTTCAGTTACTTAGCTAGTCCGACCTGCAATTCTTGCCACTAGGATCATAACAGATCCCTTCGTTTACCCGGGACCCCTATTGTTTTATGTTTTGCACAAAGTTCATCACTGTTTTAAAAGACTGCCGAATCATGGACGGTGAATGATTCACAAACTGTTGTTGTATATAGTTTGCTGTTGTGAATTCTGCTCTTGGGTTCCCTCCGGTGGTTGTTGGTGGTAGTGCAGTTGTCCCTGAGTTGCAATCCTGGGCAGGTGTCCCTGCTGATTGCAGCTCTGGCTGGGGTATTTAGGTGTGCAGGATTCATTAGCCCTTGCCAGTTGCCCATTGTTCTTGGAGGTTTTGCATCTCTGTCTGGTTCCTCCTGCCCTGCTGCCAAATCTGCAAAGATAAGTGTCTGGTTTTTGTTTCTGCAGCACACATGCTGTGTGATTTACAATTCAGTGCTATTCATTGCTTTTTGTCCAGCTTAGACTGTGTTTGGATTTTTCAGTCAAGTTGGATTCTCAGGAGATGCAGATATACATTCCATGTCTTTAGTTAGATGGTGGAATTTTTGTATTTTCTGCTGTGGATATTTTTAGGGTTTTAATACTGACCGCTTAGTATTCTGTCCTATCCTTTCCTATTTAGCTAGCGTGGCCTCTTTTGCTAAATCCTGATTTCTGCCTGCGTGTGTCTTTCCTCTAATACTCACAGTCAATATTTGTGGGGGGCTGTCTATCCTTTGGGGTTCTGCTCTGAGGCAAGATAGATTTCCCATTTCCATCTATAGGGGTATTTAGTCCTCCAGCTGTGTCGAGGTGTCTAGGATGTGTTAGGTACACCCCACAGCTATTTCTAGTTGCGGTGTCAGTTTAGGGTTTGCGGTCAGTACAGGTTCCACTTACTCCTGAGAAAGTCTCATGCGGCTCCAAGGTCACCGGATCATAACAGTTTGCACCTTCTTAAAGGTGCCCCCTACTGGTTTTACAAAGAAAAGAGCTTTTTGAAGAGACTGTTCCTGGATACAGCGCAGAAGTTCTTGTTTACCTCAGACTGGCAAATTGATAGTTTGCACTACCTCAAAGAGACTTGAGATGTCCCTCTTAAAGGGAATGTTCAATGTTGCAATTAGCCAAAATATAATGTTGCTTTAAGAAAGTTGAATAGTAATAATGTTTTACCTAGTAGTAGTATGTAGATAGAAAGATAGTGATAAGGAATAGAAATGTTAATAATGATATGTGAATAAAATTGAAGTTAAAGTGATTATCGGAACTAATGATAGAGAGCCAAGGAAAGATGCAGTAGGCCCGTGAGGGTAGACAAGAGAGTCCTGCATAGGAGAAAGAGAGCTCAGGAAAATGTTGATTTGCACTTTTAGTCTTGTAGTATGCCTTTAGTGGGTACCTGCCTTACGCCCTTAAAGGAGAAAGTTAAATTATTGTTCAGAATTTGCACTTAGTAGATAGAATGCCCGGCTGGGTAATAATGGTTATTTATAGTCAGTTATTTAATAAATGTTATTTAAAATCTTAAGCACTATGTAGATATGTTCCAGTTTGTAACGTTCAAGTGTTCTCACCTCCCATAAAGGGAAGCACTGTTAAATTTACTTGTTTATTGCATTTCAAAATTTTGTATGTCTTTTGCTAACATGTATTGTTGTTCTTCTTTCCCAGTCCGGGAGTACTGGATTTAACCGGGGGGGAGTGCAGCGCCCCAGAGTCCTGGTCGTTGCAGTAATGTCACTCTGCCACTAAGGGGAGCGATGTTACGTCTGATTGCGCTAAAGGAGCTCACCTGACCAGGTATCACAGTCACACATTACACTTCACACTCCGGCCACCAGGGGGAGCAAAGGGTTCTATGTATTAGGCCACTCCTCACACTCTGATAAAATTGGGGGTTGGATAGGAAGTTAGGAAGAAGCTGACTGGGTTTTGCCCAGGTAACACCTAGTGAGAGAAGAGGTTACTTGGGAAGATTCAGCGGGGTCCCTGTCAGGGGTGGGATCCTGACAGAAGCCTAGCGAAAGGACAGATTGTTACGGAGCCGTGCCTGCACCTCATTGCGGCGGCATCTTAAGAAAGGACACGAAGCGAAGGATATTGTGGAGAAGTGAGAAACGAGATCACAGCACAAAGGCGATAGAACCAGTAGCAGTCGTGCCCCGAGATCGGCAACATCCTACTGAGGCGTGTAGCCGGTGGCCAGAACGCCGAGAAAGTAACAGACTCTATGCATTACTTTGAACCAACGGCAGGGCAGTTAACTTTAGGTTGGCTGTCTCACCTTATTCACCTAGTGAAGACAATGGAGGCAATTGTGGGAGAGGGGCGTCTCTAGGGTCCCTATAAAATAACTCCAGGCCTACCCCGTCATACAGGTGCGTCCTATCCATATCATCTGGGGGACGGAGAGAGAAAGAACAGAAACATACACGAGAGTTGTGAGGACTATCCCGGGGTACTCAGCAGGGAAGTACTACAACACCCAGGCGCTAGTAGGTAGGCTACTGATTTCCACCTGCAAAGGGAACTCTGGATGTGCCTTCGGACCGGCCGGTCTCAGCCAGCCCAGTTAACAGTGCTCTGGATTGCGGATGCTGAAGCCTTCAGTAAAGAGGTAAAGAGACTGCAACCCTGTGTCCTCGTTATTTACTGCGACCTACACCGTCACCTACACCTTTAATTGGACGCCCCTTAGCAGGGCCACGGACCGGGTCAGGCCAACGTGACATCCCCAGAACTGAGAGAGAGACCCAGTACCGAGTACCCCGCTGCCCTGCTTTTGGGGGCACTCCACAGAAACATACACGACAGTTGTGAGGAGTATCCAGTGGTGCTCAGCAGGGAGGTACTACAACACACAGGTGCTCATAGGAAGGCTACTGATTTCCACCTGCAAAGGGAACTCTGGATGTGCCTTCGGACCGGCCGGTCTCAGCCAGCCCTGTTAGCAGTGCTCTGGATTGTGAATGCCGAAGCCTTCAGTAAAAAGGTATAGAGACTGCAACCCTGTGTCCTCGTCATTTACTGCGACCTACACCATTACCATCTACTCATCAAGGGAAGCCCTGGGGACATACTTCACCTGTGGGAAGTTACAACATCTAGCTGCCATTCCATCACCCCAGCGGACCCCTAGCAGCGTCGGTCACCCTGACCGAATACCACAGGTGGCGTCACGAACGCTTGACAAACTCTCACCTACACCTTTATTTGGGCGCCCCTTAACAGGGCCACGGACCGGGTCAGGCCACCGTGACACCCCTAGAACCGAGACCGAGGGACCCGGTACCGAGTACCCCGCTGCCCTGCGTTTGGGGGCTGCTCCAAATACACTGTGTTCCAAATTATTATGCACAAAGAGTTTAGGAGTGATAAGGTTAGAATTTTTTTGTTTGTCATTTAAACTCATTGATGGTAATGTGTGTCAGGGCTCTTTATATCACTGAAAGCAATTGCAGATACCTGTGCACATTAATTTGGCTGGTGTGTCCAAATAAAGGCAAGACTACTTAACCCCTTTCTGACATCTGACGTACTATCCCGTCGAGGTGGGGTGGGCCCGTATGACCACCGACGGGATAGTACGTCATACGCGATCGGCCGCGCTGACGGGGGGAGCGCGGCCGATCGCGGCCGGGTGTCAGCTGCATATCGCAGCTGACATCCGGCACTATGTGCCAGGAGCGGTCACGGACCGCCCCCGGCACATTAACTCCCGGCACACCGCGATCAAACATAATCGCGGTGTGCCGGCGGTATAGGAAAGCATCGCGCAGGGAGGGGGCTCCCTGCGGGCTTCCCTGAGACCCCCGGAGCAACGCGATGTGATCGCGTTGCTCCGAGGGTCTCCTACCTCCCTCCTCGCCGCAGGTCCCGGATCCAAGATGGCCGCGGCATCCGGGTCCTGCAGGGAGGGAGGTGGCTTACCGAGTGCCTGCTCAGAGCAGGCGCTGGTAAGCCTGCAGCCCTGCACAGCAGATCACAGATCTGACAGAGTGCTGTGCACACTGTCAGATCACTGATCTGTAATGTCCCCCCCTGGGACAAAGTAAAAAAGTAAAAAAAAAAATTTTCCACATGTGTAAAAAAATAAATAAAAAATAAATTCCTAAATAAAGAAAAAAAATATATATTATTCCCATAAATACATTTCTTTATCTAAAAAATAAAAAAAACCAATAAAAGTACACATATTTAGTATCTCCGCGTCCGTAACGACCCAACCTATAAAACTGCCCCACTAGTTAACCCCTTCAGTAAACACCGTGAGAAAAAAAAAAACGAGGCAAAAAAACAACGCTTTATTACCATACCGCCGAACAAAAAGTGGAATAACATGCGATCAAAAAGACGAATATAAATAACAATGTTACCGATGAAAACGTCATCTTGTCCCGCAAAAAACGAGCCGCCATACAGCATCATCAGCAAAAAAATAAAAAAGTTATAGTCCTGAGAATAAAGCGATACCAAAATAATTATTTTTTCTATAAAATAGCTTTTATCGTATAAAAGCGCCAAAACATAAAAAAATGATATAAATGAGGTATCGCTGTAATCATACTGACCTGAAGAATAAAACTGCTTTATCAATTTTACCAAAGGCGGAACGGTATAAACGCCTCCCCCAAAAGAAATTCATGAATAGCTGGTTTTTGATCATTTTGCCTCACAAAAATCGGAATAAAAAGCGATCAAAAAATGTCATGTGCCCGAAAATGTTACCAATAAAAACGTCAACTCGTCCCGCAAAAAACAAGACCTCACATGACTCTGTGGACTCAAATATGGAAAAATTATAGCTCTCAAAATGTGGTAACGCAAAAAATATTTTTTGCAATAAAAAGCGTCTTTCAGTGTGTGACGGCTGCCAATCATAAAAATCCGCTAAATAACCCGCTATAAAAGTAAATCAAACCCCCCTTCATCACCCCCTTAGTTAGGGAAAAAGAAAAAAATGTATTTATTTCCATTTTCCCATTAGGGTTAGGGTTAGGGCTAGGGCTAGGGTTAGGGTTAGGGCTAGGGTTAGGGCTAGGGTTAGGGCTAGGGTTAGGGCTAGGGTTAGGGCTAGGGTTAGGTTTACGGCTAGGGTTAGGGCTAGTGTTATTGCTAGGGTTAGGGCTAGGGTTAGGGCTAGGGTTATTGCTAGGGTTATTGCTAGGGTTAGGGCTAGGGTTATTGCTAGGGTTAGGGTTAGGGCTAGGGTTATTGCTAGGGTTAGGGCTAGAACTAGGGTTAGGGCTAGGGTTAGGGTTAGGGCTAGGGTTATTGCTAGGGTTAGGGCTAGGGTTAGGGCTAGGGTTAGGGTTAGGGCTAGGGTTGGGGCTAGGGTTAAGGCTACAGTTAGGGTTGGGGCTAAAGTTAGGGTTAGGGTTTGGATTACATTTACAGTTGGGAATAGGGTTGAGATTAGGGTTAGGGGTGTGTCAGGGTTACGGGTGTGGTTAGGGTTACCGTTGGGATTAGGGTAAGGGGTGTGTTTGGATTAGGGTTTCAGTTATAATTGGGGGGGTTTCCACTGTTTAGGCACATCAGGGGCTCTCCAAACGGGACATGGCATCCGATCTCAATTCCAGACAATTCTGCGTTGAAAAAGTAAAACAGTGCTCCTTCCCTTCAGAGCTCTCCCGTGTACCCAAACAGGGGTTTACCCCAACATATGGGGTATCGGCATACTCAGGACAAATTGGACAACATCTTTTGGGGTCCAATTTCTCCTGTTACCCTTGGGAAAATACAAAACTGGGGGCTAAAAAATCATTTTTGTGAAAAAAAAAAAAAAAATTATTTTCACGGCTCTGCGTTATAAACTGTAGTGAAACACTTGGGGGTTCAAAGTTCTCACAACACATCTAGATAAGTTCTTTGGGAGGTCTAGTTTCCAATTTGGGGTCACTTATGGGGGGTTTCTACTGTTTGGGTACATCAGGGGCTCTGCAAATGCAACGTGACGCCTGCAGACCAATCCATCTAAGTCTGCATTCCAAACGGCGCTCCTTCCCTTCCGAGCTCTGCTATGTGCCCAAACAGTGGTTTACACCCACATATGGGGTATCAGCGTACACAGGACAAATTGGACAACAACTTTTGGGGTCCAATTTATCCTGTTACCCTTGTGAAAATACAAAGCTGGGGGCTAAAAAATCATTTCTGTGAAAAAAAAGAGGAATTTTTATTTTCACGGCTCTGCGTTATAAACTGTAGTGAAACACTTGGGGGTTCAAAGCTCTCAAAACACATCTAGATAAGTTCCTTAGGGGGTCTACTTTCCAAAATGGTGTCACTTGTGGCGGGTTTTAATGTTTAGGCACATCAGGGGCTCTCCAAACGCAACATGGCGTCCCATCTTAATTCCAGTCAATTTTGCATTGAAAAGTAAAATAGAGCTCCTTCCCTTCCGAGCTCTTCTATGCACCCAAACAGTGGTTTACCCCCACATATGGGGTATCTTCGTACTCAGGACAAATTGCACAACAACTTTTGTGGTCTAATTTATTTTCTTACCCTTGGGAACATAAAAAAATGGGGGCGAAAAGATCATTTTTGTGAAAAAATATGATTTTTTATTTTTACGGCTCTGCATTATAAACTTCTGTGAAGCACTTGTTGGGTCAAAGTGCTCAACACACATCTAGATAAGTTCCTTAAGGGGTCTACTTTCCAAAATGGTGTCACTTGTGGGGGTTTTAATGTTTAGGCACATCAGGGGCTCTCCAAACGCAACATGGCATCCCATCTTAATTCCAGTCAATTTTGCATTGAAAAGTAAAATAGCGCTCCTTCCCTTCCGAGCTCTGCTGTGCGCCCAAACAGTGGTTTACCCCCACATATGGGGTATCTTCGTACTCAGGACAAATTGCACAACAACTTTTGTGGTCTAATTTCTTTTCTTACCCTTGGGAAAATAAAAAAATGGGGGCGAAAAGATCATTTTTGTGAAAAAATGATTTTTTATTTTTACGGCTCTGCATTATAAACTTCTGTGAAGCACTTGTTGGGTCAAAGTGCTCAACACACATCTAGATAAGTTCCTTAAGGGGTCTACTTTCCAAAATGGTGTCACTTGTGGGGGGTTTCAATGTTTAGGCACATCAGGGGCTCTCCAAACGCAACATGGTGTCCCATCTCAATTCCAGTCAATTTTGCATTGAAAAGTCAAATGGCGCTCCTTCCCTTCCAAGCTCTGCCCTGCGCCCAAACAATGGTTTACCCCCACATATGGGGTATCGTCGTACTCAGGACAAATTGCACAACTTTTGTGGTCTAATTTCTTCTCTTACCCTTGGGAAAATAAAAAAATGGGGGTGAAAAGATCATTTTTGTGAAAAAATATGATTTTTTATTTTTACGGCTCTGTATTATAAACTTCTGTGAAGCACTTGTTGGGTCAAAGTGTTCACCACACATCTAGATAAGTTCCTTAGGGGGTCTACTTTCCAAAATGGTGTCACTTGTGGGGGGGTTTCAATGTTTAGGCACATCAGGGGCTCTCCAAACGCAACATGTCGTCCCATGTCAATTCCAGTCAATTTTGCATTGAAAAGTCAAATGGCGCTCCTTTCCTTCCGAGCTCTGCCATGCGCCCAAACAGTAGTTTACCCCCACATATGGGGTATCAGCGTACTCAGGACAAATTGTACAACAACTTTTGGGGTCCATTTTCTCCTGTTACCCTTGGTAAAATAAAACAAATTGGAGCTGAAATAAATTTTGTGTGAAAAAAAGTTAAATGTTCATTTTTATTTAAACATTTCAAAAATTCCTGTGAAACACCTGAAGGGTTAATACATTTCTTGAATGTGGTTTTGAGCACCTTGAGGGGTGCAGTTTTTAGAATGGTGTCACACTTGGGTATTTTCTGTCATATAGACCCCTCAAAATGACTTCAAATGAGATGTGGTCCCTAAAAAAAAATGGTGTTGTAAAAATGAGAAATTTCTGGTCAACTTTTAACCCTTATAACTCCCTAACAAAAAAAAATTTGGTTCCAAAATTGTGCTGATGTAAAGTAGACATGTGGGAAATGTTACTTATTAAGTATTTTGCATGACATATGTCTGTGATTTAAGGGCATAAAAATTCAAAGTTGGAAAATTGCAAAATTTTCAAAATTTTCGCCAAATATCTGTTTTTTTTCACAAATAAACGCAAGTTATATCGAAGAAATTTTACCACTATCATAAAGTACAATATGTCACGAGAAAACAGTGTCAGAATCGCCAAGATCCGTTGAAGCGTTCCAGAGTTATAACCTCATAAAGGGACAGTGGTCAGAATTGTAAAAATTGGCCTGGTCATTAACGTGCAAACCACCCTTGGGGGTGAAGGGGTTAAGAAGGCTGTTCCACATTATTAAGCAGCCTACATTTTTTGCCAACATGGGAAAGAAAAAGGATGTGTCGGCTGCTGAGAAGCAACAAATTGTGGAGTATTTAGGACAAGGCATGACTACAATCAACATTGCCAAGACACTTCATCGTGATCACCGCACAATCAAGAAGTATGTAGCTGATTCCAGCACACACGTGTGCGTGCTGATAAGGAAAAATTGAGGACTCTTTCCAACAGGCAATTGCGTAAGGTTAAAAGAGCAGCTGCAAAAATGCCTTGTAATAACAGCAGACAAGTTTTTGAAGCTGCTGGTGCCTCCAACGTCCCCAGAACAACAAGATGCAGGGTCCTTCAGAGGTTTGCAGCTGTGCGTCAGCCATCCTTTTGACCACCTCTATCCACTGCAACAAGCAGAAACTGCTCCAGTGGACCAAACGATACATGAAGACTGACTTCCCAATGGTTTTGTTCACCGATGAGTGCCGTGCAACGCTCGATGGTCCAGATGGATGGAGTGGAGGATGGACACCCCATGAAAACACTGCTAAGGCGCCAACAAGGAGGATGTGGAGTAATGTTTTGGGCTGGAATCATGGGGAGAGAGATTGTCGGCCCCTTTATGATCCCTGAAGGGGTAAAGATGAACTCCATAATCTATGTGGAGTTTCTAAAACAACACTTCCTGCCATGGTTCAAGAGGAAGAACCGTGCTTTCCGCAGCAAGATCATTTTCATGCATGATAATGCACTGTCTCATGCTGCAAAAAACACATCTGCATCTCTGGCTGCTATGGGCATAAAAGAGGACAAACTTATGGTGTGGCCACCATCTTCCCCTGACCTCTACCCCATTGAGAACCTCTGGAGCATCATCAGAAGGAGTGTCTATGATGGCGGGAGGCAGTTCACATCTAAGCAACAGCTCTGGGAGGGTATTCTGTCCACATGCAAAACAATTGAAGCAGAAACCATCCAAAAACTGACAAATTCAATGGACGAGAGAGTTCAGAAGCTTCTTTCGAACAAGGGGTCCTATGTGCAAGTGTAACATCACCTAGAATAAAGTTTTCACTTGAAAACTGTTTGATTTCATTTTGGAATAAGCTGATAATGCTTAGAACTTCACAATTGACCATTTATTTGTTCAAAATAAAAAAAAAGGTTGAAAACTCTGCTGTGCTTAATAATTTGGAACATGCATTTTGAGTGTTTATTTTTTTTAAAAAGATACTGTTTTCATAGGCAGTTTTTTCCAAAACATTGCAATTATACTAGAATAGTAGATGACTGGAAAATAACAATGACTGCAATTCAGATAGGTAATTTAGAGAAAATATGAAGAAATATTATTTGCATAATAATTTGGAACACAGTGTACGAAAAATTAAATAAATTCTGTAAAAAGCAAATCAAGGCAGCAAAAAATGAGACAGAGAGACTCATTGCCAGAGAGAGTAAAAATAATCCCAAAATATTCTTTAACTACATAAATAGTAAGAAACTAAAAAATGAAAGTGTTGGCCCCCTTAAAAATAGTCTGGGTGAAATGGTGGATGAGGATGAGGAAAAAGCCAATATGCTAAATGACTTTTTTTCATCAGTATTTACAAAATATAATCCCATGGCAGACAATATGATCAGTGATAACAAAAATTCCCCATTAAGTGTCACCTGCTTAACCCAGCAGGAAGTACGTTGGCGTCTAAAAATCACTAAAATTGACAAATCTCCGGGCCCGGATGGGATACACCCCCGAGTATTGCAGTAATTAAATACAGTCATAGATAGACCATTATTTTTAATCTTTAAAGAGTCCATAATAACAGGGTCTGTACGACAGGACTGGCGTATAGCAAATGTGGTGCCAATATTCAAAAAGGGGACAAAAACTGAACTCGGAAATTATAGGCCAGTAAGCTTAACCTCTACTGTGGGTAAAATCCTGGAGGGCATTCTAAGGGATGCTATACTGGAGTATCTGAAGAGGAATAACCTCATGACCCAGTATCAGCACGGGTTTACTAGGGACCGTTCATGTCAAACTAATTTGATCAGCTTCTATGAAGAGGTAAGTTCCGGACTGGACCAAGGGAACCCAGTAGATGTAGTGTGTATGGACTTTTCAAAAGCTTTTGATATGGTGCCACACAAAAGGTTGATACATAAAATGAGAATAATGGGGATAGGGGAAAATATGTGTAAGTGGGTTGAGAGCTGGCTCAGGGATAGGAAACAAAGGGTGGTTATTAATGGAGCACACTTGGACTGGGTCGCGGTTAGCAGTGGGGTACCACAGGGGTCAGTATTGGGCCCTCTTCTTTTTAACATATTTATTAATGACCTTGTAGGGAGCATTCAGAGCAGAATTTCAATATTTGCAGATGACACTAAACTCTGCAGTGTAATCAATACAGAGGAGGACAATTTTATATTACAGGATGATTTATGTAAACTAGAAGCTTGGGCTGATAAATGGCAATTGAGCTTTAATGGGGATAAATGTAAGGTCATGCACTTGGGTAGAAGTAATAAGATGTATAACTATGTGCTTAAAGGGAACCTGTCACCCCGTTTTTTCCGTATGAGATAAAAATACTGTTAAATAGGGCCTGACCTGTGCATTACAATAGTGTATTTTGTGAACCCCGATTCCCCACCTATGCTGCCAAATACGTTACCAAAGTAGCCGTTTTCGCCTGTCAATCAGGCTGGTCTGGTCAAAAGGGCGTGGTGTCTTCCCCTAGATCTTGCTTAGTTTTCCGTTGGTGGCGTAGTGGTTTGCGCATGCCCAAGGTCCCGAATCCACTGCACTGGGGAGTGAAAAGAGCGCGATGTGCGTTATTTCCCTGTTGATCGGTGGGGGCGGCTATCTTCCTTTGGCCGCGCGTGCGCAGATGGAGCGCTCTGCTGCCCGCGGCTTCAGGAAAATGGCCGCAGGATGCCGCGCGTGCGCAGATGGAGATCGCGGCGGCCATTTTTCTGAAGCAGAATTCGCATCTCGGCACGCCAAAGGAATATGGCCGCCCCCACCGATCAACAGGGAAATAACGCACATCGCGCTCTTTTCACCTTTTGACCAGACCAGCCTGATTGACAGGCGAAAACGGCTACTTTGGTAACATATTTTGGCAGCATAGGTGGGGAATCGGGGTTCACAAAATACACTATTGTAATGCACAGCTCAGGCCCTATTTAACAGTATTTTTATCTCATATGGAAAAAACGGGGTGACAGGTTCCCTTTAATTCTAAAACTCTGGGCAAAACCGTCAATGAAAAAGACCTGGGTGTATGGGTGGATGACAAACTCATATTCGGTGGCCAGTGTCAGGCAGCTGCTACAAAGGCAAATAAAATAATGGGATGCATTAAAAGAGGCATAGATGCTCATGAGGAGAACATAATTTTACCTCTATACAAGTCACTAGTTCGACCACACTTAGAATACTGTGCACAGTTCTGGTCTCCGGTATATAAGAGAGACATAGCTGAACTAGAGCGGGTGCAGAGAAGAGCGACCAAGGTTACTAGAGTACTGGGGGGTCTGCAATACCAAGATAGGTTATTACACTTGGGGCTATTTAGATTGGAAAAACGAAGACTAAGGGGTGATCTTATTTTAATGTATAAATATATGAGGGGACAGTACAAAGACCTTTCTGATGATCTTTTTAATCATAGACCTGAGACAGGGACAAGGGGGCATCCTCTACGTCTGGAGGAAAGAAGGTTTAAGCATAATAACAGACGCGGATTCTTTACTGTAAGAGCAGTGAGACTATGGAACTCTCTGCCGTATGATGTTGTAATGAGTGATTCATTACTTAAATTTAAGAGGGGACTGGATACGTTTCTGGCAAAGTATAATGTTACAGGGTATATACACTAGATTCCTTGATAGGGCGTTGATCCAGGGAACTAGTCTGATTGCCGTATGTGGAGTCGGGAAGGAATTTTTTTCCCCAATGTGGAGCTTACTCTTTGCCACATGGGTTTTTTTTGCCTTCCTCTGGATCAACATGTTAGGGAATGTTAGGTTAGGCTATGGGTTGAACTAGATGGACTTAAAGTCTTCCTTCAACCTTAATAACTATGTAACTATGTAACTATACTGATTAAAATGATACCTTGGTTGATGAAATCTTTCTTGTAGTTGTTGTTTAATCTTTATTTTCTATTTTGAGTTAATGATATGCTCGTGCTCTGTGGCGGCCTGTGGGGGGTCTTCATGTGGGGCTCTGATTAGGTATTCACCAGTATTGCTTCTGACAAGTCACTGATCCCTTAGTGACCTACCTCCAAGTCTACATAAAGAATATTACATATACATCTTGAAAAAAGATCTCCTTCTGCAGGCAGGCACTAGTGGTGGCGCCTGTGCTACAGCATAATCGTGATCCAATAGCTGCTACTGTGCAGGTTCCGGCGGCATCATCTTGCTAGAGAAAAAAAATTGTCCCCACTAACATGGCACTGCCGGCACCTGCACAGTAGCATCTATTGGATCACTGATAGATGCTATTGCATTTTCAAACTGATTTTTTTTTTTTAGGAATTTATGGATAACATGAAAGAAAATGATTGCATACACATTATATATGCAATCATGCTGTAGCGCAGGCTCCACAAATGGCACCTGCCTGCAGAAGGGTATTTTTTTTCTCAAGATATATATATATATATATATATATATATATATATATATATATATATATATACACACTGTGTTCCAAATTATTATGCAAATAATATTTCCTCATATTTTCTCTAAATTACCTATCTGAATTGCAGTCATTGTTATTTTCCAGTCATCTACTATTCTAGTATAATTGCAATGTTTTGGATCAAACTGCCTATGAAAACAGTATGTTTTTTAAAAAAAATAAACACTCAAAATGCATGTTCCAAATTATTATGCAGAGCAGAGTTTTCAACCTTTTTTTTTATTTTGAACAAAAAAATGGTCAATTGTGACGTTATAAGCATTATCAGCTTATTACAAAATGAAATCAAACAGTTTTCAGGTGAAAACTTTATTCTAGGTGAGGTTACATTTGCACATAGGACCCCTTGTTCGAAAGAGGCTTCTGAACTCTCTTGTCCATTGAATTTGTCAGTTTTTGGATGGTTTCTGCTTCAATTGTTTTGCATGTGGACAGAATACCCTCCCAGAGCTGTTGCTTAGATGTGAACTGCCTCCCGCCATCATAGACACTCCTTTTGATGATGCTCCAGAGGTTCTCAATGGGGTTGAGGTCAGGGGAAGATGGTGGCCACACCATAAGTTTGTCCTCTTTTATGCCCATAGCAGCCAGAGATGCAGATGTGTTTTTTGCAGCATGAGACGGTGCATTATCATGCATGAAAATGATCTTGCTGCAGAAAGCACGGTTCTTCCTCTTGAACCATGGCAGGAAGTGTTGTTTTAGAAACTCCACATAGATTATGGAGTTCATCTTTACCCCTTCAGGGATCATAAAGGGGCCGACAATCTCTCTCCCCATGATTCCAGCCCAAAACATTACTCCACCTCCTGCTTGTTGGCGCCTTAGCCGTGTTTTCATGGGGTGTCCATCAACCAGCCATCCTCCACTTCATCCATCTGGACCATCGAGCGTTGCACGGCACTCATCGGTGAACAAAACAGTTTGGAAGTCAGTCTTCATGTATCGTTTGGCCCACTGGAGCCGTTTCTGCTTGTGTGCAGTGGATAGAGGTGGTCGACAGGATGGCTTACGCACAGCTGCAAACCTCTGAAGGACCCTGCATCTTGTTGTTCTGGGGACGTTGGAGGCACCAGCAGCTTCAAAAACTTGTCTGCTGCTATGACAAGGCATTTTTGCAGCTGCTCTTTTAATCTTACGCAATTGCCTGTTGGAAAGAGTCCTCAATTTTTCCTTATCAGCACACACACGTGTTTGCTGGTAATCAGCTACATACTTCTTGATTGTGCGATGATCACGATGAAGTGTCTTGGCAATGTTGATTGTAGTCATGCCTTGACCTAAATACTCCACAATTTGTTGCTTCTCAGCAGCCGACACATCCTTTTTCTTTCCCATTTTGGCAAAAAATGTAGGCTGCTTAATAAAGTGGAACAGCCTTCTTAAGTAGTCTTGCCTTTATTTGGACACACCTGCCAAACTAATTTGCACAGGTATCTGCAATTGCTTTCAGTGATATAAAGAGCCCTGACATACATCACCATCAATGAGTTTAAATGACAAACAAAAAAATTCTAACCTGATCACTCCTAAACTCTTTGTGCATAATAATTTGGAACACAGTGTATACTACCGTGTAAAAGTTTAGGGTCACTTAGAAATTTCCTTATTTTTGAAAGAAAAGCAGTTTTTTCCAATGAAGCTAACATTAAATGATTCAGAAATACAATCTATACATTGTTAATGTGGTAAATGACTATTCTAGCTGCAAACGTCGGGTTTGTAATGCAATATCTTCATAGGTTTATAGAGGCACATTTCCAACAACCATCACTCCAGTGTTCTTATGGTACTTTGTGTTTGCTAACTGTCTTAGAAGGCTAATGGATGGTTAGAATACCCTTGAAAACACTTGTGCAAGTATGTTAGCACAGCTGAAAACAGCTTGGCTGATTAGAGAAGCTATAAACCTGACCTTCCTTTGAGCTAGTTGAGAATCTGGAGCATTACATTTGTTGGTTGCACAACTTAGCAACAAGACAAGTACATTAGAGTCTGTAGTTTGAGAAATCTATGCCTCACAGGTCCTCAACTGGCATCTTCATTAAATAGTACACGCAAAATGCCAGGGTCAACGTCTACAGTGAAGAGGCGACTACAGGATGCTGGCCTTCAGGGCAAAGTGGCAAAGAAAAAGCCATATCTGAGACTGGCTAATAAAAGGAAAAGATTAATATGGCAAAAGAACATAGACATTGGACAGAGGAAGATTGGAAAAAAGTGTTATGGACAGACGAATCCAAGTTTGAGGTGTTTGAATCACACAGAAGAGTGTTGTGAATTTACTTTTTGGCTCCCTCTAGTGGCTACTTTATGCTCACCTGGGTCGTTAGGTCAGGGGTGTTGCTATATAAGCTCCCTGGACCTTCAGTTCAATGCCTGGCAACGTTGATATCAGAGCTAATCTGTAGTGCTCTTGTCTACTGATCCTGGTTCCTGCTTGATTAAGCTAAGTCTGCTTTTTTGCTTTTTGCAATTCGTTTTTGTTTGCATTTTTTGTCCAGCTTGTATATTATCTGTATCCTGACCTTGCTGGAAGCTCTAGGGCGGCTGGTGTTCTCCCCCCGGGCCGTTAGACGGTTCGGGGGTTCTTGAATCTCCAGCGTGGATTTTTGATAGGGTTTTTGTTGACCATATAAGTTATCTTACTATATTCTGCTATTAGTAAGTGGGCCTCTCTGTGCTAAACCTAGTTCATCTCTGTGTTTGTCATTTCCTCTTACCTCACCGTTATTATTTGTGGGGGGCTTGTATCCTACTTTTGGGGTCCTTTCTCTGGAGGCAAGAGAGGTCTTTGTTTTCCTCTTCTAGGGGTAGTTAGCTCTCCGGCTGGCGCGAGACATCTAGCGACCAACGTAGGCATGTTCCCCGGCTACTTCTAGGGTTGGCGTTAGGAGTAGATATATGGTCAACCCAGTTACCACTGCCCTATGAGCTGGATTTTTGTACTTTGCAGACTTGCTGATATCTCTGAGACCCTCGCCATTGGGGTCATAACAGTTTGCCAGGCCAGTACTAAATGTTAAATGCATTGCAGAAGTGGGATTATAAGAAAGAAAGTTCTGAGTTTTTTTTCTCTCTCATTTTTTTTTTCTTTTCCCCTTTACCTTTGAGTGGCTTGTGATTGCTGCAGACATGAATGTCCAGACCTTGATTACAAGTGTGGACCAGCTTGCTGCTCGTGTGCAGGGCATACAAGATTATGTTACCAGAAATCCTATGTCAGAACCTAAGATACCGATTCCTGAACTGTTTTCCGGAGACCGATTTAAGTTTAGAAATTTCAGGAATAATTGTAAATTGTTTTTGTCCCTGAGACCCTGTTCCTCTGGAGACTCCGCTCAGCAAGTGAAAATTGTTATTTCTTTTTTACGGGGCGACCCTCAGGATTGGGCTTTCTCGCTGGCGCCAGGAGATCCGGCATTGGCTGATATTGATGCGTTTTTTCTGGCGCTCGGTTTGCTTTATGAGGAACCCAATCTTGAGATTCAGGCAGAAAAAGCCTTGCTGGCTATGTCTCAGGACCAGGACGAGGCTGAGGTGTATTGCCAAAAATTTCGGAAATGGTCCGTGCTGACCCAGTGGAACGAGTGTGCATTGGCTGCAAATTTTAGAAATGGCCTTTCTGAAGCCATTAAGAATGTGATGGTGGGTTTTCCCATTCCCACAGGTCTGAATGATTCCATGGCCCTGGCGATTCAAATTGACCGGCGGTTGCGGGAGCGCAAAACCGCAAATTCCCTCATGGTGTTATCTGAACAGGCACCTGATTTAATGCAATGTGATAGAATCCTGACTAGAAATGAGCGGAAAATTCATAGACGCCAGAATGGCTTGTGTTACTACTGTGGTGATTCTGCACATGTTATCTCAGCATGCTCTAAGCGTCTTACTAAGGTTGTTAGTCCTGTCGCCATTGGTAATTTGCAACCTAAGTTCATTCTATCTGTAACTTTGATTTGCTCACTGTCATCGTATCCTGTCGTGGCGTTTGTAGATTCAGGTGCTGCCCTGAGTCTTATGGATCTGTCATTTGCTAAGCGTTGCGGTTTTGTTCTTGAGCCATTAGAAAATCCTATCCCTCTTAGGGGTATTGACGCTACGCCATTGGCAGAAAATAAGCCGCAGTTTTGGACACAGGTTACCATGTGCATGACTCCTGAACATCGGGAGGTGATACGTTTTCTTGTTCTGCATAAGATGCATGATTTGGTTGTTTTGGGGTTGCCATGGTTACAGACCCATAATCCAGTCTTGGACTGGAAGGCAATGTCAGTGTCAAGTTGGGGCTGTCATGGAATTCATGGAGATTCCCTGCCCGTGTCTATTGCTACTTCTACGCCTTCGGAAGTTCCGGCGTATTTGTCTGATTATCAGGATGTCTTCAGCGAGTCTAGGTCAAGTGCATTGCCTCCTCATAGGGAATGTGACTGTGCAATAGATTTGATTCCAGGCAGTAAGTTTCCTAAGGGAAGACTGTTTAATCTGTCGGTACCTGAACATACCGCGATGCGTTCATATATCAAGGATTCTCAGGAGAAGGGGCATATCCGTCCTTCTTCTTCCCCTCTTGGTGCGGGATTCTTTTTTGTGGCTAAAAAGGACGGATCTTTGAGGCCTTGTATTGACTATCGGCTTTTGAATAAGATCACTGTCAAATTTCAGTATCCTTTGCCGTTGTTTTCAGACTTGTTTGCCCGGATTAAAGGTGCCAAGTGGTTCACCAAGATAGACCTTCGCGGTGCGTACAACCTTGTGCGCATTAAGCAAGGAGATGAATGGAAAACCGCATTCAATACGCCCGAAGGTCATTTTGAGTACTTGGTGATGCCATTTGGGCTCTCTAATGCACCTTCAGTTTTTCAGTCCTTTATGCATGACATTTTCCGGAAGTATCTGGATAAATTTTTGATCGTTTATCTGGATGACATTCTGTTTTTTTCTGATGATTGGGACTCGCATGTGGAACAGGTCAGGATGGTTTTCAAGATTTTGCGTGAAAATTCTTTGTTTGTTAAAGGCTCAAAGTGTCTCTTTGGTGTACAGAAGGTTCCCTTTTTAGGGTTCATTTTTTCCCCTTCTGCTGTGGAGATGGACCCAGTCAAGGTTCGAGCTATTCATGATTGGACTCAACCCTCGTCAGTTAAGAGTCTTCAGAAGTTCTTGGGTTTTGCTAACTTCTACCGTCGTTTTATCGCTAATTTTTCTAGCGTTGTTAAACCGTTGACGGATATGACCAAGAAAGGCTCTGATGTGGCTAACTGGGCTCCTGCTGCCGTGGAGGCTTTCCAGGAGTTGAAGCGCCAGTTTACTTCAGCGCCTGTTTTGTGCCAGCCTGATGTCTCACTTCCCTTTCAGGTTGAAGTGGATGCTTCGGAGATTGGGGCAGGGGCCGTTTTGTCGCAGAGAGGCCCTGGTTGCTCTACTATGAGACCTTGTGCCTTTTTCTCTAGGAAGTTTTCGCCGGCAGAGCGAAATTATGATGTGGGCAATCGGGAGTTGTTGGCCATGAAGTGGGCATTTGAGGAGTGGCGTCATTGGCTCGAGGGTGCTAAACATCGTGTGGTGGTCTTGACTGATCACAAAAATCTGATGTACCTCGAGTCTGCTAAACGCCTGAATCCTAGACAGGCCCGCTGGTCATTGTTTTTCTCCCGTTTTGACTTTGTGGTTTCGTATTTACCAGGTTCTAAGAATGTGAAGGCCGATGCTCTGTCTAGGAGCTTTGTGCCTGATGCTCCTGGAGTCGCTGAACCTGTGGGTATTCTTAAGGAAGGAGTTATCCTGTCAGCTATTTCTCCAGATCTGCGACGTGTGTTGCAGAGATTTCAGGCTGGTAGGCCTGACTCTTGTCCACCTGACAGATTGTTTGTGCCTGCTAAATGGACCAGCAGAGTCATTTCCGAGGTTCATTCCTCAGTGTTGGCAGGGCACCCGGGAATTTTTGGCACCAGAGATCTGGTGGCCAGGTCCTTTTGGTGGCCTTCCTTGTCAAGAGATGTGCGGTCATTTGTGCAGTCCTGTGGTACTTGTGCTCGAGCTAAGCCTTGCTGTTCTCGTGCCAGCGGGTTGCTCTTGCCCTTGCCTGTCCCGAAGAGACCTTGGACACACATCTCTATGGATTTCATTTCGGATCTTCCGGTGTCTCAGGGCATGTCTGTCATCTGGGTGATATGTGATCGTTTCTCCAAGATGGTCCATCTGGTTCCTTTGCCCAAACTGCCTTCCTCTTCTGATCTGGTTCCTGTGTTCTTCCAGAACGTGGTTCGTTTGCACGGTATTCCTGAGAATATTGTGTCGGACAGAGGATCCCAGTTTGTTTCCAGGTTCTGGCGATCCTTTTGTGGTAGGATGGGCATAGATTTGTCGTTTTCGTCCGCTTTTCATCCACAGACTAACGGACAAACGGAACGAACTAATCAGACTCTGGAGGCGTATTTGAGGTGTTTTGTCTCTTCTGATCAGGATGATTGGGTGACCTTCTTGCCGTTGGCTGAATTTGCCCTTAATAATCGGGCTAGTTCTGCCACCTTGGTTTCGCCATTTTTCTGCAACTCTGGTTTCCACCCTCGTTTTTCCTCGGGACATGTGGAGCCTTCTGACTGTCCTGGGGTGGATTCTGTGGTGGATAGGTTGCAGCGGATCTGGAATCATGTGGTGGACAACTTGAAGTTGTCACAGGAGAAGGCTCAGCGTTTTGCCAACCGCCGCCGCGGTGTGGGTCCCCGACTTTGTGTTGGGGATTTGGTATGGCTGTCTTCTCGATTTGTTCCTATGAAGGTCTCCTCTCCCAAATTTAAGCCTCGATTCATTGGTCCTTACAAGATATTGGAGATCCTTAATCCTGTATCCTTTCGCCTGGATCTTCCGGTGTCGTTTGCCATTCACAACGTATTTCATAGGTCCTTGTTGCGGCGGTACGTTGTGCCTGTGGTTCCTTCTGCTGAGCCTCCTGCTCCGGTGTTGGTTGAGGGCGAGTTGGAGTACGTGGTGGAGAAGATCTTAGATTCTCGTCTCTCCAGGCGGAGGCTTCAGTACCTGGTCAAGTGGAAGGGCTATGGTCAGGAGGATAATTCCTGGGTGGTCGCCTCTGATGTGCATGCGGCCGATTTAGTTCGTGCCTTTCACGCCGCTCGTCCTGATCGCCCTGGTGGTCTTGGTGAGGGTTCGGTGACCCCTCACTAAGGGGGGGGTACTGTTGTGAATTTACTTTTTGGCTCCCTCTAGTGGCTACTAGTGATTTGACTCTGGGGTTGTCAGTCATTCCTTTTATGCTCACCTGGGTCGTTAGGTCAGGGGTGTTGCTATATAAGCTCCCTGGACCTTCAGTTCAATGCCTGGCAACGTTGATATCAGAGCTAATCTGTAGTGCTCTTGTCTACTGATCCTGGTTCCTGCTTGATTAAGCTAAGTCTGCTTTTTTGCTTTTTGCAATTCGTTTTTGTTTGCATTTTTTGTCCAGCTTGTATATTATCTGTATCCTGACCTTGCTGGAAGCTCTAGGGCGGCTGGTGTTCTCCCCCCGGGCCGTTAGACGGTTCGGGGGTTCTTGAATCTCCAGCGTGGATTTTTGATAGGGTTTTTGTTGACCATATAAGTTATCTTACTATATTCTGCTATTAGTAAGTGGGCCTCTCTGTGCTAAACCTAGTTCATCTCTGTGTTTGTCATTTCCTCTTACCTCACCGTTATTATTTGTGGGGGGCTTGTATCCTACTTTTGGGGTCCTTTCTCTGGAGGCAAGAGAGGTCTTTGTTTTCCTCTTCTAGGGGTAGTTAGCTCTCCGGCTGGCGCGAGACATCTAGCGGCCAACGTAGGCATGTTCCCCGGCTACTTCTAGGGTTGGCGTTAGGAGTAGATATATGGTCAACCCAGTTACCACTGCCCTATGAGCTGGATTTTTGTACTTTGCAGACTTGCTGATATCTCTGAGACCCTCGCCATTGGGGTCATAACAGAAGAGCATTTGTGAGATGCAGAACAACTGAAAAGATGCTGGAAGAGTGTCTGACGACATCTGTCAAACATGGTGGAGGTAATGTGATGGTCTGGGGTTGCTTTGGAGCTGCTAAAGAGGGAGATTTGAACAGATAAAGGGGATTTTAAATAAGGAAGGCTATCACTCCATTTTGGACAGCGCTTGATTGGAGCCAATTTCATCCTACAACAGTACAATGACCCAAAGCACACCTCCAAATTATGCAAGAACTATTTAGGGAAGAAGCAGGCAGCTGTTATTCTCTCTCTAATGGAGTAGCCAGCGCAGTCACCAGATCTCAACCCCATTGAGCTGTTGTGGGAGCAGCTTGACCATATGGTATGCAAAAAGTGTCCATGAAGCCAAACCAACTTGTGGGAGGGGCTTCTGGAAGCATGGGGAGAAATTTCTCCAGATTACCTTAGCAAATTAACTGCTAGAATGCCAAAGTTCTGCAATGCTGTTATTGCTGCAAAGGGAGGATTCTTTGATGAAAGCAAAGTTTGAAGGAGAAAATTATTTCAAATAAAAATCTTTTTTTAGAACCTTGTCAATGTCTGGGCTAGATTTTAAATTCATCTGGCAACTCATTTGATTAATAGAAGTATGAGTTTTCATGGAAAACACAAAATGCTATAAATATTCATTATGTAAATTAGGGGGAAGGTCACTGAAGGATCAGTGACCTGTCAGAAGCCATACTGGTGAATACCTAATCAGAGCACCACATGAAAACCCTCCCCCTGCTGACAGTTTCCCTTTAACATTGATGGTCTATCCTTAGGATTGGTCACCAATGTCTAATCAGCGGGAGTTCAACACTTGGCACACTTGCCGATCAGTTGTTCCTCGTTTCGGCTGCCGAAATTGCTCATTTATGGAGCTGTACAGCACAGCTTTGTCGACAGTATAGTAGCTGCAGCCAGGTACTGTGCACTTCTACTTACCCACAATTTTGGAAAGGTGCCAACAATTTTGTCCTGCCCAGTTTGAGGTTTTTGGATGAAATGATGTCCAGTTTGCCTTTTTTTCTTTGTTTTTTTTTGTGCTGTTGTTCCAATGCACACAAAGGAAATAAATGTGTATAACAAATCATGTGTAATTACAATATTTTTCTGTGAGAAAGAATTCATTTTCTGGAACAATTTTAAGGGTGCCAACATTTTCGGCCTTGACAGTAAATTACATAGGAGACACTGAAACTGCTGTATACATCACATAGGATGCACTGAGACTGCTGCATACATTAAATAGGAGACATTGAAACTGCTTTATATACATTACATAGGAGACACCGAAACTCCTGTATATACATCACATGGGGGACACGGCGTAGCCGTGGGTGAGGAACTTGTCTCTTATGCCCCTGTATGTTACATGAAGGTGGGGGTTCTGGCTGGGTGTGTGGACCTTGTCTAAAAGGGCACTACACCCTTGCAGGCCGCATAATGCCAGTGTTATTGGCTGGCCGGTATCGGATGTTGAACAGTTAAAAGAGGGAGACCAACACTCAAAAATACACATTATTTTACCCAACATTAACTTGGTGGGAACAATGTAGAATAGATAGCGATTGCATAACTTCACAAACGTTTCTTTCACAATATGGAGCATCTTGACATACAGTCTCTCTACCTCTTGAACTTTACTTGTTCCTGCCTCAAGTTTCTCTGTCTTCAACATCGCCCATCACACTACTACATTTTAGTTCATGAGAGTCTTACTCTCAACTAGACTCGGGGCCACACTGCTATGCTTCCTGTCCCAAGACCGTCTCCAGTGCAGATCCACTAGAATCCGGAGAGGAGTTTGTTTGTGTGAATTTAGGGCTGGCGTATAGCCTCTAGAATTCCAGCACCTCCGGAGAGGAGTTGTTTTGTGTGCTGTTACTGACTGTATGACCACTGTATGCTACCTGCTCCGTTAGTGAGCTTTGATCCTCTGTGAGGCTAACAGAGCACAGCGATACCTTTAATCCCGGCTACTCTGTGAAGCAACAGAGTTCGCTCCTATACAGACCGGGTGATGGAACCCATGTCTATTCAGGCATAGTACCGCCATATAGTGACGCCATTTACTAGCAGCAGGTTCCACTCCTGCATGGTGGACCCCGGGCTGCAAACGCACCTATACTCTCTCTATATTTACTCAGTGCCTTCCGCCAGCCTTAGCAATATACTAGCGCCAGGGTCGGGCTAGTAATGGCGGATGATCAGAGTCTACAATGGTACATCCAGCAGCTGTAGGGCAGGTTGGCGGCTCTTGAACGCACAACCTCAGCTGTGGATGTCACCGCAGTCACTGTTCAGGCTGTTAGCGTAGCTACAGCCAGTTGTCCACTGCCACCTCTGCTCTGACTTTATCCCATCTCCCGTTACCAGACAAGTTTGCTGGTGACAGTAAGCTGTGTCGGTGATTCGTGAGTCAGTGTGCTATGCATCTAGAGCTCCTGGCTGCAGGTTTTCCCACGGAACGAGCTAAAGTGGAATTTATTTTGTCCCTTCTGATGGGCAGGGAGTTGGAGTGGGCAATGCCGCTGTGGGAGCACGATGATCGTGTGGTGCAGCGTGCTCCTCGTTTCTTGTACTCTCTGAAACAGGTCTTTATGGGACCTCGTGTCACCCATGATACGGCACTCCAGCTGCTGGCATTGACACAGGGCTCGTCCATGGTCAGTCAATTCGCCGTCCACTTCTGGACTTTGGCATCTGAGCTGGAGTGGCCAGATAAGGTCCTTATCCCGGTGTTTTGGAAGGGACTGGCTGACCATGTGAAGGACACCTTGGCCACCAGGGAGATTCCTGCCACACTGGAGGAGCTTATAACTATTTCCACCCATATTGACCTTCGTTTTAACGAACGAAAGTTGGAGTGAACCCAGTGTAGGCAGAGGTTCCGCTTGGCTCCTACCTTCGCCACTCCTCTGGAATCTCCTGTTCAGGCATCCAAGTCCCATGAGGCCATGGAGGTATCTCGAGCAAGACCTAAGTCACGGGCCGCTCGAATACCCGTGGTCTGTAGTGTCCGCCAGCAGATAGGACATTATGCCAAAAAATGTTCCCAGCGGTCGGGAAACAACCGCGTCTAGTAACCGTAGGAGGAGGTTTACTAGACACAACGGCGTTTTTCTCCAAACTGTCCTTTAAGGGGAAAATCACCCTAGGCCCTTCCACTTTTACAGATGAGCTTTGTGTGGATTCTGGGGCGGAGGGGAATTTTATGTTGTCAGCCTTCGCCCAATGCCACGCAATACCCCTGGTGATGCTCGTCAAGCCGGTGACTGTACGAGTGGTGAATGGGTCGATACTGCCCTCACAAATAACACACCAGACCATCCCATTTACATTATCTATGTCTCTATCCCATGAGGAGATTATTTCCCTCCTTGTCATCACCGAGGTAATAGACGAGATCCTGCTAGGGATACCTTGGTTACGTTATCACTCCCCTCATATAGAGTGGTCCTCAGGGAGAATTTTGGGATGGAGTGAATCTTGTGAGAGCAGATGTCTGAGGGAGTGTGATGAGGTTGCTACTACTGAAGTACCCGCAGATCTTTCCTCTCTCCCCAAGCACTACTGGTCCTATGCGGACATATTCTCCAAGAGGGCTGCGGAGATCCTTCCGCCCCACCGCACCTAAGACTGTCCTATTGACCTCTTGCCTGATGCAGTGCCTCCCCAGGGTCAAGTCTATCCCCTGTCTCTCCCGGAGACAGAGGCGATGTCCCAATACATCCAGGAGAATCTGGCAAAAGGATTCATTAGGAAGTCAGTATCACCTGCAGGGGCAGTGTTCTTCTTCGTGCAGAAGAGGAACGGAGAACTACCTCAATGCATTGATTACAGGGGTCTTAAAACCATCACCGTTAAGAATAAATACCCTCTGCCTCTGATATCAGAGCTTTTCGACAGGTTGCGGGGAGCGAGGGTATTTACTAAACTAGATCTGCGGGGTGCTTACAACCTGATACGCATCCGTGAGGGGGATGAATGGAAGACGGCATTTAACACCAGGGATGCGGCACTATGAATACCTGGTGATGCCCTTTGCGCTCTGTAATGCCCCTGCCATTTTCAAAGACTTTGTGAATGATATCTTCTGGGATATGCTCTCCACCTCGGTCGTAGTCTATCTGGATGATATTCTCATCTACTCCCCAGATATAGACTCCCACCGGAGAGATGTTTGCAAAGTCTTCGACCTCCTGCTGGCAAACTCCCTCTACGCCAAGTTGGAGAAGTGTGTTTGAGCAGGAGTCCTTGCCTTTCCTTGGCTATATCATCTCTGCCCAGGGATTGGCTATGGATCCTGCCAAGCTACAGGCTGTGATAGACTGGCAGGGACCCCATTCTCTCAAAGCAGTGCAGCGCTTTATGGGGTTCATTAATTACTATCGCCAGTTCATTCCCCAATTCTCAACTTTGGTAGCTCCCTTGGTTGCCCTCAAATTGTGGTCGGATGAGGTTTCCAGAGCCTTTCTCTCGATTAAGTCACACTTCGCTAGCGCTCCCATTTTACATCACCCCGATGTTGATAAACTTTTTATTATGGAGGTGGATGCCTCTTCCGTCGGTGCTGGAGCAGTCCTCTTCCAGAAGGATGCTCAAGGTCGGAAGCATCCTTGCTTCTTCTTCTCCAAGACCTTCACACCAGCGGAGAGGAATTATTCCATCGGGCACAGGGAGTTGTTAACCATGAAGGTGGCTTTCTCGGAGTGGAGACACCTCCTGGAGGGGGCTCGCTTTCCCTTCCAAGTTTACACCGATCATAAGAATTTGGTCTATATACAGACTGCCCAGCAGCTAAATTCTCGCCAGGCCAGATGGTCCCTGTTCTTCTCCCGGTTCCATTTCACCCTCCATTTTCTCTCCGGGGAGAAGAACATTTGTGCCGATGCTCTCTCCCGCACCGTAGTGTCATCAGCGGAGGAGGAGGAACCTCGGCTTATTGTCCCTTCTGAATGTCTGAGGACCGTGGCTCCGATTTCGCTAGAGTCTGTGCCCCCGGCAAGACTTTTGTGCCATCAAATTTGCATCCGGAGGTTCCCTCTTGGGCTCACTCGTCCAGGGTGGGTGGACACTTTGGGACCAAAAGGATATCTGAACTTCTGGCGAGGACGTACTGGTGGCCGCATATGGCCCGTGACGTTGGAGACTATATTCGGGCGTGTGTCTCCTGCGCCAAGAATAAGTCTCCCCGACAATGGCAAGCTGGGTTACTTTACCCCTTGCCCGTTTCAGACAGGCCCTGGGAGATGGTCGGGATGGAGTTTGTGGTGGGCTTACCCAAGTCCCGTGGCTGCACCATTATTTGGGTAATCACCGACCATTTTTCTAAAATGGTGCACTTGGTGCCTCTTCCACGGCAACCTTTTGCACGGGCCTTGGCAGCGTTGTTTATTAAACACATTTTCTGCCTACACGGTATGCCGGACAAAATTGTCAGTGACCGGGGTCCCCAGTTTGCGTCTCGGTTCTGGAGAGAGCTCTGTCGTCTACTCAGCATTGAGCTGAATCTCTCTTCAGCATACCATCCCGAGACGAATGGGTTGGTAGAGAGGGCCAACCAGACCTTGGTCAGATATCTGCGACATTTTGTTTCTGCTAGGCAGGATGACTGGGCATCCCTGCTACCATGGGCAGAGTTTGCGCTAAACAACGCCGTAGCCGACTCCACTGGACAGACCCCATTCCTCCTTAACTACGGCCAGCATCCGCGGGTTCCTGTGCCTATGCCCGTGTCTTCCGCCGATTCCAGGGTGGCAGACTGGGCTGTGGAGGCATGTGACGATTGGGACCGCACTCAGGATGCCATCCGGGCTTCCAAGGAGAGAATAAGGTTCTCCACCGATGCACATCGGTGCCCCGCTCCGACCTTTGCTCCTGGCGACTTAGTGTGGCTCTCCGCCCGTAACATCAGGCTGCAAGTTGAGTCCACTAAGTTTGCACCTCCCTACTTGGGTTCCTTCAAGGTCCTAGAACAGGTTAACCCTGTGGTCTACCGTCTGGCCCTTCCTCCACGCCTAGGTATCACCGACATCTTTCATGTGTCTCTTCTTAAGCCCGTTCACATGTCCCGGTTTTCTGAGTCATCTGCCGGGACATCGGGTTCATCTATGGATGATTTTGAGGTGAACACTATCTTGAAGTGTAAGGTGGTACATGGCAAAAAAATTTTTTGGGGTGGATTGGAAGGACTATGGCCCAGAGGACAGGTCCTGGGAACCTGCTGAGCACATTCAGGCTCCGCAACTCATTGCTGCCTTCAAGCGTAGCAAGGCCTAAGGAGGGGGGGTAATGTTAGGTGTCAAGTTCCCGCAACTGCACTGGGGAAATCTCGAGCCACCTCCTATGTGGTCTCCCATTCTTCTTCAGCTGCAGTGGAGCCTGCTCAGCAGAGACATCGGTCCCAGCTTCTGGCTCAGTCAGATACTGTGCACTTGGTTACTGCTGATCTTCCAGGCTCAGCCATTGTAACCCGCACTGTTCAAGGGCGAGCAGACGCTCCTGGGACTGAGTCCTGCTTTTTCCCTACTGAGCATGCCCAAGGGATGACCTCTCATTGGAGGTCAGTGGTCACATGTTCAGGTCCTGAAGCAGTTCCTATTGGACCACTAGGAAGGTCCTGGAGAGCTTTCTCTATAAAAGGTTCGCATGGCCGCACGGCCATGGGCTAGTATCAACCTATGTTCGTGAGTGTATGAGATTATAGCTACTTTGTGGTCTGTGTCAGCATGTGCTCAGGGTCGGCTGTAAGCCACTAGAATTTCGAGCACCTCCGGAGAGGAGTTTGTTTGTGTGAATTTAGGGCTGGCGTATAGCCACTAGAATTCCGGCACTTCCGGAGAGGAGTTGTTTTGTGTGCTGTTGCTAACTGTATTACCACTGTATGCTACCTGCTCCGTTAGTGAGCTTCGATCGTCTGTGAGGTTAACAGAGCACAGCGTTTCCTTTAATCCCGGCAACTCTGTGAAGCAACAGAGTTCGCTCCTATACAGACCGGGTGAAGGAATCCGTGTCTATTCAGGCGTAGTACCGCAAAATAGTGCCGCCATTTACTAGCAGCAGGTTCCACTCCTGCATGGTGGACCCCGGGCTGCGAACGCACCTATACTATCTCTATATTTACTCGGTACGTTCCGCCAGCCTTAACACACAGGTTGGGGGATCCCCACCCCTGGCTTACATGGTAGGTGGGGCACCTGTTTCTGCATCAGGATTCAGGCATCTGAGGACACCGCCGGTTTCTCTATAGCTCAAACAGGTCACAATGTCATTAAATGTTGAGTCCAGATCACAACGCCAAAGTGGTCTCTCCAGTCGCCAATCCTCCCCTTCAAAAAATCTGCTGTCTCATTAAGTTGCAATTTGGTTAATTAAAATAAAAAATAGGTAAATAAATAAATAAAAAGGCATCATTCTCCTAATCAGGGCAGAAGTGCGGCAGCTTCCCAGATGCATAATTGAAGTGTAGTGTTTCATTAGGCAGACACCTGCTCCGCGCTGCCATATGCTGCTAGGTAAATAGTGTGTAATTGTGAGCTCTGGACGCGACATGAATCTCAAGCAGCGTGTCCTGGGGAGTGGGTCACCTTCCTGTCCTCACGAGGATGGGACAAGAGAAGTGCAGGGAACATGTCCGTCACTTCAGCTGTGTACAGCAAATCTGTTACATACTGGAAATAACCAATGTAGAAAGGGAATAGAGACCTCAGTAAATTACCCCATAACACGTACACATCATATATTATGCAACTGCTCTGGTTTTGGAAGAAGAATTATATAATTTTTCTTTTTCTTGTGTCAGATCATGTTTTCCACACATTTATTTCTCCTGGTGAGAAATGGAAATGTAGAGCAGTCGTGAATAGATGTTATTGACCACTGCAGGGAATAGATATTAACCGTTGCCCTTCTTTTTTGTTCTTTATTTTTGTCTATATTTGTTTTTTTGTATCCATTTCTTAAGGTCTTTTTTTTTTTTTCTTCTTCTTTCTGCTGATTTTATTCTTAACTTTGGTGTTTTCCTGTATGCATTCATAGATCGTCTCCTTGTTTTCCACATCCAGTTCATTATTCTGTTCAAAGACAGTTTCTGGAATAGATACAATAAAAAGGAAACCATCAGAAGGCAGCAGGTGTAGCAGAATCTATCCCTATAAGAATATCTTCATTGCTATAATGTAGTGCTGCTAGCATATCAGTGGACACAAGTGTCCTCACTATTAAAATCTGCTGCTTTCCAGGGTGATAGAAGTACCCCAGTAAGTAACATACACAGTAATAGCAAGTAAAGCTCGTACCTCAGTTATAAGGCATTATCTATTTATATAATCGTCTAAGGGGTACGTCTGTCTGTTTGTCTGTCTTTCTGTCTGTTTGTCTGTAATGGAAATCCTGTGTCGCTGTAGGCCAGTAAGCCGCGACCAATCAGCAGCAGGCTTAGTCCGGCCACGAATTGGCCCCTCCCTACTCTCCTCCAGTCAGTGCCCCCTCCCTACTCCCCTCCAGTCAGTGCCAGTGTGTCGACCCATCCCGGACCAACTTTTTACTATTGATGCTGCCTATGCAGCATCAATAGTAAAAAGATATAATGTTAAAAATAATAAAAAAAAAAAAATTGTGCTATTCTCACCTTCCGATGTCCACCGATGCGCGCGATGCTGCCGCCAGCTTCCATTCCCAGTGATGCATTGCGAAATTACCCAGATGACTTAGTGGTCTCGTAAGACCGCTAAGTCATCTGGGTAATTTTGCAATGCATCACTGGGAGCGGAAGCTGGCGGCAGCATCGCGCGCATCGGGACAGCTTCGTTGGACGCCGGAGGGTGAGTATATAACTATTTTTTATTTAAATTTTTTTTTAACAGGGATATTGTGCCCACACTGCTATATACTACGTGGGCTGTGTTATATACTGTGAGGGCTGTGTTATATCCTGCGTGGGCTGTGTTATATACTGCGTGGCCTGTGTTATATACTATGTGGGCTGTGTTATATACTACGTGGGCTGTGCTATATATTACGTGGGATGTGTTATATACTGCCTGGCTGCTATATACTATGTGGGCAGTGTTATATACTGCTTGGGCTGTGTTATATACTGCGTGGGCTGTGTTATATACTGCATGGCCTGTGTTATATACTATGTGGGCTGTGTTATGTACTGCCTGGCTGCTATATAAAATGTGGGCAGTGTTATATACTGCATGGGCAGTGTTATATACTACATGGGCTGTGTTATATACTATGTGGGCTGTGTTATATACTACATGGGCTGTGCTACATATTACGTGGGCTGTGTTATATACTGCCTGGCTGCTATATACTACGTGGCCTGTGTTATATACTGCGTGGGCTGTTCAATATATTACGTGGGCTGTGTTATATACTGCGTGGGCTGTGTTATATACTACGTGGCTGCCAATTACTACGTGGCTGCTATATTCTACGTTGCTGTGCTATATACTACATGGCTGTCTGTGTTACGTAAGCTGTGCTATATACTATGTGGCTGCTATATACTATGTGGCTGTCCTATATACTATGTGGCTGTGCTATATACTCCGTGGCTGTCTGTGTTATATACTACGTGCCTGTGCTATATACTACGTGGCTGGCTGTGCTATATACTACGTGGCTGTCTGTGTAATATACTACGTGGGCTGTGTTATATACTACGTGGCTGTTATATACTACGTTGCTGTGCTATATACTACGTGGGTGTGCCAGGCACAACGTACATACATACATATTCTAGAATACCTGATGCGTTAGAATCGGGCCACCATCTAGTATAGAAATAATTACCTGGAATCCCCACCACTACCTCTTAAAGTTCCTGGTCCAGATTGACATAATGAGGTTGAATTCCATACATGTAACTCTGAAACAGAAATGTTGCTACATAAACTGCTACAGGAGATACTATCCAGTTACCCATCAGAATATACAGTGGGGCAAAAAAGTATTTAGTCAGTCAGCAATAGTGCAAGTTCCACCACTTAAAAAGATGAGAGGTGTCTGTAATTTACATCATAGGTAGACCTCAACTATGGGAGACAAACTGAGAAAAAAAAATCCAGAAAATCACATTGTCTGTTTTTTTATCATTTTATTTGCATATTATGGTGGAAAATAAGTATTTGGTCAGAAACAAAATTTAATCTCAATACTTTGTAATATATCCTTTGTTGGCAATGACAGAGGTTAAACGTTTTCTGTAAGTCTTCACAAGGTTGCCACACACTGTTGTTGGTATGTTGGCCCATTCCTCCATGCAGATCTCCTCTAGAGCAGTGATGTTTTTGGCTTTTCGCTTGGCAACATGGACTTTCAACTCCCTCCAAAGGTTTTCTATAGGGTTGAGATCTGGAGACTGGCTAGGCCACTCCAGGACCTTGAAATGCTTCTTACGAAGCCACTCCTTCGTTGCCCTGGCGGTGTGCTTTGGATCATTGCCATGTTGAAAGACCCAGCCACGTTTCATCTTCAATGCCCTTGCTGATGGAAGGAGGTTTGCACTCAAAATCTCACGATACATGGCCCCATTCATTCTTTCATGTACCCGGATCAGTCGTCCTGGCCCCTTTGCAGAGAAACAGCCCCAAAGCATGATGTTTCCACCACCATGCTTTACAGTAGGTATGGTGTTTGATGGATGCAACTCAGTATTCTTTTTCCTCCAAACACGACAAGTTGTGTTTCTACCAAACAGTTCCAGTTTCGTTTCATCAGACCATAGGACATTCTCCCAAAACTCCTCTGGATCATCCAAATGCTCTCTAGCAAACTTCAGATGGGCCCGGACATGTACTGGCTTAAGCAGTGTGACACGTCTGGCACTGCAGGATCTGAGTCCATGGTGGCGTAGTGTGTTACTTATGGTAGGCCTTGTTACAATGGTCCCAGCTCTCTGCAGTTCATTCACTAGGTCCCCCCGCATGGTTCTGGGATTTTTGCTCACCGTTCTTGTGATCATTCTGACCCCACGGGGTGGGATTTTGCGTGGAGCCCCAGATCGAGGGAGATTATCAGTGGTCTTGAATGTCTTCCATTTTCTAATTATTGCTCCCACTGTTGATTTCTTCACTCCAAGCTGGTTGGCTATTGTAGATTCAGTCTTCCCAGCCTGGTGCAGGGCTACAATTTTGTTTCTGTTGTCCTTTGACAGCTCTTTGGTCTCCACCATAGTGGAGTTTGGAGTCAGACTGTTTGAGGGTGTGCACAGGTGTCTTTTTATACTGATAACAAGTTTAAACAGGTGCCATTACTACAGGTAATGAGTGGAGGAAAGAGGAGACTCTTAAAGAAGAAGTTACAGGTCTGTGAGAGCCAGAAATCTTGATTGTTTGTTTCTGACCAAATACTTATTTTCCACCATAATATGCAAATAAAATGATAAAAATACAGACAATGTGATTTTCTGGATTTTTTTTTTCTCAGTTTGTCTCCCATAGTTGAGGTCTAACTATGATGTAAATTACAGACGCCTCTCATCTTTTTAAGTGGTGGAACTTGCACTATTGCTGACTGACTAAATACTTTTTTGCCCCACTGTACCCATGACCTCCTCACAGGGTACTATAAAAAGTTCCAGTGTATCAGTGTATACCAGGCAGGAAGGATATAGAATCCAATGTGTAACAGACAGGAAGGGTAAGGCATCCAGTGTATACCAGACAGGAAGGATATGGCATCCAGTGTATACCAGACAGGAAAGATATGGCATCCAGTGCATACCAGACAGGATGAATATTGCATCCAGTATATACCAGACAGGAAGGATTTGGCATCCAGTATATACCAGGTAGGAAGGATATGACATCCAGTGTATGCAGGCAGGAAAGATATGGCATCCAGTGTATACCAGACAGGAAAGATATGGCATCCAGTGTATACTAGGAAGGAAGGATATGGCATCCAGTGTATACCAGGCAGGAAGGATATGGCATCTAGTGTATACCAGACAGGAAGGATTTGGCATCCAGTGTATACCAGACAGGAAGGATTTGGCATCCAGTATATACCAGGCAGGAAGGATATGACATCCAGTGTATACTAGGAAGGAAGGATATGGCATCCAGTGTATACCAGGAAGGAAGGATATGACATCCAATGTATACCATAAAGGAAGGATATGACATCCAGTGTATACTAGGAAGGAAGGATATGGCATCCAGTGTATACCAGGCAGGAAGGATATGGCATCCAGTGTATACCAGACAGGAAGGATATGGCATCCAGTGTATACCAGACAGGAAAGATATGGCATCCAGTGTATACCAGACAGGAAGGATTTGGCATCCAGTATATACCAGGCAGGAAGGATATGACATCCAGTGTATACAGGCAGGAAGGATATGGCATCCAGTGTATACCAGACAGGAAAGATATGGCATCCAGTGTATACTAGGAAGGAAGGATATGGCATCAAGTGTATACCAGGCAGGAAGGATATGGCATCCAGTGTATACCAGACAGGAAGGATATGACATCCAGTGTATACCAGACAGGAAGGATTTGGCATCCATTGTATACCAGACAGGAAGGATTTGGCATCCAGTATATACCAGGCAGGAAGGATATGACATCCAGTGTATACCAGACAGGAAGGATTTGGCATCCATTGTATACCAGACAGGAAGGATTTGGCATCCAGTATATACCAGGCAGGAAGGATATGGCATCCAGTGTATACTAGGAAGGAAGGATATGGCATCCAGTGTATACCTGGCAGGTAAGGATATGACATCCAGTGTATACCATACAGGAAGGATATGACATCCAGTGTATACTAGGAAGGAAGGATATGGCATCCAGTGTATACCAGGCAGGAAGGATATGGCATCCAGTGTATACCAGACAGGAAGGATATGACATCCAGTGTATACCTGACAGAAAGGATTTGGCATGCATTGTATACCAGACAGGAAGGATTTGGCATCCAGTATATACCAGGCAGGAAGGATATGACATCCAGTGTATACCAGACAGGAAGGATTTGGCATCCAGTATATACCAGGCAGGCAGGCAGGAAGGATATGGCATCCAGTGTATACTAGGAAGGAAGGATATGACATCCAGTGAATACCTGGCAGGTAAGGATATGACATCCAGTGTATACCATACAGGAAGGATATGACATCCAGTGTATGCTAGGAACGAAGGATATGGCATCCAGTGTATACCAGGCAGGAAGGATATGACATCCAGTGTATACCAGACAGGAAGGATATGACATCCAGTGTATAGCAGACATGAAGGATTTGGCATCCAGTGTATACCAGGCAGGAAGGATATGGCATCCAGTGTATACCAGGCAGGAGAGATATGACATCCAGTGTATACTAGGAAGGAAGGATATGGCATCCAGTGTATGCCAGACAGGAAGGATATGGCATCCACTATATACCAGGCAGGAAGGATATGGCATCCAGTGTATACCAGACAGGAAGGATATGGCATCCAGTGTATATCAGGCATTAAGAATATGACATCCGGTGTATACCAGACAGGAAGGATATGACATCCGGTGTATACTAGGAAGGAAGGATATGGCATCCAGTGTATACCAGACAGGAAGGATTTGGCATCCAGTGTATACCAGACAGGAAGGATATGGCATCCAGTGTATACTAGGAAGGAAGGATATGACATCCAGTGAATACCTGGCAGGTAAGGATATGACATCCAGTGTATACCATACAGGAAGGATATGACATCCAGTGTATGCTAGGAACGAAGGATATGGCATCCAGTGTATACCAGGCAGGAAGGATATGACATCCAGTGTATACCAGACAGGAAGGATATGACATCCAGTGTATAGCAGACATGAAGGATTTGGCATCCAGTGTATACCAGGCAGGAAGGATATGGCATCCAGTGTATACCAGGCAGGAGAGATATGACATCCAGTGTATACTAGGAAGGAAGGATATGGCATCCAGTGTATGCCAGACAGGAAGGATATGGCATCCACTGTATACCAGGCAGGAAGGATATGGCATCCAGTGTATACCAGACAGGAAGGATATGGCATCCAGTGTATATCAGGCAGGAAGAATATGACATCCGGTGTATACCAGACAGGAAGGATATGACATCCGGTGTATACTAGGAAGGAAGGATATGGCATCCAGTGTATACCAGACAGGAAGGATTTGGCATCCAGTGTATACCAGACAGGAAGGATATGGCATCCAGTGTATACCAGGCAGGAAGGATATGACATCCAGTGTATACCAGACAGGAAGGATTTGGCATCCAGTGTATACCAGACAGGAAGGATATGGCATCCAGTGTATACCAGGCAGGATGGATATGGCACCAATAGAATTTTTCACAATAATAATGCAATGATACCTTAAAAACCAATAGCGATAGTGAAGGAGCAAATGATCAACAATTATATAAAATATAGCAAATTTCATTTAAATATTTATAATGAACAGTAAGTATAATTTCTGACACTGAAGTTAAAATTACAATGAGACATAGAAAACAGAAACTATGAAACAGGCATACAACATGCCATGATTGAACATATCAGGAATTATATAAAAGTAATATCTGAAAATCTATAGTGAAGATATATCTAGATCCTGTCTTCAAAAGTGAATGTCTATCAAACTAAATTGTAATATAGCACAGGTAAAGGATAGAGTACAATAGTGTAAAGATTAAGCAACCTATAGCATGTACAATTAACACCATAAACAGGAATAGCGCAGTATAGGCGCATGTAGTCATATATTTATAAAATAATCCAATCAATTACCTGTAGCTATAGTTGCAGGGTATGTAGTCTGCTAGTGCAGCGCCCCAGAGTCCTGGTCGTTGCAGTACTGATGCTCCGTCGCTAAGGGGAGTGATGGTACGTCTGATGGCACTTAAGGAGTTCACCTGACCAGGTATCACAGACACCAATACACTTCATAGTCTGGCCTCCAGGGGGAGCAAAGGGCACTATGTATTAGGCCACTCCTCACAATTTGGTAAAACTGGGGGTTGGATAGAAAGTTAGACAGAAGCTGACTGGGTTGGAACCAGGCAACATCCTGTGGCAGAGGGTGTTGCAGGGGAAGATTCAGGGGGTACCTGTCAGGGGTGGGATCCTGACAGAGGCCTAGCGAACAAGACAGAACGTTAAGGAACCGCGCCTGCACTACATCGCGGCGGTATCTCAAGAAAGGACAAGAAGCGAGGTTTATTGTGAAGAGTGAGAAACGAGATCATAGCAAAAAGGAGATAACACCAGTAGGAGTCGTGCCGTAAGATCGAGGCAACATCCTACTAAGCCGCGTAGCCGGTGGCCGGAACGCCGAGGAAGTATTGGGCTCCAAGCATTACTTCAAACCAACGGCAGGACAGTTAATTATAGGTTGGCTGTCTCACCTAAATCACCTAAGCAGACATAGGGGGCAACTGTGGGAGAGGGGCGTCTCTAGGGTCCCGGAAGAACTCCAGGCCTACCCGTCATACGGGTGCGTCCTAGCCATATCATCTGGGGGACGGAGAAGAACATCAGAACAGACATAAGTTGTGGGAAAGAACATCAGAAACAGACACAACAGTTGTGAGGACTATCCCGTGGTGCTCAGCAGGGAAGTACTACAACACACAGGCGCTAGAAGGTAGGCACAGATTTCCACCTGCAAAGGGAACTCTGGAGGTGCCATCGGACCGGCCGGTCTCAGCCAGCCCTATTAACCGTACTCTGGATTGAGGATCTTGAAGCCTTCAGTAAAGAGGTAAAGAGACTGCAACCCTGTGTCCTCGTTATTCACCGCGACCTGCACCATGCACCACCACCTACACCTTTCATTGGACGCCCCTTAGCAGGGTCACGGACCGGGTCTAGCCACCGTGACAACCCCAGAACTGAGACAGAGAGGCCCGGTACCGATTACCCCGCGGCCCTACATCTGGGGGCGCTCCAAACTTGGCGTCACAAACAGGATCTACTCAAGCCTGAAGAATCAAGTCATGTGTGCCTTGGAACTGTGATTTATTGTGCTTGAACTGTGACTTATTGCAAGGACTGTATATTGCCGTCAAAACCGCCGCCATTACAGCGCAACAAGGAGCGCAGGAGAAGAAGAGGGGCGTGGAAGTGGGCGTAGACAAGTTGGAGAGCGCAAAAGACAATGGCTGCCCAATCTAAGTATTGCTGTATCCTGAGGATGTGTCCGTCAGCTGCGGAGGTCCACCTCCTCATCCTCTATGGAGGGTGGAGACCATGGAGACGGGGCTGCCCCCGAAAAAGAGAACGGGAAGTGGACTCAGAAGAGGGGACAAAGATGGCGACGTCCTAAGCACCGCATGGGGACGACCCGACCCAGCGTGAGGCTGCATCACCAGTAGCAGCCCCGGAGTCGCCGTCGCTGCAAGGACTGGCCCTCACGGAGCTACCGATGGGAAGACCCAGCTGGCAGCCATCTGAGGAATGGGTGGCTGCGGCTGAGGCTCGGCAGTTCGCACGCAGCCGGGAGGCCAACGACCGTGTGACCTCCCGGCTGGGCCAGCCTACGGAGGTCCGCTTGTCTCCAGTGTCCACCGCCCTATCCATCCCGACCGCGGCAGAGCGTGAGCTGCAGACGCCGGACCTGAGGATCCTGCCGGCGGCGGGACATCTACGGCACCTGGTAGCAGCATGGAGGGACAGGCCCCAACCTGCGGCCCTGGTCGACCTGACGGGTGCTGTGGAGGTCCCACCGTCACACTGGGGTGTAGTGGTTTTCTTCAACCCCCGGGAAGAAAGGGGAGTTATTCAGGAGATCGGAGAGCCGCTGCAGGTCCGCGTCGACCGGAAGGAAGTGGACCCTTGTGGTGGAAAGTATGATGAGGACTGCAACTTGGAACCTGGAGATGCTGTGACCTATACCCGGTGGCGGAGGGAGGTCGGCTGGACGGCCCAGGGCATTCAGCGGTGCGCCACTCTCCAGGTTGCTGCTGGGACTCCGGAGGCCAAACCCGTTGCAGAAAAGGTGGCGGAACCCTCCACTGCGGATCACCAGAATATCCCGACCCACCGTGTATCTATGGGTCGCGCTTGTTCCCGGCTGAGAAGGGTGGCCCAGAAAGGGGCGCCGCAGTTGCCTGGACGAGGATCGGGCCTTCCCAGATCACCGAGGGCTGCTTGCCAGGTAAGGCCCGGAAGGAGGCCACCTCCTGATCAGTAAGAATGAAGCCCTAAAGTTCTACAAACTGTAAATAGTTAACTGTTCGTTTTCTGTGTCTTCTGCTGCTAATACCCGACCAGGGTTGTTCTTAAAGGGATCCCTTTGTTTACCCGGGATCCCTATTACTTTTTATTTTTGCTTTTGTTTTCCTTTTTGCTCCGTTGCACCCCCTATTTGGAAAAGACTACCGAATCATGGATGGTGAATGGTTCACAAACTGTGTTGTTAATAGTTCGCACCCTATTAAGGGTGCCCCCTACTGGTTTTACAAGAAAAAGAACTCTTTGCGAAGAAACTGTTCCTGGAAACAGTACAGGAGTTCCTGCCTTACACGGACTTGCAACTTAAGCAGTTGCACTACCTCAAAGAGACTTGGTTCCCTCTTAAAGGGGATGTTCACCAGTTGCACTTAATCTACAATGTTGCCTTAAAAGAAAGTGAACAGTAATAATGTTTTACATAACAAGTTATATGTAGCCAGCTAGTTAGTTATAGAAAATGTTTGATAATGTTGCTAGAAATTGAGGACAGGAAGTGAACCCGTATGTTGTGAATTAGACTTTTTTGGCTCCCTCTGGTGGTTACTGGTGATATGACTCTGGGATTTCCTTCCCTCTGTCTGCACCCAGCTGGGTCGTTACTTCAGGGGTGTTGCTATATAAACCTCCTGGAACCTTAGTCCAGTGCCTGGCATCGGTGTTATCAGACACATTCTGTTTGCTCCTGTTTGCTGGTCCTGGTTCGTGTTAAATTAAGCTAAGTCTTGCTTCTTTGTTTTTTGGGTTATTTGTTTGCTATCATTTTTGTCCAGCTTGTACTAAATTTGATTCCTGACCTTGCTGGAAGCTCTAGGGGGCTGGTGTTCTCCCCCCGGGCCGTTAGACGGTTCGGGGGTTCTTGAATTTCCAGTGTGGATATTTTTGATAGGATTTTTTGCTGACCATATAAGTTATCTTTCTATATTCTGCTATTAGCTAGTGGGCCTCTCTTTGCTAAATTCCTAGCTCATTCTTATGTTTGTCTTTTCCTCTTACCTCACCGTTATTATTTGTGGGGGGCTTCTATCCAACTTTTTGGGGTATTTCCTCTGGAGGCAAGAAAGGTCTTTCTTTTCCCTTCTAGGGGTAGTTAGCTCTCCGGCTGGCGCGAGACGTCTAGGATCAACGTAGGAACGTTCCCCGGCTGCTGGTATTTGTGGTGCTAGGATTAGTTATATGGTCAGCCCAGTTACCACTGCCCTATGAGCTGGTTTTCTGTATTTACTGACTTAGCATTATTCCTGAGACCCTCTGCCATTGGGGTCATAACACCGTAGGGGTTAGTGGGTGAGTCCTCCTAGGAGCCATAGAGAGAACGTTAAGGAACCGCGCCTGCACTACATCGCGGCGGTATCTCAAGAAAGGACAAGAAGCGAGGTTTATTGTGAAGAGTGAGAAACGAGATCATAGCAAAAAGGAGATAACACCAGTAGGAGTCGTGCCGTAAGATCGAGGCAACATCCTACTAAGCCGCGTAGCCGGTGGCCGGAACGCCGAGGAAGTATTGGGCTCCAAGCATTACTTCAAACCAACGGCAGGACAGTTAATTATAGGTTGGCTGTCTCACCTAAATCACCTAAGCAGACATAGGGGGCAACTGTGGGAGAGGGGCGTCTCTAGGGTCCCGGAAGAACTCCAGGCCTACCCGTCATACGGGTGCGTCCTAGCCATATCAGATGGGGGACGGAGAAGAACATCAGAACAGACATAAGTTGTGGGAAAGAACATCAGAAACAGACACAACAGTTGTGAGGACTATCCCGTGGTGCTCAGCAGGGAAGTACTACAACACACAGGCGCTAGAAGGTAGGCACAGATTTTCACCTGCAAAGGGACCTCTGGAGGTGCCATCGGACCGGCCGGTCTCAGCCAGCCCTGTTAACCATACTCTGGATTGAGGATCTTGAAGCCTTCAGTAAAGAGGTAAAGAGACTGCAACCCTGTGTCCTCGTTATTCACCGTGACCTGCACCACGTACCACCACCTACACCTTTCATTGGACGCCCCTTAGCAGGGTCACGGACCGGGTCTAGCCACCGTGACAACCCCAGAACTGAGACAGAGTGGCCCGGTACCGAGTACCCCGCGGCCCTGCGTCTGGGGGCGCTCCACTGACTCGCACCTCTTATGGATATGGCTTCAAGTGTATATAAGGAAAGAGGGATATGGCCTCCAGCAGGTGTGGACACTGACAGCTTGGGGTCCATGTGCAAGAAATGTTTCTGGGCCCCCCCCTTTTTATGGCGACAAAGATATACTGTATATACAGTGCCTACAAGTAGTATTCAACCCCCTGCAGATTTAGCAGGTTTACACATTTGGAATTAACTTGGCATTGTGACATTTGGACTGTAGATCAGCCTGGAAGTGTGAAATGCAAAAAAGAATGTTATTTCTTTGTTTATTTTTTTTTTTAAATTGTGAAAAGTATTTTCAGAGGGTCATTTATTATTCAACCCCTTAAACCACCAGAATTCTGTTTGGTTCCCCTAAAGTATTAAGAAGTAGTTCAGGCACAAAGAACAATGAGCTTCACATGTTTGGATTAATTTTCTCTTTTTCCAGCCTTTTCTGACTATTTAAGACCCTCTCTAAACTTGTGAACAGCACTCATACATGGTCAACATGGGAAAGACAAAGGAGCATTCCAAGGCCATCAGCGACAAGATCGTGGAGGGTCACAAGGCTGGCAAGGGGTACAAAACCCTTTCCAAGGAATTGGGCCTACCTGTCTCCACTGTTGGGAGCATCATCCGGAAGTGGAAGGCTTATGGAACTACTGTTAGCCTTCCACGGCCTGGACAGCCTTTGAAAGTTTCCTCCCGTGCCGAGGCCAGGCTTGTCCGAAGAGTCAAGGCTAACCCAAGGACAACAAGGAAGGAGCTCCGGGAAGATCTCATGGCAGTGGGGACATTGGTTTCAGTCAATACCATAAGTAACGTACTCCACCGCAATGGTCTCCGTTCCAGACGAGCCCGTAAGGTACCTTTACTTTCAAAGCGTCATGTCAAGGCTCGTCTACAGTTTGCTCATGATCACTTGGAGGACTCTGAGACTGACTGGTTCAAGGTTCTCTGGTCTGATGAGACCAAGATCGAGATCTTTGGTGCCAACCACACACGTGACGTTTGGAGACTGGATGGCACTGCATACGTCCCCAAGAATACCATCCCTACAGTCAAGCATGGTGGTGGCAGCATCATGCTGTGGGGCTGTTTCTCAGCCAAGGGGCCTGGCCATCTGGTCCGCATCCATGGGAAGATGGATAGCATGGCCTACCTGGAGATTTTGGCCAAGAACCTCCGCTCCTCCATCAAGGATCTTAAGATGGGTCATCATTTAATCTTCCAACAAGACAACGACCCAAAGTACACAGCCAAGAAAACCAAGGCCTGGTTCAAGAGGCAAAAAATCAAGGTGTTGCAGTGGCCTAGTCAGTCTCCTGACCTTAACCCAATTGAAAACTTGTGGAAGGAGCTCAAGATTAAAGTCTACATGAGACACCCAAAGAACCTAGATAACTTGGAGAAGATCTGCATGGAGGAGTGGGCCAAGATAACTCCAGAGACCTGTGCCGGCCTGATCAGGTCTTATAAAAGACGATTATTAGCTGTAATTGCAAACAAAGGTTATTCCACAAAATATTAAACCTAGGGGTTGAATAATAATTGACCCACACTTTTATGTTTAAAATTTATAAAAATTTAACTGAGCAACAAAACTTTTTGGTTTGTAAGATTTATGCATCTGTTAATAAATCCTGCTCTTGTTTGAAGTTTGAAGGCTCTAACTTATTTGCATCTTATTAAACCTGCTAAATCTGCAGGGGGTTGAATACTACTTGTAGGCATTGTATGCAGCCACACACACACACTGTACATGTATTTAAATTACATAGTCTTCTTTATTATGTATATTGCCGTCCCTTATTACACAGTGCCCTCTTTTGTTATGTACAGCTCCGTCCCTTACATATCGGATTATATAGAGCCTTCTCTTTATTACATACCATCCTGTCTTATTAGATGTATAATGCAATGATGGCTGAGGGAGCATGGGAAAGCTTGTTTTCTAAGGCAGGAGCTGATGAACTAGTGGTCTGGTCACCGGCTGCTCCATCAGCAGTCATTTTATATCTAGCAAGAGAGGAATATGTAATGAAAGAGGGTGCTGTGAATAACAAAAATAACAAGAATAAACTATATAGTTAGCTATATAATAAGGGATGGCATTATATATAAATAGAGAGGATAGTACATGATAAGGGACTGTGATATACATAATAAAAGAGGACACTATGTAACTAAGGACAGTGTTATATATAATAAGTGAGTACACTATATACTAAAGGACTGTGTTTGACATAATAAGTGAGTATAAAAACGGAATATGTAATTTATTTATTTAATCGTATGAACATATATTTTAACATCATATAAGAATGAACAACAAACAATAAGCAGTGACTGAAAGGGGACAAAGGAACAGAAATCAGAGTTGAAATTATGTAAAATATATTGACCAAGAGATCTAGATGTAATTTGATTGTTTGGTTGTCAAAATTGTTAGTCCTTTAGCGTTACCCAGGGTGCACCACATGGAGGCGGACTAACTTTGCACCCCGGAATATGTAATAAAAGAGGGTGCTGTGAACAACAAAAATAACAAGAATAAACTATGTAAGAGACAGCACTGTACATAACAGCAGAGGAAGCTATATAATAAGGGACGGGATAATATATAAATAGAGAGGATGGTACATAATAAGGGACTGTGATAAACATAATAAAAGAGGAAACTATGTAACTAAGGACAGTGTTAAACATAATAAGTGAGTACACAATATACTAAGAGACTGCTATACATAATAAAGCTACATCCCTGTATCTGTTTGCAGTGTTGATGTGCTGCCCGCTTTTATAGACACATTGAGTATGTCCTATTTTGATCCTCAAAATCGCATCAGAACAGAACATTCTCTGACCCTCATGGATCTCATTTTCAGATCCGTGATTTTCATGTATGTGTGAATGAACCTATAAAACTCTGTGAGTCTGTATGAAATCCGATAAAAAAAACTTGGAAGCACACGGATATTTCACACAAATGTAAGAATGTAGAATAAGGGAATTTACAGATAACATTATCACTCCACGTCACACAGTGCAGATACCGACAGGGCCGTATTTGCCACTAGGCACTTGAGGGCACGTGCCTAGGGCGGGGACAGGCGGGGGGGCGGCACCTGAGCAAGTTTTTTTTTTTTCTTTTGTTTTTTTTTTTTTTTTTTTTTTATACCAGTCCTGTGCGACGCGTCCCTTCCTGAACACAGGGGGCGGCAGAGCGGCAGCCAGAACACGTGGTGCTGGTGCCGACTCTCCCTACTCCCCCTGCTGAGACACAGTGACCCCCTGCTCACAGCCTCACTGGTGCCTGGCCGGCCCGGAATGTGACTGACTGCTGAGGTGGAGGGGCGGCGCCCTGTGTCCCGACCCTGGGTCCTGTCCTGGACTCACATTGCCTGCCTGGAGGAATCGCAGTAGAGCAGTACATACACAGTGAGTAGTGTACTGTTTCTGCAATGATCAGCCTCCTTGCTCCTGCCCGCGCGCTGCCTGCTGCACGGCTGTCTGTGACTCACCTCACGGTCCTCACCCCTTCCCTCACATTCCTCAGCCTCATCTCTGCCTGTAGTGCCTGAGGCTGGAGGAGCCGTGCAAACACAACAGCCCTTAAATGTTTAATGTCTTTGATCTTTGCTCCCGGCAGACGGACCCAGAGAGTGAGTGGTGGGGGTGGGTATAATACAGCCCCACTCACTCTATCTGGGTCCTGGGAGCAAACATTGCCAGTGCTGGTGTGCAGAGCTGTGTGTGTGTGTGTGTGTGTCTGTGCGTGCAAAGCTGTATGTGTGTGGGGCTGTATGTGCGTGTGTGCTGGCAGCGGAGCTGTATGTGTATATGCGCGGAGTTGTATGTATGTGTGTGTGTGCGGACCTCTGTGTGTGCGGACCTCTGTGTGTGCGGAGCGGAGCTGTATGTGTGTGTCTGTGTGGTGCTGTGTGCACGGGCAGTGGAGCTGTATGTGTGTGTGCGCGGAGTTGTATGTATGTGTGCGTCTGTGTGTGTGCGGACCTGTGTGTGCGGAGCTGTATGTGTGTCTGTGTGGTGCTGTATGTGCGGGCAGCGGAGCTGTATGGGCATGTGTGCACGGGCAGCGGAGCTGTATGTGTGTGTGCGCACGGAGTTGTATGTATGTGTGTGTCTGTGTGTGTGCGGAGCTGTATGTGTGTGTCTGTGGTGCTGTATGTGTGTGTGGCGCTCTGTGTGTGCGGAGCTGAATGCATGTGTGTGTCTGTGTGGTGCTGTGTGTGTGCGGAGCTCTGTGTGTGTGTGCGGAGCTGAATGTATGGGTGTGTCTGTGTGGTGCTGTATGTGTTTGTGTGTGCGGAGCTATATCTGTGTGGGGCTGTATGTGTTTGTGTGTGTGCGGGCAGCGGAGCTGTGTGTATGTGTGCGGAGCTGTATGTATGTGTGTGTGTGCAGTGCTGTATGTGTGTGTGTGCGGAGCTGTATGTGTGTGGGTCTGTATGTGTGTGTGTGTGCGGGCAGCGGAGCTGTATGTGTGTGTGTGCGCGGGCAGCGGAGCTGTATGTGTGTGTCTGTGGTGCTGTGTGTGTGTGGGGCTGTATGTGTGTGTGTGCGGGCAGCAGAGCTATATGTGTGTTTGTGTGCGGAGCTGTGTGTTTGTGTGCGGAGCTGTGTGTTTGTGTGCGGAGCTGTGTGTGTTTGTGTGTGGAGCTGTATGCATGTGTGTGTCTGTGGTGCTGTATGTGTGTGCACAGCTGTATGTGTGTTTGTGCAGAGCTGTGTGTGTGGCGCTGTATGCTTGTGGAGCTGTATGTGTGTGTGTGGCGCTGTATGTGTGTGGAGCTGTATGTGTGTGCGGAGCTGTCAGTGGCAGTGTGTCGCCCCATCCCGGACCAACTTTTTACTATTGATGCTGCCTATGCAGCATCAATAGTAAAAAGATATAATGTTAAAAATCGCGCGCATCGGGACAGCTTCGGTGGACGCCGGAGGGTGAGTATATAACTATTTTTTATTTTAATTATTTTTTTTAACAGGGATATGGTGCCCATACTGCTATATATTACGTGGGCTCTGTTATATTCTACGTGGGCTGTGTTAAATACTGCATGGGCTGTGTTATATACTACGTGGGCTGTGTTATATACTGCCTGGCTGTGTTATATACTACGTGGGCTGTGTTAAATACTGCCTGGCTGTGTTATATACTACGTGGGCTGTGTTATACACTGCGTGGGCTGTGTTATATACTGCGTGGGCTGTGTTATATACTGCGTGGGCTGTGTTATATACTGCGTGCGCTGTGTTATATACTGCGTGCGCTGTGTTATATACTGCGTGCGCTGTGTTATGTACTGCGTGCGCTGTGTTATATACTGCGTGGGCTGTGTTATATACTGCGTGGGCTGTGTTATATACTGCGTGGGCTGTGTTATATACTGCGTGGGCTGTGTTATATACTGCGTGGGCTGTGTTATATACTGCGTGCGCTGTGTTATATACTGCGTGGGCTGTGTTATATACTGCGTGGGCTGTGTTATATACTGCGTGGGCTGTGTTAAATACTACGTGGGCTGTGCTATATACTGCATGGGCTGTGCTATATACTGCGTGGGCTGTGCTATATACTGCGTGGGCTGTGCTATATACTGCGTGGGCTGTGCTATATATTACGTGGGCTGTGTTATATAATGCGTGCGCTCTGCTATATACTACGTGGCTGCTATATACTACGTGGCTCCTATATACTACGTGGCTGTTATATACTACATAATACAGCACTGAGGGGGTATAGAGCTGGAGTAACATATCTACTCCCTTATTTGCATATGTATGCAAACCGATTTCAGATGAGTGGACTGAGCATGTAAAAATATTGCTGGAATTGTCTTTGAAAGAGCTACATGGGCATATACATAGATTTGGACCCCTTACTGATTCCATATGGGACTTGCGAACATGTGCAGCACTTGCGATTTTACACTTACGATGAGACAAAAAAACACTGCTAGCAGCGTTTTTTTTCTGTTGCTGCAAGTACCGCATTTACCGGATCGCGGCAAAACTGCAAGTGCAGCACATGTCTGCAAGTCCCACAGGGAATGAGAGACCGAACGGAGTGTTGCAGTAAGTGATGCGTTACGTGGCAGATGCAGAAAAACTGCCGGATCTGCCACAAATGGTAAAAATCGCTGATGTGAAAGTAGCCCAAGTCACTGCCGACAGTGCATTAGGCTACGTTCACATTTGCGTCGTGCGGCACAGTGTCGGCGACGCAACGCACTACGCATGCATAATGCATGCACAACGCAGCGTTTTGTGACGCATGCGTTCATTTTTTGCATGATTTTTGGCGCAGAAAAAACTGCATCATGCAGCGTCCTCTGCGCCCTGACAGTTGCGCCAAAATGACGCATGCATCACAAAACGCAAGACAACACATGTCCATGCGCCCCCCATGTTAAATATAGGGGCGCATGACACATATGTCGCCGCGGCTGCGCCCGATGCTGCGCCGAACAACGCTAATGTGAACGTAGCCTGAGTCATACTCACCAGTGGGGGAGGCAGCACGAAAAGTGCCTAGGGCAGCAGAAACTCTAAATACGGCCCTGGATACCGAATAATATCTACATCCCGGCACTTACCACTGGCGTCTCGTCTGATTAGAGCCGATTTCTCCTGTTTCTTCTCCATTTGGTCAGACCTTCAGGTCGACATCTCCCAGCCACGACTAGTCTTTCCACGATGATCTTCGCAGCCCTGAAAATAACAAGGTCACATGCATTGTATACATACATGTGTCTCCCTCGCACTGCAACCCTGAGTACACATATGTACTCCACCATTAACATAGTATTAGCTACGCACCATTAAAAATATTAAGTGATAAGCAGTACTGTGTCCTCCATTAACAATAATCTCTGACTTCCAGTAAAATAAACTATTTAGTCAGTGACTCTCCCCAATTAGCTTTAAGTCTATGTGCACACAGAAAATATACAAGGCTTTACAGTACAGGAAAAATGAATGAGATCCCTGAAGTCTCATGCACACGTTGCTTATTTTTTCCTTGCAGATTTGCAGCAGATTAAAATCTGCATAATGTCAATTCTTGCAGCATATTTCACCCGTACTAATGGGTGAAAATACGTAACAAAAGCATGGCAAAAATGTGGAAAAAAATTAATGTATTTTACGCAACTTTCTTCCTACCGACACATTAGGACATGCAGCAGAATATTCTCCTGCAAATCATGAACGTATGTGGAGCGGCCCCCAGACGCAGGACGGCGGGGTACTCGGTACCGGGTCTCTCGGTTCTGAGGATGTCACGGTGGCCTGACCCGGTCCGTGGTCCTGCTAAGGGGCGCCCAATAAAAGGTGTAGGTGGTGGTGTAGGTCGCAGCAAATAACGAGGACACAGGGTTGCAGTCTCTTTACCTCTTTACTGAAGGCTTCGGCATCCGCAATCCAGAGCACTGTTAACAGGGCTGGCTGAGACCGGCCAGTCCGAAGGCACATCCAGAGTTCCCTTTGCAGGTGGAAATCAGTGCCTACCTACTAGCGCCTGGATGTTGTAGTACTTCCCTGCTGAGCACCACGGGATAGTCCTCACAACTGTTCTGTATGTTTCTGTTCTTTCTCTCCGTCCCCCAGATGATATGGATAGGACGCACCCGTATGACGGGGTAGGCCTGGAGTTATTTTATAGGGACCCTAGAGACGCCCCTCTCCCACAATTGCCTCTGTTGTCTTCATTAGGTGATTTAGGTGAGGCAGCCAACCTTAAATGAACTGCCCTGCCGTTGGTTTGAAGTAATGCGTGGAGCCCAATACTTCCTCGGCGTTCCGGCCACCGGCTACGCGCCTCAGTAGGATGTTGCAGATCTCGGGGCATGACTCCTACTGGTTCTATCGCCTTTGTGCTGTGATCTCGTTTCTCACTTCTCCACAATATACCTTGTTTCGTGTCCTTTCTTAAGATGCCGCCGCAATGAAGTGCAGGCGTGGCTCTGTAACGATCTGTCCTTTTCGCTAGGCCTCTGCCAGGATCCCACCCCTGACAGGGACCCCCCTGAATCTTCCCAAGCAACCTCTTCTCTCACAAGGTGTTACCTGGGCAAAACCCAGTCAGCTTCTCTCTAACTTCCTATCCAGCCCCCAGTTTTACCAGAGTGTGGGGAGTGGCCTAATACATAGAACCCTTTGCTCCCCCTGGTGGCTGGAGTGTGAAGTGTAATGTGTGACTGTGAAACCTGGTCAGGTGAACTCCTTTAGTGCCATCAGACGTACCATCACTCCCCTTAGTGGCGGAGCGTCAGTACTGCAATGACCAGGACTCTGGGGCGCTGCATATGCACATAGCCAGTCCATCATTCGATTTAAGTCCTTGATAGCATCATAATGAATTTGGGGGTGGAAGAAAACATTATCAGGTACTGAGCATCCTCCGCCACCTCCCAATTCATTACAAGTCCCTGACAGCGTCTTCTCCCACCTTTCAATTCATTATAAAGTGTCCTATGCACCTTATCGCCTCCTCTCCCACTCCCCAATAAATTTTAGCATCACAATAGCACCCTCCTCAACTACCCAATTCATTTTACATCCATATCTAATATCCTCCTCCCCCTGTTCATAAGTCCATTATAAGCCCCCCTTCCTCCCATCACAATCCCGCACACCCCTCATTGTCCTCCTGCCCCCCTGCATCCCATCATTATCCTCACCCCTCGACCCCACCTCCATTTTTGCTCTCTCCATCACCTCCATCATTGCCCTCTCCACCACCCCCATCATTGCCCTCTCCACCACCTCCATCATTGCCCTTTCCAACACCTTCATCATTGCTTTCTCCACCACCCCATCATTGCCCTCTCCACCACCTCGAACATTGCCTATCATTGCCCTCTCCACCACCCCAAACATTGCCCTCTCCACCACCCCAATCATTGCCCTCTCCACCACCTTCATCATTGCCCTCTCCACCACCTCCATCAATACCCTAGCCACCACCTCCATCATTGTTCTCCCCTCCACCCCATCATTGTCCTCTCCACCACCCCCATCATTGCCTTCTCACCCACCACCCCTATCATTGCCCTTTCCACCACCTCTATTGTCGCTTTCTCCCCCACCACTCCCATCATTGCCATTTGCACCACCTCCATCATTGCCTTCTACCCACCACCCCATCATTGCCCTTTCCACCACCTCCATCATTGCCTTCTTCCCCACCACCCCCATCATTGCCCTTTCCACCACCTCTATCTTTGCTTTCTCCCCATCACCCCATGATTGCCCATTCCACCACTCCCATCATTGCCCTTTCCACCACCTCCATCAATGCCTTCTCCCCATCACATCCATCATTGCCCTTTTCATCACCTCCATCATTGCCTTCTACCCCACCGCCCCATCATTGCCCTTTCCACCACCTCCATCATTGGCTTCTCCCCCACCACCCCATCATTGCCCTTTCCACCACCTCTATCTTTGCTTTCTCACCCACCACTCCCGTCATTGCCCTTTCCACCACCTCTATCGTTGCTTTTTCCCCACCACCCCATAATTGCCCATTCCACCACCTCCATCATTGCCTTCTCCCCCACCACCCCATCATTGCCCTTTCCACCACCTCCATCATTGCCTTCCCCCACCACCCCATCATTGCCCTTTCCACCACCTCTATGATTGCTTTCTCCCCCATCACCCCATCATTGCTGAATCCACCACCTCCATCATTGCCTTCTCCTCCACCACCCCCATCATTGCCCATTTCACAACCTGCATCATTGCCTTCTCCCCCGTCATTGCCCTTTCCACCACCTCTATCATTGTTTCTCCCCCACCAATCTCATCATTGCTTTCTCCCCCACCATCCCCATCTTTGCCTCATCCCCCACTACCCCATCATTGCCCTTTCCACCACCACCATCATTGTCCTTTCCACCACCACCATCATTGTCTTCTCCCCACCACTTCCATCATTGCCCTTTCCACCACCTCCACCATTGCTTTCTTCACCACCACCCCATCTCTGCCCTCTCCATCACCCCATCATTGCCCTTTATGCCAACTACACACACACACCACTCACCTATCCGCACGTACACATACACACAACATCACTCACCTCTCCACACTTTCCCTGAATCCACTGCATCTTCATCGCCGGCAGCTTTCCTTCTGAAACAGCAGCATGCTGAATGCTGACCTCATCCAGCTGCGTTGCTGTGTCAAACAGGAAGCACAGCCAGGAAGCAGAGGATGGATCCCTGCAGTTCCGCTGCCGTTTTCTCCTGTAGGTAGCGGAGCTGCAGGGATCACTGTGATTGGATAGCTGCATAGCGTCATCAAGTCCATGATTGGCACAAGGTACCAATGGAAACAGGCAGAGCAGGGAGTTTTAGCTGAGTATAGGCAGGGATTAGACACCATTAATATTTTTTTCAACTGCAACAACAGCCTTTATTAGGGCTAGTTATAATCAATATTTACACTGCTGTTAGCAGCACATAGAGAGAGGATAGAGTTAATTGTATTTCCTTTTTGCTGCAACTCATACCAAAAACCCTTCTCAGGGCTAATAATATTCTTTTTGCTCTTAATCCTGCAAAATTATACAGGTATTATACAGCATTTAAACTGCGGCAGTTGTGCATCAATAGCATACAGCCAGACTTGGATTGTTATCAATAACATCACTATATAGCATAAGCAGTGAAACAAGTCCATCTGAGGTGGTCAAGTTTTCCTGCTATACTAATCCTGCAAAGTTTCCTCAACAGGGAGATATCATACATAATTCAAAAAGGGCAAGGTGTGTGGTAAAGGCTGGAGATGTGATGTTGATGGTGAGTGCAGAGGCCAAGGCCATGAGCAACATGAAACTGTGTCTGCTGCGGAAGCACAACAAATACACACATAATATGTCGACCTAGCCTCCTGTCTCACTTTGTAGGGGGACGCAGAACACCACTTTTGAAGCCAAACCAGTGTGGAAAGGTTGTTGGATGGATAGCAGATAATGCTTCAGTCACTTTGCCAGCACCATCCTGTCTTCCACGTGGTCCAGTCTCAGTAGTCGTGATTCAGGACCACATAATCCTCACCCTGATCCTCCTTCTTCCCACCATGCCGAGTGCCCAGAGACAAGTGATCCCACACTTAAACACTCCGCAGAGCTGTTCGCATTTCCATTTATAGATTCTGGCCTCTTGCTCTGCCAGTTTCAAGCAGGACATGAAGAGATTGCATGTAGCGATGACCAAATATTTGAGCAGCCACGGTCACAAGAAGACGATAGTGGGAAAATGCAATTACTGTTGCAAGAGGTAGATAATGATGAGACACAATTGCCATCAACTGAGTTAAGTCAGCAAGTCAGGAGGAGAATCAAGGTGTGGAAATGGAAAACGAGGTGGTGGACGATGAAGTCACTGATCCAACCTGGGAAGGTGATATTCAGAGCAAGGACAGGAATGAGAGGGGGAGGGATCTGCAGCACCACAACAGTCATGAAGAGGCAGTTGGGTGGCCAGTGACACAAGGCGAGCAAATGCTCTGCATAGCACCAATACGCGTGAAGTTGCCAGGCCAAGGTTTTGGTGTTCCCGAGTTGGCGCTTTTTTAAATAAAGTCCAATTAACCCCAAAAAGGTAATTTGCAACATGTGCCATGCTAGCATCAGGAGAAGCTGCAGAATTAGAAGCCTCACCACGACAAGCATCCTCAGGTACATGACAACAAAGCAACCAACTAATTGGGAAGAATGCCAGGGTCCAGAAACAGTGTCTGCGGGTGACACCATTGCCTCTTTCCCTGTTCTATGTGCATGTTAATCCCCTGTCCATGACTCAGGCAAAGATGCTTCCCACCCTGCACCTATTGTTGCACACTTGCAACCACCATCAGAAACCACGTCCTTGTCCAAACTCAGTGTTTAGTTGTCCTTACCCAAGTCCTTGGAACGCAAGCATAAATACACAGTCACCCACCCACAGGCCATAATACTAAATGGCCACATTTCCAGACTGCTTTCCCTGGAAATGTTGCCATATTGGCTTGTGGAGATGGAAGCTTTCAGCGACCTCATGGCAGCAGCCATCCCTCGGTACTTGGTCCCCAACCGCCACTATTTCTCCCGGTGTGCCGTTCCCACCTTATGAGTCACCCGCTAGATCAGCGGGGTACTCGGTACCGGGTCCAGTCGCTCTTAAAGGGAATGTCACGGTGGCTGCAACCCGGTCCATGTCCCTGGGCGCTCACTTAAACGGGAAAGGTCTTTTTAGGGGGAATTGTGAATAAAGTCTATTGTTCGTGATGCCACCTGTGGTTCTCGGTCAGTAGGTACCAACGCCGCTTAAAGGGGTCCTCTGGGGTTATGACATGGTGGCTAGATGATGACGCTTCCCACAGGTGAAGCGGGGTTCCCAGGGCTCCCAAGGTGTGTGGCAAAGATGGTGTATTGCGACGAATAAGTGGAGGACACAAGTTGTAAAGTCTTTACCTGGTTTACTGTTGTTATCAGGTCACAGTCCAGGGTACCAGGCACAGGTAGTGATGTGGTCTGGCTGGCTTGGAGGCAAAGGTGATCCCTCTCCCAGGTGAGGTTCATAAGCCTTTCCTACTTGCGTTAAGATGGTGAGGTCCCTGCTGCTTGTAGCTAGCTGGCAAGGTATTCTCTCTCCCATGGCCTGGGACAGTTGCCTGCATGGTAGGCAGTTTGAGCCTTTTTATAGGGTCTCTACCATGACCCAGGCTCTTAGAGTACTGCTGTACCTCAAGCTTGGTGCGGGCGGTTAACGTGTAGTCTAGTGCCCTCCGGTCCTGCTTCGTGTCTTAGAGTCCCACAAAAGCCTCGGGCTCCCGGTACCCGGATTCCGTGTTCTGGCTCTAAGGGTGACCAGTCACAGTTCCCCTCTGAGCCCTGTTCCACTCCTGTGCTCCTTTCCTCAATGCTCTACTGCATGCAACAACCTTTCAGGTGCTCCTCTTTCCAGGAGCCGCAGCTCAATCCTGGCTGCACGGATCCGCTGTCTGCTCTCTCAGACTTCCTTCTCCTAGGTCTCCCTGGACCAACTTTCCTTGTTCACTGTCTGTGAATGACTGGCTAACTCCTCCTCCAGACCGGGATACCTAAAGCTGGGGAAGCTCCCCTGAATCCGGGTCCTGAGCTCCCCCTTCTAGCCTGGATTCAGAATGTGTTGCATGTGTGTGCTTACCTGGTAAAGAGAATCCTCTTTGCCTCCACGCATGATATCACCCTCCCCGAAAGGAAGGCAACATCACTGTAACACCCAGTTACCTGGGGTGTTACACTTACACAAGCATGTGTCTCATAACATCAACTTTGCCCTGACCAATGCTGTTACTCGGAAGGTCCACTTAACCATGGACATGTGGACAAGTGCTTGTAACTAGGGATGCTGCATTTCCCTGATGGCACACTGGGTGAACTGGAAAAGAATGGCTGATTTTCAGCAGAGTCGAGGAGTCAGACAGGGTTGCAAGCTATTTCCAACGCTCTTCAACATCTACATCAACAATCTGGCCACTGCTCTGGAATCCTCCGCCTCATCTGGTCTCACATTCCATTACACCCAAGTGAAATTCCTGCTGTATGCTGATGATCTACTGCTGCTGTCACCAACCTAGAAAGGTCCACAAGACAACCTGAAAATCTTGGAGAAATTCAGCTCCACATGGGTAGTACACAACAACCCTAACAAAGCCAACATCATGGTGGTCCAGAGGAGAAAGCCAAGATCAGACCAGCACCTTTCATTGTGCTGAACAACTGTACTCTTACAGGAATGGACAAATAAACCTACCTGGGCCTGGAAATTGACCAGTCAGGGAGCTTCAAACAAGTCATAGAGACCCTGAAGTACAAGGCCTGCAAAACCTCCTATGTCATCCGTAGGAAACTCTACCATCTGAAGCCGCTAGTTAGGGTCTGGCTAAAAATATTCGATGCCATCATCGCCCCAATCCTCCTGTAAAGTCTGGGGCCCCCACACATAACCAGACTGGTCAAGGTGGGATTCCAGGCCCAACAGAAATATTCCACCTGGAATTCTGTAAGCACCTTCTCCAGGTCCATCAGAGCACCACCAACAGTGCCTGTTGTGCTTAGCTAGGCAGATTCCCACTGCACCTTCTGAAGAGGACACTGTCCTTCTAGGCTCACCTACATAGTAGCAGTCCGAGGACCCATCATTACAAGCCCTGCTACATGGAAGGGGACCAAACAGACCATGACTCCTGGAGTAGCTCACCAAAACCCAACCTGATGAACATCAACCAAAGCAGCCTAACAAAAGCCTGAATCAGGAAGATGGTAGACGAGGCCAGGAGAGGTACGTTAGTGACTGGAAGAATGATATCAGCATCTCACAGTAACTGACCATGTAGCAGAGTCCACAGATGTAGCAGAGAGACTACAGATATGGAGAAACTCTTGGACCGCAGGGCAGGGCCGTATTTGCTACTAGGCACATGAAGGCACGTGCCTAGGGCGGAAGGATGCGGGGGGGGCGGCACCTGAGCAAGGTTTGCTTTTTTTTCATTTTGTTTTATTTATTAACTGTCACCCGCCCGACCACCATCCCCCCTCACTCACTCTCCAGTCCCCCCCTCCTCCCCTCCTCGAAGACGACATACTCACCCTACTCCAGCGGTGCCTGCAGCTCCGTTGTCCTCAGCGCCGCAAGCTCGTCCTGTGCTCACAGCAGTCACATGGTACCGCTCATTAAGGTGATGAATATGGACGCATATTCATGACCTTAATAAGCGGTACCATGTGACCGCTCACACAGGAAGAAGCTTCAGCGCCGGAAGCCGGGACAGACGTACAGGACAGGGAGTCTGTTCAGTGCGCTGTGAGGAGGGTGAGTATGATGGCCTGGGGAGGAGAAGGAGGATGGGGAGGATGAAGAAGAACAAGGGAGGAGGACGGGGGGAGCCACGCATGCAAGATGGGAGGAGGGGAAGCGGAGCCACGCATACAAGGATGGGAGGAGAGGGGAGCAGAGCCACATATACAAGATGGGAGGGGGGAGCGGAGCCACGCATACAAGGATGGGAGGAGGAGGAGCAGAGCCATGCATACAAGGATGGGAGGAGGGGGAGCAGAGCCGCACATACAAGATGGGAGGGGGGGAAGCGGAGCAATGCATACAGGCATGGGAGGAGGGGGGAGCGGAGCCATGCATACAAGGATGGGAGGAGGGGGAGCGGAGCCATGCATACTGGAAGGGGGGAAGCGGAGCCATGCATACAAGGATGGGAGGAGGGGGAGCGGAGCCACGCATACAAGGATGGAAGGAGGGGGAAACAGAGCCACGCATACAAGGATGGGAGGAGGGGGGAGCAGAGCCAACGCATACAAGATGGGAGGGTGGAGGCGGAGCCACGCATACAAGGATGGGAGGACGGGGGAGCAGAGCCACTCATACAAGGATGGGAGGAGGGGGGAGCAGAGCCACGCATGCAAGATGAGAGGGGGAAGCGGAGCAACGCATACAAGGATGGGAGGAGGGGGAGCAGAGCCACGCATACAAGGATGGGAGGAGGGGTGTTGTGAATTCTGCTTTTGGGCTCCCTCCGGTGGTTGTAGGTGGTAATGCAGTTGCCCCTGAGTTGCAGTCCTGGTCAGGTGTATCTGCTGATTGCAGTTCTGACTGGGGTATTTAGGCGTGCAGGATTCATTAGTCCTTGCCAGTTGTCAATTGTTGTTGGGAGGTGTTGGACCTCTGCTTGGTTCCTCCTGCCTTTCTGCCAAATCAACAAAGATAAGTGTCTGTTTTTTTTTCCTGTGGCACACATGCTATGTGCTTCACAATTCAGTGCTATTCTTTGTGTTTTCTTGTCCAGCTTAGATTGTGTCAGTATTTTCTCAGTCTTATTGGATTCTCTGGAGTGGCAGATATACATTCCATGTCTTTAGTTAGATTGTGGAACTTTTTGTATTATCTGCTGTGGATATTTTTGGAAGGGTTTTAATACTGAGCGCCTAGTAATCTGTCCTATGCTTTCCTATTTAGCTAGAGTGGCCTCTTTTGCTAAATCCTGTTTTCTACCTGCGTGTGTCTATTCTTCTTCTACTCACAGTCATTATTCGTGTGGGGCTGCCTATCCTTTGGGGGTCTGCTCTGAGGCAAGGTAGCATTCCTATTTCCATCTATAGGGGTATTTAGTCCTCCGGCTGTGTCGAGGTGTCTAGGGTATGTTAGGCACACCCCACGGCTACTTCTAGTTGCGGTGTTAGTTCAGGATTTGCGGTCAGTACAGGTTCCACCGACTCCAGAGAAAGTTTCATGCGGCTCCAAGGTCACCAGATCATAACATTTACTACTGGCCCATAATGAGTTAAATGCATCTCAGAAGAAGGGAAGAAAGGTGTTGAGCCATTTTTTTTTTCTGCAGTCTGTTTTTTCTTTTCTTCCCTCTTTATTTATGGGTGGCTGAGGAGTCTTGTGCCAGCATGGATGTTCAGGAATTAGCTTCTCGTGTAGACCAGCTTGCTGCTAGGGTACAGGGTATTTCTGATTATATTGTTCAGACTCCTGCTTTAGAGCCGAAGATTCCTACTCCTGATTTGTTTTTTGGTGATAGGTCCAAATTTTTGGGTTTTAAAAACAATTGTAAACTGTTTTTTGCTCTGAGACCGCGATCCTCCGGTGATTCCATTCAGCAGGTTAAAATTGTCATCTCCCTGCTGCGTGGCGATCCACAGGATTGGGCATTTTCCCTGGAATCTGGGATCCGGCCTTGTTTAATGTAGATTCCTTTTTTCAGGCTTTAGGATTATTATATGATGAACCTAATTCTGTGGATCAAGCGGAGAAAACCTTGTTGGCCCTGTCTCAGGGTCAAAAGGCGGCAGAATTGTATTGTCAGAAATTTAGAAAATGGTCTGTGTTGACTAAATGGAATGATGATGCTTTGGCGGCAATTTTCAGAAAGGGTCTTTCTAAATCCGTTAAAGATGTTATGGTAGGGTTTCCCACGCCTTCCGGTCTGAGTGATTCTATGTCTCTGGCCATTCAGATTGATCAGCGCTTGCGGGAGCGTCAAACTGTGCATGCTGTGGCGTCGCCCTTAGAGCAAAGTCATTGTGGCGACGCTTCTCATGTCATTTCAGTCTGCCCTAAGCGGACAAAAAGGATCGTTAGTTCATTTACTATCAGTACTGTACAACCTAAATTTCTGTTATCGGTGTCCTTGATCTGCTCATTGTCATCATTTTCTGTCATGGCGTTTGTGGATTCAGGTGCCGCCTTGAACTTAATGGATTTTGAGTTTGCCAGGCGTTGTGGTTTTCCCTTGCAGCCTTTGCAGAACCCTATTCCTTTAAGGGGGATTGATGCTACACCTTTGGCTAAAAATAAGCCCCAGTTTTGGACACAGGTGACCATGCACATGGCGCCAGCCCATCAGGAAGATTGTCGATTTCTGGTGTTGCATAATTTGCATGATGTTATCGTGCTGGGTTTCCCGTGGTTGCAGGTACTTAATCCTGTGTTGGATTGGAAATCTATGTCTGTGACTAGTTGGGGTTGTCAGGGGGTTCATAATGATGTTCCTTTGATGTCAATCTCCTCTTCTTCCTCTTCTGAAATTCCAGAGTTTCTGTCTGATTTTCAGGATGTATTCGATGAGCCCAAGTCCAGTTCCCTTCCACCGCATAGGGACTGTGATTCTGCGATTGACTTGATTCCAGGCAGTAAGTTTCCTAAGGGCCGACTTTTCAACCTGTCTGTGCCTGAACATACCGCCATGCGGAGTTATGTTAAGGAGTCTTTGGAGAAAGGGCATATTCGGCCATCTTCTTCACCGTTGGGAGCAGGTTTTTTTTTTGTTGCTAAGAAGGATGGCTCCTTGAGACCTTGTATTGATTATCGCCTCTTGAATAAGATCACGGTCAAGTTTCAATACCCTTTACCTTTGCTTTCCGATTTGTTTGCTAGGATTAAGGGGGCTAGTTGGTTTACGAAGATTGACCTTCGGGGGGCATATAATCTTGTTCGTATTAAGCAGGGTGATGAATGGAAAACTGCGTTTAATACGCCAGAAGGCCATTTTGAATACCTTGTGATGCCATTCGGGCTCACTAACGCTCCATCTGTTTTTCAATCCTTCATGCATGATATCTTCCGGACTTATATTGATAAATTCTTGATTGTATATTTGGACGATATTTTGATTTTTTCCAATGATTGGAAGTCTCATGTGGAACAGGTCAAAATGGTATTTCAGATCCTTCGTGACAATGCCTTGTTTGTGAAGGGGTCTAAGTGTCTCTTTGGGGTGCAGAAGGTTTCTTTTTTGGGCTTTATTTTTTCTCCCTCATCTATGGAGATGGATCTGGTTAAGGTTTAGGCCATTCATGATTGGATTCAACCCACATCCGTGAAGAGCCTTCAGAAATTTTGGGGTTTTGCAAATTTTTATCGCCGTTTCATTGCTAACTTCTCCAGCGTGGTTAAACCCTTGACTGATTTGACGAAATAAGGTGCTGATGTGGCGAATTGGTCCTCTGCGGCTGTCTCTGCCTTTCAGGAGCTTAAACGCCGATTTACTTCTGCTCCGGTGTTGCGCCAACCAGATGTTTCTCTTCCGTTTCAGGTTGAGATTGATGCTTCTGAGATTGGGGCAGGGGCCGTTTTGTCTCAGAGGGATTCTGTTGGTTCTTTGATGAAACCGTGTGCCTTCTTCTCCCGCAAGTTTTCGCCTGCTGAACGCAATTATGATGTCGGCAATCGGGAGTTGTTGGCTATGAAGTGGGCATTTGAGGATTGGCGACATTGGCTTGAGGGAGCTAAGCACCGTATTGTGGTCCTGACCGATCATAAGAATTTGATTTACCTCGAGTCTGCCAAACGGCTGAGTCCTAGACAGGCTCGATGGTCCTTTTTTTTTTCCCGTTTTGATTTCGTAGTTTCGTATCTTCCGGGTTCTAAGAATATTAAGGCTGATGCCCTTTCTAGGAGTTTTTTGCCTGATTCTCCTGAGGTCCTTGAACCGGTCGGCATTCTGAAAGAAGGGGTGGTCCTTTCTGCCATTTCCCCTGATTTACGGCGGGTTCTTCAGGAATTTCAGGCTGATAGACCTGACCGCTGTCCTGTGGGGAAATTGTTTGTTCCTGACAGATGGACTAGTAGAGTGATTTCTGAGGTTCACTGTTATGTGTTGGCTGGTCATCCTGGTATTTTTGGTACCAGAGATTTGGGTGGTAGGTCCTTTTGGTGGCCTTCGTTGTCACGTGATGTGCGTTCTTTTGTGCAGTCCTGTGGGACTTGTGTGCGGGCCAAGCCTTGCTGTTCCCGTGCTAGTGGGTTACTTTTGCCATTGCCAGTCCCTGAGAGGCCCTGGACGCATATTTCTATGGATTTTATTTCTGATCTTCCGGTTTCCCAGAGGATGTCGGTTATCTGGGTTGTTTGTGACCGGTTTTCTAAGATGGTTCATTTGGTGCCTTTGCCTAAATTGCCTTCCTCTTCAGAGTTGGTTCCATTGTTTTTTCAGCATGTGTTTCGTTTGCATGGTATTCCGGAGAATATTGTGTCCGACAGAGGTTCCCAGGTTTGTTTCTAGGTTTTGGCGGGCCTTTTGTGCTAGGCTGGGCATTGATTTGTCTTTTTCTTCTGCATTTCATCCTCAGACAAACGGCCAGACCGAGAGGACTAATCAGACTTTGGAGACTTATTTGAGATGCTTTGTGTCTGCCGATCAGGATGATTGGGTGGCCTTTTTGCCATTGGCCGAGTTTGCCCTTAATAATCGGGCTAGTTCGGCTACTTTGGTTTCGCCCTTTTTTTGTAATTTTGGTTTTCATCCTCGTTTTTCTTCTGGGCAGGTTGAGCCTTCTGACTGTCCTGGTGTGGATTCTGTGGTTGACAGGTTGCAGCAGATTTGGGCTCATGTGGTGGACAATTTGGTGTTGTCTCAGGAGGAGGCTCAACGTTTTGCTAACCGTCGTCGGTGTGTTGGTTCCCGGCTTCGGGTTGGGGATTTGGTTTGGTTGTCCTCCCGTCATGTTCCTATGAAGGTCTCTTCCCCTAAGTTTAAACCTCGGTTTATTGGTCCTTATAGGATTTCTGAGATTATTAATCCGGTGTCTTTTCGATTGGCACTTCCGGCCTCTTTTGCTATCCATAATGTCTTCCATAGATCTTTATTGCGGAAATATGTGGTGCCCGTTGTTCCCTCTGTTGATCCTCTGGCCCCTGTTTTGGTTGATGGGGAGTTGGAGTATGTGGTTGAGAAGATTTTGGATTCTCGTTTTTCGAGGCGGAGGCTTCAGTACCTTGTCAAATGGAAGGGTTATGGCCAGGAGGATAATTCTTGGGTTTTTGCTTCTGATGTCCATGCTGCTGATTTGGTTCATGCTTTTCATCAGCTCGTCCTGATCGGCCTGGGGGCTCTGGTGAGGGTTCGGTGACCCCTCCTCAAGGGGGGGGGGTACTGTTGTGAATTCTGCTTTTGGGCTCCCTCCGGTGGTTGTAGGTGGTAATGCAGTTGCCCCTGAGTTGCAGTCCTGGTCAGGTGTATCTGCTGATTGCAGTTCTGACTGGGGTATTTAGGCGTGCAGGATTCATTAGTCCTTGCCAGTTGTCAATTGTTGTTGGGAGGTGTTGGACCTCTGCTTGGTTCCTCCTGCCTTTCTGCCAAATCAGCAAAGATAAGTGTCTGGTTTTTTTTTTCCTGTGGCACACATGCTATGTGCTTCACAATTCAGTGCTATTCTTTGTGTTTTCTTGTCCAGCTTAGATTGTGTCAGTATTTTCTCAGTCTTGTTGGATTCTCTGGAGTGGCAGATATACATTCCATGTCTTTAGTTAGATTGTGGAACTTTTTGTATTATCTGCTGTGGATATTTTTGGAAGGGTTTTAATACTGAGCGCCTAGTAATCTGTCCTATCCTTTCCTATTTAGCTAGAGTGGCCTCTTTTGCTAAATCCTGTTTTCTACCTGCGTGTGTCTATTCTTCTCCTACTCACAGTCATTATTCGTGGGGGGCTGCCTATCCTTTGGGGGTCTGCTCTGAGGCAAGGTAGCATTCCTATTTCCATCTATAGGGGTATTTAGTCCTCGGCTGTGTCGAGGTGTCTAGGGTATGTTAGGCACACCCCACGGCTACTTCTAGTTGCGGTGTTAGTTCAGGATTTGCGGTCAGTACAGGTTCCACCGACTCCAGAGAAAGTTTCATGCGGCTCCAAGGTCACCAGATCATAACAGAGGGGGGAGCAGAGCCACGCATACGAGGATGGAAGGAGGGGGAGCAGAGTCATGCATACGAGGATGGGAGGAGGGGGAGCAGAGCCATGCATACAGGATGGGAGGGGGAGCCATGCATACAAGATGGGACAGGGGAGCCATGCATACAACAGGGGGAGCCACACAGAACAGGACAGAATGGGGGGAACCACACATACCGGGATAGGAATGAGGGGGCAATACATACCCGGCTTATACTCGAGTCAATAAGCTTACCCAGTTTCCATGGCAAAATTAGGTGCCTCGGCTTATACTTGGGTCGGCTTATACTCAAGTATATACAGTATGTATTATATACACATGTATGTGTGTGGCTGTGTATATATATATATATATATATATATATATATATATAGCTTTGTTGCCATAAAAGGAGAGGGCCCAGACACAGTTCTTGCACAGGGGCCCCAAGCTGTCAGTGTCCGCCCCTGCCCAGGGATCAATTGTACTCGCATGTTACAAAAGTGAGTACATTTGAGGCTCTGACTGCCAGTCAGTGACTTGAGCAGCATGATCAGATTATGTGATCACGCTGCTGACGTCGTTCACTCTCACTGCAGAAGCGAACACTGGTGGTAAGTGCTCCAGTGGAGCAGAAGACACCGAAGATTAAGTGCACGGGGGGGACAATTTGAGTGGGGATGGGGGGATTTATTATGTGTGGATAACTTGAGTGGGGATGGGGTGTTTTTAATGTGTGGGGGAGATTTGGAGTGGAGATGAGGGGATTTATTGTGTGTGAGGAGATTTGTAGTGGAGATGGGGTTATTTATTGTGTGTGGGGAGATTTGTAGTGGGGATGGGGGGATTTAATGTGTGTGAGGAGATTTGAGGACACAAAATGAAGAGCAAAGGGGGAGATGGGGAAACAGTACTGGGGGAATGGGGGGCATGTATGAGGAAACAGTACTGGGGGAATGGGGGGCATGTATGAGGAAACAGAACTGGGGGAATGGGGGGCATGTATGAGGAAACAGTACTGGGGAATGGGGGGCATGTATGAGGAAACAGTACTGGGGAAATGGGGGGCATGTATGTGGAAACAGTACTGGGGAATGGGGGGCATGTAGGAGGAAACAGAACTGGGGGAATGGGGGGCATGTATGAGGAAACAGTACTGGGGAATGGGGGGCATGTGTTGTGAATTAGACTTTTTGGCTCCCTCTTGTGGTTACTAGTGATATGACTCTGGGATTTTCTTCCCTCAGTTTGCACCCAGCTGGGTCGTTAGTTCAGGGGTGTTGCTATATAAACCTCCTGGATCCTTAGTCCAGTGCCTGGCATCGTTGTAATCAGACACATTCTGTTTGCTCCTATCTGCTGGTCCTGGTTCGTGCAAAATTAAGCTAAGTCCTGCTTCTTTGTTTTTTGGGTTATTTGCTTGCTCTCATTTTTGTCCAGCTTGTACTAAATGTGATTCCTGACCTTGCTGGAAGCTCTAGGGGGCTGGTGTTCTCCTCCCGGGCCGTTAGACGGTTCAGGGGTTCTTGAATTTCCAGTGTGGATATTTTTGATAGGGTTTTTGCTGACCATATAAGTTATCTTTCTATATTCTGCTATTAGCTAGTGGGCCTCTCTTTGCTAAATACCTAGCTCATTCTTATGTTTGTCTTTTCCTCTTACCTCACCGTTATTATTTGTTGGGGGCTTGTATCCAACTTTTGGGGTCTTATCTCTGGAGGCAAGAATGGTCTTTCTTTTCCCTTCTAGGGTTAGTTAGTTCTCCGGCTGGCGCGAGACGTCTAGAATCAACGTAGGCACGTTCCCCGGCTGCTGGTATTTGTGGTGCTAGGATTAGATATATGTAGTGTAGTAAAGCACGGCACTCTGGGTATCTGGGAGGTGCTCAAGTTAGGTATCCAACCCGTGGTACATAGGCAATAATATACTTGGCACTCAGGAGAATTTTGTGGTGAAGTAAAACATGATTTATTCAGTGCATCCAGTTTCGGTCCCAACATAGGACCTTCATCAGACAGGATTTTTGAACACTGCAATATACATATACAAAAATTACAAAAAAGATTTTTTTAGAGACAAATTGCAGAAAACATGATGCACATTAAGGTTACAATGCATTCTCATTAGAAATATATGACACAAAAAGCCAAACATCACTGGTAGATTTACCAAAGCACAACAACAATGGTGACGGACTTGGTGAATCCTGATTTGGTGAACCGTGAGTGGTGAGTTTCATAGTGGGGATACAGCGGGCTGTGAATGTGTTGATGAACGGATAAACGACAAGATCATCATGCTTAGGCCTGGGTGGTGGCCCGCCAGAGTGGGGAATTAATTGGTGACAATGCCCCAGGATCATGCGGGGTAAGCTGCCTAAAACACAAGAACACAGATGCATAACGTATGTGACAAACATCAGATAGCACGTGAAGGTATGTACAGATATCAAGCTGCCAAAATTGAGAATAAGTGCTGGAATATAGCATAAGGTCACCATGATGAGTGGTGACCCTGAAGTGTGACCATCTGAGCTGCCTCAGGGTTATAGTGGGTGGCGTGGCTATCGAACCCCTGATGATGTGATGAGGGTAGGCGAGAGATGTTCCCCCCACACACATATACAGTGTGGTATAAGTACCAGGACTACACAACGTGTCTGAATGGGCCCACACGTGGTTCCAATATCAGACCGGGTCCAGGAGGTGTAGTACGGCCTATAACAATAAGGGAAATAACATATGGCCAGTGAGGGTAAATGCCAGGAGGTATAAATGAGGGTAAATGCCAGGAGGTATTAATGATGACCCATGGCGAGTGCTAGATGCAAGGACACATTACCTTTAGCAGAAAAAATGAGGAAGCGCTGTGGACAGGCGAGATACTCGCTGATGTGGGGAGCGCTGCAGGGAAAAAGGTGGTATCAAATAAATGAGAAGTCCTGGATGTACAAAAAGAAGACAGGGGGACCAACTGAATAGCCTAGCGTCGCCATACCTGGTGCTACTGCGATTAGAAAGCGCCGTGCTGCAGGGAGCCCTCCCGGAGAAGCTGGCTTACCAGCGGTACTTCCGGGTTAAATGCTCGTCGGCAGGGGGTCAGCTGACCCGCTGCGTCATCGGCGTCACGTGACAGGTGCCGGGCGCGCATGCGCCGGACCAGTGGCTGTCACAAGGGGCGTACAGGGCGCAAATGCAGAGCCAAGTTTTTCTATGTGTTGAGACTATAGGATGTTACAATATAGGAGAGCCGGAGTGTTAATTAAGATACCGTATGGGAGAGTTTTGTGTACAAAGGGGGATTGTTAGCCACAGGTTGATAACATAATGGGACCCCATGTAAACCTAAGGAGTTTTCAGGGGTTTTAAACCGTCTGAACTCTAGGGGGACCCAAAACGGGCGGTCACATAATTATAATATAGAGACAATATTAATACTCTATATTGCTATGGCATGACTTAGATATACTGTACCATGTGAAGAATGGATGGTGCTCGGTGCATAGAGGTGCAGCTAACGGTTCTGTGAGGATATAAAACAAGGAAAATAAAATCAGTACAGCATGATAAACATAGCCGAAATTACAGTACAATCTTCACAGTAATTTTACAAAAAAGCTGAGTCCCTATTCAGTCCCTTGGGTTCTAAAGTCTGCAACGTATAAATCCAGAATGCTTCTCTTTTCTGGAGCATTTTAATACGGTTCTGGCCCCTTCTAGGGATAGCAATTTGTTCCAGAACCTGGAAACGAAGTTGAGCAATGCTGTGATTTTTCTCGGAAAAATGATGTGGGAGGGGAAGGTGAGTCTTATTGCATCGGATCGTGGACTTGTGTTGAGCCACTCTATCCCTCACCATTTGAGTGGTCTCCCCCACATATGCCAAACCACATGGGCACTTTATGAGGTATACCACAAACGTGGATTCACAGGTGTAGAATCCTTTTATGGGAATCGCCTTCCCCGTTTGTGGGTGAAAGACACAGGGGCCCTTCTGTATGTTACTGCATTGAAGACAATTCAAGCAGGGGAACGTGCCCTGTCTTTGGGTTTGAAGGAAAGTTTGTCTAGGGACCACTGTGCTTGAACCAATGTCTGCCTTCACCAGTTTGTCTTTAAGATTCCTTGCCCGCTTGAAACATGAGAGAAAGGGCTTACTGAATTCCGGGATATTGGGGTAACTACTTTTTAGGATATTCCAATATCTTCTAATGGTAGATTGCACTAAACCAGAAAACGGATGGAAGGTGGAGACAAAAGGAATCCTTTTCTGATTGTCTATTGGTCTAGTGTTGGAAAGGTTTCTTTTGGCCTCTGTTAGAACTCCCCGAGGGTACCCCCTCTTGATGAACTTCTGTTCCATTTCGGTGAGTCTGATTTTTTTGATTTCCCTGTCAGAGACAATTCTCTCTATCCTATGAAATTGTGATTTCGGAATGGAGTTCTTAACTGAGGGTGGGTGGCAGCTCGTGAAGTGAAAGAGGCCATTGCGATCAGTTGGTTTGGTGAACAAGTCAATTGCTAGGGTGCCGTCTCTTTCCTTATATACCAGGGTGTCCAGAAAGCTAATTCTGTGTGTGTCATGATGTCTAGAGAATTTAAGTTCGGGCCAGATGTTATTGATGTGTTGGTCAAAGGAAAGGAGTGACTCAATGGGGCCATCCCAGATACAGAATATGTCGTCGATGTATCTCCGCCATACCCTACAGTGGTCTTTAAACAGGGGATGATCGTACACGTAATCGTTCTCAAAGGCTGCCATATAGGCCACGGCATAGGGGGGCGCTACGTTCGCGCCCATTGCAGTGCCTTGTTGTTGGGCATAGAAAGTGTCCTGCCACATGAAATAATTTTCTTTAAGTACTAAACCTAAAAGGTCAGCACAGAGATGACGTATTTTAATGTCTACTTTATTCTCACTCAAGAGTCTGTCCGTGGCTGCCAGGCCTTTCTCATGTACTATTGACGTGTACAGACTGTTGACGTCCCAGGTGATTAGTAGGGAGGACGGGGCTATGGGGCCTAAGGACCTAATGACCTGTATGAAGTCATTGGTGTCCAACACAAAGGAACGTGTGGTTTTGATTAGCGGTGTCAAAATCTTTTCAAGCACCATGGATAGAGGTGACAAGACAGAGTCGGTCAAGGACACAATGGGCCTGCCCGGTGGTTTGTTTAATCGTTTATGAATTTTAGGCAAAATGTAGAAAATAGGAGTGATGGGATCTTTTTTGATAAGGAATTCCCTCATTTTGCTGTCGATAGTACCAGTTTGAAAATGAAAGTCTATAATTGGTGCAATTTGTTGGATCAGTCGGTTTAGGGGATTGTGGGGTATTACTTTATAAACCGTGGTGTCATTTAATTGTCTAGTGACCTCCTCAAGGTAGTCAGTCCTGTCCATGATCACTGTCGCCCCACCCTTATCAGCTGGTTTGATTATGAGAGACTTATCTGACGCTAGTTGCTCCAACGAGAGTTTCTCTGAAAGTGGAAGATTAGTCTGGAACCGGAACTTCCCCCGGTCCATATCGCGAGTCAGGTTATGAATGTCTCTTTCGACGAGGGAAACGAAAGTTTCCACTGGTGGGTTGGACCGTGGAGGCATGTACTCACTGCGGGTTCGTAGCCCCAGATCGTGAAGTTCAAGTGAGGTCTTGTCCTGCCTTGAAAGATTCAATGCAGGAGGCAATTCCGAAAAGTGGACACGCAATCTGAGGTTCCAGAAAAACCTCTGTAGGTCCATATTGAGTTCGAACGAGTTGAACTTGTACATTGGGCAGAAGGATAAACCTTTCTGGAGTACAGCCAACTGATGTGTGTCCAGGATTTTTGAAGAGATGTTAACTAAGTCTCTCATAATCAAACCAGCTGATAAGGGTGGGGCGACAGTGATCATGGACAGGACTGACTACCTTGAGGAGGTCACTAGACAATTAAATGACACCACGGTTTATAAAGTAATACCCCACAATCCCCTAAACCGACTGATCCAACAAATTGCACCAATTATAGACTTTCATTTTCAAACTGGTACTATCGACAGCAAAATGAGGGAATTCCTTATCAAAAAAGATCCCATCACTCCTATTTTCTACATTTTGCCTAAAATTCATAAACGATTAAACAAACCACCGGGCAGGCCCATTGTGTCCTTGACCGACTCTGTCTTGTCACCTCTATCCATGGTGCTTGAAAAGATTTTGACACCGCTAATCAAAACCACACGTTCCTTTGTGTTGGACACCAATGACTTCATACAGGTCATTAGGTCCTTAGGCCCCATAGCCCCGTCCTCCCTACTAATCACCTGGGACGTCAACAGTCTGTACACGTCAATAGTACATGAGAAAGGCCTGGCAGCCACGGACAGACTCTTGAGTGAGAATAAAGTAGACATTAAAATACGTCATCTCTGTGCTGACCTTTTAGGTTTAGTACTTAAAGAAAATTATTTCATGTGGCAGGACACTTTCTATGCCCAACAACAAGGCACTGCAATGGGCGCGAACGTAGCGCCCCCCTATGCCGTGGCCTATATGGCAGCCTTTGAGAACGATTACGTGTACGATCATCCCCTGTTTAAAGACCACTGTAGGGTATGGTGAAGATACATCGACGACATATTCTGTATCTGGGATGGCCCCATTGAGTCACTCCTTTCCTTTGACCAACACATCAATAACATCTGGCCCGAACTTAAATTCTCTAGACATCATGACACACACAGAATTAGCTTTCTGGACACCCTGGTATATAAGGAAAGAGACGGCACCCTAGCAATTGACTTGTTCACCAAACCAACTGATCGCAATGGCCTCCTTCACTTCACGAGCTGCCACCCACCCTCAGTTAAGAACTCCATTCCGAAATCACAATTTCATAGGATAGAGAGAATTGTCTCTGACAGGGAAATCAAAAAAATCAGACTCACCGAAATGGAACAGAAGTTCATCAAGAGGGGGTACCCTCGGGGAGTTCTAACAGAGGCCAAAAGAAACCTTTCCAACACTAGACCAATAGACAATCAGAAAAGGATTCCTTTTGTCTCCACCTTCCATCCGTTTTCTGGTTTAGTGCAATCTACCATTAGAAGATATTGGAATATCCTAAAAAGTAGTTACCCCAATATCCCGGAATTCAGTAAGCCCTTTCTCTCATGTTTCAAGCGGGCAAGGAATCTTAAAGACAAACTGGTGAAGGCAGACATTGGTTCAAGCACAGTGGTCCCTAGACAAACTTTCCTTCAAACCCAAAGACAGGGCACGTTCCCCTGCTTGAATTGTCTTCAATGCAGTAACATACAGAAGGGCCCCTGTGTCTTTCACCCACAAACGGGGAAGGCGATTCCCATAAAAGGATTCTACACCTGTGAATCCACGTTTGTGGTATACCTCATAAAGTGCCCATGTGGTTTGGCATATGTGGGGGAGACCACTCAAATGGTGAGGGATAGAGTGGCTCAACACAAGTCCACGATCCGATGCAATAAGACTCACCTTCCCCTCCCACATCATTTTTCCGAGAAAAATCACAGCATTGCTCAACTTCGTTTTCAGGTTCTGGAACAAATTGCTATCCCTAGAAGGGGCCAGAACCGTATTAAAATGCTCCAGAAAAGAGAAGCATTCTGGATTTATACGTTGCAGACTTTAGAACCCAAGGGACTGAATAGGGACTACGACGTCTCAGCTTTTTTGTAAAATTACTGTGAAGATTGTACTGTAATTTCGGCTATGTTTATCATGCTGTACTGATTTTATCTTCCTTGTTTTATATCCTCACAGAACCGTTAGCTGCACCTCTATGCACCGAGCACCATCCATTCTTCACATGGTACAGTATATCTAAGTCATGCCATAGCAATATAGAGTATTAATATTGTCTCTATATTATAATTATGTGACCGCCCGTTTTGGGTCCCCCTAGAGTTCAGACGGTTTAAAACCCCTGAAAACTCCTTAGGTTTACATGGGGTCCCATTATGTTATCAACCTGTGGCTAACAATCCCCCTTTGTACACAAAACTCTCCCATACGGTATCTTAATTAACACTCCGGCTCTCCTATATTGTAACATCCTATAGTCTCAACACATAGAAAAACTTGGCTCTGCATTTGCGCCCTGTACGCCCCTTGTGACAGCCACTGGTCCGGCGCATGCGCGCCCGGCACCTGTCACGTGACGCCGATGACGCAGCGGGTCAGCTGACCCCCTGCCGACGAGCATTTAACCCGGAAGTACCGCTGGTAAGCCAGCTTCTCCGGGAGGGCTCCCTGCAGCACGGCGCTTTCTAATCGCAGTAGCACCAGGTATGGCGACGCTAGGCTATTCAGTTGGTCCCCCTGTCTTCTTTTTGTACATCCAGGACTTCTCATTTATTTGATACCACCTTTTTCCCTGCAGCGCTCCCCACATCAGAGAGTATCTCGCCTGTCCACAGCGCTTCCTCATTTTTTCTGCTAAAGGTAATGTGTCCTTGCATCTAGCACACGCCATGGGTCATCATTAATACCTCCTGGCATTTACCCTCATTTACACCTCCTGGCATTTACCCTCACTGGCCATATGTTATTTCCCTTATTGTTATAGGCCGTACTACACCTCCTGGACCCGGTCTGATATTGGAACCACGTGTGGGCCCATTCAGACACGTTGTGTAGTCCAGGTACTTATACCACACTGTATATGTGTGTGGGGGGAACATCTCTCGCCTACCCTCATCACATCATCAGGGGTTCGATAGCCACGCCACCCACTATAACCCTGAGGCAGCTCAGATGGTCACACTTCAGGGTCACCACTCATCATGGTGACCTTATGCTATATTCCAGCACTTATTCTCAATTTTGGCAGCTTGATATCTGTACATACCTTCACGTGCTATCTGATGTTTGTCACATACGTTATGCATCTGTGTTCTTGTGTTTTAGGCAGCTTACCCCGCATGATCCTGGGGCATTGTCACCAATTAATTCCCCACTCTGGCGGGCCACCACCCAGGCCTAAGCATGATGATCTTGTCGTTTATCCGTTCATCAACACATTCACAGCCCGCTGTATCCCCACTATGAAACTCACCACTCACGGTTCACCAAATCAGGATTCACCAAGTCCGTCACCATTGTTGTTGTGCTTTGGTAAATCTACCAGTGATGTTTGGCTTTTTGTGTCATATATTTCTAATGAGAATGCATTGTAACCTTAATGTGCATCATGTTTTCTGCAATTTGTCTCTAAAAAAATCTTTTTTGTAATTTTTGTATATGTATATTGCAGTGTTCAAAAATCCTGTCTGATGAAGGTCCTATGTTGGGACCGAAAACGTTCATGTTGAACTGGATGCACTGAATAAATCATGTTTTACTTCACCACAAAATTCTCCTGAGTGCCAAGTATATTATTGCCTAGGATTAGATATATGGTCAGCCCAGTTACCACTGCCCTATGAGCTGGTTTTCTGTGTTTGCAGACTTAGCAATTATTCCTGAGACCCTCTGCCATTGGGGTCATAACAGGCATGTATGAGGAAACAGTACTGGGGGAGATGGGGGGCATTTATGTGGAAACAGTACTGGGGAATGGGGGGCATGTATGAGGAAACAGTATGGGGGAATGAGGGGCATGTATGAGGAAACAGTACTGGGCAATGTGGGGCATGTATGTGGAAACAGTACTGGGGAATGGGGGGCATGTATGCGGAAACAGTACTGGGGGAATGGGGGGCATGTATGTGGAAACAGTACTGGGGGAATGGGGGGCATGTATGAGGAAACAGTACTGGGGGAATGGGGGGCATGTATGCGGAAACAGTACTGGGGGAATGGGGGGCATGTATGAGGAAACAGTACTGGGGAATGGGGGGCATGTATGCGGAAACAGTACTGGGGGAATGGGGGGCATGTATGAGGAAACAGTACTGGGGGAATGGGGGGCATGTATGAGGAAACAGTACTGGGGGAATGGGGGGCATATATGAGGAAACAGTACGGGGAATGAGGGGCATGTATGAGGAAACAGTACTGGGGAATGGGGGCATATATGAGGAAACAGTATGGGGGGATGGGTGCAGACAGTATGGGGAGCGACGGGGGAATGCATGTGGACACAGTATGAGTAGTGATGTAAAAAATGCATGTGGACAGAGTACGAGGAGTGAGGGTGATGGGATGTGTGAAGACACAGTATGGGGAGTCAGGTGAGCAGGCAGTATTGAAAGTGAGGGGGTAAATATATGAGGAGACAGTATGGTGAACAGGAGGGATGTGAGAGGAAACTGTATGAGGAGGGAGGGGAAAAGTGTGAGGAGACAGTATGGGGGGACAAAGGTGAGTGGGCACAGAATAGAAACTGAGTAGTGGGTTCGTAGCATTGGGGGACAGTGTCAGGGCACAGCCAGGAGGGGACAGTATACCAAGGAGGGGGAGTGTGATGAGAGAGTACAGTATAAATACTGGGCCCTATAGGGGGACACGGTATGAGAGGACAGTGTGATGAGGGAGGCCAGTATGGAAAGGAGAGGTCAGTGTAAAGAGCATGTACCATAAGAGGGACAATGTGGGGGTCATATTTTGTGCAGACAATATAGTGAGGGGCATTTTTTTTATTCAGGAGCATTATAATGACACTTGTATCTTTAAGGGCATCATGTGGAGATTTTCTGCAAAAGAGCGGAGAAGAAGGAAGTCTGCAGAGGCGAGCTGTGGATGAGAAAACTCATCATGGGGTCTGGACAAGATGAAGAAAAGAAGAACAGCTCCAGAGACGACAACATCTATAAGGTACCTGGATGTAAATGTTATTTGTGATATTGACTGATTCTCATGTTTTTATTTATGTTAGGAGCATTAAAGGGGATGTCCAGGTTTGTAATGAGTCTGCAGTCATTCTATGTGATTGCAGACTTCTGAGTTCACACAGTGTGCACTGCACGCTGTCAGGATTCTCTCGTGCTGGCGATTTACATTCATGTGGTCACATGCTGACTAGACATGTGTGGCCTCAGTCTATGAAAATGAACTGAATGAGGCCGGGAACGTCTAGTCGAAATGTGGTCAGAAGTAGGGTTGAGCGAAACGGATCGGACAAATTCAAAAATCGCCAACTTTCAGCAAAGTCGGGTTTCATGAAACCCGACCCGATCCTAGTGTGGGATCAGCCATGCGGTCGGCGATCAACGCGCCAAAGTCGCGTTTTGTATGACGCTTTCAGCGCCATTTTTCAGCCAATGAAGGAGGACACAGAGTATGGGCAGCATGATGACATAGGTCTCGGTCCCCACCATCTTAGAGAAGGGCATGACAGTGATTGCCTTGCTTTCTGCGGCGTCACAGGGGCTATAAAGGGGCATGCACGCCAACCGCCATCTTACTTCTGCTGAACGTAGCATAAGGAGAGATTGCTGCAGCTTCATCAGAAGAAGGGATATAATTAGGGAGGGAAGATTAACCCCCAAACTGCTTGTGCTGTAGCGATTTCCACTGTCCAACACCACCTTTTTTTTGCAGGGACAGTGGAGGCTATATTTTTGTGCATCAGCTCTGTAGCTTATTAGGCTGCCTTATAAGGCTCCCTGATAGCTGCATTGCTGTTTGCATGCTGTTGTGCAAACCAACTGCTTTTTTAAAAGCAAAAATCCTGTTGCTCCTTTCTGCACAGTTATCTTGTTTATTTGTCCACACTTTTGTGTGCAGCAGTCCTTTTTATTGCTGCCATACTTGTCCTGAGATCATTGTAGGGAGATTGAAATTGTACTACAGTCCTTGTATTTTTTCATATATCTTCGAGCCACTTTCTGCCACTTACATTGCGTTGTTTTATACACTGGGCCAGTCTCCCCAGAAAAAAGGGAGATTCAAATTCTCACAAAGTGGATATATTTCAGTCCTGTTAGTTTGTTGTATATCAGCCAGCCACTTTCTGCCACTTACATTGCGTTGTTTTATACACTGGGCCTGAGTTTTGGTTCAGTCTCCCGAAAAAAAAGGGAGATTCAAATTCTCACAAAGTGGATATATTTCAGTCCTGTTAGTTTGTCGTATATCAGCCAGCCACTTTCTGCCACTTACATTGCGTTGTTTTATACACTGGGCCTGAGTTTTGGTTCAGTCTCCCCAAAAAAAAGGGAGATTCAAATTCTCACAAAGTGGATATATTTCAGTCCTGTTAGTTTGTCGTATATCAGCCAGCCACTTTCTGCCACTTACATTGCGTTGTTTTATACACTGGGCCTGAGTTTTGGTTCAGTCTCCCAAAAAAAAAGGGAGATTCAAATTCTCACAAAGTGGATATATTTCAGTCCTGTTAGTTTGTCGTATATCAGCCAGCCACTTTCTGCCACTTACATTGCGTTGTTTTATACACTGGGCCTGAGTTTTGGTTCAATCTCCCCAAAAAAAAGGGAGATTCAAATTCTCACAAGGTGGATATATTTCAGTCCTGTTAGTTTGTCGCATATCAGCCAGCCACTTTCTGCCACTTACATTGCGTTGTTTTATACACTGGGCCTGAGTTTTGGTTCAGTCTCCAAAAAAAAAGGGAGATTTCAATTCTCAACAAGTTTATCTACACCCTCTACCTTGTTTTACAGTACCATATAATGGTTGTTATTTAGATTAGATTTTCTCCAAAAAATGAGGAAGTCTGGTGGAAGAGCCCGTGGGCGTAGGTTGCCAGCTGGTACTGATGGTGGTGGTGGTGGTGCTGCATCTGGTGGTAATGGCAAAAGCACAATAGCACCTAAGGCTGGAGGTGTTGAGCCAGCGTCATGGTCTGGCTACACAAGGCCTCGAAGGCTCCCTTATCTGGGAGTAGGAAAACAGCTTTTAAAGCCGGAGCAGCAGGAAAAAGTTTTGGCTTTCCTTGCTGACTCATCCTCTAGCTCTTTCGCCTCCTCTTCAGAAAGTTCAAAATATAAAAGCAGCGAGTCGTCAGTGGATGCTCCCGGTCAGGAACAAGACGTTTCCTTGTGTCCTTCACCCAAACCAAAAGTGAAGGATCGTGTTACGTGTTACGGAACCCCCCAGCACCCAGAATATGTTGTGCAGTTATATGTAAGAATAATAGGTTCCATGTGAGATGCATCAGCCCACAGGCTGCGCCCCTGGGCAGAGGGGACAAGATATCCCCCTTCTGTCCTCCCCCACCTTTGTAATTCCCAAAGTAAATATCGGCAGGCTCCAGCCCCCTGCGGCTATTGTAATGTATGTCTGGCCTGCTGCTTTTCTATTGGCCTGCCCTCTGTATCTGTGTAATATATTTTGTGTCCTGTGAATAAAGTGCGGTGAGACTGGAAATACGTGGAGAAGCAGTCAGCTTTTATATGCTCTCATGTAATCAAGGAATTCCAGCCAGCGTCCTTCATTCAGACTCCAGCCAAAGCAAAGTGGACCTCCTGAAACACGGAGTGGTACTGAAAGAGGTACCCCAGCTTGGTAGACCCCGTTACACTGGTGGCAGCAGTGGGATATCTTGTCCCCTCTGCCCAGGGGCGTAGCCTGTGGGCTGATGCATCTCACATGGAACCTATTATTTATACATATAACTGCACAACATATTCTGGGTGCTGGGGGGTTCCGTAACACGTAACAGATGCGTCAGGTGACACTACAGGTTACTCCATGGAGCTCTTTACACATACCATGCCTGGGTTAGAAAGGGAAATTGTTAACTGCCCATTACAAGATGAATCGGACATGGAGTGCACTGATGCACAGCCACAGCTAGATTATTATGCTGTTCCATTGACTCAGATCACTACATTGCCCTCGCAGTGTTGTAATGAGCCAGAATCTGACCCTGATGAGACTATGGTGCCCTGTCCCGAACGCTATAGCACCTTACACAGTGACACAGAGGAAGGTGCACATGACATTGAAGAGGAGGGGATAGATGACCCAGTTGTTGACCCAGATTGGCAGCCATTGGGGAAGACGGTGCTTCTGCCAGTAGCTCAGAAGCGGATTGGGATGATCCGCAGCAGCCATCTACATCGCAACAGCTGTCATCTGGCAGGCCCGTATCAGGCCAAAAACGTTTGTCAAAAACAAAAACAGTTTTAGGACAGCGTGGCCACCCGGTGAAAGCACAGCGTGCAATGCCTGAAAAGGTATTCCATAGTAGGAAGAGTGTAGTGTGGCAATTTTTTAACCAAGATCCGTATGATCAGTGCAAAGTTATCTGTAAGAAATGCTCAAAGACCTTTAGCAGAGGGAAGAATCTTCAAAATTTAAATACAACATGCATGCTTAGACATTTAACCAGCATGCACTTGCAAGCCTGGACTAACTACCAAACATCCCGTACCATTGGTGCACCTGCTCAGAATGAAGGTAGTCAGCAACGCTACATTGCTTCCCTCACTGTAAGCCCACCAGTTAGGACACCACCAGCAGCAAATGTGGAGGTATCGTCGCAAGGCCAAAGCAATCAGGGAATCACAAGGTTCTTGATAGGAAACACTGTATGTAGGCCAACATCAAGAATACCATCACCAACCCTCTTTCAATCCGCCATGTCCACCACCCCCACTGCTAGTTCCACCATATGCAGCTCTCCATTCCAGCTCACCCTACAAGAGACTCTCGTTAGGAAAAGAAAGTACTCATCCTCTCATCCACGTACACAGGGTTTGAACGCCCACATTGCTATACTAATCTCGTTAGAGATGATGCCCTACCGGATGGTTGAAAGCGAAGTTTTCAAAGACCTGATGGCCTACGCAGTACCACGCTATGACCTACCCAGTTGGCACTTCTTTGCGAGAAAAGCCTTCCCAGCCCTCCACCAGCATGTCAAAGACCGCATTGTCCATGCACTGAGGCAATCAGTCAGTGGAAAGGTGCACCTCATAACAGATGCATGGACCAGTAGGCATGGCCAGGAACGTTACGTGTCCATCACGACGCACTGGGTTAATGTGGTGGATGCAGGGTTCACGGGGACAGCCATAGTGGGACAGTTCTGCCTAGCCCACGGTCTAGGAAACAATTGGCTGTAGGCGTTCGCCACCCCTCCTCCTCCTACAGAAGCGAAAGCTCGTCCACAGAGCGCAGTAGCACGACCACTCCATCCGCAGCTGCCAGTGTTGAACACGAGGTGTCTCATTATCGGACAGCTAGTGGTAAGCGTCAGCAGGCTTTGTTACAAATGAAGTGTTTGGGCGACAACAGACACACCACGGAAGTACTGGCCAAGTACTTGCAGCAACAAATGCAGTCATGGCTGGGCAGTGTACATCTTGAGGCAGGCAAGGTAGTCAGTGATAACGGAAGAAATTTTATGGCTGCCATAGCCCTTTCAGAACTGAAACAGATACCTTGCCTGGCTCACACCTTGAACCTGGTGGTGCAGTGCTTCCTCAAAAATTATCCAGAGTTACCAGCCCTGCTCCTGAAGGTGCGAAGACTTTGCTCGCACATCCGCTGGTCGCCCGTACACACCAGCTGTATGCAGAACCATCAGCGATCGCTGAATCTTCCCCAGCATCGCCTAATAATCGACGTTGCAACAAGGTGGAACTCGACACTGCACATGGTTCAGAGGCTGTGCGAACAGAGGCGTGCTGTAATTAATTTGTGGGAGGATACACATACACAGGCAGGCACTTGGATGGCAGACATGGAGTTGTCTGGTGTGCAGTGGTCGAAGCTGTCAAGTCCTTCAGTGTTTTGAGGAATGCACACAGCTGGTAAGTGCAGACGACGCCATCATAAGCATGAGCATCCCACTAATGTGTCTGCTGATGCAAAGTTTGACGCACATTAAGGAGCAGGCGTCCGCAGCCGAGGAGGAGGGAAGCCTTGATGACAGTCAGCCATTGTCTGCTCAGGGAACTCTCCTGGACGAGGTGGCGGATGAAGAGGAGGAGGAGGAGGACGATGGGGATGAATATTTATGGGAGGAGGATGCTTCTCAGGGGGCAATAGAAACTGGTGGCGTTGCAAGGTCAGGTACAGGGTTTTTGCGGGACACAAGTGATGTTGATTTGCAAGAAAGTGCTCCTCAACCCAGCACAAGCAGTGAATTGACACCTGGAACATTGGCCCACATGGCTGAGTATGCCTTACGTATCCTAAAAAGGGACCCCCGCATTATCAAAATGATGACCGATGACGATTACTGCTTGGCCTGCCTCCTGGATCCACGATATAAAGGAAAATTCCAAAATATCATGCCACATGAGCCCCTTGAGCAAATATTGGCTACCAAACAAGCAACTCTTGTAGACCGTTTGGTTCAGGCATTCCCAGCACACAGCGGCGGTGATGGTTCTCACTCGAGCCGTATGAGGCAACATGGCAGAGGTGTTAGAGGTGCACAAATCCAAAGTGGCGTTGGACAGAGGGGTTTTATGACCAGGTTGTGGAGTGATTTCGCAATGACCGCTGACACGACAGGTACTGCTGCATCGATTCAAAGTGACAGGAGACAGCATTTGTCCAGTATGGTTACGAAATACTTTTCCTCCCTTATCGATGTTCTCCCTCACGGGTCATTCCCCTTTGATTACTGGGCATCTAAAATAGACACCTGGCCTGAATTGGCAGAATATGCATTACAGGAGCTCGCTTGCCCTGCTGCTAGTGTGCTATCAGAAAGAGTCTTCAGTGCTGCTGGTTCAATACTGACCGAAAAAAGGACACGTCTGGCTACCCGAAATGTTGATGATCTAACCTTCATTAAAATGAACCAATCATGAATTTCAAATTATTTTGCCCCACCTTCCCCTGCTGACACGTAGCTTACCTGAAAAATGTCTTGCTTTTGGCCTCCTCTTACTGACTTCTCCAATTCCTCCATTTGCAGCTGCTGAATGTCCACCATAGGCCATTTTTATACCTTCCTAAATGGGCTGACACCCCCCACAGGGCCGTGGTCACCACCTGGCGCAAGCACCCGTGTGAGTGCCGTTTGCCTGGACAGGTGGGTGTGCCCACTCTTGGGTGACGGCACTGGCACAGGGTCCCTCATAGTACAATGAAGTGTCTTTGATGGTGGTGGTGCACAACCAACGTCAGACACACCGTCGTAATATGAAGGGCCCTGTGCCAGTACCGCCGCCCACAAGAAAGTGTTCCCCCCAGCTCGAACAGTGCTCTACCACTTGCAATACTTACCTCTCCCTGCTCCACCACTGTGTAGTCTGTGCTGTTAAATCCTTCAATGGCACTGCCAATACAAATTTGTTGAAATGATAGATGATAGTTAAAATATACAGGGGCCCTGGCCTCCATTTAGACGAGTTAATACTTTGCGCCTACTACCACTGTCTGCTACTCAGCAGAGGAGCCCACCCCTGTACCTAGCTATGCCACCTGTTTATTTATAAACATTTTTTTGGCAGACATTTAGCCCACTTTATTATTTGGGCGTACTAACTGTGTCTGCCACTCATTACAGTTGTCCTCCACTGAACAAAGCAATGCCGCCTGTTTAGTCCTGTTACCAATTTTGAACTGCATTTAGGCTACTTTATTATTTGGGCCTACTAACTGTGTCTGCCACTCATTACAGTTGTCCTCCGCTGAACAAAGCAATGCCACCTGTTTAGTCCTGTTACCAATTTTGAACTGCATTTAGGCTACTTTATTATTTGGGCCTACTAACTGTGTCTGCCACTCATTACAGTTGTCCTCCGCTGAACAAAGCAATGCCGCCTGTTTAGTCCTGTTACCAATTTTGAACTGCATTTAGGCTACTTTATTATTTGGGCCTACTAACTGTGTCTGCCACTCATTACAGTTGTCCTCCGCTGAACAAAGCAATGCCACCTGTTTAGTCCTGTTACCAATTTTGAACTGCATTTTGGCTACTTTATTATTTGGGCCTACTAACTGTGTCTGCCGCTCATTTCAGTTGTCCTCCACTGAACAAAGCAATGCCGCCTGTTTAGTCCTGTTACCAATTTTGAACTGCATTTAGCCTACTTTATTATTTGGGCCTACTAACTGTGTCTGCCACTCATTACAGTTGTCCTCCACTGAACAAAGCAATGACGCCTGTTTAGTCCTGTTACCACATTTGAACTGCATTTAGCCCACTTTATTATTTGGGCCTATATCTGTGTTTCCTCCTCATCCTGCCCATTGCCCAGCCACTGCTAGATGAGTCTGCTGGTACATTGACCCAGACTACTACATTCCCCTTGCACTCTACACAGCCAGAATCTGATCCTGCTAAAAGTCAGGTTCCCCTTCCCGCATACTATACCACCTTACACGGGGACAAAGAGGAAAGTGCAGATGAAAATGCAGGTTCCTTCATTAGGTGGGGGGGCATACTCGTTGGCGACATCACTGGCACAGGGCCCCTCATAGTACGCAAAAGTGTCTCTGCCGGTGGGAGGCGCCACCCGCCGTCAAACACACCGCCGTACTATGAGGGGCCCTGTGCCAGTGCCAATGCCAACGAGTGGGCCCCCCCTGCTTGCTCAGGATCACAGCACTTGCAAAGTTGAAATACTTTCCTCTCCCTGCTCCACATATTCCGCGTTTCCTGGACCCACGAAAATCTTGAGCCAGCTTTACCCCCCCCCACAACTTTACCCAAATGACCCCCAGTTTTCAATGCCTATCTATTATTATAAAGTAAATTAAGATTGACAAGCTTCAGTAATAAGAATTGATGTTTTTGGCATTAAAATGGGCACTGTAGGTGTTTTCCTGTCCTCCTCTCACTACCGACTTTGATTCCCCATTGACTTGCATTGGGTTTCGCGTTTCAGTCTGCCCCCGACTTTTCGCAATAATCGGCCGATTTCACCCGACCCGACTTTTTGACAAAGTCGGGTTTCATGAAACCCGACTCGATCCCAAAAAAAGTAAAAGTCGCTCAACTCTAGTCAGAAGTATACAAATCACATGCTTGTGCTGACATGACTGTCCACCGGCAAGGGAGAATCCTAAAAGTGCAGTGGATTAGTATTGAGAATTCAGAAGCCTGCAATGTCAGGATTCACCTCTGCAGGTTCCAGTAGTCGTCACATGGACACTTCACTCATATGTGATTTTCATACTTATGGTCCTGTGACAATGAGCTTCTCTTCTGCTTCTCTGTTTTTACTGAACATTGAGAACATTAGGGAGAGGAGCTCGTGGGTACATGACTAAGTGTGCAAGTCACATATGTCCTGGGGGGGGGAACCAAACTGAATTCTTGCCCCGGGTGCCAGAAACCCTAGATACACCTCTGCCGGTATGCTACTGCACGCGGTGATTATCGGGTCCGGTGGAGGGATGTCTGTGCATAGTGCAGCACAGGTAGTGAGGCAGGGACTGAGGGTGTGCACAGAGAGAATGGAGGACGAAAACTGAAACGAGGATGAAAACTGAAATTGCAAAAAAAAGGCGAAACCAAAGTAGCCGAACTAGCCCGATTATTAAGAGCAAACTCGGCCAACGGCAAGAAGGTAACCCAATCATCCTGATCAGCAGACACAAAGCATCTCAAGTAGGTTTCCAAGGTCTGATTGGTTCGCTCCGTCTGTCCATTTGTCTGAGGGTGAAACGCCGAAGAAAAAGACAAATTAATGCCCATTCTACCACAAAAGGACCGCCAAAACCTAGAAAACTGGGTACCTCTGTCAGACACAATATTCTCCGGAATACCATGCAAACGAACCACATGCTGGAAAAACAAAGGAACCAAATCAGAGGAGGAAGGCAACTTAGGCAAAGGTACCAAGTGGACCATTTTAGAAAACCGGTCACAAACCACCCAGATGACAGACTTCTTCTGAGACACAGGAAGATCAGAAATAAAATCCATGGAAATATGCGTCCAGGGCCTCTCAGGGATAGGCAAGGGCAAAAGCAACCCACTAGCACGAGAACAGCAGGGCTTAGCCCGGGCACAAATCCCACAGGACTGCACGAAGGAACGCACATCCCGTGACAAAGAAGGCCACCAAAAGGACCTGGCAACCAAATCTCTGGTTCCAAAGATCCCAGGATGACCAGCCAGCACCGAACAATGGATCTCAGAAATCACCTTACTAGTCCATCTATCAGGAACAAACAATTTCCCCACAGGACAGCGGTCGGGTCTATCAGCCTGAAACTCCTGAAGCACCCGCCGCAAATCAGGGGAGATAGCAGAAAGAATCACCCCCTCCTTGAGAATACCAGCTGGCTCACGGACTCCAGGAGAATCAGGCAAAAAACTCCTAGACAAGGCATCAGCCTTCACATTCTTAGATCCCGGAAGATACGAGACCACAAAACCAAAACGGGAGAAAAACAAAGACCACCGAGCCTGTCTAGGATTCAAGCGCTTGGCCGACTTAAGGTAAATCAGATTCTTATGGTCGGTCAAGACCACAACATGATGCTTGGCTCCCTCAAGCCAATGTCGCCACTCCTCAAATGCCCACTTCATAGCCAACAACTCCTGATTGCCGACATCATAATTACGCTCAGCAGGTGAAAACTTTCTGGAGAAGAAAGCACAAGGCTTCAACACAGAGCCATCAGAACCTCTCTGAGACAGAACAGCTCCTGCCCCAATCTCAGAAGCGTCAACCTCAACCTGAAAAGGGAGAGAAACATCTGGCTGACGCAACACAGGGGCAGAAGTAAAACGACGCTTAAGCTCCTGAAAGGCCTCCACAGCCGCAGAGGACCAATTCACCACATCTGCACCTTTCTTGGTCAAATCGGTCAGAGGTTTAACCACAGTAGAAAAATTAGCAATGAAGCGGCGATAAAAATTAGCAAAGCCCAAAAATTTCTGAAGGCTCTTCACAGATGTGGGCTGAGTCCAATCATAAATAGCCTGGACCTTAACAGGGTCCATTTCAATAGCTGAGGGAGAAAAAATGAACCCCAGAAAAGAAACCTTCTGAACTCCAAAAAGACACTTAGACCCCTTCACAAACAGTGTATTAGCACGAAGAATCTGAAATACCATCCTGACCTGCTTCACATGAGTCTCCCAATCATCGGAAAAAAACAAAATATCATCCAAATATACAATCATAAATTTATCCAAATACTCCCGGAAAATATCATGCATAAAGGACTGAAACACAGATGGAGCATTAGAGAGCCCGAAAGGCATCACAAGAAATTCAAAATGGCCTTCGGGCGTATTAAATGCTGTTTTCCATTCATCACCCTGTTTGATGCGGACCAGATTATACGCCCCTCGAAGGTCAATCTTGGTAAACCAGCTAGCCCCTTTAATCCGAGCAAACAAATCAGAGAGCAAAGGCAAAGGGTACTGGAATTTGACCGTGATCTTATTGAGAAGGCGATAATCTATACAGGGCCTCAAGGAGCCATCCTTCTTAGCAACAAAAAAGAACCCCGCTCCCAACGGTGATGAAGACGGGCGAATATGCCCCTTCTCCAAGGACTCCTTTACATAAGTCCGCATAACGGCATGCTCTGGCACAGACAGATTGAAAAGTCGACCCTTAGGGAACTTACAGCCAGGAATCAAATTAATAGCGCAATCACAGTCCCTATGAGGAGGCAGAGGACTGGATTTAGGCTCCTCAAATATATCCTGGAAATCTGACAAAAACTCAGGAACTTCAGAAGAAGGGGACGAGGAAATTGACATCAGAGGAATGTCACTATGTATCCCCTGACAACCCCAACTAGTCACAGACATAGATTTCCAATCCAGCACTGGATTATGTACCTGTAACCATGGAAACCCCAGCACAACCACATCATGCAAATTATGCAACACCAAAAAGCGAATATTTTCCTGATGTGCTGGAGCCATGTTCATGGCTAACTGTGTCCAGTACTGAGGTTTATTCTTGGCCAATGGCGTAGCATCAATCCCCCTCAAGGGAATAGGACTCTGCAAAGGCTCCAAGGAAAAACCACAGCGCTTGGCAAATTCTAGGTCCATTAAGTTCAGGGCAGCGCCAGAATCCACAAATGCCATTACAGAAAAGGACGACAATGAGCAAATCAGGGTAACAGACAAGAGAAATTTAGGCTGTACAGTACTGATGGTAACCGACTTAGCAACCCTCTTAGTTCGCTTCGGGCAGTCAGAGATAGCATGAGTAGCGTCACCACAGTAAAAACACAGCCCGTTCTGACGTCTGAACTCCTGCCGTTCTGCTCTCGTCAAAACTCTATCGCATTGCATAGGCTCAGAACTCTGCCCAGAGGGCACCGCCATATGGTGCACGACCTTACGTTCACGTAAGCGCCGATCAATCTGAATGGCCAGAGACATTGATTTGTTCAAACCAGCAGGCGTGGGAAACCCCACCATAACATCTTTAAGAGCTTCAGAAAGACCCTTTCTGAAAATAGCCGCCAGGGCATCCTCATTCCATTTTGTAAGCACAGACCACTTTCTAAATTTCTGACAATATATCTCTACCGCTTCCTGACCTTGACACAGAGCCAGCAAAATTTTTTCTGCCTGATCCACAGAATTGGGTTCGTCATAAAGCAGTCCAAGTGCTTCAAAAAACGAATCTATATTGAGCAATGCAGGATTACCTGGCTCCAGGGAGAATGCCCAGTCCTGCGGGTCGCCACGCAACAGAGAAATAACAATCTTCACCTGCTGAATGGGGTCACCAGAGGAACGGGGTCTCAGAGCAAAAAATAATCTGCAATTATTTTTAAAATTCAAAAACCTAGATCTATCCCCAGAAAACAAATCAGGAATAGGAATTCTAGGCTCAGAAACAGGAGTTTGAACAACATAGTCTTGGATACTCTGTACCCTTGCAGCGAGATGATCAACACGCGCAGACAGACCTTGAACCTCCATATCAGCACCAAGCTCCTGCACCATCCAAAAATCAAGGGGGAAAAAAAGGACAAAAAAAGCAACACAAGAAAAAAAATGACTCAGAACTTTCTCTTCCCTCTTTTGAGATGCATTTAACACATTGTGGGCCAGCTGTACTGTTATGACCTGGTGGGTACGGAGCGGTACTGAGATGACCTGGTGAGCAAAACCAATCATGGACTCGCTTAGAGGAGGTAGCAGCTCCACAGGCAGTAATCACTGATATGACCTAGTGAATATGGAGCAGCACTGAAATGACCTGGTGGGTAAAACAAAAGTAGTACTAGCTCTGAGGAGGTGGTAACTTTACTGACCGCAATCCCTACTCCTAACACCAACACTAGAAATAGCCGTGGAGCGTACCTAACTCTGCCTAGACGCCTCTGCACAGCCTAAGAACTAGCTACCCCTGAAGATGGAAACGGAAAACTATCTCGCCTCAGAGAAATTCCCAAAGGAAGATAGCCCCCCACAAATATTGACGGTGAGTGGAGAGGGAAATGACAAACTCAGAAATGAAACTAGATTTTTTAGCAAAGGAGGCCAAAACTATCTAAATAGACAGAGATAGAAAAGATTGCTGTGCGGTCAGTATAAAAACTAAAAGTCCACGCAGAGTTTACAAAAATAACCACCACACCGACTCACGGTGTGGAGGGGCAAATCTGCGACCCCAGAGCTTCCAACTAGCCGGAATATCTCATAATGACAAGCTGGACAAAAGAGACATAAATTGAACTGAACAGAAGGTCATAAGCAGGGAACACCCAAAAACTAGCAGACTTATCTTAAGCTGAAAATGGACTGGCCAACAGAGAACTTCCAGGAAAGGACTGAATCCACAGGAAATACATTGACAGCTGGCATCACCTACAGCCAAAAGCCCAGTTAAATAACAAGGCCAGGAAACCGATTAGTGAACACAGCTGCTAAGTTCCACTTGAAACCACCAGAGGGAGCCCAAGAGCAGAACTCCCAAAAATACCATTAGCAACCACAGGATGGAGCCCAAGAACGGAATTCACAACAGATGAGCTAGCAAGGTGCAGGGACAGGTAGTGATGGCTACTTGCGGACATGTGCAGCTCTTGCAGTTTTGCACTTGCGGTGTGAAAAAAAAAACACTGCTAGCAGCATTTTTTTTTCCATTGCTGTAAGTACCGCATTTGCCGGATCGCTGCAAAACCGCAAGTGCCGCACATGTCCGCAAGTCCCATAGGGAATGAATGAGGCCGAACGCAGTGTTGCCGTAAGTGATCCGTTACGCGGCAGATGCGGGAAAACTGCCGGATCTGCTGCAAAAGGCTACTTTCACATCAGCAATTTATGGCAAAGTTACTGCCGATCGTGTCATACTCACCAATGGGGGAGGCAGCACTAAAAGTGCCTAGGGGAGAGAAACTCTAACTACGGCCCTGCCGCAGGGACCTTCTAGATCCTGAGCCGGTACAGACTCAGTGCCCACAATCTGGCCATTGAGTCTGGCCGGACCAGACAGCGCTATAAGCCCAGGGAAGACAGACTGTGCCCATACTGTGGAGACCCACTTCCTGCTACACTGCACCAAATACTCAGCAGTCAGGGACACTCACTTCATGAGACTATCCGATTTCTTCCCGGATTTCAACTCCATGAAGAAGGAAGAGAAAGCATATATCCTGCTGGCAGAGGAAGAGAGTGTGGTGCAGATAGCAGTGCAGTATTTGAGCGCGTGCCATAGGCTGCGAGAAAGAGAACTGTGATATGCCATGGACTTCCATAGCCCCCACCCTGAATGTGCCCCATCCATTGTTCCTACCATTCTTACTCATTATCCCCACAGTCCCTATTCCTATTCCCTACTGTATACATGCTTTGGCAAAACTAATGTTTATTTGGTCCTGCCAATAAAGCTTCTTTGAATTTGAATTAGTCTTAGATTTAAATTATGCAATTTTGTCTTCCACCACTAGTGGGAGCTTACTGCACAAATCTATACACTGAACTCAATAATAAACCAGTATTCACTGAGCTCCCCCTAGAGGTGGTTTCAGGTAGACAGAATTTTTTGAGATTAGAGAAAAATAGCTCCACAGCGCCACTCCTCTCCACAGTTTGTGTGTTGTAATGCCATCCACTGTCCGGTTACCAAAATCCAAAAGCATGTAAGGAGAAATAAAATATTCAATCTACATTTATCTGCAGACTTTCTCTCAACACAGCATAAATGAATCACCGTTACAAGATGACGAGCAATGCTCCACATATCTATATCCATTAACTAATCCTAAAAAGACTCCAGCTGCCCCCAACACATATAACACTGGACACGGCATTGTGAAGTCACCCAGCATCGGAACTGTACATTGTGTCAGCAGGGATACTGGCTGCTGCTCATGTCCTCCGCCATCTAGTCTATATGATATGCAGCATACAGAGCTGTAATATTTCAAGGGAAATTCCACCTCGATATAAAGGGGTTGTTCCCTTTCAAATTTAATTTGTCCTTCTGCATTTTGCTAAAACAAACAAACCATGCTGTTCTCACCTTCCTCTGGGTCCTGCACCGAGTCTTCGCCGCTGCTCCCGCTTTCTGGCATTGGCGGAGCTCTATTATAACATTACACTTCAGATCTGTTCACAACTGTGTGATCCATTACATAACGGATGCAGACAGAAGCAAAAACGCCCTACTGACTTCAATAGTGTTTGTTTATTGTAATGAGAAATAAGTGCAGAATGCTTTAAAGGATATTTAAAGAGGTATTCGCAAGTTTCCCTGGGGTTTGATCATGAGTCCTTCCACTCCGTTCATTCTAATGGGAGTGCCGAACATCAGCAGTGTTATTGGAGCGCCCCCACACCGCCGCAGGGCCGAGGGGTACCCGGAGCCGGGCCTCTGGGATCTCAGTCCTGGGGTTGTCACGGTGGCTAGACCCGGTCCGTGGCCCTGTCTGTCAGTGGGGGACGTCCGTTGCAAATAGGTGCTGTTAACGGTGGTATAGCGGTGCAGTTGTGGGGTGCAGGTCGCGGTAAATAACGAGGACACCAGGTTGCAGTCTCTTTACCTCTTTACTGGAGATCTCTCGGTCCTCAGTCCAGAATCCGGTCCACCAGGCTGCGCAAGTCCGGCCGGTCCAATGGCACCTCCAGAGTTCTCCTCACAGGTGGAAATCAGTGCCTTCCTTCTTAGCGCTTTGTGTTGTAGTCCTTCCCTGCTGTGCTTACGGAAAGTACCCCACAACTGTTGTGTCTGTTTCTTAAGTTCCCTCACAACTCGATTAACTGATCTTCTGCTAATCTTCCGTCCCTTCCTGATGTTCCAGTAAGAACGGCACCCGTTTGTCAGGTAGGCCTGGAGTTCTTCCGGGACCCTAGAGACGCCCCTCTCCCGCAATTGCCCCCCAAGACTTCATAGGTGATATGTGGTAGACAGCCCGCCTGAGACTGACTGTCCTGCCGCTGTTTGGAGTATGGCTTAAAGCTGTATATTATTCCACTCCCTCGGCGTTCCGGCCACCGGTAATGCGCCTCAGCAAGGTGCTGCCTCTTTCAACAAAACCCCTGCTGATATTCTCCTTCTGCTCGATTTCGTTTCTCACTCAGCACAATCTATCTCGCTTCTAATCCTTTCTTAGGGCACCGCCGCTATTCTGAGCAGGCACGGTCCCGTTACGTTCTTTCAATGCCAAGCCTCTGCCAGGATCCCACCCCTGGCAGAGACCCTACTGTCTCTTCCTCCACAACACCCTCTCTCACTAGGTGTTGCTTCGTTCGATCCAGTCAGCTTTCTCTACTAACTTCCTGCCTGACCCCCAGTTTACCCACTATGGTGGGGAGTGGCCTAATGAATAGCACCCTTAGCTCCCCCCGGAGGCCCAGCTGTGAAACATATTGGTGTCTGTGATACCTGATTGGAGGAACTCCTTCAGTGCCATCGAACGCACCGTGGCTCCCCTTAGTGGCGGAGCCACAGTACTGCAACGACCAGGACTCTGGGGCGCTGCATTATTATTTCCACTCAGTTGGTCCCATTAAGAGTGAATAGAGTGGCAGTGCGCATGATCCCCCAAAGCTCCATTCATATGGGGTTGTTCAGAGCCCCTCGGGATCACTGAGGGCCCCCAGTGATGGGAATATTATCCCCTATCCAATTGATAGGGTAACTTTAAAACTTGAAAATACCCCTTTAATGCTCCCCCTACTATATTTATAGAAACCAAACCATTCAAGAAAAGCAATTATCTGTCTCAGTGACACCCATGGGTCTCAATACAATATTGCTAGAACTCACGTTTGTATCACTCTTGACTTTTCAGAAATCATAGTTCCCATTGATACTCTATTCTTTGGAGGCCTACATGTTCCAACCCAGATGTAGATTAAAGAGCACCATATAAGAGGATGAAAATGGCCTCACAATGTCTCCTTACAAGAGTCTTGAGACATTTCTTTAAAGGGAACCTGTCACACACACACCCCCCCTCCCCCCGGCGTTTTTAACTAAAAGAGCCACTTTGTGCAGCACTAATGCTGCATTCTGCCAAGGTGGCTCTTTTATTTGGGGTCCCTTCCAAAGCTGCAATATTCATTTTTTTAATTTCTCCACCATACCTGTAGTCTGTCCGGGGGCATGTCTTTTCCCCCGGAGACACAAACGCCTCCCAGCCATCACTCGGCCCCTCCGAGCGCCGGGCGCCGCCTCCTCTGTCTTCATTAACGTCCCTGGTGCCTGCGCTGTAAGTTCCCATCATGTCATGTGAGTCGAAGTGCAGCGCAAATCTCGCATGCCCGAAAAAGGTACTTACAGCGCAGGCGCCGGGGACATTAATGAAGGCACATGAGGCAGCGCCCGGCGCACGGAGGGGCTGAGGGATGTCTGGGAGGCGTTTGTGTCCTGGCGGAAAAGACATGCCCCCCGGACAGACTGCAGGTATGGCGCGCAAATTAAGGGACCCCAAATAAAAGAGCCACCATGACAGAATGCAGCATTAGTGCAGCACAAGTTGGCTCTTTTAGTTAAAAATGCCAGGGGGGGTGACAGGTTCCCTTTAAAGGGTAACTATAGTTTCAAGAAACTTTTCAGAATAAGCTGTCCTGTGTGTGCATAAGGAATAATTATTTCTGGCCATTACATGACTTATATCCTACATTTTCACAGCAGACTCTATCTCTTAATTTGCAATTGACTCTGAGCTGGTGGTATGGGACTAGCTTCTATTATGAGTCCCGAACACAGAACACAGAGACATGAGAGATTCCTGCTCTTCATTCTTTAATTAGCACAAAGACAAAAGCAGCAACATGAAGGACACTATATACCAGCACTGAACATTATACAGTCATAGCCAAAAGTTTTAAAGGGGTTTTCTGGTCCACATCGATACGTCTCCCTTTCTCTGTGTCACTGCAGACTTATGAATCCCACTGCAAGCATTTGCCAGTTTCTGAGCTGGTATCAGAGGGAATGCATGAGTTATATATACTCCCTGGCAGTGAACATGGCCTCACTCCCATACACTTGTATGGACTGAGGCTGCACCCTCTAGTTGGCCACGCCCACTGGACAGCCACGTCACTACGCGAGGTGTATGGGAGCGAGGCTGTGCCCACTGCACGGGAGTCTGTATAACTTATGCATACCCTCCGATCCTGGCTCAGAAACCGGTGAATCCTTGCAGAGCACAGTGCATATGCTGGGGGATTCATAAGTATGACTTCATTGTTATTTAGACTGGACAATCTCTTTAAGACTGACACATGTTTTAGTTCTCACACACTTTGCTACTTCAGTGTTTTTAGGTCTTTTTGTCAGACCTGATTCCATGCCACTGTAAAGGAGTGGAGGAGCTGTAAACACCTTTTTTGAAGATCTTATTGTTATATTGTGCCTTGACCTGTGTTTTATGTTGTTTAATCTGTTTGGTGTCCTGCAGCACTTAGTTAGCCTGCTGATGGGGTTCCCTGTTACGTCTGCCCATCTTGGGTGGAGTTAGGTGGGTACAAAAGCTCAGTTCCTGTCTGTGAGTTAGTTTTTGGAAAGTACTGAAAGGAGAAAGAGCATTTTGTAGACCATAATTAATTATGTTTTAGGGTATAGAGAAGAGAGAGGACCGTATCCGGGTAGCAAGTTCTGAAGTAACCGGGTATCAACTGGCAGAAATAATTCTTCATAGCAGGCAAGTGTGGACCTACAGAAAGCATTTTCTACAGTATAGTAGATAAGAAGGCTCAAGTACAGACAAACCTAAGGGTCTAAACCAGGGGTGGGGAACCTCAGGCCCCAGGGCCATTTACGGCCTTTGATGACCTTTTATCAGGCCCCCAAGAAGATTCTCAGGGACCACATTCCTGTGCAGGGAGGTGTATTTTGATTACAACCAGCTCATTAATGTCTTCTTGCTCTGTTAGCACACAGATGCAGCTTTCACTACTGAACACTGAAGGGCATGCAATGAAAGATTACGTTCTGACACCAGTGCCAGAGTCAGGATGTACTTTGTGGGCTGAGTTTGTACGGCCCCCGAAGAATGGTATAAATATCCAAATGGCCCTTGGTAGAAAAAAGATTCCCCACCCCAGGTCTAAACAAAGACTGGATAAGGTGGACACATTATCTCCTACGGATAATACTTATATACTTTTCGGAATGTAGCGCTGCATCCACATCTGGGTCGTCTACATTAAATTGATGTTGAGTATAGTGGTAAAGGACTGTATTGACCAACCTTGACCTGTGCAGCCTTCATATCATGTTGGGGTTAGGGTTGGAGTTATAATTGGGGATTTCCACTGTTTAGGTACATCAGGGGGTCTCTGTTGTGATTTTGCTTTTTGCTCCCTCTAGTGGTCATTAGTGATTTGACTCTGGAGCGTCTGTCTTTTCCTATATCCTCACCTGGGCCGTTAGTTCAGGGGCGTTGCTATATAAGCTCCCTGGACCTTCAGTTCAATGCCTGGCATCGTTGAAATCAGAGCTTATCTGTTGTGCTCTTGTCCTCTGATCCTGGTTCCTGTTTTTCAAGCTAAGTCTGCTTCTTTGCTTTTTGCTTTTGTTTTGTTTGGTATTTTTGTCCAGCTTGTTCCTATCTGTATCCTGACCTTTGCTGGAAGCTCTAGGGGGCTGGTGTTCTCCCCCCGGACCGTTAGACGGTTCGGGGGTTCTTGAATCTCCAGCGTGGATTTTTATAGGGTTTTTGTTGACCAGATAAGTTATCTTGCTATATTCTGCTATTAGTAAGCTGGCCTCTCTTTGCTGAACCTGGTTCATTTCTGTGTTTGTCATTTCCTCTTACCTCACCGTTATTATTTGTGGGGGGCTTGTATCTTGCTTTGGGGTCCCTTTCTCTGGAGGCAAGAGAGGTCTTTGTTTTCTTCTCCTAGGGGTAGTTAGATTCTCCGGCTGGCGCGAGTCATCTAGCGATCACCGTAGGCATGATCCCCGGCTACTTCTAGTGTTGGCGTTAGGAGTAGCTATTTGGTCAACCCAGTTACCACAGCCCTATGAGCTGGATTTTTGTATCTTGCAGACTTACACGTTCCTCTGAGACCCTGTCCACTGGGGTCATAACAGTATGCCAGGCCAGTATTAAATGTTTAATGCATTGCAGAAGTGGGATTATAAGAAAGAAAATTTTGAGTTTTTTTTTTCCCTCTCTCATTTTTTTTTTTTTTTCTTTTCCCCTTTACCTCAGAGTGACTTAAGCTTGCTGCAGACATGAATGTCCAGACCTTGATTACAAGTGTGGACCAGCTTGCCGCTCGTGTGCAGGGTATACAAGATTATGTTACCAGAAATCCTAGGTCTGAACCCAAGATTCCGATTCCTGAACTGTTTTCAGGAGACCGATTTAAGTTTAGGAATTTCAGGAATAATTGTAAATTATTTTTGTCCCTGAAACCTTGTTCGTCTGGAGACTCTGCTCAACAAGTAAAAATTGTTATTTCATTCTTACGGGGTGACCCTCAGGATTGGGCTTTTTCGTTGGCGCCAGGAGATCCGGCATTGGCTGATATTGATGCGTTTTTTCTGGCGCTCGGTTTACTTTATGAGGAACCCAATCTTGAGATTCAGGCAGAGAAAGCCTTGCTGGCTATGTCTCAGGGCCAGGACGAGGCTGAGGTGTATTGCCAAAAATTTCGGAAATGGTCCGTGCTGACACATTGGAACGAGTGTGCACTGGCCGCTAATTTTAGAAATGGCCTTTCTGAGGCCATTAAGAATGTTATGGTGGGTTTTCCCATTCCCACAGGTCTGAATGATACCATGTCCCTGGCTATTCAAATTGACCGGCGGTTGCGGGAGCGCAAAACCGCAAATTCCCTCATGTTGTTGTCTGAACAGACACCTGATGTGATGCAATGTGATAGAAAAACCGCAAATTCCCTCATGGTGTTGTCTGAACGGACACCTGATTTGATGCAATGTGATAGAATCCTGACTAGAAATGAGAGGAAAATTCATAGACGCCGGAATGGCTTGTGCTACTACTGTGGTGATTCTACACATGTTATCTCAGCATGCTCTAAACGTATATCTAAGGTTGTTAGTCCTGTCACCGTTGGTAATTTGCATCCTAAGTTTATTCTGTCTGTAACTTTGATTTGCTCACTGTCATCTTATCCTGTCATGGCGTTTGTAGATTCAGGTGCTGCCCTGAGTCTTATGGATCTCTCATTTGCTAAGCGCTGTGGTTTTATTCTTGAACCATTAGAAAATCCTATCCCTCTTAGGGGTATTGATGCTACGCCATTGGCAGAAAATAAGCCGCAGTATTGGACACAGGTTACCATGTGCATGACTCCTGAACACCGCGAGGTGATACGTTTTCTCGTTCTACATAAAATGCATGATTTGGTTGTTTTGGGGCTGCCATGGTTACAGACCCATAATCCAGTCCTTGACTGGAAGGCTATGTCAGTGTCTAGTTGGGGCTGTCGTGGTATTCATGAGGATTCCCTGCCTGTGTCTATTGCTTCTTCTACGCCTTCGGAAGTTCCGGAGTACTTGTCTGATTATCAGGATGTCTTTAGCGAGTCCAGGTCCAGTGCATTGCCTCCTCATAGGGAATGTGACTGTGCAATAGATTTGATTCCAGGCAGTAAATTTCCTAAGGGAAGACTGTTTAATCTGTCGATACCTGAACATACCGCTATGCGTTCATATATCAAGGAGTCTCTGGAGAAAGGACACATCCGTCCGTCTTCTTCCCCTCTTGGTGCGGGATTCTTTTTTGTGGCTAAAAAGGACGGATCTTTGAGGCCTTGTATTGACTATCGGCTTTTAAATAAGATCACTGTCAAATTTCAGTATCCTTTGCCGTTGTTGTCTGACTTGTTTGCCCGGATTAAAGGTGCCAAGTGGTTTACCAAGATAGACCTTCGTGGTGCGTACAACCTTGTGCGCATTAAGCAAGGGGATGAATGGAAAACCGCATTCAATACGCCCGAAGGTCATTTTGAGTACTTGGTGATGCCTTTTGGGCTCTCTAATGCCCCTTCAGTTTTTCAGTCCTTTATGCATGACATTTTCCGGAACTATCTGGATAAATTTCTAATCGTTTATCTGGATGATATTCTGTTTTTTTCTGATAATTGGGACTCGCATGTGGAGCAGGTCAGGATGGTCTTTAAAATTTTGCGTGAAAATTCTTTGTTTGTCAAGGGCTCAAAGTGTCTTTTTGGTGTACAGAAGGTTCCCTTTTTGGGGTTCATTTTTTCCCCTTCTGCTGTGGAGATGGACCCAGTCAAGGTCCGAGCTATTCTTGATTGGACTCAGCCCTCGTCAGTTAAGAGTCTTCAGAAGTTCTTGGGTTTCGCTAACTTCTACCGTCGTTTTATCGCTAACTTTTCTAGCATTGTGAAACCTTTGACGGATATGACCAAGAAGGGCTCCGATGTGGTTAATTGGGCTCCTGCTGCCGTGGAGGCTTTCCAGGAGTTGAAACGTCGGTTTACTTCGGCGCCTGTTTTGTGCCAGCCTGATGTCTCGCTTCCCTTTCAAGTTGAGGTGGATGCTTCAGAGATTGGAGCAGGGGCCGTTTTGTCGCAGAGAGGCCCTGGTTGCTCTGTTATGAGACCTTGCGCCTTTTTCTCTAGGAAGTTTTCGCCTGCGGAGCGAAATTATGATGTGGGCAATCGGGAGTTGTTGGCCATGAAATGGGCATTTGAGGAGTGGCGTCATTGGCTCGAGGGTGCTAAGCATCGTGTGGTGGTCTTGACTGATCACAAAAATCTGATGTATCTCGAGTCTGCTAAACGCCTGAATCCTAGACAGGCCCGCTGGTCATTGTTTTTCTCCCGTTTTGACTTTGTTGTCTCGTATTTACCAGGTTCAAAGAATGTGAAGGCCGATGCTCTTTCCAGGAGCTTTGTGCCTGATGCTCCTGGAGTCGCTGAACCTGTTGGTATTCTTAAGGATGGTATTATCTTGTCAGCTATTTCTCCTGATCTGCGACGTGTGTTGCAGAGATTTCAGGCTGATAGGCCTGATTCTTGTCCACCTGACAGACTGTTTGTGCCTGATAAGTGGACCAGCAGAGTCATTTCCGAGGTTCATTCCTCGGTGTTGGCAGGTCACCCAGGAATTTTTGGCACCAGAGATCTGGTGGCCAGATCCTTTTGGTGGCCTTCCTTGTCTAGGGATGTGCGGTCATTTGTACAGTCCTGTGGGACTTGTGCTCGAGCTAAGCCTTGCTGTTCTCGTGCCAGCGGGTTGCTCTTGCCCTTGCCTGTCCCTAAGAGACCTTGGACACATATCTCCATGGATTTCATTTCTGATCTTCCGGTGTCTCAGGGCATGTCTGTTATCTGGGTGATATGTGATCGCTTCTCCAAGATGGTCCATTTGGTTCCTTTGCCTAAACTGCCTTCCTCTTCCGATCTGGTTCCTGTGTTTTTCCAGAACGTGGTTCGTTTGCACGGCATCCCTGAGAATATTGTGTCAGACAGAGGATCCCAGTTCGTTTCCAGATTCTGGCGATCCTTTTGTAGTAGGATGGGCATTGACTTGTCGTTTTCGTCTGCTTTCCATCCTCAGACTAATGGACAGACGGAGCGAACTAATCAGACTTTGGAGGCTTATTTGAGGTGTTTTGTCTCTGCTGATCAGGACGATTGGGTGACCTTCTTGCCGTTAGCTGAGTTTGCCCTTAATAATCGGGCTAGTTCCGCCACCTTGGTTTCGCCGTTTTTCTGCAACTCTGGTTTCCACCCTCGTTTTTCTTCGGGTCATGTGGAACCTTCTGACTGCCCTGGGGTGGATTCTGTGGTGGATAGGTTGCAGCGGATCTGGAATCTTGTGGTGGACAACTTGAAGTTGTCACAGGAGAGGGCTCAGCGCTTTGCCAACCGCCGCCGCGGTGTGGGTCCCCGACTACGTGTTGGGGATTTGGTGTGGCTTTCTTCCCGCTTTGTTCCTATAAAGGTTTCCTCTCCCAAATTTAAACCTCGTTTTATTGGTCCTTACAAGATATTGGAAATTCTTAATCCTGTATCCTTTCCCTGGATCTACCTGTGTCGTTTGCTATCCACAACGTGTTTCATAGGTCCTTGTTGCGGCGGTACGTTGTGCCTGTGGTTCCTTCTGCTGAGCCTCCTGCTCCGGTGTTGGTTGAGGGCGAGTTGGAGTACGTGGTGGAGAAGATCTTGGATTCTCGTCTCTCCAGGCGGAGGCTTCAGTACCTGGTCAAGTGGAAGGGCTATGGTCAGGAAGATAATTCCTGGGTGGTCGCCTCTGATGTTCATGCGGCCGATTTAGTTCGTGCCTTTCATGCCGCTCATCCTGATCGCCCTGGTGGTCGTGGTGAGGGTTCGGTGACCCCTCACTAAGGGGGGGGTACTGTTGTGATTTTGCTTTTTGCTCCCTCTAGTGGTCATTAGTGATTTGACTCTGGAGCGTCTGTCTTTTCCTATATCCTCACCTGGGCCGTTAGTTCAGGGGCGTTGCTATATAAGCTCCCTGGACCTTCAGTTCAATGCCTGGCATCGTTGAAATCAGAGCTTATCTGTTGTGCTCTTGTCCTCTGATCCTGGTTCCTGTTTTTCAAGCTAAGTCTGCTTCTTTGCTTTTTGCTTTTGTTTTGTTTGGTATTTTTGTCCAGCTTGTTCCTATCTGTATCCTGACCTTTGCTGCAAGCTCTAGGGGGCTGGTGTTCTCCCCCCGGACCGTTAGACGGTTCGGGGGTTCTTGAATCTCCAGCGTGGATTTTTATAGGGTTTTTGTTGACCAGATAAGTTATCTTGCTATATTCTGCTATTAGTAAGCTGGCCTCTCTTTGCTGAACCTGGTTCATTTCTGTGTTTGTCATTTCCTCTTACCTCACCGTTATTATTTGTGGGGGGCTTGTATCTTGCTTTGGGGTCCCTTTCTCTGGAGGCAAGAGAGGTCTTTGTTTTCTTCTCCTAGGGGTAGTTAGATTCTCCGGCTGGCGCGAGTCATCTAGCGATCACCGTAGGCATGATCCCCGGCTACTTCTAGTGTTGGCGTTAGGAGTAGCTATTTGGTCAACCCAGTTACCACAGCCCTATGAGCTGGATTTTTGTATCTTGCAGACTTACACGTTCCTCTGAGACCCTGTCCACTGGGGTCATAACAGGTCTCCAAACGGGAAATGGCACCACCATTGATTCCAGCCAATTTTGCGTTCAAAAAGTCAAACGGTGCTCCTGCAGCGTCCCCACGTTAAGGGCAATGGGGTACCCAGTACCGGGTCTATCTCTCTCGGTTCTGGGGATGTCACGGTGGCTCGACCCGGTCCATGGCCCTTCTGAGGGGCGCCCCATATAAAGGTGTAGTTGTTTGTACGGTGTTCGTGATGCCACCTGTGGTATTCGGTCAGGGTGACCGACGCCACTAGGGGTCCGCTGGGGTGATGGAATGGCAGCTAGATGGTATACCTTCCCACAGGTGAAGTATGTCTCCAGGGCTTCCCAAAATGTGTAGGTGGTGATGGTGGACATTGTAAGGCGCAATGAATTACGAGGACACAAAGGTTGTAGTTTCTTTACCTTTTACTGAAGACTTCAGCGTCCACAGTCCAGAGCACTGTTCACAGGGCTGGCTGAATCCGGCCGGTTCGAAGGCACATCCAGAGTTCCCTTTGCAGGTGGAAATCAGTAGCCTTCCTACTAGCGCCTGTGTGTTGTAGTACCTCCCTGCTGAGCACCACGGGATAGTCCTCACAACTTTCATGGATGTTTCTGATGTTCTCTTTCTCTGTCCCCCAGATGATATGGATAGGACAACCCGTATGACGGGGTAGGACTGGAGCTATTTTATAGGGACCCTAGAGACTCCCCTCTCCCACAATTTGCCTCCGTGTCTTCATAGGTATTAAGGTCGGGCAGCCAATTAACTGTCCTGCCGGTCTCTGAAGTAATGCGTAGAGCCTATTACTCCCTCGGTGCTCCGGCCACCGGCTACGCGCCTCAGAAGGATGTTGCCGATCTTAAGGCAGGGCTCCTCCCAGTATTATCTCCTTGTGCTGTGATCTCGTTTCTCACTCTCCACAATATACTTCGCTTCGTGTCCTTTCTTAGGATGCTGCCGCAATGAAGTGCAGGCGCAGCTCCGTAACGCTCTATCTCGTGCTTGGCCTCTGTCAGAATCCCACCCATGACAGGGACCCTCTGTCTGCAGCTCAGATGTTCCTCCTTCTCCCCCTGTCTGCCTGACAGGTCCTCTCTGGGTCTAACCCAGGCAGCTTCTGACTGACTTCCTATCCAACCCACCAGTTTTACCCATCTGTGAGGAGTGGCCTAGTAAATAGGACCTTTGCTCCCCCTGGTGGACTGGAGTGTGAAGTGTAGTGTGTGACTGTGATACCTGGTCAGGTGAACTCCTTTAGTACCATCAGACGTAATATCACTCTCCCAGGTGGAAGAGCGACATTACTGCAACAACCAGGACTCTGGGGCGCTGCACTCCCTCCCTTCTGAGCCCTGCCAAGAGCTCAAACAGTGGATTTCCCCCACATACCCCATATCGGCATACTCAAGAGACATTGCACAACAAATTTTGTGGTCCGTTTTCTCCTCATACCCTTGTAAAAATAAAAAATTTGGTTTCAAAGTAATTTTTTTGTGAAAAAAGTAAAATGTTCATTTTTTTCCTTCCACATTGCTTTAGTTGTCGTGAAGTACCTAAAAGGTTAATAAACTTCTTGAATGTGGTTTTGCGCAACTTGAGGTGTGCAGTTTTTAGAATGGTGTCACTTTTGAGTATTTTCTCTCTGACCCCACAAACTCACTTCAAATGTGAGGTGGTCCCTAAACTTTTAACCCATATAACGTCCTAACAAAAAAAATTATGTTTACAAAATTGTGCTGATGTAAAATTGACATGTGGGAAATGTTATTATTAAGTATTTTGTGTAACTCTCTGATTTAAGGGTACAAAAATTAAAAGTTTGAAAATTGCAAAATTTTCTAAATTTTTCCCAAATTTCCATTTTTTCATAAATAAACGCAAGATATATCGAAGAAATTTTACGACTAACGTGAAGTACAATATGTCATGAAAAAACAATCTCAGAATCAGTGGGATCAATTGAAGCGTTCCAGAGCTATAACTTCATAAAGTGACAGTGGTCAGAATTGTAAAAATTTGCTTGGTTATTAAGAACCAAATTGGCTCTGTCACTAAGGGGTTAAGAATGATTGTCTGGAGAAGAAAAGGTAAGAGCAACCATGAGTCCTGTGTGATGCCAACAATAAACCATCCTAAGACTATTTATGTTTGGGGTTACTTTTCATCTTCTTGACACCAACATACAAAAAGCCTTTGTCTCATTGAGGGTGCAGATGTATTGACAGTAGAGATGAGCGGATCTGGAAAAAAAAATCAAATTTGCCAATGGGAAATTTGATTTGCAGCGATGTTATTCTCCACAAATTGATTATTCTTTATTATGCTCTTAGGTTTCTCCAGAACCAAGGGGGGCACCTGGAGAGGGGAATGGCAAGGTGAGCATTAGTTTGTTACATAATTTCATAGTTATAAAGGTTGAAAAAAGACAAGTATAACCTTTTTACACCAGTTATATATTCTCTAAAGCTAGACTATTTATAACCCACAATGCCATTTATTGTGGGAGGAGCATACAGCCCATTTTTAAAAGGTCATCGAATCATAGAATCATTGAATGGTAGAGTTGGAAGGGACCTCCTGGGTCATCTGGTCCAACCCCCTGCTCAAAGCAGGATTCACTAAATCATCCCAGACAGATGTCTGTCCAGCCTCTGTTTGAAGACTTCCATTGAAGGAGAACTCACCACCTCTCATGGCAGCCTGTTCCACTCATTGATCACCCTAACTGTCAAAAAATATTCTAATATCTAATCTGTGTCTCCTCCAATTCAGTTTCATCCCATTGCTTCTAGTCTTTCCTTGTGCAAATGAGATTAAAGATGATCCTTCTACAATGTGACAGCCCTTGAGATATTTGTAGACAGCTATTAAGTCTCCTCTCAGTCTAAATTCTGTAAACGTTCCTCATAGGACATGGTTTTCAGACAAGTCACCATTCTGGTTGCTCTTCTCTGAACTCGCTCCAGTATTTTTTTTATGTCTTTTTTAAAATGTGGTGCCCAAAACTGGACACAGTATTCCAGATGAGGTCTGACCAAAGAGGAGTAGAGGCCAATAATGACTTCACGTGATCTAGACTGTATGCTTCTGTTAATACATACCAGAATTGTATTTGCCCTTTTTGCTGCTGCATCACACTGTTGATTCATGTTCAGTTTATGATCTATTAGTATACCCAAGTCTTTTTCACAGGTGCTGTTGCTTAGCCCTATTCCTCCCATTCTGAATATGCTTTTTTCATTTTTATTACCCAGATGTAGTACTTTGCATTTTTCCCTGTTAAAAATCATTCTGTTAGTTACTGCTCACTGCTCCAGTTTACCCCCGGTAACCGAGACCCCAGAGATAATCCGACTCTGGGGGGCGCTATTCACTTTTTCCACAGCGCCGCTAATTAACGGCGCTGTGGTTTAAGTACCCTTAACTGCCGCCGTTAAAAGGCGTATCAGCGGTCATTAAAGGGTTAAGTTCTTTGTTCATCCATCCTGTTAAATGCTTCGTATTCTTCCCTCTTTTCGGAATTGTTAACGATTGTGCTTTGGGAATCTAATTTTTCAAGATTTCCCATCCTTCCTGGACATTTTTGTCCTTAAGAATATCCAGCTGTTATAGTGTCTGCCATTACTACCTCTCGTGGTAGAACATTCCACATTCTGGTTGCTCTAACTGTAAAGATTAGAACCCTTTCCTACTTAATTGCCAGATTCACCTATCCTCTACCTGTAATAAATGCCCCCTGATCCTTTATAAGGTCGTTAAAAGGGATAAGTCATGTGCCAGTCCTCTGTACTAATTACACATGGATTTATACAGTTGAAACTAGAAGTTTACATGTGTAGCGCCCCCACTGCCGCAGGGCCGAGGGGTACCCGGTACCGGGCCTCTGAGTCTCTGTTCTAGGGTTGTCACGGTGGCTAGACCCGGTCCGTGACCCTGCTGAGGGGCGTACAATGAAAGTGGAGGGAATGGTGATGATGTTATGGTGGTGCGGTGCAGGTCGCAGTAAATAACGAGGACACCAAGTTGCAGTCTCTTTACCTCTTTACTGAAGACTTCAGGATCCTCAATCCGGAATACGGTTAACCGGGCTGCGCAAGCCTGGCCGGTCCGATGGCACCTCCAGAGTTCCCTTTGCAGGTGGAAATCTGTGCCTACCGTCTAGCGCTTGTGTGTTGTGGTCCTCCCCTGCTGTGCTCTCGGGATAGTCCCCACAACTGTTGTGTCTGTTTCTCGTGTTCCCTCACAACTCGATTCTGATGTTCTTCCATGTCCCCCAGATCTTATGGTTAGGACGCACCCGTATGACGGGGAGGCTCGGAGCTCTTCCGGGACTCTAGCGTCGCCCCACTCCTGTTGTTACCCCCCCTGTGTCTTCCTGGGTCAATTGGATGAGACAGCCCGCCTATAACTGACTGTCCTGCCGTAGGTTTGAAGTTTGGCCTGGAGCTCTATACTTCCTCGGCGTTCCGGCCACCGGTTATGCGCCTCAATAGGATGTTGCCTCGTCTTACAGCACGACTCCTACTGGTATTCTCCTTGTTGCGTTGATCTCGTTTCTCACTCAGCACAATGAACCTCGCTTCTTGTCCTTTCTTGGGGTACCGCCGCTATATCGTGCAGGCGCGGTCCCGTAACGTTCTCTCTGTGCGCTAGGCCTCTGTCAGGATCCCACCCCTGACAGGGACCCCTCTGAATCTTCCCCCTACAACACCCTCTGCCACAAGGTGTTGCCTGGTTCCAACCCAGCCAGCTTTCTGAACTAACTTTCTGCCTAACCCCCAGTTTTACCAGATTGTGAGGAGTGGCCTAATACATAGAACCCTTAGCTCCCCCTGGAGGCCAGACTGTAAAGTGTATTGGTGACTGTGATACCTGGTCAGAAGAACTCCTTCAGTGCCATCAGACGTACCATAGCCCCCATTAGCGGCGGAGCATCGGTACTGCAACGACCAGGACTCTGGGGCGCTGCACTCCCCCCCGGTTAAATCCAGTACTCCTGGACTGGGAAGAAAACAACAATACATGTCAGCAAAAAGACATACAATTTTGAAAATGCAAGTACAAGTAAACTTTTTAACTGAGCTTCCCTTTATGGGAGGTGAGGACTCTTGAACGTTACAAACATGGTTAAATATTTTAAATATCATACTATAAATAACTTTTCTTACCCAACCGGGTATTCTACTAAGTGCAAAATTTTTGAACAATAATTTAACATTGCCTTTAAGGACATACTCGCTGAATCCACTAAAGACCCTCTTATAAAACATTATAAGGCTACTCAACCTTTCTGCATTCTCCTTCTTTACATCTGCAGGACCGCCTGTCCTATCTGCTCCAGGCCTACTGCCTCTCCTTTCTGTTACAGGACTGCCCCTTTCTGCCCGGGCCTACTGCCTTTCTACAACTATACACAGTATAGAACTATCAACATCATTAAACATTTCTCACAATCAACTAGTTAGCTACATATAACTTTTACATATCAGCATTATTAGTACTTTCTTTCAAAACATCATCATTCTTTAAGTGCTTTTGATGAACATCCCCTTTAAGAAGGGACTAAGTCTCTAAGAGGTAGTGCAACTTCTCAAGCTGCAAGTCTGTTCGCAGCAAGGACTCCGGTGCTGGTTCCAAGACCAGTGTCTTCGCAAAAAGTCCTTTCTTTGTGTAAAACCAGTAGAGGGCACCTTTAAGAAGGTGCAAACTATGTACAAAAAGTTTGTAATCATGCATTGTTCATGATTCAGCTGTTCTTGATAACTTGTGCAAACAGGTAGAAAACAAAAAGTCAAAAGCAATAGGGATCCCGGGTAAACAAAGGGATCCCTTTAAGAGTTAACCCTGATCGGGTTGTAGCAGCAAACGGGAAATAAACAATCAACTATTTACATTCGCAGAGTGTTAGGATATTTTACTTGAACCACTCAGGAGGCAGCACCGGCGGAGGCAACCCCTGTGGATATTGCCCGCCGCCTGGTACTGCGTAAGGAGGAGTGTTGTCCCATCTGGGGGTCTGCGTACCCACTGTCTTCAGTTCTGGAGCAGCAGGGGCACCGCCCACCTGAAGAGGCGCCTCCTTGGCCACGAGGGTGGTTGAGGTGACTATGCTGCAGGTCGTGGTCTTGACCATAGCGCACGTTGGAGTGACCACGGTGGTCTTAGTGATGACCGTGGGCTGATCATAAGGGAGCACCTTGGCTATGGGGGACAGCTTCTCCGACACCTTAGTCGAGGGTGTCACGGGGCTGCGCTTTTTGTGGACATTCAGGGCGAACCACCCCTTTTCCCCAAAATGCCGGGTGTAGGTGACTTCGTCCCCCGGATAGAGAACTCGGTCTGGGTGGCCCTCCGAGATGCGACTCCACATCCCGCCGGTTGACGAAGACTTCGGCGTATAGGCCCGGCTCTTTGATAAAGCCCCAACCTCCGCGGAGCTTGAAGGCGGCAATAGTGCCCTGCCTGCGCGGGGCCTGGTGAGCGGTGGGGTCCTTGCGGGCCCGGTCCTTGACTGCCAGGTCTTTTTGATGGTGGGCCTCCAGCCCGGCCTGGTACGCTTTTTACTTCTCTTTCCACTGCTGTGCCAGCTGGGTCTGGTATTCCTCCCAGCTCAGGGCCTGCACCATCTCCCCTTCTCGTGTCTTCACCCCGGGGAACCCCATGAGGTTGGATCCTGGGTTCACCCAGCGGCATACCGTACGCTCTGCATGGGCCTCACACAGCAGGGTAGTTGGCGGAATCGGGGCTTTCAGGAGGTGTTCCATACCCGTTGCCTCCTCCCATGGTAACAGGCGCTGGAGTCTATGGGTCCCAGGGAGAGGGGGTGCCGCAACGGGGCCTACTAATAAGCCCTCTGCCAGCGGGACGGGGTCGGCGGACTCACCAGCCAATGCAGGCTCCTCCTCCGCGACGGGTTCCGCTGGCTGTGTCGGCGAGGGCCTCAGCAACAACTCCGGTGGTGGTACAGGATCCGATGCCAGAGGACTTCCTTCTGGCGCTACCTGGTGCGGAGCCTGGGCCTTCATGTTCAGCTGAAGGAGCTGGTGGATCAAGTCTCCCATCTCAGCCTGCAAGAGATCAGCGCTATCCGTGGAGAATTGGCTGCGGTATTCGTCCGGGTAGTTGGGGGAGACTTCTGCTTCAACCCCACATTCGGGTTCCGAGCTGCTGGCCATGGTGTCCTCCACGTGGGTCGCTTCCTTGTTCTTTTCCCGCTCTCTCCTTCGTGGGCGGTTTCGTTTTCTCTGTCTCCGCCCACCATTGAGAATCAGGAGGCGGATCTTGGCTGCTGACGGACACGTCCTCACGGTGCAGAAATATTTAGACTGGGCGGCCATTGTCTTTCGCGCTCTTCAGCTTGTCTACGCCCACTTCCACGCCCCTCTTCTTCTCCTGCGCTCTCCTCAGCGCTGCAATGGCGGCGGTTTTTGGCGGTAAATGGCAATGCACAGTCTTTACAATAAGTCACAGTCCAAGTATAATAAATCACAGTTCCAAGGCACACATGACCTGATTCTTCAGGCTTAAGTAGATCCTGTTCGTGACGCCAAGTTGGAGCGCCCCCACTGCCGCAGGGCCGAGGGGTACCCAGTACCGGGCCTCTGAGTCTCTGTTCTAGGGTTGTCACGGTGGCTAGACCCGGTCCGTGACCCTGCTGAGGGGCGTACAATGAAAGTGGAGGGAATGGTGATGATGTTATGGTGGTGCGGTGCAGGTCGCAGGAAATAACGAGGACACCAAGTTGCAGTCTCTTTACCTCTTTACTGAAGACTTCAGGATCCTCAATCCGGAATACGGTTAACCGGGCTGCGCAAGCCTGGCCGGTCCGATGGCACCTCCAGAGTTCCCTTTGCAGGTGGAAATCTGTGCCTAAAGTCTAGCGCTTGTGTGTTGTGGTCCTCCCCTTCTGTGCTCTCGGGATAGTCCCCACAACTGTTGTGTCTGTTTCTCGTGTTCCCTCACAACTCGATTCTGATGTTCTTCCACGTCCCCCAGATCTTATGGTTAGGACGCACCCGTATGACGGGGAGGCTCAGAGCTCTTCCGGGACTCTAGCGTCGCCCCACTCCTGTTGTTACCCCCCCTGTGTCTTCCTGGGTCAATTGGATGAGACAGCCCGCCTATAACTGACTGTCCTGCCGTAGGTTTGAAGTTTGGCCTGGAGCTCTATACTTCCTCGGCGTTCCGGCCACCGGTTATGCGCCTCAATAGGATGTTGCCTCGTCTTACAGCACGACTACTACGGGTATTCTCCTTGTTGCGTTGATCTCGTTTCTCACTCAGCACAATGAACCTCGCTTCTTGTCCTTTCTTGGGGTACCGCCGCTATATCGTGCAGGCGCGGTCCCGTAACGTTCTCTCTGTGTGCTAGGCCTCTGTCAGGATCCCACCCCTGACAGGGACCCCTCTGAATCTTCCCCCTACAACACCCTCTGCCACAAGGTGTTGCCTGGTTCCAACCCAGCCAGCATTCTGAACTAACTTTCTGCCTAACCCCCAGTTTTACCAGATTGTGAGGAGTGGCCTAATACATAGAACCCTTAGCTCCCCCTGGAGGCCAGACTGTGAAGTGTATTGGTGACTGTGATACCTGGTCAGAAGAACTCCTTCAGTGCCATCAGACGTACCATAGCCCCCCTTAGCGGCGGAGCATCGGTACTGCAACGACCAGGATTCTGGGGCGCTGCACATGCACTATATAAAAAGACAGATATGCATGTTTTTCTCAATATCTGACATGAAATCAGAATAAACCTTTACTGTTTTAGGTCACTTGGGCTTATGCGACACCCGCAAGGGCCGTGGGGTACTCGGAACCGGGTCGGACGGTTCTTAAAGGTGTGGTTATGGCAGCAGTGTCCCGGTCCGTGGCTCGTGGCATGCAATAAAAGGAGATGAGGGAATATTCGTAATGACAAAAGGAAATGTTCGTGACACCACCTGTGGTACTCGGCAAGGGATGGCTGATGCTGCTTAAAGGGACCGCTGGGGCTGATGGTCATGCAGCAGAGTGGGTATAGCTCTCCACAGGTAGAGCTAAGTCCCAGGGCAATTATAGTATTAAAGATGGTGGTGATGGATGTAGTGCAGGGCAGGTGTCGCAGGAAAGAATTGAGAGGACACAGCAAGGTGCAGTCTTCACGTTTACTCACAGTTCAGATGTTATTCCCCAGCCGGGGTGCTGTGTCCTCCAGGTCAGTGGTCCAGCCAACTCTCCAGTAACTTGGGGCACGTGTCCAGAACCCCCTTTGTATGCACCTTTCCTGGCCGACTCTCTATGCTGGCCCTCACCTCTCCTGCCCTGCGCTTCACACCCAGTGTCTCAAGCCGGTAGTTGTGGGTCCTGTCGGGCGATGTCCTCACTGTCCCCTGGTCCCTCTGTGTCTACCTTTTCAGCAAAATAGGTGTGCATGTGGCTGTTGCACTTGCAGTCGCAACACCCTCTGGGTTCCTAGCTGGGACCTGTAGTTCCTCCACTAGGGGTCGGTTCCCTTACTGCGACCTGGTCCCTCGTGGATGCGGGCCCCAAGGGTGGTTTCCACACTTCCCATGCACCAAGGACCCCTTAGTTCTCTCTGGGAGCTACTCTCCTTTCTCTCTCTCTTCCGTCCTGGGACGATCTCCTCTCAGCTCCAGTCCCCTGCTCTCACTGCTCTCTCTCCACTCAACTCAACTCACTCACTGGCTGACTGACTCCTCCCTGCTGTCTGCCCTGACAACTCCTCACTCTCCACCCACACCTTCTACCTAATCCCTCCCTGGCCTGTGGAGGTCTTGTGTTGGGTGCAACTGTTAGGGTTCTGTGCAGTGTCCCCTCCTTATCAGAGAGATAGAGTACCACACCTCTGGTTGAGATGCAGTACCTCTGTGGCGACTGGACCCTCAGGGACGCCACACTTACCATAATTATTAATACTTGCCAAATGCCACAATAATGAGAGAGAGAATGTTTTAAGACATTTTTATTACTTACTGCAAAGTCAAAAGTTACATAAATGTCATTAGTATTTGGTATCATTTCCCTTATACTAAATGACTTTGGTCAAACGTTTTGTTTCAAATGTACGTATTAATGAGATTTCCTCTGAGATGGCTTTTTTTCTGAACCAAACAAGCCCAACTTTTCCAATCTTTCATCATATGAGAGGCCTTCCATCCCTTGTAAAAATCTTGTTGCCTGGCTTCAAACTGACTAACATCTGAATATCCTTTTTAATATTTGGGGCCCAAAATTGGATCCCATATTCTAGATGTGGTATTACAAGTGATTTATAAAGGTGTAACAATACTTTGGCATCGCGGGATTTTATCTCTCTTTTTATACACCATAATATCTTGTTGGCTTTTGCAACTGCTGCTTGACATTGAGTACTGCTGCTCAGCTTACTTGTAACCAGAATACCAAAGTCCTTCTTCTCTAGTCCTAAATATATTTCCATTTCATGTATATTTAGCAATAGGATTACTCTAGGCGCGGTGCATTACTCTACATTTAACATTAAATCTCATCTGTCAAGTGTTTGCCCATGAAGACTTCTTATCTAAATTGTTTTGTAATATTGTAATGTCAAGGTCAGATTTTATTATACTGCACAGTTTGGTGTCATCAGCAGAGACTGACACTTTACTCTCAATCTCATCCACAAAGTGATTAATAAAGAAATTAAAAAGTATTGGTCCTAGCACAGATCCTGGTGACCCCACTGCTCCCAGTATTGATCCCTGTGGCCCCCACTGCTCACTTTATCCCATTTAGAGAATGTAACATTTATGAAGACTCTTTGTTTGCTGTCAATTAGCCAATTCCTTACCCATCTGCATATAGTTTCCCCCAGTCCTTGCTTCTGTAGCTTCAGTATAAGGCTGTTATGTGGAACTGTATCAAATGCCTTTGCAAAGTCCAGATAAATCACATCAGCCGCATTACCTACATCCAGATTTGCACTCACCTCCTCATAGAAACCCAAAAAGTTGGTTAAACGCGACTTATCTTTCTTGAATTCGTGCTGGTTGTCAGTTATTAAATTATTCTCTGCAATATATTTTTGCAGCTCATCTCTTATAATGCCTTCAAAAATTTTGCACACTACTGATGTCAAACTTACCAGATGGTAGTTGCCTGGATCCACCTTCTTACCTTTCGGAAATATCATTAGCACTTCAGAAATCTCCAATCCTGTGGTACCGACCCAATTACAAGAGAATCTAAGAAGATGAGATACATCAATCTGTCATTTACTGAGCTCAATTCCCTCAATATGAATGCCACCTGGCCAGGGGGGTTTGTCAATATGTAAGTTTATCAAATGCAACTGTATTTCTATTTGCGTTAAGTTAGTTATATCAGGTGGTGAACCCTGATTTTTGCCTTACTGAATGATCCCTGGTACAGTCAGGTCATTGATGAACATGGATGAAAAGTGCCTGATTAACTTACCTCTACGTCATGATCGGATAGGGGTTACTGACCAATGACGTATAGGTGAGTCATGGCGTTGGTATCTCTACTTACATCATAGCCGAGAGCTGTCTCTCACAGCCAGGGGCAGTGCCCACACCGTCTCTGGCCGTTTAACCCCCTAAATGCCATGATCGCTAGTGATCGCAGTGTTTTGAACGCAGGGAGGCATGCTCAGAGCATGGTCTAAGAGGCTTTTGTCAGTGCAGCACTGACAGGTATTTTGCATTGCAATGCTTGTGCATTGCAATGCATTATAGCAGTGATCAGAGTGCTAAAAAATAAAGTCCTACAGAAGAACTAAGTAAAGAAGTAAAGAAAAAGTAACATATATATATATATATACACTCACTGGCCACTTTATTAGGTACACCTGTCCAACTTCTTGTTAACACTTAATTTCTAATCAGCCAATCACATGGCGGCAACTCAGTGCATTTAGGCATGTAGACATGGTCAAGACAATCTCCTGCAGTTCAAACCGAGCATCAGTATGGGGAAGAAAGGTGATTTGAGTGCCTTTGAACGTGGCATGGTTGTTGGTGCCAGAAGGGCTGGTCTGAGTATCTCAGAAAATGCTGATCTACTGGGATTTTCACGCACAACCATCTCTAGGGTTTACAGAGAATGGTCCGAAAAATAAAAAAAATCCAGTGAGCGGCAGTTCTGTGGGCGGAAATGCCTTGTTGATGCCAGAGGTCAGAGGAGAATGGGCAGACTGGTTCGAGCTGATAGAAAGGCAACAGTGACTCAAATCGCCACCCGTTACAACCAAGGTAGGCCTAAGAGCATCTCTGAACGCACAGTGCGTCGAACTTTGAGGCAGATGGGCTACAGCAGCAGAAGACCACACCGGGTACCACTCCTTTCAGCTAAGAACAGGAAACTGAGGCTACAATTTGTACAAGCTCATCGAAATTGGACAGTAGAAGATTGGAAAAACGTTGCTTGGTCTGATGAGTCTCGATTTCTGCTGCGACATTCGGATGGTAGGGTCAGAATTTGGCGTAAACAACATGAAAGCATGGATCCATCCTGCCTTGTATGGAGCATCTTTGGGATGTGCAGCCGACAAATCTGCGGCAACTGTGTGATGCCATCATGTCAATATGGACCAAAATCTCTGAGGAATGCTTCCAGCACCTTGTTGAATCTATGCCACGAAGAATTGAGGCAGTTCTGAAGGCAAAAGGGGGTCCAACCCGTTACTAGCATGGTGTACCTAATAAAGTGGCCGGTGAGTGTATATATTATACCCATAAATACATATTTTTATGCAAAAACAAAAATAAACAAAAAAAAAAGTATACATATTTAGTATCGCCACATCTGGAACAACCTGATCTATAAAACTTCAGTGAACACCATAAAAAGAAAAGAGGCAAAAAACTACACTGCTATCATGCCACAGAACAAAAAGTGGAATAAAACATCATCAAAAAGACAAATGTAAAAACAAATGGAATCTCTTAAAACACCATTTTCTCCCACAAAAAACAAGCCACCAAAGAGCTCCATCAGTGGAAAAATTAAAAAGCTATATCTCTCAGAATACAGCATTGCAAAAACAGTGTGTTTTCTTATAAAATAGTTTCCATTGTGAAAAAGCGGCAAAATAAAAAAATAATATAAATGTAGTATCGATGTAATCATACTGACACAAAGAACAAAGCGGCCTAATCAATTTTACCACATGCGGAAAGACATAAAGAAAAAATAACAAAACTTTCCTGAACTGCTGGTTTTTGTTCATTCTGCCTCCCAAAAATTGGAATAGAATGTGATCAAAAAACGTTATGTGCCAGAATATGGCAACAATAAGAACATCAACTTGTCCCAGAAAAAACAAGCTCTCACATGACTTTGGCGATGCAAAAATTTGTTTATACAAAAAAAAAAGCATTTTTTAGTGTGTGACAGCAGGTAAAAAAAACTATATCTGGTATCACTGTAATCACACCGACCCGAAGAATAAAGTCATCTAATTGCTTACACTGCACCTGGAATGGCGTAAGAAATAAATAGAACCAATTCTTCATCTGCTGTTGATTTGCTCATTCTGCCACCCAAAAATCGCAGTAAGGCTCAGCTCACATTTATCCTGCGCTCTGCGCTGAGCACTTAAACCAGGGTTTCTGTGTAAAACTCTGAAATGCGTGATTCAGACAGAACCTCTGGCTTAAGATTCATCATAAGGAGGCAAATGAGTCTTTTTAAGCGTGCATAAAATCGAGGTCCACCACAGTTTTGTGCACTGCAGAAAAGAAGGACATCGCTGAGCAGAGGCCAGACGGAATCCAGAGTAACTCTGCTGCCTCATTATAGTGAATGGATCACTCGGGGGTTTCATCTGAGACTTAGATGGAGACTCCAATATAAGTGCTCAGCGAAGAGTGCCGGATAAATGTGATCCCAAAACGTTATGTAAAATGTTCCCAACAAAAACTTCAACTCAATCAACAAAATAACCAAGTCCCCCCTTAGGTCAGTCATCTGTCAATGGAAATATAGGGGACTTCCACATTACTGGTAGTACAAAGGCTCTGGAAAAGTGAAATGGTTCCTAGCCCCCCAAATGAAATCCAGCAAATTTCTGTAGCAATGGGAGCCCACTTAATTTAGGGGGGGGGCCCAAGAAGCATGAGCTGGGCGCAATATAGGGACACTACAATGTACTGGGCAGTAGACCATGCTGGACACTACAATATATTGGCACTACAATGTACTGGTCACTAAAACGTACAGCCACTACAACGTACTGGTCACTGCAGTGTACTGATCGCAACGTACTGGTCACTACAATGTACGAACACAACAATGTATGGGCACTACGATTGCAGTTTTCACTGAGCAACATCCACTGCTTCTTGTTTCTGGAAAACACCCATGCAGTCAAATCATCACTACTCCTGTAGATTAATTCGCAAAGGGGTATAATTTCCAAAATGGAGTCACTTGAGGGAGAGATTCTGCACTTCCAGCACTTAGGGGCTCTGTATATGGAGTCCACAAACTATTCTAGGAAAATCTGCGCTCAAGGAGTCAAATAACACTTCTTCCCTCTCAAGTCTCCCTGTGTGGCTAAGCAGTACTGTACAGTCACATATGGGGTATTTCCACATTCAGCAGAAATTGTGTGATAAATTTTGGTCTTTTTTTTACCAATTTCCTTGCATAAAAATGTAAAATTTGGGTCTAAAACAACATTTTTGTGGTAAAAATTTAATTATTTTTTTCTTTTCCACCCAATGGTATAAAATTATGTGACACACCCATGATGTCAATATTATCACTGCACCCCTAGATGAATTCATTGAGAGGTTTCGTTTGTAAAATGGGGTAAATTGAGGGTGATTCTGCTGTTCTGGCACCTAAAGGGCTCTCTCAGTGGATCATGGCACCCACAAACAATAACAGTAAAATCTGCACTATAATATGGCGCTCCTTCTTTTTGGAGCTTTGCACTGTGCCTGAAAGTATTTCCTGATTACATGTAGGAGGCGCACTGAGCAGAAGTTACACAACAAACTGAGAAATCAATTTCTTCAGTGACCAGAAAAATTCCCACAGAAAAAAGCCCACAGCCATGAATGCCCTCAGGAGAATTGCTCAAAAGAAAAGTTGTCCACACAGAAAATTGCCCACACGGTAAATTGCCCACACAGAATATTGCTCACACTGAAAATTGCCCACACGGAAAGTTACCCACAAAATAACAACAGTTATCACACCCACCCCTGACCTATCATATGTTATATTGCTCCCAAGCATGTATATTGTGTGATCCCAGCTGTACCAATTACTATCACCTCTCCCCCCAACCTATAATATGTTATATCAAACTGATGATCCGCACCACCTGGTGACATGTAAGGTCATCTTGTTACATTTTTACACAGACACCCCTTGTTCATATGGCCCCGTGGAGGCACAGGGAGAGGATGTGGCCCACACAGTCACTGACATGGCACCACACTCGCTCACATACCTTACAGGCTGAGAGGCCCCTTTCACCAGTAAAACAGCTCCTGGTCAGCCCAGTTGTACTGCCACAAGTCCCTCGTTAGATATAAGCCCGGTCCATTAGCAGGATCAGGGATGGACTTACCACCGGTGCAGCCTCAAAAATTTTTGAAAAAGGGTAAATCGGCACTCCGTATAAAGTGGTGCTCATTGAGGATAGTATAATGAGTAAGAAAGGCCCTGGCACTCACGTGTAGAATCAACTGTTTTAGTCCAGCACAAATATGGAAATTAAATTAATTAGACGTTTCAGCCCATCCATGGCTTTCATCAATAAACAATTATTGATTAAAGCCTGGGATGGGTTGAAACGTTGAATAGAATTTCCATACATGTGCTAGACTAAAACAGTTTATTCTGCACGTGTCGATTCGAGACCTTTCTTACTTAGTCTCAAAACTTTTGGTCAAAACTGCAAATGTTAATCCAGCTGTCAGGTAAGGTAAAGGACTTGTTAGACCACTCAACACAATGTTTCTGTGTCTCCCTCTGTCTGGTTTCTCACGCTGCTCCTCACTCCTCCTCCCCGCTCTGTTGAGTATAATTGCAGATGTAACCCAATATTTACAGTAATTGTGTTAGGATTCTGTCCGATTCTGAGCAAGACAGAGTTAAGCTGTTTTTTAATTCAGTGGATGAAGTTCATAAGACAGAGAGGAGCAGAAAAAATGTCTTATTAGTGGAGAAAAAAGCAGATTTCTCTGATAAGATATACAGTGGTGTGAAAAAGTGTTTGCCCCCCTTTCTGATTTTCTATTCTTTTGCATCTTTGTCACACTTTCCGATAAGCCAAACAAATTTAAACATTAGACAAAAATAACACAAGTAAACATAAAATGCAGTTTTTTAAATGAAGGTCTTTATTATTAACCCCTTCACCCCCAAGGGTGGTTTGCACGTTAATGACCGGGCCAATTTTTACAATTCTGACCACTGTCCCTTTATGAGGTTATAACTCTGGAACGCTTCAACGGATCTTGGCGATTCTGACACTGTTTTCTCGTGACATATTGTACTTCATGATAGTGGTAAAATTTCTTCGATATAACTTGCGTTTATGTGTGAAAAAAATGAATATTTGGCGAAAATTTTGAAAATTTCGCAATTTTCCAACTTTGAATTTTTATGCCCTTAAATCACAGACATATGTCACGCAAAATACTTAATAAGTAACATTTCCCACATGTCTACTTTATATCAGCACAATTTTGGAACCAAATTTTTTTTTTTGTGACGGAGTTATAAGGGTTAAAAGTTGACCAGCAATTTCTCATTTTTACAACACCATTTTTTTTTAGGGACCACATCTCATTTGAAGTCATTTTGAGGGGTCTATATGATGGAAAATACCCAAGTGTGACACCATTCTAAAAACTGCACCCCTCAAGGTGCTCAAAACCACATTCAAGAAGTTTATTAACCCTTCAGGTATTTCACAGGAATTTTTGGAATGTTTAAATAAAAATAAACATTTAACTTTTTTTCACACAAAATTTATTTCAGCTCCAATTTGTTTTATTTTACCAAGGGTAACAGGAGAAAATAGACCCCAAAATTTGTTGTACAATTTGTCCTGAGTACGCTGATACCACATATTTGGGGGTAAACCACTGTTTGGGCGCATGGCAGAGCTCGGAAGGAAAGGAGCGCCATTTGACTTTTCAATGCAAAATTGACTGGAATTGAGATGGGACGCCATGTTGCATTTGGAGAGCCCCTGATGTGCCTAAACATTGAAACCCCCCACAAGTGACACCATTTTGGAAAGTAGACCCCCTAAGGATCTTATCTAGATGTGTGGTGAGCACTTTGTCCCAACAAGTGCTTCACAGAAGTTTATAATGCAGAGCCGTAAAAATAAAAAATCATATTTTTTCACAAAAATGATATTTTCGCCCCCAATTTTTTTATTTTCCCAAGGGTAAGAGAAGAAATTGGACCCCAATAATTGTTGTGCAATTTGTCCTGAGTACGCTGATACCCCATATGTGGGTGTAAACCATTTTTTGGGCGAAGGGCAGAGCTCGGAAGGGAAGGAGCGCCATTTGACTTTTCAATGCAAAATTGACTGGAATTGAGATGGGACGCCATGTTGCATTTGGAGAGCCCCTGATGTGCCTAAACATTGAAACCCCCCACAAGTGACACCATTTTGGAAAGTAGACCCCCTAAGGAACTTATCTAGATGTGTTTTGAGAGCTTTGAACCCCCAAGTGTTTCACTACAGTTTATAACGCAGAGCCGTGAAAATAAATTTTTTTTTTTTTTTCACAAAAATTATTTTTTAGCCCCCAGTTTTGTATTTTCACAAGGGTATCAGGATAAATTGGACCCCAAAAGTTGTTGTCCAATTTGTCCTGAGTACGTTGATACCCCATATGTGGGGGGGAACCACTGTTTGGGCGCATGACAGAGCTCGGTAGGGAAGGAGCGCCATTTGGAATGCAGACTTAAATGGATTGGTCTGCAGGCGTCACGTTGCATTTGCAGAGCCCCTGATGTACCCAAACAGTACAAACCCCCCACAAGTGACCCCATATTGGAAACTAGACCCCCCAAGGAACTTATCTAGATGTGTTGTGAGAACTTTGAACCCCCAAGTGTTTCACTACAGTTTATAACGCAGAGCCGTGAAAATAAAAATTCTTTTATTTTTCACAAAAATGATTTTTAGCCCCCAGTTTTGTATTTTCACAAGGGTATCAGGATAAATTGGACCCCAAAAGTTGTTGTCCAATTTGTCCTGAGTATGCTGATACCCCACATGTGGGGGGGAACCACTGTTTGGGCGCATGACAGAGCTCGGAAGGGAAGGAGCGCCATTTGGAATGCAGACTTAAATGGATTGGTCTGCAGGCGTCACGTTGCATTTGCAGAGCCCCTGATGTACCCAAACAGTACAAACCCCCCACAAGTGACCCCATATTGGAAACTAGACCCCCCAAGGAACTTATCTAGATGTGTTGTGAGAACTTTGAACCCCCAAGTGTTTCACTACAGTTTATAACGCAGAGCCGTGAAAATAAAAATTATTTTATTTTTCACAAAAATGATTTTTAGCCCCCAGTTTTGTATTTTCACAAGGGTATCAGGATAAATTGGACCCCAAAAGTTGTTGTCCAATTTGTCCTGAGTATGCTGATACCCCATATGTGGGGGGGAACCACTGTTTGGGCGCATGACAGAGCTCGGAAGGGAAGGAGCGCCATTTGGAATGCAGACTTAAATGGATTGGTCTGCAGGCGTCACGTTGCATTTGCAGAGCCCCTGATGTACCCAAACAGTACAAACCCCCCACAAGTGACCCCATATCGGAAACTAGACCCCCCAAGGAACTTATCTAGATGTGTTGTGAGAACTTTGAACCCCCAAGTGTTTCACTACAGTTTACAACGCAGAGCCGTGAAAATAAAAAATCTTTATTTCCCACAAAACTTATTTTTTGGCCCCCAGTTTTGTATTTTCCCAAGGGTAGCAGGAGAAATTGGACCGCAAAAGATGATGTCCAATTTGTCCTGAGTACGCTGATACCCCATATGTTGGGGTAAACCCCTGTTTGGGCACACGGGAGAGCTCTGAAGGGAAGGAGCACTGTTTTCCTTTTTCAACGCAGAATTGGCTGGAATTCAGATCGGATGCCATGTCCCGTTTGGAGAGCCCCTGATGTGCCTAAACAGTGGAAACCCCCCAATTATAACTGAAACCCTAATCCAAACACACCCCTTACCCTAATCCCAACAGTAACCCTAACCACACCTCTAACCCAGACACATTCCTAACCCTAATCCCAACCCTATTCCCAACTGTAAATGTAATCCAAACCCTAACCCTATCTTTAGCCCCAACCCTAGCCCCAACCCTAGCCCCAACCCTAGCCCTAACCCTAGCCCTAGCAATAACCCTAGCCCTATCACTAGCCGTAACACTAGCCGTAACACTAGCCCTAACCCTAGCCCTAGCCCTAACCCTAACCCTAGCCCCAACCCTAGCCCCAACCCTAGCCCTAACCCTAGCCCCAACCCTAACCCTAGCCCCAACCCTAGCCCTAACCCTAACCCTAGCCCTAACCCTTGCCCTAACCCTAACCCTAGCCCTAACTCTAGTCCTAACTCTAGCCCTAACCCTAACCCTAATAGGAAAATGGAAATAAATACATTTTTATTTTTTTTATTTTTCCCTAACTAAGGGGGTGATGAAGGGGGGTTTGATTTACTTTTATAGCGGGTTTTTTAGCGGATTTTTATGATTGGCAGCCGTCACACACTGAAAGACGCTTTTCATTGCAAAAAATATTTTTTGCGTTACCACATTTTGAGAGCTGTAATTTTTCCATATTTGAGTCCACAGAGTCATGTGAGATCTTGTTTTTTGCAGGACGAGTTGACGTTTTTATTGGTAACATTTTCGGACACGTGGCATTTTTTGATCGCTTTTTATTCCGATTTTTGTGAGGCAGAGTGATCAAAAACCAGCTATTCATGAATTTCTTTTGGGGGAGGCATTTATACCGTTCCGCGTTTGGTAAAATTGATAAAGCAGTTTTATTCGTCGGGTCAGTACGATTACAGCGATATCTCATTTATATAATTTTTTTATGTTTTGGCGCTTTTAAACGATAAAAACTATTTTATAGAAAAAATAATTATTTTGGTATCGCTTTATTCTCAGGACTATAACTTTTTTATTTTTTTGCTGATGATGCTGTATGGTGGCTTGTTTTTTGCGGGACAAGATGACGTTTTCAGCGGTACCATGGTTATTTATATCAGTCTTTTTGATCGCGTGTTATTCCACTTTTTGTTCGGCGGTATGATAATAAAGCGTTGTTTTTTGCCTCGTTTTTTTTTTTTTCTTACGGTGTTTACTGAAGGGGTTAACTAGTGGGGCAGTTTTATAGTTTGGGTCGTTACGGACGCGGCGATACTAAATATGTGTACTTTTATTGTTTTTTTTATTTTATTTAGCTAAAGAAATGTATTTATGGGAATAATATTTTTTTTTTTTCTTTATTTGGGATATTTTTTTTTTTTTTTTTTTTACACACATGTGGGGAATTTTTTTTTAACTTTTTTACTTTGTCCCAGGGGGGGACATTACAGATCGTTGATCTGACAGTGTGCACAGCACTCTATCAGATCGACGATCTGCTGTGCAGGGCTGAGGCTTACCAAGTGTCTGCTCTGAGCAGGCACTCGGTAAGCCACCTCCCTCCCTGCAGGACCCGGATGCCGCGGCCATCTTGGATCCAGGACCTGCGGCGAGGAGGGAGGTAGGAGACCCTCGGAGCAACGCGATCACATCGCGTTGCTCCGGGGGTCTCAGGGAAGCCCGCAGGGAGCCCTCTCCCTGTGCGATGCTTCCCTATACCGCTGGTACACCGCGATCATGTTTGATCGCGGTGTGCCGGGGGTTAATGTGCCGGGGGCGGTCCGTGACCGCTCCTGGCACATAGTGCCGGATGTGAGCTGCGATATGCAGCTGACACCCGGCCGCGATCGGCCGCGCTCCCCCCGTGAGCGCCGCCGATCGGTGATGGCGTACTATCCCGTCGGTGGTCATACGGGCCCACCCCACCTCGACGGGATAGTACGTCTGATGTCAGAAAGGGGTTAAGGGAAAAAGAAATCCAAACCTACAGGGCCCTGTGTGAACAAGTGATTTCCCCCCACCCCATAAAGCATAAATTAAGTGTGGTTTATCACATCTTTGGGAAGCGAAGTTCAATTTCCCTAGACACACCCAGGCCTGATTACTGCAACACATGCTCTGAATTAAGAAATCACTTAAATAGGACTTGCCTAACAAAGTGAAGTAGACCAAAAGTTCCTCAAAAGCTAGACATCATGTCACGATCCTAAGAAATTGTGGAACAAATGAGAAACAAAGTAATTGAAATTTTTCAGTCTGTAAAAAGCTAGAAAGCAATTTCTAAAGCTTTGGGACTCCAGCAAACCAGTGAAGGGAGAGCCATTATCCACAAATGGCGAAAACATGGAACAGTGGTGAACCTTCTTAGGAGTGGCCGGTTGACCAAAATTACACCAAGAGTGCAGTGATGACCCATCCAAGAGATCACAAAAGATCCCAACACAACATCCAAGAACTGCAGGCCTTACTTGCCTCAGTTAAGGTCAGTGTTCATGACTCCACCATAAGAAAGAGACCGAGCAAAAATGGCCTGAATGGCAGAGTTCCAAGACAAAAACTATTGCTGAGCAATAAAAACATAAAGGCTCTTCTCAATTTTGCCAGAAAACATCTGGATGATCCCCAAGACTTTTGGGAGAAAAGTTGAATTTTTTTGGAAGGTGTATGTCCCATTACATCTGGCATAGAAGTAACACAGCATTTCAGAAAAAAGAATATCATACAACAGTAAAATATGATGGTGGTAGTGTGATGGTCTGGGTCTTTTTTACTGCTCAGTATCTGGAAGGCAAGCTGTGGTAAATGGAACCATGAATTCTGTTGTCTACCAAAAATTCCTAAAGGAGAATGTCTGGCCATCTATTCGTGACATCAAGCTGAAGCGCACTTGTGTTTTGGATCATTGTTCTGCTGCATAACCCACCAGCATGTCCACCTCTGAATGGCTTAAGAAATACTAAATTAAGACTTTGGAGTGGCCTAGTCAAAGTCCTGAGCTTAATGCGATTGAAACACTGTGGCATGACCTTTAAAATGCGGTTAATGCTCAGAAACCCTCCGATGTGGCTAAATTACAACAATTCTGCAAAGATCAGTGTGCCAAAATTCCTCCAGAGTGTTGTAAAAGACTCACTTCCAGATATCGCAAATGCTTGATTGCAGTAATTGCTGCTAAGGGTGGCTCAACCAGTTATTAGGTTTAGGGGGCAATCACTTTCACACAGGGCCCTGTAGATTTGGATTTCTTTTTTTAATAAATACCTTCATTTAAAAACTGAATTTTGCGTTTACTTGTTTTATCTTTGTCTAATATTTAAATTTGTTTGGTGATCTGAAACATTTAGGTGTAACGAACATGTAAAAGAAAGGTTAAATCAGGAAGCGGTAAACACTTTTTCACACTACTGTATTAAAAAAGTTTATATTTACCTGTATTATTGATTTATGCAAAGTTTGATAAATGCCCATTCCCATTTATATAGGCTGTTCTGAACTGACTGTTCTTGAGGACCATTGTTTTGTTTTTATGACATGTAGGTATTCTACTGTAATTATGAGTCACTTTGTATTTTGCACTCCATTTTTTGGAGGACACAATAGCAAGGTACACTATGATTTTCAGTACACCTAAAAGTTACGTACCTGAGGCCAAACAGAGTACAAAGTGACTCCATCTGTATAGTATAGTGGCGGGTTTCGTTAAGCACATCTGAATCCTGTTTGGGGGTTTAAATGGAATATTGACGGAGTCATGAAAGTGTGACCTGAATGTGAGGTGAACAGGACCTAAGAATGACATGGGGTAAGCGTTAACACGCAACTGAGAGAGTGACATGGTTCAGACCAGGGCATTTGTAAGGGTATGAGATTTTACACTCCCTGGGTAGTCTGTACCTAGGTTAAGTGGGGGATTACAAAATGGTGCACCACCGCAAATTAAAGAAGGACGGTGGGGTGCCAATAGTCCCAATTGAAGGATGGGTCAGTGTGCTGTCTAGGAATTGGAAAACTGAAGAGGAGAAGAGGAAAATGAAAAAGCCATATACCTGTGCCTCCGAAGAGTGCGAGAGCGAGCAAGCAAAGACAATAGTAGAGAGTAGATGACAACAGAGGCGAGAAAGTGTGATGCCCGTGGGACCTAGTGAATGTGTCAGCCAGGAAGGTGACAGATATAAATGTACCTGGACATTTAGTGGTGAGGAACTAAAGGTACCTTCACACGAAACGACGCTGCAGCGATAGCGACAACGATGCCGATCGCTGCAGCGTCGCTGTTTGATCGCTGGAGAGCTGTCACACAGACCGCTCTCCAGCGACCAACGATGCCGAGGTCCCCAGGTAACCAGGGTAAACATCGGGTTGCTAAGCGCAGGGCCGCGCTTAGTAACCCGATGTTTACCCTGGTTACCAGCGTAAAATGTAAAAAAAAAAAAACAGTACATACTTACATTCGCGTCCCCCGGCGTCCGCTTCCTGCACTGACTGACTGACTGACTGAGCGCCGGCAATAGCAGGGCACAGCGGTGACGTCACCGCTGTGCTGTGCTTTCACTTTCACTTTGCGGCGCTCAGTCAGTGTGGGAAGCAGACGGCGGGGGATGCGAATGTAAGTATGTACTGTTTGTTTTTTTACATTTTACACTGGTAACCAGGGTAAACATCGGGTTACTAAGCGCGGCCCTGCGCTTAGTAACCTGATGTTTACCCTGGTTACCAGTGTAAAATATCGCTGGTATCGTTGCTTTTGCTGTCAAACACAACGATACACGGCGATCGGACGACCAAATAAAGTTCTGAACTTTATTCAGCGACCAGCGACATCACAGCAGGATCCTGATCGCTGCTGCGTGTCAAACTAAACGATATCGCTAGCCAGGACGCTGCAACGTCACGGATCGCTAGCGATATCGTTACAAAGTCGTTTTGTGTGAAGGTACCTTAAGGGACCACTGCTGGAATGATGTAACACTCTTTGTTTTAAACCTTCAATAATAGATCTAGCAAAAATAACAAAGTGACAAATTCAGCCCTGCTACATCTGTAGTTCTAGGCATAGTAGGCTGCCAAAAAAAAGCCTAATCTTGTGCATGGGAGATTTTCTACAGTCATGAGAGGGTTAGAAACCCTCGTTGATGTTTTAGTTGGTAATCATCCTGTTTTTTGGAAGAAGGGAGGGTCAGACAATCTCTGCGAGAGGAGAGCATGACAGCGCGGAGACATAACCAATTAAAGACGCTAGGGACCCATTCTTATTCACAGCAGGGAAGTACGCTTGTTGTTACAGCGACAGCGGTGTTTGGAAAGAGAGCGTGTCTGGAGAAGCTTTTAACTCTACCAGAGAGTGGGAGAGAAAGAAGGCATGAGAAAACGTATTCAATACAGACGGAGTTGGGCTTTATATCTATCAAAAGAAGGCACCCTGTCATCATTGGATGGAAAGTCCCATCATGCTTTGCTTGGCATTGTAGATTTCAATGGAGACAGTGTACCAAGCCGGGAATTAGGTGGATATTTATGTGCACGTAGATTGGAGCATGATGTTCTAAGTGTCTGGACCAGAAGTTGTAGTTTATTGCAATGAGAATATTTCTGCAAAAAATACAGGCTCTCATCCCCACAATGGTAAGGTCGACTTGACTACATCTGAGTCAGATTTCAATTCTCTGGCTCCAATTTTGGAATAAGCAGTAAAATCTCATGATAAAAAAAAGTATAATTGTGGCGCCCCAGGGTCCTGGTCGTCACAGTGGTATTGCTTTCCCCTCGGGGAGAGTGATGCTACGTTTGGAGGCAAGAAAGGATAACTGCATCCAGGTATCACAAACATGCAACACATTCACACTCCAGGCCCCCAGGGGGAGCTTCAGGAAAAATGCCCACAGAAAAAAGCCCACAGCCATGAATGCCCACAGGAAAATTGCCCACAAGGAAAGTTGCCCATACAGGTCACTTACAGGGGTGTTCTTCTGTTCTTGCACCTTAGGTGCTTTCCCAGTGGGTGATGGCACCCACAAACCAAAACAGTAAAATCTGCACTATAATATGGCGCTCCTTCTTTTCGGAGCTTTGCACTGTGCCTGAAAAGTATTTCCCGATTACACATAGGGTAATGGCACACTGAAGAGAAATTGCACTACAAACTGAGAGGTCCATTTTCTCGGTGACCAAAAATATAGCCACAGGAAAAATCCCCACAGATAAAAGCCCACAGCCATAAATTCCCACACAAATAATGTCCACAAGGAAAGTTGTCCACACAGAAAACTACCCACATGGAATATTGCCCTCAGAGAAAATTGCCCACACGGAAAATTGCCCACATGGAAAATTGCCCACATGGACAATAATAACAACAGTTATCACCCCCTCAACCTGTAATATATTATATTACTCCAGAGCCTGTGTACAATGTGACCCCAGCTGTACCGACATATCATTATCATTTCCCCTAGACCTGCAATTGTTTTATCGGTCTGGACGCTGTGTGACCCTGTGTGACCCTGGCTGTACCGATATAATCCGATTATCAACAAATAAAGTAGCACTCTGTAGGGTTATAGCACGCAAACATGAAATATGAAATTTTAATTTCATACATACCTGGCAGCCACAATAAGGCAATTCTCGTTTCTGGGAACCTATCTAATGTGAGTGCTCTCTTAGACTAAAGTCTACATTTCTATGGGAAGGTAGGATCTTGCTGTAATTAAAAATGCCTGAGGCTGAGGGGTGGAGCGCTCAGAGAGCCTAAGTATATAAATATCAAAAGACTGACCAGCACATCCAAACAGAAAACAGGTATGAACACGTGCTTGCTAAAAGTAGCCATATCCATATATAGCCAACAAGCAAATTTCATATTTCATGTTTGCATGCTATAGCACTACAGTCTGCTGCTTTATTTGTTGGTTACGTATGGAGATATCCTCTCTTAGCAAGCACCTGTTCACACCTGTTTTCTGTTTGGATGTGTCGGACAGTCTTTTGATATTAATAATCTGATTAGCTCCTCCCCTCCAACCTCTAATATGTTATATCACTCTGTAGCCTGTATACAGTATGGCCCCGGCTGTATTGAAAAAAACACGGCTGCTATGCGTCCTGTGAGTCGGAGGGGGAGGGGGGGTGTAAGTGCCGGCACCAAGATCCCCCATCATTGCAGATTCAACTGTATCGGCATTCCATCTTTCTCCCCAGAATCTGACGTCTCAGCTCTCCAAGCGCAATGATGTCTCTACATGGCACCCTCTTCCCTGAGATGTGTTGGCACATCAGAACGCTCGCTGCAAAGACCAGAGCAGCAGGAAGACGAAAAGGAGAGGTAAGTATTGTATTTTTTAAAATCAGTGAGTACATTGTGATGGCCATAGTACTGTATGGAGGACTATGGGGTGCATTATGCTATTTTGCGGACTATGGGAAGTACATTATACTGTATGGAGGACTATATGGAATGCATTATGCTATATGAATGACTATGAGGTGCATTATACTATATGGCGGACTATGAGGAGTGCACTATACTATATGGAGGACTATGGGGTGCAATATATTATATGGAGGACTATGTGGTGTATTATACTGTATGGAGGAGTATGGGGAGTGCTGTTATGATCCTTAGTGGTTGAGGATCACAAATTACTCCAGCTAAGTAACAAAACATAGGACAAGCTCTAGGGAGGTGGCAAACTGGACTGACCGCAAATCTGAACCTATCCAAACACACTAGAAGTAGCCGGTGAACGTGCCTAAAAATCCTAGACGTCTCTAGCCAGCCTGAGGAACTAACTACCCCTAGAGAGAAAGAAAGACCTCTCTTGCCTCCAGAGAAATAATCCCCAAAGATATAGAAGCCCCCAACAGATAATAACGGTGAGGTAAGAGGAAGGCACATACACAGGGGTGAAAGCAGATTCAGCAAAAGAGGCCCACTAATTCTAGATAGCAGAAAATAGCAAAGGGGTCTATGCGGTCAGTAAAAAATCCTTACAAAATATCCACACTGAGATTTCAAGAACCCCCACACCAACTAACGGTGTGGGGGGAGAAAGTCAGTCCCCTAGAGCAACCAGCAAGTAAGAAATCACATTTTAGCAAGCTGGACAAAAAAAACATGATGAACGCTGATAATCAGAAAATGAACAAACAAGGACTTAGCTTGTCTTGGAGAGACTGGGAGCAAGGTAGTCACAAGGAATCTGAAGAGCACTGAATACATTGATAGCAGGCAAGGAACTGAGTATCCAGGTGAGTTAAATAGGAAACCAACCAAGGATAACGAACCAGCTGATGAGGCCACCTGCAGAAAGACAACACTACACAGTACCGCTTGTGACCACTAGAGGGAGCCCAAAAATAGAGTTCACAACAGTACCCCCCCCTTGAGGAGGGGTCACCGAACCCTCATCAAGACCCCCAGGGCGATCAGGACGAGCCGCGTGGAAGGCGCGAACCAAATCGGCCGCATGAACATCAGAGGCGACAACCCAGGAATTATCCTCCTGACCATAGCCCTTCCACTTAACCAGATACTGAAGTCTCCGTCTAGAGATACGAGAATCCAAAATCTTCTCCACCACGTACTCCAATTCGCCCTCGACCAGCACCGGAGCAGGAGGCTCAACAGAAGGAACCACAGGTACCACATACCTCCGCAACAAAGACCTATGGAACACATTATGGATGGCAAACGATGCCGGGAGATCCAAACGAAAAGACACCGGGTTAAGGATTTCCAAGATCTTATAAGGACTGATGAAGCGAGGCTTAAACTTAGGAGATGAGACCTTCATAGGAACATACCGAGAAGACAGCAACACCAAATTCCCAACACGAAGTCGGGGACCCACACCGCGGCGGCGGTTGGCAAAGCGCTGAGCCCTCTCCTGTGACAATTTCAGATTGTCCACCACATGGCTCCAAATCTGCTGCAACCTATCCACCACAGAATCCACCCCAGGACAGTCAGAAGACTCAACCTGACCCGAGGAAAAACAAGGATGGAAACCAGAATTGCAGAAAAAAGGCGAAACCAAGGTAGCAGAACTAGCCCGATTATTAAGGGCAAACTCGGCCAATGGCAAAAAAGTCACCCAATCATCCTGATCAGCAGAAACAAAACATCTCAAATAAGTCTCCAACGTCTGATTAGTTCGCTCGGTTTGGCCATTAGTCTGAGGATGGAAGGCCGACGAAAAAGACAAATCAATGCCCATCTTAACACAAAAAGTTCGCCAAAACCTGGACACAAACTGGGATCCTCTATCAGACACAATATTTTCAGGAATGCCGTGCAAGCGAACCACATTCTGAAAAAATAGAGGAACCAAATCGGAGGAGGAAGGCAGCTTAGGCAAGGGCCCAAATGGACCATCTTGGAAAAACGATCACACACCACCCAGATGACAGACATTTTCTGAGATACTGGAAGATCCGAAATAAAATCCATGGAAATGTGCGTCCAAGGCCTTTTCGGGACAGGCAAAGGCAAAAGCAAACCGCTGGCACGAGAACAGCAAGGCTTAGCCCGAGCACAAATCCCACAAGACTGCACAAAGGAACGCACATCCCGCGACAAGGAAGGCCACCAGAAGGACCTAGCCACCAAATCCCTGGTACCAAAAATCCCAGGATGACCCGCCAACACCGAAGAATGAACCTCGGAAATAACTCTGCTGGTCCATCTATCCGGGACAAACAGTCTCTCTGGTGGACAACGGTCAGGTCTATCCGCCTGAAATTTCTGCAGCACTCGTCGCAAATCTGGAGAAATGGCAGACAAAATCACTCCCTCTCTGAGAATACCAGCCGGCTCAGAAACTCCCGGAGAGTCAGGCACAAAGCTCCTAGAAAGTGCATCAGCTTTCACGTTCTTCGAACCAGGCAGATATGAGACCACGAAGTTGAAACGGGAGAAAAACAACGACCAACGAGCCTGTCTAGGATTCAGGCGCTTGGCAGACTCGAGGTAAATCAGATTTTTGTGATCAGTCAGGACCACCACACGATGTTTAGCTCCTTCGAGCCAATGACGCCACTCCTCAAATGCCCACTTCATAGCCAACAACTCCCGATTACCAACATCATAATTTCGCTCGGCAGGCGAAAACTTTCTTGAAAAGAAAGCACACGGCTTCATCACAGAGCCCTCAGAGCTTCTCTGCGACAAAACAGCCCCTGCTCCAATCTCGGAAGCATCAACCTCGACCTGGAAGGGGAGAGAGACATCTGGCTGACATAAGACTGGAGCTGAAGAAAACCGGTGCTTCAGCTCCCGAAAGGCCTCCACGGCTGCAAGAGACCAATTAGTCACATCAGAGCCCTTCTTGGTCAAATCCGTCAAAGGTTTAACCACGCTAGAAAAATTAGCGATGAAACGACGGTAAAAATTAGCAAAACCCAAGAACTTCTGAAGACTCTTAACAGACGTGGGCTGAGTCTAGTCATGAATAGCCTGGACCTTGACTGGGTCCATCTCCACAGAAGAAGGAGAAAAAATAAAACCCAAAAAGGAGACCTTCTGTACTCCGAAGAGGCATTTTGAGCCCTTCACAAATAAAGCATTAGCACGCAGGACCTGAAACACCATCCTGACCTGCTTCACATGGGACTCCCAATCATCAGAAAAGACCAAAATGTCATCCAGATAAACAATCATAAACTTATCCAGATATTCTCGGAAAATGTCATGCATGAAGGACTGAAACACAGAAGGAGCATTAGAGAGTCCAAAAGGCATCACCAAGTACTCAAAATGGCCTTCGGGCGTATTAAATGCTGTTTTCCATTCATCTCCCTGCTTAATGCGCACAAGATTATACGCACCACGGAGATCTATCTTGGTGAACCAACTGGCACCCTTAATCCGAGCAAACAAATTAGACAATAGTGGCAAAGGATATTGAAATTTGACTGTGATTTTATTCAGAAGGTGATAATCTATACACGGTCTCAAAGAACCGTCCTTCTTGGCCACAAAAAAGAATCCTGCACCAAGAGGGGAAGAGGATGGACGAATATGTCCCTTCTCCAAAGACTCCTTTATATAACTCCGCATCGCGGCATGCTCTGGTATAGACAAATTAAAAAGTCGTCCCTTAGGGAATTTACTACCAGGAATTAAATTTATAGCACAGTCACAATCCCTATGAGGGGGCAGGGCACTGGACCTGGGCTCATCAAATACATCCTGGTAGTCAGACAAAAACTCAGGGACCTCAGAAGGAGTGGAAGAAGCAATAGACACCAATGGAGTATCGCCATGAATTCCCTGACAACCCCAACTAGACACAGACATAGCTATCCAATCTAAAACTGGATTATGAGCCTGCAGCCATGGCAGACCCAAAACGACAACATCGTGTAGATTATGCAGAACAAGAAAGCGAATCACCTCCTGATGAACGGGAGTCATGCACATGGTCATTTGCGTCCAATACTGAGGTTTATTCTCAGCCAATGGCGTAGCATCAATTCCCCTCAGAGGAATAGTTAATTCCAAAGGCTCCAGGACAAAACCACAGCGCCTGGCAAATGACAAATCCATCAGATTCAGGGCAGCACCCGAATCCACAAAGGCCATAACCGAGTAGGACGACAAAGAACAAATCAAAGTAACAGACAAAATAAATTTAGGCTGTATAGTACCAATGGTGACAGGTTTAGCGACCTTTTTTAAGCGTTTAGAGCATGCTGAGATAACATGAGCAGAATCACCACAGTAAAAGCACAACCCATTTTGACGTCTATGACTTTGTCGCTCAATTCTGGTCAGAGTTCGATCACATTGCATAGACTCAGGTCTCTGTTCAGAAAATACCGCCAAAGGATGAGCAGATTTGCGCTCCCGCAAACGCCGATCAACCTGAATGGCTAAAGCCATAGAATCACTCAGACTTGTAGGGGTGGGGAACCCCACCATAACATCCTTAATGGCTTCAGAAAGACCTTCTCTGAAATTTGCAGCCAAGGCACACTCATTCCATTGAGTAAGCACTGACCATTTCCGAAATTTTTGACAATACACCTCTGCTTCATCCTGCCCTTGAGAGAGGGCCAGCAACGGTTTTTCTGCCTGACTCTCAAGATTAGGCTCCTCATAAAGTAGTCCAAAAGCCAGAAAAAACGCATCCACATTAAGCAATGCAGGATCTCCTGGCGCCAGAGAGAAAGCCCAATCCTGAGGGTCGCCATGCAACAAGGAGATAACAATTTTTACTTGCTGAGCGGAATCACCAGAGGAACGAGGTCTCAGAGATAGAAATAACTTACAATTATTCTTAAAATTCTGAAACCTAGATCTATCTCCAGAGAACAACTCAGGAATGGGTGTCTTTGGTTCTGACATAGGGCTATGAATAACAAAATCCTGAATACTTTGCACCCGTGCAGCAAGATGATCCACACTAGAAGTCAGAGTCTGAACATTCATGTCTGCAGCTGAGCTCAAAACCACTCAGAGTTCAAGGGGATGAAAGAAGCTAGACAGACTGCAGCAAGGAAAAGCGGGAGGGGGAAAAAAAAAAAAAAATGTACTCAGGTCTTCTTTTAATCCCACTTCTGCGATGCATTAAACACTTTTTGGCCTGCTATACTGTTATGATCCTTAGTGGTTGAGGATCACAAATTACTCCAGCTAAGTAACAAAACATAGGACAAGCTCTAGGGAGGTGGCAAACTGGACTGACCGCAAATCTGAACCTATCCAAACACACTAGAAGTAGCCGGTGAACGTGCCTAAAAATCCTAGACGTCTCTAGCCAGCCTGAGGAACTAACTACCCCTAGTGTCATGATCTCCATGGCCAGAGAACTAGCATAAGCCTCAATAGGAACAAGCTCTTGGAAGATGTAACTGTACTGACCATGAACTAAACCTACCGCATCATCTAGAAGTAGCCAGGTAGCATGTCCTACTTTTTATCCCTATATGCCCAGCGCCGGCCGGAGAACTAAATAATGCTAGCAGAGGGAAATATAAGACCTGACTCACCTCTAGAGAAATGCCCAAAAAGGAGACAGAAGCCCCCCACATATATTGGCGGTGATATGAGATGAAACAACAAACGCAGCAGGAAAATAGTTTTAGCAAATTTGAGGTCCGCTTTCTAGATAGCAGAAGACAGAAAGCATACTTTCATGGTCAGTAGAAAACCCTAACAAAACACATCCAGAAATTACTTTAGGACTCTGGCATTAACTCATAATACCAGAGTGGCAATTCCTGATCAACAAGAGCTTTCCAGACACAGTAACGAAACTGCAGCTGTGAACTGGAACCAAAATACAAAAACAAAACATGGACGAATGTCCAACTTATCTAGTAGATGTCTGGGAGCAGGAACAAGCACAGAGAGGCTTCTGATAACATTGTTGACCGGCAAGCATCTAACAGAGAAGCCAGGTTATATAGCGACACCCAGATCTAATCAGAACAGGTGAACAGGGAAGATGATGTCACAAGTTCAATTCCACCAGTAGCCACCGGGGGAGCCCAGAATCCAAATTCACAACAGTACCCCCCCCTCAAGGAGGGGGCACTGAACCCTCACCAGAACCACCAGGGCGATCAGGATGGGCCCTATGAAAGGCACGAACCAGATCAGAGGCATGAACATCAGATGCAGTGACCCAAGAATTATCCTCCTGGCCGTATCCCTTCCACTTGACCAGATACTGGAGTCTCCGTCTGGAAACACGGGAGTCTAGGATTTTTTCCACAACGTACTCCAACTCACCCTCAACCAACACCGGAGCAGGAGGCTCAACGGAAGGCACAACCGGTGCCTCATACCTGCGCAATAACGACCGATGAAAAACGTTATGAATAGAAAAGGATGCAGGGAGGTCCAAACGGAAGGAAACAGGGTTAAGAATCTCCAATATTTTATACGGACCGATGAACCGAGGCTTAAACTTAGGAGATGAGACCCTCATAGGGACAAAACGAGAAGACAACCACACCAAATCTCCAACACAAAGCCGAGGACCAACACGACGGTGACGGTTGGCAAAAAGCTGAGTCTTCTCCTGGGACAACTTTAAATTGTCCATCACCTGCCCCCAGATATGATGCAATCTCTCCACCACCGCATCCACTCCAGGACAATCCGAGGATTCCATCTGACCGGAGGAAAATCGAGGGTGGAACCCCGAATTACAGAAAAACGGGGACACCAAAGTGGCAGAGCTGGCCCGATTATTGAGGGCGAACTCCGCCAATGGCAAAAAAGCAACCCAATCATCCTGGTCAGCAGACACAAAACACCTCAGATATGTCTCCAGGGTCTGATTAGTCCGCTCGGTCTGGCCATTAGTCTGAGGGTGAAAAGCAGACGAAAAAGACAAATCTATGCCCATCCTAGCACAGAATGCCCGCCAAAATCTAGACACAAATTGGGTTCCTCTGTCAGAAACGATATTCTCAGGAATACCATGCAAACGAACAACATTTTGAAAAAACAGGGGCACCAACTCGGAAGAAGAAGGCAATTTGGGCAGGGGAACCAAATGGACCATCTTAGAAAAACGGTCACACACCACCCAGATGACAGACATCTTCTGAGAAACAGGCAGATCTGAAATAAAATCCATCGAGATGTGTGTCCAAGGCCTCTTAGGAATAGGCAAGGGCAACAATAATCCACTAGCCCGAGAACAACAAGGCTTGGCCCGAGCACAAACGTCACAAGACTGCACAAAGCCTCGCACATCTCGTGACAGGGAAGGCCACCAGAAGGATCTTGCCACCAAATCCCTGGTACCAAAAATTCCAGGATGACCTGCCAATGCAGAAGAATGTACCTCAGAGATGACTCTACTGGTCCAATCATCAGGAACAAACAACCTATCAGGCGGACAACGATCCGGTCTATCCGCCTGAAACTCCTGCAAGGCCCGCCGCAGGTCTGGAGAAACGGCTGACAAGATAACTCCCTCCTTAAGAATACCTGTGGGGTCAGAGTTGCCGGGTGAATCAGGCTCAAAACTCCTAGAAAGGGCATCCGCCTTAACATTCTTAGAACCCGGTAGGTACGATACCACAAAATTAAACCGAGAGAAAAATAATGACCAGCGCGCCTGTCTAGGATTCAGGCGCCTGGCGGTCTCAAGATAGATCAAATTTTTGTGGTCAGTCAATACCACCACCTGATGTCTAGCCCCCTCGAGCCAATGGCGCCACTCCTCAAACGCCCACTTCATGGCCAAAAGCTCCCGATTCCCAACATCATAATTCCGCTCAGCGGGCGAAAATTTACGGGAAAAGAAGGCACAAGGCCTCATCACGGCGCAGTCAGAACTTTTCTGCGACAACACTGCCCCAGCCCCGATCTCAGAAGCGTCGACCTCAACCTGAAAAGGAAGAGTCACATCAGGCTGACGCAACACAGGGGCAGAAGAAAAACGGCGCTTAAGCTCCTGAAAGGCCTCCACAGCATCAGGGGACCAATTAGCAACATCAGCACCCTGTCTAGTCAAATCGGTCAATGGCTTAACGACATCCGAAAAACCAGAAATAAACCGACGATAAAAGTTGGCAAAGCCCAAAAATTTCTGAAGACTTTTAAGAGAAGAGGGCTGCGTCCAATCACAAATAGCTTGAACCTTGACAGGATCCATCTCAATGGAAGAGGGAGAAAAAATATATCCCAAAAAGGAAATTCTCTGAACCCCAAAAACGCACTTAGAACCCTTGACACACAGAGAATTAGACCGCAAAACCTGAAAAACCCTCTTAACTTGCCGGACATGAGAGTCCCAATCATCCGAAAAAATCAGAATATCATCCAGATACACTATCATAAATTTATCCAAAAAATCGCGGAAAATATCATGCATAAAGGACTGGAAGACTGAAGGGGCATTAGAAAGACCAAAAGGCATCACCAAATACTCAAAGTGGCCCTCGGGCGTATTAAATGCGGTTTTCCACTCATCCCCCTGCCTGATCCGCACCAAATTATACGCCCCACGGAGATCAATCTTAGAGAACCACTTGGCCCCCTTTATGCGAGCAAACAAATCAGTCAGCAACGGCAATGGGTATTGATATTTAACCGTGATTTTATTCAAAAGCCGATAATCAATACATGGTCTCAAAGAGCCGTCTTTTTTTGACACAAAGAAAAAACCGGCTCCTAAGGGAGATGACGATGGACGAATATGTCCCTTTTCCAAGGACTCCTTTATATATTCTCGCATAGCAGTATGTTCAGGCACAGACAGATTAAATAAACGACCCTTTGGGTATTTACTACCCGGAATTAAATCTATAGCACAATCGCACTCACGGTGCGGAGGTAGCGAACCCAGCTTGGGTTCTTCAAAGACGTCACGATAATCAGACAGGAACTCAGGGATTTCAGAGGGAATAGATGATGAAATGGACACCAAAGGTACGTCCCCATGAGTCCCCTTACATCCCCAGCTCAACACAGACATAGCTCTCCAGTCAAGGACTGGGTTGTGAGACTGCAGCCATGGCAATCCTAGCACCAAATCATCATGTAGATTATACAGCACCAGAAAACGAATAGTCTCCTGGTGATCCGGATTAATACACATAGTCACTTGTGTCCAGTATTGTGGTTTATTATTAGCCAATGGGGTGGAGTCAATCCCCTTCAGAGGAATAAGAGTCTCCAAAGGCTCTAAATCATACCCACAACGATTGGCAAAGGACCAATCCATAAGACTCAAAGCGGCGCCAGAGTCGATATAGGCGTCCGTAGTAATAGATGACAAAGAGCAAATCAGGGTCACAGACAAAATAAATTTAGACTGTAAAGTGCCAATGGGAACGGATTTATCAAGCTTTTTAGTACGCTTAGAGCATGCTGATATAACATGAGTAGAATCCCCACAATAGAAACACAACCCATTTTTCCGTCTAAAATTCTGCCGCTCGCTTCTGGACAGAATTCTATCACACTGCATGTTTTCTGGCGTCTTCTCAGTGGACACCGCCAGATGGTGCACTGGTTTGCGCTCCCGCAGACGCCTATCGATCTGAATGGCCATCGTCATGGACTCATTCAGACTTGCAGGCACAGGGAACCCCACCATAACATCCTTAATGGCATCAGAAAGACCCTCTCTGAAAGTAGCCGCCAAGGCACACTCATTCCACTGAGTAAGCACAGACCATTTACGGAATCTTTGGCAGTAAATTTCAGCTTCATCTTGCCCCTGCGATAGGGACATCAAAGTTTTTTCTGCCTGAAGTTCCAAATGAGGTTCCTCATAAAGCAAGCCCAAGGCCAGAAAAAACGCATCCACATTGCGCAACGCAGGATCCCCTGGTGCCAATGCAAAAGCCCAATCTTGAGGGTCGCCGCGGAGCAAGGAAATCACAATCCCAACCTGCTGTGCAGGGTCTCCAGCAGAACGAGATTTCAGGGACAAAAATAACTTACAATTATTTCTAAAATTCTGAAAGCTAGATCTATTCCCTGAGAAGAATTCCGGCAAAGGAATTCTCGGCTCTGATACCGGAGCATGAACAACAAAATCTTGCAAACTTTGTACTTTCGTGGCGAGATTATTCAAACCTGCAGTTACACTCTGTAGATCCATTATAGACAGGTGAACATAGAGCCATTCAAAGATTAGAAGGAGAGAGAAAAAAAAGAAAGACTGCAGCATAGACAGACTGGCAAGTGATCCAATTAAGAGCACACTAACTACTAGAGAAAAAAAAAAAAAAAAAAAAAAAATTTTCAGCAGACTTCTTATTTCTCTCCTTTCTCAGCCAAGGATTTTAACCCTTTAGTGGGCCGGTCAAACAGTCATGATCTCCATGGCCAGAGAACTAGCATAAGCCTCAATAGGAACAAGCTCTTGGAAGATGTAACTGTACTGACCATGAACTAAACCTACCGCATCATCTAGAAGTAGCCAGGTAGCATGTCCTACTTTTTATCCCTATATGCCCAGCGCCGGCCGGAGAACTAAATAATGCTAGCAGAGGGAAATATAAGACCTGACTCACCTCTAGAGAAATGCCCAAAAAGGAGACAGAAGCCCCCCACATATATTGGCGGTGATATGAGATGAAACAACAAACGCAGCAGGAAAATAGTTTTAGCAAATTTGAGGTCCGCTTTCTAGATAGCAGAAGACAGAAAGCATACTTTCATGGTCAGTAGAAAACCCTAACTAAACACATCCAGAAATTACTTTAGGACTCTGGCATTAACTCATAATACCAGAGTGGCAATTCCTGATCAACAAGAGCTTTCCAGACACAGTAACGAAACTGCAGCTGTGAACTGGAACCAAAATACAAAAACAAAACATGGACGAATGTCCAACTTATCTAGTAGATGTCTGGGAGCAGGAACAAGCACAGAGAGGCTTCTGATAACATTGTTGACCGGCAAGCATCTAACAGAGAAGCCAGGTTATATAGCGACACCCAGATCTAATCAGAACAGGTGAACAGGGAAGATGATGTCACAAGTTCAATTCCACCAGTAGCCACCGGGGGAGCCCAGAATCCAAATTCACAACACCCTAGAGAGAAAGAAAGACCTCTCTTGCCTCCAGAGAAATAATCCCCAAAGATATAGAAGCCCCCAACAGATAATAACGGTGAGGTAAGAGGAAGGCACATACACAGGGGTGAAATCAGATTCAGCAAAAGAGGCCCACTAATTCTAGATAGCAGAAAATAGCAAAGGGGTCTATGCGGTCAGTAAAAAACCCTTACAAAATATCCACACTGAGATTTCAAGAACCCCCACACCAACTAACGGTGTGGGGGGAGAAAGTCAGTCCCCTAGAGCAACCAGCAAGTAAGAAATCACATTTTAGCAAGCTGGACAAAAAAAACATGATGAACGCTGATAATCAGAAAATGAACAAACAAGGACTTAGCTTGTCTTGGAGAGACTGGGAGCAAGGTAGTCACAAGGAATCTGAAGAGCACTGAATACATTGATAGCAGGCAAGGAACTGAGTATCCAGGTGAGTTAAATAGGAAACCAACCAAGGATAACGAACCAGCTGATGAGGCCACCTGCAGAAAGACAACACTACACAGTACCGCTTGTGACCACTAGAGGGAGCCCAAAAATAGAGTTCACAACAGAGTGCATTATAATATATGGAGAACTATTGGGTGCATTATACTATATGGAGGACTATGGGGTGCAATATACTGTATGAAGGACTATGGGGGTCATTAAACTGTATGCAGGACTATGGGGAGTGCATTATACTATATGGAGTACTATGGGGAGTGCATTATAATTTATGCAAGACTATGGGATGCATTATACTATATGGAGGACTATGGGGAGTGCTTTAATATGGAGGACCATGCCATGCATTATGCTATATGGAGACCTATTGGGAGTGCTTTATACTGTATAGAGGACTATAGTTAGTGCATTATACTGTATGGAGTATTATGGGGTGCAGTATACCATAAGGAGGCTTATGGAGTACAGTATACTATATGGAGGACTATGAGGGCCATTATACTATATAGAGAACTATGTGGGGGCTATTATAATATTTGGAGGGCTGTGTAGGGGCCATTATAATATTTGGAGGGCTATGTGGGGGTCATTACACTGTATGCAAGCAATTATACAGTCTGAAGGTTTGTGTGGAGTCCATCATACTATGTGGATGTCTGTGTGGGGGCTATTATGCTGTTTGGAGGAGTAGTGGGGCCATTATAGAGCGTGGTGAGGTATGGGGCCATTATACTGTATGTAGGCCCATTATACTGCATGGTGAGTTGTGTGGGGATCACAGTTGGAGGATTATACTGTATTAAGGTAATCATACTTAGCCAGGGGAGATGAGGTGGGGTACAGTAGGGTCATTATACTGTGCATGTGGACAGTACTGTGGAGGAACTCCATGACATTGCTAGCCACTGCTAAGTTCCAGCTGTTGCAGAATTTAGCCTTAAGCCTAATAATTCAGCACCTAATTCAAAACTGATTTTGTTGCATCAACCATTATATACTTCATTACAATATGGAGCATTACGGGAAAAGAACAAAGATAAAACACTACCAGAGAAGTCAAACCAGAAAGTCTTGAATATATCTGCTGCTGCTACAGATAGTTCCTCCACTACATGAACCTACAGCTGTTTAATCATCCAACACCCTTTCTTAAGGGCTAAGGCTCATTCCATTACCCCCGGCCCTTTGATCAGCCTGGAACATTTCTCTCTGCACTTAGTGACTTTGTAAAAATATACTTCATGGCTTATGTAGGTTCTCTAATTTTCCCTTTCAGAGCTTTCTTTTTGATAATCATGTTTATTTCCTTCTTTTTTTTCTATAGCCTGAACAGGTCCTAATATTTTCTGTCTCTGGATGTTTCTCTCTTCTTCATACATCTAGCTCTATATCTACCAAGCTTTGTCTCTGCCGTTTTATCTGTTCTCTCAGAAGTTTCATGTGCCTTTCCTTGCCTTCTGATTCTTTCTCCTTCAACATATCTTTCTAGAGTTTGACTGCCTTATTTTTCATGATTTTTTGAATGCATCCACTTCCAGTGAAAAATGTTAATAAAAATTCATTTATTTTCTCAAAAAAAAAAAATAAAATAAATAAATAAATAAATATATATATATATATATATATATATATATATACAGTGCCTACAAGTAGTATTCAACCCCCTGCAGATTTAGCAGGTTTAATAAGATGCAAATAAGTTAGAGCCTTCAAACTTCAAACAAGAGCAGGATTTATTAACAGATGCATAAATCTTACAAACCAAAAAGTTTTGTTGCTCAGTTAAATTTTTATAAATTTTAAACATAAAAGTGTGGGTCAATTATTATTCACCCCTAGGTTTAATATTTTGTGGAATAACCTTTGTTTGCAATTACAGCTAATAATCGTCTTTTCTAAGACCTGGTCAGGCCGGCACAGGTCTCTGGAGTTATCTTGGCCCACTCCTCCATGCAGATCTTCTCCAAGTTATCTAGGTTCTTTGGGTGTCTCATGTGGACTTTAATCTTGAGCTCCTTCCACAAGTTTTGAATTGGGTTAAGGTCAGGAGACTGACTAGGCCACTGCAACACCTTGATTTTTTGCCTCTTGAACCAGGCCTTGGTTTTCTTGGCTGTGTGCTTTGGGTCGTTGTCTTGTTGGAAGATAAAATGATGACCCATCTTAAGATCCTTGATGGAGGAGCGGAGGTTCTTGGCCAAAATCTCCAGGTAGGCCGTGCTATCCATCTTCCCATGGATGCGGACCAGATGTCCAGTGTCATGAATCCCCAATGGCTAGGGATAGCACAGGACAAGCAAAGTATAACAAATATCGGACGAGCTCTAGGGTGATGGAACCTGGGCTGACCGCTGCCCTACGCCTGACAAACGCAACTAGAGATAGCCAGGGAGCGTTCCTACGTTGGTTCTAGACGCCACGCACCAGCCTAAGAGCTAACTAGTACTGCAGAGAAAACAAGACCTCACTTGCCTCCAGAGGAATTAACCCCAAAGGTATAGTTGCCCCCCACATGTATTGACGGTGAAATGAGAGGAAGGCACACACATAGAGATGATGTATATAGCTTTAGCAAATAGAGGCCCGCTAAAAACTAGAAAGCAGAATGATACAAAAGGGGACTGAGCGGTCAGCAAAAAACCCTAATCAAAAAAACCATCCTGAGATTACAAGAACCCATGTGCCAACTCATGGCACATGGGGAGAACCTCAGTCCACTAGAGCAACCAGCTAGCATAGAGACATTCTAAGCAAGCTGGACCAGAAACCAAACAACTGAAAATCAGCACTTAGCTTATCCTGAAAGATCTGGGAGCAGGTAGGCAGGAACCAAACAGAGCACATCTGAACACATTGATAGCCGGCAAGGGAAATGACAGAAAGGCCAGGTAAAATAGGAAACACCCAGCCTCTGATGGACAGGTGGAAACCAAAGGCCGCAACCCACCAAAGTCACCCAGTACCAGCAGTAACCACCAGAGGGAGCCCACCGACAGAATCCACAACAGTACCCCCCCTTGAGGAGGGGTCACCGAACCCTCACGAGAACCCCCAGGGCGATCAGGGTGAGCTCTATGGAAGGCGCGGACCAAATCAGTCGCGTGAACATCGGAGGCGACCACCCAGGAATTATCCTCCTGACCATAACCCTTCCACTTAACCAAATACTGGAGTTTGCGTCTGGAAACACGAGAATCCAAGATCTTTTCAACAACATACTCCAATTCTCCCTCCACCAGCACCGGAGCAGGAGGCTCGATCGAAGGAACAACGGGCACCTCATACCTCCGCAACAACGACCGATGGAACACATTATGAATAGCAAACGATGCTGGGAGATCCAAACGAAAAGATACAGGGTTAAGAATCTCCGAGATCCTATAAGGACCGATGAACCGAGGCTTGAACTTAGGAGAAGAGACCTTCATAGGGACAAAACGAGAAGACAACCACACCAAGTCCCCAACAAGAAGTCGGGGACCCACGCGGCGACGGCGATTAGCAAACTGCTGAGTCTTCTCCTGAGATAACTTCAAATTGTCCACCACCTGATTCCAAATCTGATGTAGCCTGTCCACCACCACGTCCACTCCAGGACAATCCGAAGATTCCCCCTGACCAGAGGAAAAACGAGGATGAAACCCCGAATTACAAAAAAAAGGAGAGACCAACGTGGCAGAACTAGCCCGATTATTAAGAGCAAATTCGGCCAGTGGCAAAAAAGCAACCCAGTCATCCTGATCAGCAGAAACAAAACACCTCAAATAAGTTTCCAAGGTCTGATTAGTTCGCTCCGTCTGGCCATTCGTCTGAGGATGGAATGCAGACGAGAAAGACAAATCAATGCCCATCTTGGCACAAAACGTCCGCCAAAATCTAGACACAAACTGGGATCCCCTGTCAGAAACGATATTCTCCGGAATCCCATGCAAACGAACCACGTTCTGAAAAAACAAAGGAACCAACTCAGAGGAGGAGGGTAACTTAGGCAAGGGCACCAAATGAACCATCTTAGAAAAGCGGTCACACACAACCCAGATAACGGACATTTTCTGTGAAACCGGGAGATCAGAAATAAAATCCATGGAAATGTGCGTCCAAGGCCTCTTCGGGATGGGCAAAGATAACAACAACCCACTAGCCCGTGAACAGCAAGGCTTAGCTCGAGCACACACTTCACAAGACTGCACAAAGGTACGCACATCCCTAGACAAGGAAGGCCACAAAAAAGACCTGGCCACCAAATCTCTTGTACCAAATATTCCAGGATGACCAGCCAACACAGAAGAATGGACCTCGGAGATGACTCTACTGGTCCAATCATCCGGAACAAACAGTCTTTCTGGTGGACATCGATCCGGTTTATCCACCTGAAACTCCTGCAATGCGCGTCGCAAGTCTGGGGATACGGCGGACAATATTACCCCATCCCTAAGGATACCAGCAGGCCCAGTGTCTCCAGGAGAATCAGGCACAAAACTCCTGGAAAGAGCATCTGCCTTCACATTCTTTGAACCTGGCAGGTATGAAACCACGAAATTGAAACGAGAAAAAAATAATGACCAACGAGCCTGTCTAGGATTCAAACGCCTGGCAGACTCAAGGTAAATGAGATTCTTGTGATCAGTCAAGACCACCACGCGATGTTTAGCACCCTCAAGCCAATGACGCCACTCCTCAAATGCCCACTTCATGGCCAAAAGCTCCCGATTACCCACATCATAATTGCGCTCGGCGGGCGAGAATTTTCTAGAGAAGAAAGCACATGGCTTCGTCACCGAGCCATTAGAACTTCTCTGTGACAAAACCGCCCCAGCTCCAATCTCGGAAGCATCAACCTCCACCTGAAAAGGAAGTGAAACATCTGGTTGACACAACACAGGAGCAGAAGAAAACCGGCGCTTAAGTTCCCGAAAGGCCTCCACGGCCGCAGGAGACCAATCAGCAACATCAGCACCCTTTTTAGTTAAATCAGTCAAAGGTTTAACAATACTGGAAAAATTAGCAATGAACCGACGATAAAAATTAGCAAACCCCAAGAACTTCTGAAGGCTCTTAACAGATGTAGGTTGTGTCCAGTCACAAATAGCCTGAACCTTAACGGGATCCATCTCAATAGTAGAAGGAGAAAAAATGTACCCCAAAAAAGAAATCTTCTGGACTCCGAAGAGACACTTTGAGCCCTTCACAAACAGAGAATTGGCCCGCAAAACCTGAAACACCTTCCTGACCTGTAGAACATGAGACTCCCAGTCATCAGAAAACACCAAAATATCATCCAAATACACAATCATAAACTTATCCAGATATTCACGGAAAATATTGTGCATAAAGGACTGAAAGACTGACGGAGCATTGGAGAGTCCAAAAGGCATTACCAAATACTCAAAATGGCCCTCAGGCGTATTAAATGCGGTTTTCCACTCATCACCCTGTTTTATCCGCACCAGATTATACGCACCACGAAGATCTATTTTAGTGAACCACCTAGCCCCCTTAATGCGAGCAAACAAATCAGTAAATAATGGCAATGGATACTGGTATTTGACTGTAATCTTATTCAGAAAGCGATAATCTATACAAGGCCTCAGGGAACCATCTTTTTTTGCCACGAAAAAAAAACCTGCTCCCAGAGGGGACGAAGATGGACGAATATGTCCCTTTTCCAAGGACTCCTTAATATAATTCTGCATAGCAGTATGCTCTGGCAGTGACAGATTAAATAAACGACCCTTAGGGAACTTACTGCCAGGAATCAATTCTATAGCACAGTCACACTCTCTATGAGGAGGGAGCGAATTGAGCTTAGGCTCCTCAAAAACATCCTTATAATCTGACAAAAACGCAGGGATCTCCGAAGGAGTCGATGAAGCGATAGAAATCGGAGGTGCATCATCATGAACCCCCTGACATCCCCAGCTTAGCACAGACATTGTTTTCCAGTCCAGGACAGGATTATGAGTTTGTAACCATGGCAGACCAAGGACTAGTACATCATGTAAATTATACAGTACAAGGAAGCGAATCACCTCCTGATGAACGGAAGTCATGCGCATGGTCACTTGTGTCCAATACTGTGGTTTATTCATAGCCAATGGTGTAGAATCAATTCCCTTCAGAGGAATAGGAACTTCCAGAGGCTCTAGACTAAAACCGCAGCGTTTAGCAAATGACCAATCCATAAGACTCTGGGCAGCGCCTGAATCCACATAGGCATCGACGGAAATGGAAGACAGTAAAAAAAATCAGAGTCACAGACAAAATGAACTTAGACTGCAGAGTATCAATGGCAAAAGATTTATCAACCCTTTTTGTGCGTTTAGAGCATGCTGATATAACATGAGCTGAATCACCACAATAAAAACACAAACCATTTTTCCGCCTATAATTTTGCCGTTCACTTCTGGACTGAATTCTATCACATTGCATAGTCTCAGGTGCCTGTTCAGAAGACACCGCCAACTGGTGCACGGGTTTGCGCTCCCATAAACGCCGATCAATCTGAATGGCCATAGCCATAGACTCATTCAGACCTGTAGGCGCAGGGAACCCCACCATAACATCCTTAATGGCCTCAAAAAGACCATTTCTGAAGTTTGCAGCCAGGGCGCACTCATTCCACTGAGTAAGCACCGACCATTTCCGAAATTTCTGACAATATATTTCCGCTTCATCATGCCCCTGAGAGAGGGCTAATAAAGCCTTTTCAGCCTGAATCTCTAGGTTAGGTTCCTCATAGAGCAATCCCAATGCCAGAAAAAACGCATCCACACTGAGCAACGCAGGATCCCCTGGTGCCAATGCAAATGCCCAATTCTGAGGGTCGCCCCGTAGGAACGATATAACAATCTTGACCTGTTGAGCAGGGTCTCCAGAGGAGCGAGATTTCAAAGAGAGAAACAATTTACAATTGTTCCTGAAATTCAGGAAGGTAGATCTATCTCCAGAAAAAAACTCTGGAATAGGAATTCTAGGTTCAGACATGGGAGTGTGAACAACGAAATCCTGTATGTTTTGAACCTTTGCCGCGAGATTACTCAGGCTGGAAGCCAAACTCTGGACATCCATGATAAACAGCTAAGATCAGAGCCATTCAAGGGTTAAGAGGAGGTAAGAAGCAGCTAGACAGCAATTAAGGGCTAGGCAGCAAAACTCTGAAGGGAAAAAAAAAAAATTTCCTTGAACACTTCTTTTCCTCCTGCTTCAGCCCAAACAATTAACACTTTGTGGTCCGGCTATACTGTCATGAATCCCCAATGGCTAGGGATAGCACAGGACAAGCAAAGTATAACAAATATCGGACGAGCTCTAGGGTGATGGAACCTGGGCTGACCGCTGCCCTACGCCTGACAAACGCAACTAGAGATAGCCAGGGAGCGTTCCTACGTTGGTTCTAGACGCCACGCACCAGCCTAAGAGCTAACTAGTACTGCAGAGAAAACAAGACCTCACTTGCCTCCAGAGGAATTAACCCCAAAGGTATAGTTGCCCCCCACATGTATTGACGGTGAAATGAGAGGAAGGCACACACATAGAGATGATGTATATAGCTTTAGCAAATAGAGGCCCGCTAAAAACTAGAAAGCAGAATGATACAAAAGGGGACTGAGCGGTCAGCAAAAAACCCTAATCAAAAAAACCATCCTGAGATTACAAGAACCCATGTGCCAACTCATGGCACATGGGGAGAACCTCAGTCCACTAGAGCAACCAGCTAGCATAGAGACATTCTAAGCAAGCTGGACCAGAAACCAAACAACTGAAAATCAGCACTTAGCTTATCCTGAAAGATCTGGGAGCAGGTAGGCAGGAACCAAACAGAGCACATCTGAACACATTGATAGCCGGCAAGGGAAATGACAGAAAGGCCAGGTAAAATAGGAAACACCCAGCCTCTGATGGACAGGTGGAAACCAAAGGCCGCAACCCACCAAAGTCACCCAGTACCAGCAGTAACCACCAGAGGGAGCCCACCAACAGAATCCACAACAGTCCAGGCCCCTTGGCTGAGAAACAGCCCCACAGCATGATGCTGCCACCACCATGCTTGACTGTAGGGATGGTATTCTTGGGGTCGTATGCAGTGCCATCCAGTCTCCAAACGTCACGTGTGTGGTTGGCACCAAAGATCTCGATCTTGGTCTCATCAGACCAGAGAACCTTGAACCAGTCAGTCTCAGAGTCCTCCAAGTGATCATGAGCAAACTGTAGACAAGCCTTGACATGACGCTTTGAAAGTAAAGGTACCTTACGGGCTCGTCTGGAACGGAGACCATTGCGGTGGAGTACTTTACTTATGGTATTGACTGAAACCAATGTCCCCACTGCCATGAGATCTTCCCGGAGCTCCTTCCTTGTTGTCCTTGGGTTAGCCTTGACTCTTCGGACAAGCCTGGCCTCGGCACGGGAGGAAACTTTCAAAGGCTGTCCAGGCCGTGGAAGGCTAACAGTAGTTCCATAAGCCTTCCACTTCCGGATGATGCTCCCAACAGTGGAGACAGGTAGGCCCAACTCCTTGGAAAGGGTTTTGTACCCCTTGCCAGCCTTGTGACCCTCCACAATCTTGTCTCTGATGGCCTTGGAATGCTCCTTTGTCTTTCCCATGTTGACCATGTATGAGTGCTGTTACAAGTTTGGGGAGGGTCTTAAATAGTCAGAAAAGGCTGGAAAAAGAGATAATTAATCCAAACATGTGAAGCTCATTGTTCTTTGTGCCTGAACTACTTCTTAATACTTTAGGGGAACCAAACAGAATTCTGGTGGGTTGAGGGGTTGAATAATAAATGACCCTCTGAAACAACTTTTCACAATTTAAAAAAAAAATAAACAAAGAAATAACATTCTTTTTTGCTGCAGTGCATTTCACACTTCCAGGCTGATCTACAGTCCAAATGTCACAATGCCAAGTTAATTCCAAATGTGTAAACCTGCTAAATCTGCAAGGGGTTGAATACTACTTGTAGGCACTGTATGTGTATATATATATATATATATATATATATATATATATATATATATATATATATTTGTAAAATATTTTTAAAATACAGTACAATGCGTTTCGGCTGCTATTTTTACAGTGCAGCCTTCATCAGGTAGCAAAAAAAACAAAAAGAACATTTTACAAATATATATACAGTATATATATTTTTTATTTTGAGAAAATAAATGAATTTTTATTAACATTTTTCACTGGAAGTGGATGCATTCAAAAAATCCGTAGGTGCTTAGCGCCACATTTGCTTGGAGTTTATTTTCCCTTTGAATTCGCCACCTATGTGGATCCGAAGCAGGATCAACACATAGTTCTCCAAAGTGAGCTGCACACCTTATTGGATTATACAACATACGGAGAAGAGTTGCCTAAAGAATTGATTCCTTGAGAATCTCAACGTGCATTTCTTACCGATAGAAGGTGAGCATAACCACAACTAAAATATATATATATTTTTTTTTAACTGTTGGTAAAAACGTATTACGCTCAGAGGAAGCGCCGCACTTGTCTCTTTTTTTCCCTTTTTCCCTAAACCAGGGTATTTCTAAAGTTATTTTTCATGATAGTGTTTTTTCTCCTCATCAGCCTTTATACATTTATTGACTTCCCTTCCTGATAACTGAGGTGTCATCCCTAAATTTAGGACCGAAAAGCTTCAAGTTTTACCATCATTTTCACACAATTATTGATTATAATCAACTGTAACTTAAATAAACTTTCTTGCCATGCTCTATTTGCATGGATCCCTTTCCTAATTGTAATTGTAATTGTAATTAAAGCTCACTTTCGGTCTTTGAACCAATCACGAAAAAAGAAGTTACCAGGTTCCTTGCTTCTTCTCACCCTACTACCTGCATCAGTGAACCAATTCCCTCTAATCTGGTCCAGTCCCTCTCCCAGGCTGTCACTGCACACCTAGCTAAAATATTTAGCCTCTCTTTTTATTCTGGAATCTTTCCCTCCTCTTTTAAATACGTTGTCATAATCCTCTTACAAAAACAAATCCCTCTAACAGAACTAAGTTGTTAACTACAGACCTTTCTGTAACCTACCCTTCATCTCTAAACTCCTGGAACGCTTGGTCCACTGTCTCTAATCCGCTCTCTCTCAGATCACTCTCTTCTTGACCCTTTACAATCCAGTTTCCACTGTTTACATTCTACAGAAACTGCCTTTACTAAAGTCTCTAATGATCTACTAACAGCAAAATCTAATGGACACTACTTCCTGCTGATTCTCTTGGATCTCTCTCCTCAGCATTTGACACCGTGGATCACCAGCTCCTCCTCACTATGCTCTGTTCTATCTGCCTGAAGCACACAGCTCTTTCCTGATTCTCCTCCAGCCTATCTGACCACTCCTTTAGTGTAACATTTACCACCTTTTCTTCCCCTTTCCTTCCACTTACTGCTGCGTTTTCTCAGAGTTCGGTCCTAGGTCCCCCTCTTTTCCCTTTACTGTTGGGGTTTCTCAAGACTCAGTTCAAGGTCCTCTCCTCTCTATACACTGCCCCCATTGGACAAAGCATTAGCAGATTTGGTTTTCAATACCACGTCTATGCTAATGACACCCAATTATACACATCGCCTCCTGACATCACCCCCCACATTACTTCAAAATACCAGTGCTTGTCTGTCTGTTGTCCCTAAGATTATGTCCTCCCTCTATCTGAAACAGAATCTCCCCAAAACTGAACTTTTTGTGTTTCCTCCATCAACTAACCTGATATTGCCATTTTCATGTGTAGATTTACCATACTGAAACTCCTTGGCAACACACTCACTGTTTTGGAGTCATATTTGACTTGGATCTTTCCTTACATAGTTATTAAGGTTGAAGGAAGACTTTAAGTCCATCTAGTTCAACCCATAGCCTAACCTAACATGCCCTAACATGTTGATCCAGAGGAAGGTAAAAAAAAACCCATGTGGCAAAGAGTAAGCTCCACATTGGGGAAAAAAATTCCTTCCCGACTCCACATACGGCAATCAGACTAGTTCCCTGGATCAACGCCTTATCAAGGAATCTAATATATATACCCTGTAATATTATACTTTTCCAGAAAGGTATCCAGTCGCCTCTTAAATTTAAGTAATGAATCACTCATTACAACATCATAAGGCAGAGAGTTCCATAGTCTCACTGCTCTTACAGTAAAGAATCCGCATCTGTTATTATGCTTAAACCTTCTTTCCTCCAGATGTAGAGGATGCCCCCTTGTCCCTGTCTCAGGTCTATGATTAAAAAGATCACCAGAAAGGTCTTTGTACTGTCCCCTTATATATTTACACATTAAAATAAGATCACCCCTTAGTCTTCGTTTTTCCAAACTAAACAGCCCCAAGTGTAATAACCTATCTTGGTATTGCAGACCCCCCAGTCCTCTAATAACCTTGGTCGCTCTTCTCTGCACCCGCTCTAGTTCAGCTATGTCTTTCTTATACACCGGAGACCAGAACTGTGCACAGTATTCTAAGTGTGGTCGAACTACTGACTTGTATAGAGGTAAAATTATGTTCTCCTCATGAGAATCTATGCCTCTTTTAATGCATCCCATTATTTTATTTGCCTTTGTAGCAGCTGCCTGACACTGGCCACTGAATATGAGTTTGTCATCAACCCATACACCCAGGTCTTTTTCATTGACGGATTTGCCCAGAGTTTTAGAGTTAAGCACATAGTTATACATCTTATTACTTCTACCCAAATGCATGACCTTACATTTATCCCCATTAAAGCTCATTTGCCATTTATCAGCCCAAGCTTCTAGTTTACATAAATCATCCTGTAATATAAAATTGTCCTCTCCTGTATTGATTACCCTGCAGAGTTTAGTGTCATCTGCAAATACTGAAATTCTACTCTGAATGCCCCCAACAAGGTCATTAATAAATATGTTAAAAAGAAGAGGGCCCAATACTGACCCCTGTGGTACCCCACTGCTAACCGCGACCCAGTCCGAGTGTGCTCCATTAATAACCACCCTTTGTTTCCTATCCCTGAGCCAGCTCTCAACCCACTTACACATATTTTCCCCTATCCCCATTATTCTCATTTTATGTTGGCACCGTATCAAAGGCTTTAGAAAAGTCCATATACACTACATCTACTGTGTTCCTTTGGTCCAGTCCGGTCTTAATTTCCTATATCAGATTACTCGCTTGCTCATATCACCTACATCTCAAAAACATCTCAAGAATTCAACTATTTCTTACTATTAAGTCTGCAAAAACTCTTACTGCTGCTTTTATTTACTTTCATCTGGACTACAAAGAAACTGTAAGAGAGATCAGCGCAAATAGGGTCTTATCCGAGAAATACAGTAAGTTTTCTACTCAGATTAAACTCACCTGTTCAATCTATTAAAAACGCATATAATGTAGATTATCAGCTGCAGCAGACCCACAGGTCACCAAGCAACCATCAGATATCAGAATGTAAAGGAAGCTAGTGCACAAATTCTGTGCTGCCGACAGAATTGAGTTGCATATCCCAGTATGGTACAGTAAGGTACTGGTTTATTTCAATGCGTTTCGAAGTATATAACTTCTTCAGGTAAAAACAGATGTATGTGGACTACTGTACCTTTCTATTAATCAATTTTCCTCTCACTAAACTCTCTCCTATCCTATCTATTCGAAATGCAGTAGTAAGACTTATTTTCTTTCCAGCTGCTACACCGATGCCTCCACCTTGTGCCAGTTATTGCACTCATTACCAATCCGCTATAGAATACAACATAAACTCATCAGGCTCATCCATAGTTCTGCACTGCCCTACATCTCCTGCCTCATATTGTGTACCACCCTACCTGTGCCCTCCATTCCACTAACCTAAGATTAACATGTTCTATAATCCAAACCTCCCTCTTTTGTCTCCAAGATTTCTCTTGTGCTGCCACAGTTTTCTGGAATGCACAGACAGAACGGTTAATTTCCAGTATACCCAGGTTTAAGCATGACCTAAAACACATCTCTTTAGACTAACCTATCACATCATGACAAAAAATCTAACTGTGCTTGGGTTTACACAGCCTAAACTTTCTTCAAAACCTGGCCCCTCTATCATCTGTTTCCCCCACACTCCATATGCAAATTGTCTCTTCAGAGAAAAAGAGGACTTGAACTCTAGAGCGCCACCTGTTGGAAGTTACGATCCTACAAGTCACAATCAACAAGTCTTGCAATATGACTTGTGATAAGAGCCTAATCAGTATCTCAATTCGCAGACATGGTGTTTCTGGTGGTTGGCCCTTCGTCAGTGCGAAACAAGAGAACTGATTTGGTTAGGTGAGAGGCTCTGGACTGAGGTCTAAGGGGTAAGGCCTCTCCTTGTGGAGAGTGACATACCAGCTCTGGCTTGTCAAGATAAGGAGGCTTGATTTGGCTCTTATCCTAAGTAATATTGCAAGACTTGTCAAAGGGTTCATTGTGACTTGTAGGATTGCTACTTCCAACAGGTGGCGCTATAGAGATCAAGTCCTCTTTTTCTCTGAAGAGGCAATTCGCATATTAAATTCCCCACACTCCATGCACTCAATAGTACTTTGTTAAAATTCAGATACTGGCAATTGACTGGTTTATGCAGCTTGCAAAAATACCTTTATTTACAGTATTCGGCCCCCTGGAACTTTTCAACCTTTTCCCACATATCATGCTTCAAACATAAAGATACCAAATGTAAATACATTTGTGGTGAAGAATCAACAAGTGGAACACAATTGTGAAGTTGAATGAAATGTATTGGTTATTTTAAATTTTTGTGGAAATTAAGAAACTGAAAAGTGGGGCGTGCAATATTATTCTGCCCCTTTAACTTAGTACTTTGTTACGCCACCTTCTGCTGCGATTACAGCTGCAAGTCGCTTGGGGTATGTCTCTATCAATTTTGTACATCGAGAGACTGAAATTCTTGCCCATTCATCCTTGGCAAACAGCTCGAGCTCAGTGAGGTTTGATGGAGATCGTTTGTGAACAGCAGTTTTCAGCTCTTTCAACAGATTCTCGATTGGATTGAGGTCTGGACTCTGACTTGGCCATTCTAACACCTAGATACGTTTATTTGTAAACCATTCCATTGTAGACTTTGCTTTATGTTTGGGATCATTGTCTTGTTGGAAGACAAATCTCAGTCCCAGTCTCAGGTCTTTTGCAGACTCCAACAGGTTTTCTTCAAGAATGATCCTGTATTTGGCTCCATCCATTTTCCCATCAATTTTAACCATCTTCCCTGTCCCTGCTGAAGAAAATCAGGCCCAAACCATGATGCTGCCACCACCATGTTTGACAGTGGGGATGGTGTGTTCAGGGTGTTGAGCTGTGTTGCCCTTTTACCAAACATATCATTTGGCATTGTTGCCAAAAAGTTAGATTTTGGTTTCATCTGACCAGAGCACCTTCTTCCACATGTTTGATGTGTCTCCCAGGTGGCTTGTTGCAAGCTTTAAACAGCACTTTTTATGGATATCTTTGAGAAATGGCTTTCTTCTTGCCACTCTTCCATAAAGGCCAGAATTGTGCAGTGTACGACTTATTGTTGTCCTATGGACAGACTGTCCCACCTCAGCTGTAGACCTCTGTAGTTCATCCAGAGTGATCATGGGCCTCTTGGCTGCATCTCTGATCAGTCTTCTCCTTGTTTGAGATGAAAGTTTAGATGGAAGACCGGGTCTTGGTAGATTTGCAGTGGTATGAACAAGGCCGTATTTGCCACTAGGCACGTGAGGGCACGTGCCTAGGGCGCCAGGATGCGGGGGGCAGCACCTGAGCAAGGTTTTTGTTTGTTTGTTTTTTTTAAGGCTGGAGTCCGCCCGCCCACTCCCCTCAGCCCCCTCCCCACCCACCACCTCCCCACCTCCTTGAAGACAATATACTCACCCTCCTCCAGCGGTGCCTGGTCTCAGCGCCGGCAGCAAGTCCTGTGCTCACAGCGGTCACGTGGTACCGCTCATTAAGGTGATGAATATGGACGCATATTCATGACCTTAATGAGTGGTACCATGTGACCGCTCACACAGGAAGAAGCTTCGGCGCCTGGAGTCGGGACAGAGGTGCAGGAGGAAGAGTCCGTTCAGCGCACTGTGAGGAGGGTGAGTATCACGGGCGGGGAGGAGGAGGACAGAGAAGGAGAACGAGGACGGGGGAGCCATGTATAGCCATGGGGAGGTAACGGAGCCACACATACAAGGATGGGAGGAGGGGGGTAACGGAGCCACACATACAAGGAACGGAGGAGTGGGGAATGGAGCCACGCATACAAGGATTGGAGGAGGGGGGAATGGAGCCACGCATACAAGGATGGGAGGAGAGGTGGAACAGAGCCACGCATACAAGGATGGGAGGAGGGGGGTCAATGGAGCCATACATACAAGGATGGGAGGAGGGGGGGAACGGAGCCACGCATACAAGGATGGGAGGAGGGGGGGAACGGAGCTACGCATACAAGGATGGGAGGGGGGGAACGGAGCCACACATACAAGGATGGGAGGAGGGGGAGCAGAGCCACGCATACAAGGATGAGAGGGGGGAGCCATGCATACAAAGATGGGAGGAGGGGGAGCAGAGCCACGCATACAAGGATGGGAGGAGGGGGGGAACGGAGCCACGAATACAAGGATTGGAGGAGGGGGAACGGAGCCACGCATACAAGGATGGGAGGATGGGGGGAATGGAGCCACGCATACAAGGATAGGAGGAGGGGGAACGGAGCCACACATACAAGGATGGGAGGAGGGGGGAATGGAGCCACGCATACAAGGATGGGAGGAGGGGGGGAATGGAGCCACGCATACAAGGATGAGGGGAGGGGGGAATGGAGCCACGCATACAAGGATGGGAGGAGGGGGGAAACAGAGCTACGCATACAAGGATGGGAGGAGGGGGGGAACGGAGCCACGCATACAAGGAGGGGAGGAGGAAGGGAGCCACACATAGAAGGATGAGAGGAGGGGGAGCAGAGCCAAGCATACAAAGATGGAAGGAGGGGGGAGCAGAGCCACGCATACAAAGATGGGAGGAGGGGGGAGCAGAGCCACGCATACAAAGATGGGAGGAGGGGGAGCAGAGCCACGCATGCAAAGATGGGAGGAGGGGAAGCAGAGCCACGCATACAAAGATGGGAGGATGGGGAGCAGAGCCATGCATACAAAGATGGGAGGGGGAGCCATGCATACAAGGATGGGAGGAGGGGGAGCAGAGCCACGCATACAAAGATGGGAGGGGGGAGCCATGCATACAAGGATGGGAGGAGGGGGAGCAGAGCCACACATACAAAGATGGGAGGGGGGAGCCATGCATACAAGGATGGAAGGAGGGGGAGCAGAGCTACGCATACAAGGATGGGAGGAGGGGGAGCAGAGCCACACATAAAAAGATGGGGGGAGCCATGCATACAAGGATGGGAGGAGGGGGAGTAGAGCCACGCATACAAGGATGAGAGGGGGGAGCCATGCATACAAAGATGGGAGGAGGGGGAGCAGAGCCACGCATACAAGGATGGGAGGATGGGGGAATGGAGCCACGCATACAAGGATAGGAGGAGGGGGAACGGAGCCACACATACAAGGATGGGAGGAGGGGGGAATGGAGCCATGCATAAAAGTATGGGAGGAGGGGGGGAATGGAGCCACGCATACAAGGATGAGGGGAGGGGGGAATGGAGCCACGCATACAAGGATGGGAGGAGGGGGGAAATGGAGCTACGCATACAAGGATGAGAGGAGGGGGAGCAGAGCCACGTATACAAAGATGGAAGGAGGGGGGAGCAGAGCCACGCATACAAAGATGGGAGGGGGGAGCCAGGCATACAAGGATGGGAGGAGGGGGAGCAGAGCCACGCATACAAAGATGGAAGGAGGGGGGAGCAGAGCCACGCATACAAAGATGGGAGGGGGGAGCCAGGCATACAAGGATGGGAGGAGGGGGAGCAGAGCCACGCATACAAAGATGGGAGGGGGGAGCCATGCATACACAGATGGGAGGGGGAGCAGAGCCACGCATGCAAAGATGAGAGCAGGGGGAGCAGAGCCACGCATACAATGATGGGAGGAGGGGGAGCAGAGCCACGCATACAAAGATGGGAGGGGGAGCCATGCATACAAAGATGGGAGGAGGGGGAGCAGAGCCACGCATGCAAAGATGGGAGGATGGGGAGCAGAGCCACGCATACAAAGATGGGAGGGGGAGCCATGCATATAAGGATGGGAGGAGCGGGAGAAGAGCCACGCATACAAAGATGGGAGGGGTGAGCCATGCATACAAGGATGGGAGGAGGGGGAGCAGAGCCACGCATACAAAGATGGGAGGGGGGAGCCATGCATAAAAGGATGGAAGGAGGGGGAGCAGAGCTACGCATACAAGGATGGGAGGAGGGGGAGCAGAGCCACGCATACAAAGATGGGGGGAGCCGTGCATACAAGGATGGAAGGAGGGGGAGCAGAGCCACACATACAAAGATGGGAAGGGGGAGCCATGCATACAAAGATGGGAGGAGGGGGAGAAGAGCTACGCATACAAGGATGGGAGGAGGGGGAGGCAGAGCCACGCATACAAAGATGGGAGGGGGGAGCCATGCATACAAGGATGGGAGGAGGGGGAGCAGAGCCAAGCATACAAGGATGGGAGGGGGGAGCCATGCATACAAAGATGGGAGGAGGGGGAGCAGAGCCATGCATACAAGATGGGACAGGGGAGCCATGCATACAACAGGGGGAGCCACGCAGAGCAGAACAGGACGGGTGGAACCACACATACCGAGATAGGAATGAGGGGACAATGCATACCCGGCTTATACTCGAGTCAATAAGCTTACCCAGTGGAGCTAAAGACACCGAAGATTAAGTGCACGGGGATGGGGGGATTTATTATGTGTGGAGAATTTGAGTGGGACTGGGGGTTTTTAATGTGTGGGGTGAGATTTGAGGACACAAAATGAATAGCAAAGGGAGAGATGGGGAAACAGTACTGGGGAATGGGGGGAATGTATGATGAAACAGTACTGGGGAATGGGGGGCATGTATGAGGAAACAGTGCTGGGGAATGGGGGGCAAGTATGAGGAAACAGTACTGGAGAATGGGGGGCATGTATGAGGAAACAGTACTGGGGGAATGAGGGGCATGTATGAGGAAACAGTATGGGGGATGGGTGCAGACATTATGGGGAGTGCCAGGGGAATGTATGTGGACACAGTATGAGTAGCGATGTGAAAAATGTATGTGGACGGAGTATTGGGAGTGAGGGTCATGGGATGTGTGCAGACACAGTATGGGGAGTCAGGTGAGCAGGCAGTATAGAAAGTGAGGAGGTAAATATATGAGGAGACAGTATGGTGAACAGGGGGATGTGAGAGGAGACAGTATGAAGAGGGAGGGGAATAGTGTGAGGAGACAGTATGGGGGGAGAAAAGTGAGTAGGCACAGAATAGAAACTGAGTAGTGGGGGCGTAGCATGGAGGGACAGTGTACAGGCACAGCCAGGAGGGGACAGTATACCAAGGAGGGGGAGTGTGATGAGAGAGTACAGTATAAATACTGGGCCCTATAGGGGGGACACATTGTGAGAGGACAGTGTGAAGAGGGGGCCGGTATGGAAAGGAGAGGTCAGTGTGAAGAGCATGTACCATAAGAGGGACAGTGTGGGGGTCATATTTTGTGCAGACAATATAGTGAGGGGCAATTTTTTATTCAGGAGCATTATAATGACACTTGTACCTTTAAGGGCATCATGTGGAGATTTACTGCAAAAGAACTGAGAAGATGGAAGTCTGCAGAGACAGCTGTGGATGAGAAAACTCATCATGGGATCTGGACAAGATGAAGAAAAGGAGAACGACTCCAGAGATGACGTCATCTATAAGGTACCTGGATGTAAATGTTATTTGTGATACTGACTAACTCTCATGTTTTTATTTATGTTAGGAGCATTAAAGGGGATGTCCAGGTTTGTAATGAGTCTGCAGTCATTAGGTGGTCAGAAGCATACAAATCGCATGCTTGTGCTGACATGACTGTCCACCGGCAAGGGAGAATCCTAAAAGTGTGCATTGCATTAGTTGTGAGAATTCAGAAGCCTGTGATGTCAGGATTCAGCCCTGCAGGTTCCAGTAGTCGCCACATGGACACTTCACTCATATGTCATCATAGAATCTGCAAAAACCCTAGTCCATGCCCTCATCATCTCTCGCCTTGACTACTGCAACCTCCTGCTCTGTGGCCTCCCCTCTAACACTCTCGCACCCCTCCAATCTATTCTAAACTCTGCTGCCCGACTAATCCACCTGTCCCCCCGCTATTCCCCAGCCTCTCCCCTCTGTCAATCCCTTCACTGGCTCCCCATTGCCCAGAGACTCCAGTACAAAACCATGACATACAAAGCCATCCACAACCTGTCTCCTCCATACATCTGTGACCTCGTAGGTACTTACCTACACGCAACCTCCGATCCTCACAAGATCTCCTTCTCTACTCCCCTCTTATCTCCTCTTCCCACAATCGCATACAAGACTTCTCTTGCGCATCTCCCCTACTCTGGAACCCTCTACCACAACACATCAGACTCTCGCCTACCATCGAAACCTTCAAAAAGAGCCTGAAGACCCACCTCTTCCGACAAGCCTACAACCTGCAGTAACCACCGATCAACCAAACCGCTGCATGACCAGCTCTATCCTCACCTACTGTATCCTCACCCATCCCTTGTAGATTGTGAGCCCTCGCAGGCAGGGTCCTCTCTCCTCCTGTACCAGTTATGACTTGTATTGTTTAAGAATATAGTACTTGTTTTTATTATGTATACCCCTCCTCACTATAACAATAAATAATAATAATAATGTGATTTTCATACTTATGGTCCTGTGACAATGAGCTTTTCTTCTGCTTCTCTGTTTTTCAGTTATCATTGAGAGCATTAGGGAGAGGAGCTCGTGGGTACATGACTAAGTGTGCAAATCACATATGTCCTTGGTGAAGTCTTGCCCCGGGTGCCAGAAACCCTAGACACACCTCTGCCGGTATGCTACTGCGGGCGGCGATTACCAGGTCCGGTGGAGGGATGTCTGTGCACAGTGCAGCACAGGCAGTGAGGCAGGGACTAAGGATGTGCACACAGAGAGGATGGAGACCCAGAGACTGCCCGTCCCAGTCTACGCTGTAGCCTGGAGCCTCATTATCATAGGAATATGTCAGTTGTTTTTCTAAAGCTTTATAGAGTAGTTTTAGGTCAGAGAGAGATGGTTAGGGATGAGCTAGCAAGGTGCAGGGACAGGTAGTGATGGCTACTTGTGGACATGTGCGATATTTGCGGTTTTGCCCTTGCGGTGAGACCAAAAAAAAACACTGCTAGCAGCATTTTTTTCCATTGCTGCAAATACCACATTTGCAGGATTGCTGCAAAACCGCAAGTGCCGCCCATGTCCGCAAGTCCCATAGGGAATGAATAGGCAACGCAGTGTTGCCGTAAGTGATCCGTTACACGGCAGATGCGGAAAAGCTGCCGGATCTGCTGCAAAAGGCGACTTTAACATCAGCGATTTTTCCCAAAGTCACTGCCGATAGTGTCATACTCACAGTGCTCCTTGGGATGTTTAAAGTTTTGGAAATCATTTTGTATCCAAATCTGGCTTTAAACTTCTCCACAACAGTATCACGGACCTGCCTGTTGTGTTCCTTGGTCTTCATGATGCTCTCTGTGCTTCAGACAGAACCCTGAGACTATCACAGAGCAGGTGCGTTTATACAGAGACTTGATTACACACAGGTGGATTATATTTATCATCATTAGGCATTTAGGACAACATTGGATCATTCAGAGACCCACAATGAACTTCTGGAGTGAGTTTGCTGCACTGAAAGTAAAGGGGCCGAATAATATTGCACGCCCCACTTTTCAGTTTTTGAATTTCCACAAAAATTTAAAATAACCAATACATTTCGTTCAACTTCACAATTGTGTTCCACTTGTTGTTGATTCTTCACCAAAAATTTACATTTGGTATCTTTATGTTTGAAGCATGATATGTGGGAAAAGGTTGTAAAGTTCCAGGGGGCCGAATACTTTCACAAAGCACTGTATCATAATGATGGCTAGGTCATCCATGACAAGTGCTTTTCATCTTGTGTGTTACCCCTATTTTCTTGGAAGGTCTTGCAAGCACGGCCCTCACTCCTTTGTGTGATTTTTTGGGATTATGTACTATTTTGTAATATCTAATTTTGTTTGTACGTACTCCTCTAAAAATAATTCTGAATATGTTGGCCCGTTTAAAAATAAAATTATTTATTATTACCATATAAATGCCCATATAGCTCTGCCAGCACTACATATACTCCTACAAGTGCAGGCACAGATGTTCCCATAACAATTTTCCAGCCATAAGACTGCCAAACACAAGTTCCATACAACATTGTCAATCAAAGACTCCCCATAACATTGCCAGCAATAGTTGCCATTGCAACATGTTAAATCCTAGATGCATTTACAAGACTGACAGCCATAGATGCCATCATAAGCAACACCTATAAGATCGTTAATCATTAAGTCCCTAGTAAAACTGCTAATCAAAGGTTTCCCCATAACACTGACAAAAGGGGACCATAGCACTGCCAATCAAATGTTTCTCCATTACACTGCCAATCAAAGTAATTGGTTCTTCTATAACACTGCCAATGAAAGGATCCCCCATAACACTGCTAGCTTGTCGTACACAGTTTCCCCCATAATACTATCACTCATGAGTTTTTCCATAACCCTGCCAATCAAATGATCCCCTAGTCAATGGTTCCCCTATTACAATGCCAACTATAGGTTCCCCCATTGTACCGCTAGCGCTAGCCACAGATAATTTAATAACAATCTCAAACATAAGTTCCTCCAAAATACTGCTAGACAAAAGTACGCCCATAATCCCACCAATCATATATTTCCCCTATAACACTGTCAGACACAAATTTCCTTATAACAATGCCAGCGACAAGTACCCTTTATAACACTGCTAATCAAAGGATCACATTTTCAGTCACTGGTTCTCCATAAAACTGACACCCATAAGTTGCCCCATAACACCACCAATCAAATTATCCCCCATAACACTGCCACTCAAAGTATCCCCATAACATCACCAATGTATCCCCATAACAATGCAATCAAAGTATCCCCCAGAACAATGCCAATTACAGTATCCCCCATAACACTGGCAATGTATCCCCATAACAAAGCCAAAGTATCCACATAAAGCCAATCAAAGTATCCCCATAACACCACCAATGTATCCCTCATAACAATGCCAAAGTACCCCCATAACACCGCCAAAGTATGAAAGTATCCCCATAACACCGCCAATGCATCCCCATAACAATGCCAAAGTACCCCATAACACCGCCAATGCACCCCCATAACAATGCCAATCAAGCTATCCCCCATAACACCGCCAAAGTATCAAAGTATCCCCCATAACACTGCCAATCAAAGTATTCCCCATAACACTGCCAAAATATCCTCCATAACACTGCCAATCAAGGTATCCCCCATAACACTGCCAAAGGATCCCCCATAACGCTCTCAGCCACAAATTGCCCCATAACACCACCATTCAAAGGTTTCCAGCCACAGATTCCCCATAACATTGTCAGTTAATGGTTGTTTCCAACCGCAGATACCCCAATAACACTATTAAAGGATCCCCCCACGCTGCCAGATACAGGTTACCCCATAATACTGCCAGACACAGATTCAGACACATTTGCTCTCTTTAGTGAGATTATTATGTGCATATCCTGACACCAGAATGTTGGGACACTCGCTTTTCAAATCCTGATGAAGGTACAAAGAAATAAAACAAACCTTTTTCATTCTTCTGGCCATCAGCTGCAGTACCACATGTTATCAGCAGATGGAGCAATTAATGCAGTGAGAAATAAACCAACCAAATCACCGCTTTCATTTTCTAACCATCCTTAGAAAAATGTCAGCTCGAATCTTATTGGTTGCTATGGTAGCGCCTCCATTTTCTATCTGTGTTGGTTTTCCAGCCTGATGTAGGCCTCATGGATGGAGTCCGGTCTGTCAGCACTGTACAGTGTGTTACTATGTGCCTTCATGGAAAATCTCAAATAGCATTTAAGGTGACGGCATATTGAAAATATAATAAATTCTGCAACAGGGAAAAATGAAGATTTTTTCTTAACAACATTTTACGTAAGTAAAAATGGCCATTTATCTGCCGTGCATCTCTTTATGTGTGAGGAAATTTGGCTCCTATGTATGCTCCACAAACAATGTGCAACATTTTCCATTTTGTAGAATAGAAAAGATGGCAAAAGCTTTATATACGAGACTCAGGTTTTTTCTGTTCTCAGTCTTGACTAAATTACCTTAATTTGGAATCAAGGAGACCTAAGAGATTATGGATAATTAAATTTTCCAGCATTATCAGAGGGTTGTAAAAAAATATATAAAATCTACTGGTGGAAGTCAAAAAGTAGAATATCATGGCTGAAATTCAGATGTATGGCCATCTGGGTATTACAAACATGTCTCGACTCCTCCAGGCGTTGATGGTTTATAGAAATTACCTCTATAATGTCAGACAGCGGTGGTTTTTGTGACCATAAACCCCCAAAAATAGAGACAGCAGACCAGACAGTTAAATCCCCTAACTTACTGTATATAGACCCTAAGCCAGCCAGCAACCCCTGAACTAAAATAGATCCCTGACCAGAGTTCTGAAAAATACAGATCCTCAAAATTATTATAGAATTTAGAAGACCAGACCTAGCGACATCCGGGTATATATGTCCCTCCATCCTGGTATATATGTCCCTCCATCCTGGTATATATGTTTCCCATCCTGGTAGATGTTCTCCTATCCTGGTATATGCTCCTCATCCTGGTACATGTTCCTGGTACATGTCCCCCATCCTGGTACATGTCCCCCATCCTGGTATATGTCCACCATCCTGGTATATGTCCCTCATCCTGGTACATGTCCTCCATTCTAGTACATGTCTCCATCCTGGTAAATGTCCCCCATCCTTGTATATCACCCCATCCCGGTATATGTCCCCTGTCATAGCAAATATTAAAATCTCTGAAGCCACTAGTGAGGGGGGCATGTGCCAACGATGATGTCTATTGTGTATAGAGAAAGGTATATAGATTGGACAGGAAAATAAGGCAGGAAAGGTCTTTTCAGAGGGTTGGATAACAAAGGTACATGTCTTTACACATAGATCAAGAAGTGGAAGGAGCTCTTGTCTCCAAAAGTAAATTATGAATATTGGAGCTTGTATAGATCCGATAGTGACAGGATAAACATTTTCAGCTTCAGGACGAATCAGGTAAGAAGATGCCTGTTTTCTCATAAATATAAGTCATGCCTATAAGCCACAAATCAATAGTCGGCAGATAGCTGATAACAGCTATGTCGTGTTTGCTCTCTCGGTAATGGTAAAATCCCGATAAAAAATACAATCTTGAACTTCTGTGATCATCAGGAGTGAAAATATCGCACATGTCGGGAAATTCATAAAATCCTGAAGGGCTGAGAACAATCCACAACCCAGCCCACGTGAGGTCATCAAGGGGTTGTGTGTGTGTAACTCATGTGCTGATAAAGGGTCCAGACAAATTATGATTTGTGTTCCTGTAGAGAGGTACAAATCGATGTATGCATGAATCTCATTCACTGAAGATCTCCAATCGAACTGCTCTCCTTCGATAAACTGAATTATCTCTGTGATCGGTGTAGTAAGTTCTTTTGTTAATCTCTTTTATTTTCTGTAATTGTATATACTGTATTGTTTTGTTCTTTGTAAAATCTTTTGTATTTTTCTTTTAGAAAGACTACCTATTATTTTGGATTACATATAAAATGTAATAGTTCTGTTCTTTTTATTCTGTAACCCGCACCCCGAAGCCATACTCTACCAGAACCAGAACAAGATTTCTAGTCCGCCTGTATAAAAAAACGACTGGTGATGGCAGCGAGTAATCTTGGGTTATTGTGGAGTTCACAATGACTGTATCGTGGATCTATACATACAGCTCTGGTAAAAATTAAGAGACCACTGCAAAATGTTCAGTTTGTCTGATTTTTCTTTTTATAGGTATGTTTTTAAGTAAAATGTAAATTGTTCTTTTATTCTACAAACTTCTGACAACATGTCTCCGAGTTTCCAAGCAATAAATTTTGCATTTTTTTGTGACAAAGAAAAATGGTCAAAATAAAAAAAACAGTGCTTTCAGACCTCAAATAATGCAAAGAAAACAAGTTCATAGTCATTTAGAAACAAGAAAACTAATGTTTTAACTCAGGAAGAGTTCAGAAATCAATATTTTGTGGAATAACCATGATTTTTAATCACAGCTTTCATGCGTCTTGGCATGCTTTCCCCCTGTCTTTCACACTGCTTCCGGCGCAAAAATTTAAGCAGTTCTTTGTTTGATGGCTTGTGACTATCCATCATCCTCTTGATTACATTCCAGAGGTTTTCAATGGGGTTCAGGTCTGGAGATTGGGCTGCCCATGACAGGGTTTTGATGTGGTGGTCTCTTAATTTTTGCCAGAGCTGTATATTCCCTGAACTAGAATCGGAGGTGGATATAACATAAGCTCACTGTTAGTTTCCCAATAACTTGGCTATTAGTGGAAATAGCCTGTGGTCTACTTCTTTAATTACCAGTTAGTTGCGTAATTTTCCGGACAATAGGGGACAGCAGAGAGCTGTTCGCTTCAAAGATAACAGCGGGTGGGTTAAGATACGACCCCCCTGGCTGTGATCATTGACATTCCTCACCCTGGTATATGTTCCTCATCCTGGTATATGTCTCCCATCCTGGTAAATGTCCCTCATCCTGATGTAGGTCCCTTGATCCTGGTACATGTCCCCCATCCTGGCATAGGTCAACCAATCCTGGTATATGCTCCTCATCCGGGTACATGCACCCCATCCTGTTATGAGTAATTCCATCCAGGTATATGTCCCACCTTTCTGGTATATGCACCCCATCCTGGTATATGCACCCCATCTTAAAATATGCACCTCATCCTGGTATACGTCCCTCCATCATGGTATATGTCCCCCATCCTGGTATATGCTCCTCATCCTGGTATATGCACCCCACCCTGGTATATGTCCCTCCATCCTGGTATAAGTCCCCTATCCTGTTATGTGCTCCCCATCCTGGTTTATGCACCCCATCCAAGTATATGTACCCCATCCTGGCAATTGTCCCGATCATGTTATATGTCCCCATACTAGTATATGTCCCTCATCCTGGTATATAATCCCCCATCCTGGTATATGTCCCCTATCCTGGTATATGCTCGCCATGCTGGTATATGCACCTCATCCTGGTATATGCACCCCATCCTAGTATATATTCCCCATCCTGACATATCCTGCATCCTGGTAATTGTCCCATCCTAGTATATGTCCCTTATCCTGGTATATATTCCCCCATCCTGGTATATGTTCACCCATCCTAGTAAAGGTTCCCGTCCTGGTAAATAACCCCCAACCTGGTATATGTTCTCCCACCTTGGTATATGTCCCCCATTCTGGTATATGCACCCTATCCTGGTATATGTCCCCCATTCTGGTATGTGTCCCCCATTCTGGTATATGCACCCCATTCTGGTATATGCCCCCATCCTGGTATATGCCCCTATCCTAGGGGTATTTATTCATACCCTATCTAATACATATATTTTAACATAAAATTAATAAAGATTAAGTTTTATGACCTGTTAGTGAGGGGTCATATTCAGTGGAGTTCTACCCTTTCAGGAAATTACAATTCATTATTATACCCATCCCAGGTTAATCAGTTTCCCTAGGGTAGCTATAGTTCTTAGTATAGATCAGAGTCTATACCTTCTAATGGTCTCATTGTATCTATGTGATGTATGTACAGTAGAATCGATGTCTCCTATGCGATGTATATACAGTAGTCTCAGTGTCTCCTATGTGATGTATATACAGTACAGTCTCGGTGTATCCTATGTGATATATATACAGTAGTCTCAGTGTACCCTATGTGATGGATATGTATACAGCAGTTTTGATGTAACCTATGTGATGTATATGGAGCAGTCTCTGTTTCTCCTATGTGATGTATATATAGCAATCTTTGTGTCTTCTATGTAATGTATACTGAAGACCTCCCATGGCTTGAGTTCTATAAATATTATGTAAGCAGTGATCCTTTTCCCACTTTTAGGAGATATGGAGTGAAAGATATATTTGTGTTTGGCACAACTTACTGCTGTGCACAGTTCTTTAGAAAGCTTATCATCGTAAAGAGTCGTCTGCGCTCCAGACAGACAAGCACAAACATGGAAAAGCAGTTCTGACTAGCAATATTAATGCTACCTACTATCACACATCTCACCAAAGAAAAACAGCCTCAGCCATCACATTAGGGGTGAGTAAATAAATTGTTTAACCAAATATCGCAGAGTAATTTTTAATTTGACATTTTTCTAAGGCCAGCAAAGGATGGTGTAAAACATTTAAACAAACACAGACACCAAAGTAAAAGGAACATAATGAGATAACCCTCAGTTTTCAAAGGCAAGGACATTGTATGGTACTACTATTTGGCACTGTATTGTGGTATTATTTAGGCACAATATGCTTGGACTTTTGATCATGAGACCAATTCCTGGCATATCCAAGTGATAAAAAGGCTTCCAAAATATTAACGCAAAGGAGCGACTTCTTATAGTCTCACCACTGTTCTAGTCCAGGGTGAAGTCTAATATTGCATTATGGGCTGTTGAATTTGGATGAACTGCAATATCAGATGCAGCCTATGGCCAAGAGTGGCGCTGTTTTGACAGCTCCTCTAAGTGATCAGGACTCTTTAACCACAAAGGGTTAAGTCACCTCCGCTGCATCTGCATTTGTTTTCTTCTATACCCATAGTTTAGATAGTTGTCTATTGCAACCATAGTTGCTTAACATGTACAGCCACCCTTTTTTAATTTTCCTACAAGAAAATACAAATAAAACCTGGACTTTGCTTGCTACAAGCTTTCCTCATCTGCCCTAGTAAATAGGGGGGCATCATTTTTCTTGAAAGATCCTCATTTGCCCCTCTCTCTACCCTTTCAGAAATGCCTGCCATGTTTTATGATGGCCCCAGAAGGAATAAACCCTCATATGTTGTGCATATGTCTCCCTCACTCTGCGGAAATGGCATGGCTTTGGATGTGGAAATGACTGGTGCATTACCCTAGAGGGGCCACTAGGTGGCAATCCTCCCTATTGCACACTGCACATCCCTCCTCCTGTGTCATTCCCTCTCCCTCCTCCTTATACCAGGTCTGTGGGTTTCAGTAGCAGCAGCAGCAGCAGCATTCCCCTGCTCACCATCCATGGAGCAGCAGGCAAGCTAAGAGCAGTCAAGAATCAAGCAAGTGCAGAAGAAGAAGAAGAAAAAGCAGAGGGCACTTCTCACAAGCTGCCAGAATACTGCCAGGATCCAATAGGAAAACTTTAGCAGCCCAATGCACTGCCCATCCTGGGGAGCAGGGCACATAAACTTTCTCCCCTGCAGGCTATAGGGCTTACAAGAGGACTGTGTGCATCAAACTTCACTGATCTGGGGATCAGATTATACCCACAAACCCTGCAGGAGCTTACTCTTCTTGGGCACCAATTCCCATCATCAGCCCTGTGTTGTGGAAACAGCTTGGGATTTTGGGGAGTAGCTGGCATCCCCTCAAAGTGCAAGACCCCCCATTCCCCCCAGTTTATTCACCTTTCCCTCCCTTTCCCTGGGATCCCATACTCAGGATTATAACAGTAGGAATGTCTGGAGCCTACTTGCAGATCTGGATATGGATGGCAAGTCTGGGGGTGCTGTGCCCAGCCTGGGCTCAAGGTTGGTACTATGAGGTTGGCTTTGATGCCAGGGCTGATTGAGAGGCTCTTGCATGCTACCCATGTGTTACACATCATTCTCTTCAGACTATGGAGCAGGTGCACACAGGAGCTCCATGCATGGAATCGCTGGTGCAACAGTGTAACCCTTTCTCATTCTGGCAAAATATTGAACAAAATTGAAGTTTTGTGTCAATTGGCTTTGTTTGCAATTGTTGCTTATGGTTTAGAAAGTGCATGTACTATTTGGCTCTGCTGGAAAAATAATGGCCAAGGTGACAAACTCCATCAGTTGCTAAGTCGTATCTCAGTATCCCTCTCGGCAGGTCATTGGTATTCTGAACATACTTCATACAGTATCCAGCGTTTTCTCCTGCTCTAGCCATGAAGATGGGGACTACAGATGAAGTTCATAGCCCCAGGGCTGGTGACCAGAGTGCTATCCAGCATAACCACACTGGAAACCCTATTTTTAGGTGCAACTGCAATTAACCCTTAAAAAACCTCTTTACCTATGTCACAAACAGAGGGGTCCTGGAAGCTGTCATATGAGGAGATGTTTAGTTGACTGCTGGTGGTCAATGATGATGTTTATTCCATACCTTGAATTAACATTAACTGTTAATCCTTCAATTTCTAGGGAATAATAGAAAACATTGGTGATCATAGGGTTCCCACCACATCAAAGGGACATAATTAACTCTACAAACAACTCTTAAAATCTTAGCTTCCCGGACCCCAGTAACACGCTATGAAGGTTTTAGGATTAATTAAGTTATATCAAAATATTGAAATTTTAGAGAGATTCTTCCAGAATTGATGCTGTTAGCCTCATTCAGACATCCATGTATTACGGTCCGAGCGAGGACAGACTATGATTCATGGACTGGCCACGGGTCTCCTGACCCAAACTAAACAGCCTCATAGGCACATGCCGGGCTTGTCAACTTAGGGTCAAGAGTCCCATGGCCAGTCTGTGTATCACGGTCCATACTCGGATTGTGATACGCAGACATCTAAATGAGGCTTTAAGATAGGTGAGAAGAGCCCGATCTCTGGTGGTCTGCTGGGACTATTACCTATCATAAAAATGGGGGTGTCATGTCCCCCTTTTGAAGGTAGCAGTGGTTATGCAGGGCCATTGCCACTATGAGACTGACAGTGATAGCCAAGTAAAGCTCTATAAACTTTGAATGGGGCAGCACTATTTTCATAATTGGTGGGGGTATCCTATGGATAGGTGATTAGTGTTAATTCTGGGGGGGGGGACTTTAAGTGTAAGTCACCTTTAAGACTAAGGTCAAGTAGTGTCAGTTTAGGGGTTAATAGTGCTTGACAACCATTATGAGGCACTATGGTTGGCTGAGAATGGCACTGCATAAATGCTTTTAGCATGTAAAAGGTTAAATAATAATGAATGGTATGTAATAGTGGCCTCTTGCTGTTGGAGAGCTACAGATATTAGCATGTCCAGACAGTTGGAGAGCTACAGGTTGGAGACCACTGGTATACATGAATACGTTTATAGCATTTCAGGAGAAGATCCTACTCTAAGAATGCTGAGTTCCATGAACAGTGAGCAGGCACCAGTCTCCATTCAGTTTTTTGGTTGTACTATGTCATCATGGACATCTCATTGACTGGAGAACGAGTCTCTGATCTGTATTATTTCACTAGCAGTCTATTCTTTTGCTGTGTCTGCAGATTTTCTCATTTCTTCTGTGCCCCGAGGGGTGTACAGACTGTGTTTGGTCTATTTTTATCCAAGTAAAATGTCTTGTCTGGGGTGACGGAATGTTGGCTGAGGGACCTTGGCTCAGAAATGTTCATGTTCCACCTCACTAGTGTTAATAACATTGGATATAAGTAATTAACAATACCACGTCATCTTTAGGTTGGTGGTTTCTCTTTGCTAAACTTGTTGACTTATAAGATTTAGAAAACCAACATCATCATTATCACCACCATAGGTAATATTGTTTGGGGCCCTCAAGGTCTCCAACCCTTTCCATATTATGACCAGAATGTCCCATCTTCTTTTGGGTCTTCTTATCTTCTGATTGTCTATGGTTTTTCTGGTGGTCCATACTGTATATCTTACTCTTGATCATCAGTTTTCTTTTTTTCCCTCAATTTTTTTGAACTCCTTTGTCTTTGACAATAAGTGGAGTCTTCTCACGTTTCCAGAATAAGATAATATTACAAGAGACTGATCCTAATGTGATCAGTGATCTTTTCAATCATGCATGGCCTTCACTAATGGAAAAATTGAAAGCCCTCCATAACTTTCCATCTTTTGCTTTCAAGAATGTTGGTATGACTTATAATGGACATATTTAGGGGTCTTTGCACGATAAAAGCCTTCTGAATGCCATTATGCATTTGGGAAATTAAGCCAAAATCATAAGATTAATCTTGTGAAGTCTTATCTTGGACTACCGTTGATTGCAAGATTGAAAGCAGGCTTCAACCCTTCTGAGACTTCACATATGGACAGTGTTAAATACAGATGTCCATTGATGTGAATGGCCATTTACTTAGAAAATTTTCAGTTACAGAAACCTCTCTGAAGTGCCAAAGGGGTGGGAACACACATGCCCTCTGAAATTCAGCAAAGATTCAAGATTACAAGGTCTGCCAATTTTCCTATCTATGGTTTTGGATGGATCTTCCAACAAATAATACGTATAGAAGCCCCCGTTGAGTTAAGAGGGACATTTCGTACTAAATGCCCTATTAGTTTATATGGAGGTAACAGAGGTAATCCCTTCCTGAGAAAAGAGTTCAAACCTTCCATGAAGGTATATGCTTCTGATGTATTTCTCCGAAGGAAGGATCCAAAGTGCCACACTATATTGCCAGCCTTTTGTTCCGTGAAGGTACAGCACAAAATTGTTTTTTGCGTTGGCCTTATGAAAGGAAAGTGACACATACGGGTCCAGTGAAGGCTGTAGGGACACACCTTGAATGGCACCCTATGGAAATATCTGGCAACATTTCTGATCCGTGTGAATATACTTTTGTGGCTGCTTAAAACTGTCCTTAAAGGGATATTCTCATGTTTGAAAAGTTATCCCTTTCTCCGATCCCTGGGACCGCTACCAATCCCGAGAACTGGGGCCCTGGCACAATGAAGTGGAGGATTATCATACAAACTGCCACCCCGTTCATTTTTAATGGGACTGGCAGAGATGGATAAGCACTGCGCTTGGTTGATCTGCAGCACTCAGTTTATCTTCGATACTCCCTTTAAAATAAATAGAGCTGCAGTGCGCATCATTGACCACCATCTTAGGATCCATGGGTGATCCAGAGGTTGGACCCACAGCGATCAGGAAGTTATCAAGTATCCCACGGATGGATGACAGCTTTCAGACTTGAGAATACTCCGTACAAGCGTATTATACAGGCTTATGATGTCCGTAAAAATCTGACAGCACTCGGACCAATGTAATTCATATACAGCTGTTCAGACATACCAAGAATCCGTAAGAAAAAAAATCACAGTATACCTTTGGTTCTTCCAGATTTCAAGTCTATGGATACACAAAAAAAATCAGATCTCATATGGATCATCCATATCGCATCCGATTTTTTACAGATATTTTGCAATTATTAACTTAGGAAACCCGATTTGGTCTAGTATGGATGTCGTAAGGTTGTAAAATACGGATGGAATACAGATGGAATAAAAGTCATCTGATTTTTCTGACGACTTTTCATACATTCGTTTGATCCTGGCATAAAGGAAAAAGTTTCTGCAATGGATAGCTCTCACTCCGCTCCATGCATTACATGGACACCCATCGATTTCACTGGTCACCATGCAATGAGCATTTGCCTAGCAATCCTCCAAGAAAAGAGTTGTTGTGGTGGTCCGAGCATTAGGTTCGTCTGATCACGTGATCTTACAAATGTGGCCAGTACAAAAGGAAGATAATCCCTGGCAGTCTGTGAATAGTGCTAGTAATCTATAGAATTTGGGAGGCTTTGATTCTCTGCAGCGTGCTTTAGCTCCTCCGTCTGTTAATGCGCCGCTCATTGAGGGCATTGTGCATCCACCGGCGGTGAGTTATGCCGCGCATTTGTGTATCGTGCACTCCATTTCACAAGGACATGATGGAAAGGGGGTTTTTTTTGTAATTGATTCTTTTTTTTATTTTAAATCAAATAAAAAAAACAAAGTAGCGGCGGATCTCACATTGCGGCTATATGCAATGTTACAACGATGCTTTACAAGGTAGCTTCTGTATTAATATGTCTCTGTCACCTTCTATAAGGCGCACGGTTATAAATGGAGAGCTCCGCGCTCATGACGTGCGGATATATATTGATGCTTGGCACCGCTCCATGTTTATTACCGTACATAAAGGAGAATCTGAAAGCTCTTTGAGGCGCTGTCTTCATTTACATTGTTCCTGGTTATGGAAAGATGTAGCAGAGCTGAGTTTGTCATTAGGATGTCTGTGGATTTACGTAGGAGACCCTCATGTATTTTGCTACTTATGACTAATGTTGGTGGCCAACATATAGACCTTTTTATTAATTATGGCGGTTAAAGAGAATTAGTCGGCAGCATAATGTAGGTTAAGAAAGCCTGATTCCAGCAATGTGCCACTTATTAGGCTGTGTGTTGTAGTTTTAGTACAATCAGTGTTTTATCAGCAGGAGATTATCACTGCCTGACTAGGTGTCATGTGCACAGCAGTCAGGCTAATCTGTGTAATCCCGCCCCTGCCACTGATTGGTAGCTTGCTGACAATCCACACAGGAACCTGCCAATCAAAGATGTGGGCTGGGTTATACACAGCCCAGAAGTCTTAGCTTTTCTACATCTACATCAGATAAAACAGGGATTCTATCAAAACTGCACCAAGCAGCCCAGTAAGTGACACATCCCTGGAATCATGCTTTCTTGCCCTATATTATGCTGCTCTCAGAAAACCTGATGACAGATTCCCTTTAAAGGATTTGTAAAATATAGCTACATTCTATCAAATGCAACTCCTCTCATGGGTACAGGAGTATTTGGAGTATTGTAGATCCACCCTATTCACTTCAGTGACGCTGAGCTGCAGTACCAGACACAATCTGTGGGCAGGAGTGGTGCTCTTTTTTGAAGAAATCAACCATGTTTTTTGTTTAATCCTGCACAACTCCTTCTGCTGGCATTTTAAGGGTGTATAGGATAAAAGTGAAGGATCGACATTTATGGTCAATGTCCAGACCCACTGTTGGTCTCTTGACCTGAACTTAACCTCATAAATGCCTATGAGGCTGATAAGTTCAGGTCAGGAGCGGACATTACATTACATACTCGGACCAGGACCATCAATGACGTATGTGTGAAACTGGCCATATGGATCTGTGTTTTATGGCTCAATGCATGGGATCGTTTTTTATCCTGTAGGATTACAAAGAGTTTAGCAGATGTTTTCTTGAACTGACAGGGTGGGATCTAATCTTCTTTCAGTTTTATAGGGGTTCATACAAGATTTTTTTTTAAAAAGTCAACTTCTTTTCCAAAATCAGCGCTACCCTTGTCCTGTGACTTTGCCTGTTATTGCAGCTCAGTCTCATTCATTTCAATACTGCAGTACCAAAAATGTCCTCTTGGACAAGAGTGGCGCTGTTTCTAGGAAGCAAAGACCACTCCTTTGAAGCTTTTGAATATGTTATGCTATAGCCTATTACCCATGTGGGCAATCGCTTGCCAGATATTAGGGACAGAAGCAAATAATTGCTGGACATGATTGAGGATCCTCTTAAATGCCACCTGTGTGCAGTCTGGTTTACCCAGCAGCAAACAGTAAAGGAACATGCCGGCCAATAAATCTTACCTTGTGGAGGAGTCTGGCTGTAGGATAATCACAAACATGTGATCCCATCCCTGATGGGCTGCTGCCATTCCACTCTTGGCTTCACATCACAGCATCCTCCTTCTGTCGGGGTTGGTAAAATCTTATGCATTCTGCAAACAAAAGGCGTTTGATTTTTCAGCAAAGGAGGCCATTTATGAAAGTAGAAATTCGGATTCCCTATAGGTCAGTGTGCGATAGTTTGTGGGTCCATGTGGCCCAATAATTCAATTTTCAGCCAAACCATAGGAAAATGGTGAAAGTTTGCTCCACCGGGACAATAACTATTGTCAATGCATATTCTGTGGTTAGTGTATTGATAATAGTGGAGGCAGTTGCCCTTAGGGATCCTTTTTGCTACTTTATAAATGCTCATATGATGTACGTTAGTGTGCTTGGAGCAATGGTGGCATCAGACATAATCCTTCTTACAGCTGAACGTTTGCTACTATGTTCCAGCCCAATCATCTTGAGCTTTAGACCTCATTCAATTTTTCACGTACTCTTGCATGCTATCTGCATTTTTGATGGATAGAATACATACTCATTATAGTTTGTAAGACTCCTATCATGTTTGTGATTTTTGGGTACCGAGTTCCCATTTGATCCAAGTCACAGATCTAACTCGCCCATTCAAATCAATAAGTGCGTGGAAAAAAGGACAGTATGTGGATGCCATCCAAGTGTTTATCTGTTATATAGAGAATCTGTTATTAGGATGAACCCTCCTAAGCCACCTATATGGGCATGTAGGTCATAGAAAGATGAATAATATGATACCTTGATATGTGCCATCCGATGACTTATTCCAGAGAAATTCCCTTTTTTATTAATATGTAAATGAGCTGTTAAGATCTATGGTCCGGACATAGATCTCCCTGAGAATCAAATGAAAGGAAGTGTTACCTGTCTGAGACATGTAATGACTGACAGTCTGCTCTCCGGATCTACATGTCTCACACTGGTATCAACCCCTTTCATTTAAAATAAACTCTGGAGGTAGAGTCTCCAGGAGATCTATGTCCGGCCCATATATTTTAACAACTACAACTAATTTGCATATTAAGAAAACTGAAACTTTAAACTCCCTCCTAAAACCTAAAGTACAGGCCCCCATCACCAACCTCAGCGGTGAGGATCTGACCACTTATTTCCTAGAAAAAATCAACCACATCCATCAGGATATCTCAGACCAATCTCCTCAGTGCCTGGATCCCCTTCCCTTCCACACCTCAAGCTCACTAGACATCTTTGAGCCTGTTTCAGAAGAAGAAGTTTCCAAGCTCCTGGCTTCTGCTCGGCCTACAACATGCAACATTGACCCCATTCCTTCACATCTCCTGCAGTCTCTCTCACCAGTGGTCACCACTCACTTGACTAAAATATTTAACCTCTCTCTTTCTTCAGGTATCTTTCCCTCCTCATTTAAACATGCCATCATAACCCCTTTACTTAAAAAGCCATCCCTGGACCAGAACTGCACTGCTAACTACAGACCTGTCTCTAACCTTTCCTTCATCTCTAAACTCCTGGAACGCTTGGTCCACTCCTGCCTAATCCGCTATCTCTCGGATAACTCTCTTCTCGACCCCTTACATTCTGGTTTCCGCTCTTTACACTCCACTGAAACTGCCCTCACTAAAGTCTCTAATGATCTAATAACAGCTAAATCCAAAGGTCATTGCTCCCTGCTGATTCTCCTGGATCTCTCCACAGCATTCGACACTGTGGATCATCAGCTCCTCCTCACTATGCTCCGCTCTATAGGCCTCAAGGACACAGTCCTCTCCTGGTTCTCCTCCTACCTCTCTGACCGCTCCTTCACTGTATCCTTTGCTGGCTCCTCTTCCTCTCCTCATCCCCTTACAATCGGGGTTCCGCAGGGTTCAGTCCTAGGCCCCCTCCTCTTCTCTCTATACACTGCCCCTATTGGACAAACAATCAGCAGATTTGGGTTCCAGTATTATCTCTATGCTGACGACACCCAATTATACACTTCTTCTCCTGACATCACCCCTACCCTAATTCAAAATACCAAGGATTATCTGTCTGCTGTCTCTAACATCATGTCCTCCCTCTATCTGAAACTAAATCTCTCCAAAATGGAACTTCTTGTGTTTCTCCCTTCTACTAACCTCACTCTACCCTACATCGCAATTACGTTGGAGGGTTCAACCATAACCCCCAAGCAGCATGCCCGCTGTCTTGGGGTCACATTTGACACCGAACTTTCTTTTACTCCCTATATCCAATCACTCACTCGCTCTTTTCACCTGCATCTTAAAAACATCTCCAGAATCCGACCTTTTCTCACCTTTGAAACTGCTAAGACTCTTACTGTCGCTCTTATTCATTCTCGTCTGGACTACTGCAACTCTCTTCTGATCGGTCTCCTTCTTACTGAACTTTCTCCTCTTCAATCCATCTTGAATGCGGCAGTCAGGGTCAAATTTCTGTCCAGCAGCTTCACCGATGCCACCATCTTGTGCCAGTCATTACACTGGCTACCTATTCACTACAGGGTCCAATATAAACTCATCTCTCTCACCCACAAAGCTCTCCACAGTTTTGCACCGCCTGATATCTCCTCTCTCACCTCGTAATCCGAATCTCGCACTTCTGTCTCCAAGACTTCTCTCATGCTGCGCCAGCTCTCTGGAATGCACTTCCCCAGACGATCAGACTGATACCTAGCCCTGACCTATTCAAGCGCACTCTAAAAACCCATCTCTTCAAACAAGCCTACCACATCAACTACTCAGTAAACTAACTGCCCTGTTCCCTCCTTCCAAATATTATTCTGAATCTGCACCCTACTATTCATCTGTCTCCACACCCTCCATGCACATGATAACTGCACTTGATACTTGACTATTGCACTTAAACACACGGGCTGATGACCGGATCACGCAGCTTTTTATGAAATTCCCTATATATTATAATTGTCAGACCTGAAATAACAATCACTTTTCACCTATTGTGTCCCCCCATTTCCTTGTAGATTGTAAGCTTGCGAGCAGGGACCTCACCCCTAATGTCACTGTTTAAATTGTCTTAACTTGTACTGAATTTATTGTCTGTACATGTCCCCGCTAATTGTAAAGTGCTGCGGAATATGTTGGAGCTATATAAATAAAAATGAGTATAATTATTATTAACTGTGGATTTCTCTAGAATAAGACATCGGATCACATATAGTGGGCATGTCCAGTGAGTGAGGCCACGCCCACTGGCGGGGAGAAATGTATAACTCATACATACCCTTTGGTTCAGGGTCTGAAACCGGCGAATCCTCGCAATACACAGTGCGTGCACTGGGGGGATTCTTAAGTCTGCAGTTACACAGAGTGACTGCAGACTTATTGGTTTTGACCGGACAACCCCTTTAAGCCCCTTTCAAACATCAGTATGTGGAGCAAAAAAAAAAGTTTGTCCACCTTCTCCCTTCTGACAGTGCGTGAAAATCGGACTATGCTCGGATGCCATCCTAGTGCAGTCCAATTTATTTCAAGGACCCATAAACTTGGATTACCGATTTTGTTCCTATGCTTGGATGAAACAATGATGAAAAGTTGCATCTTTCCCAGAATTTTCTTGAAATTGACTCAAAACTGTATCAAATTAGTTCCATTTTAGAAATATTATGGCAATACCATTTTCCATTTTACCTGCGCTGATTCATTGTGGCAAGTGGTCAAGAGGTCAGTGCTATTAATATGGATGGCTTGGACTAATGTCATGTGCATCAGGAAAATCTCACAAGGTACAAACAGACTTTAGTAGACAAGTCTTGGACTGGCCCACTAGAGAACAGGAGAATCCTCCGGTGGGCCATCACTCTCTTATATGAGCAGTACTAGGCACAATATACTTGAATCTACCCCGTTCATTGTTATACACATTTGTGATTGAGGATAATGTCACATTGGTATTTAGGTGAAAAGTGGGGCCCTGGAGTTAGTTACTGGTGGGCCCTTGGCACCCCAGTCGGACACTGCACCCATCCCACACCTATTTATGTGTCAGCAGGACCAGGTCAGGTTTTCTGGATGTAAACAAGTATGTTCTTCTTCACCGACAGCAATCAAATTAATAAGCAGTCAAATTTTTGAATGTCCCCTTTTAAAAAAATGAAAGTCTTTTTTTTCCTTTCTTTTTTTAAATATCTTGAATGTGGTAAAATTGAAGAAAAAAAACTTCTGCTCACGTGGTAAACCTCCCCAGCGCTCTATTGTTGCTTCTTTACTTTTCCTGCAGTGAGGATGTGCAGTACATGAAATCAGTTCCGCCAATCAATGGCCTCAGCAGTGATCGTGCATGTCACATGAATATGATTGTCCGCAGTGGTCATGTGCGGCACATCATCACTGCATGATTGGTCAAAAGAGACCAGAAGATGGCAGGGGATTTTTTGTTATTTTATTGCTTTCAATGTCTAGAGTATTATTTTACAATCGAGGACACCCCCTTCAAGGTTTCTTGGTCATTTCTATAGTACCAGGTTGGGAGGCCGCTGCTTTCCAGTCTAAGTCTACAAGAAAGCTTTACAATTCCGTATACGTTCCTTCCTATACACCAAGGCAGAGAGGGACCAAGCCAGCGTGTGTGATTACTTGCATCACGGAGGTGACAGGCGCCAGTGCCTCACCACAGATGGCCTTCCAGGCAGCGGCATATTTGGTTTTAGTCCGATTCTCAAATGATTCACCTGTGACCATTTATGCAGTGAGCGGAGCCAACGCTTCCCAGCTGTGTTGCACCAGCAGTTTGGAGGTAAATCCATTGCCGTCTGTCCTCGCTAAAACCGTCTAGGATCCATTCGTTATAAAGTAAGATGCAGAATTCTCCAGACTTGTCTATATAAGGAAGACGCAGCTCGCAAAACGCTGGAGACTCTGATCCTGCTTTTTATCTACAGTTAGATTATATGTCAGGGCTATGAAACGGAATCGACCTATAAATTTAAGGTGGAGGTTTGGCCTCCATCCATTGCTCCTAATGCCAGTTTTACTGCAGGAAGGTTTACAGTACGATGCTAAATCATCACCGGCAACTGCCAGGACACCTGTGAGGGTCCGCGGCCAGGCGGGCATGCTCTACAGCTGGCACGTCTGTCACACTCGGGCTTTGCCACTGAGCAGCACAGAAGATAGGTGCAGATACTGTTACCCTACTGTTGTCAGTGTGACACAACATTAGGCAGACGCACACAATAATACGGTACAAGTAGATAACATTAATATATGTATAGATTACACACACCAATAAACTATGGCAGTAAAACCACGGGTAATGTGAGTTTCTTGACAATGGTGCCTGTCATAGGTGGGATATATTGGGAACATGTTTAGTCAGTTTTTGACATATATGTTTTAGAAACAGAAAAAATGGATAAATGTAAGGACATTTATAAATATATGTAGCGACTTTGTCAAGGCTCAAAATGTGATGATGACAAGACAGCTGGGCATTTCCAAAACAGCAAGTCTTGTGGGGTGTTCTTGGCATATGACAGGTCGTGTGGGGTTTTCCTGATATATGGCAGGTCTTGTGGGGTGTTCTTGGTATATGACAGGTTTTGTGAGGTGTTCCCGGTATATTACAGGTCTGGTGAGATGTTCCCGGTATATGACAGGTCTTGTGAAATATCCCCGGTATATGACAATTTTTGTGAGGTGTTCCCGGTATATGACAGGTCTTGTGGGCAGTTCCCAGTATACGGCAAGTCTTGTGGGGAGTTCTCAGTATAAGGCAGGTCTTGTGGGGTGTTCTCAGTATAAGGCAGGTCTTGTGGGGTGTTCCCAGTATATGGCAGGTCTTCTTGGCTGTTCCCGCTATATGGCAGGACTTGTTGAGTGTTCCCATATACAGCAGGTCTTGTGAGGTGTTCCCGGTATGCGGCAGGTCTTCTTGGCTGTTCCCGCTATATGGCAGGACTTGTTGAGTGTTCCCATATACAGCAGGTCTTGTGAGGTGTTCCCGGTATGCGGCAGGTGTTGTGGGGTGTTTCCAGTATATGGCATGTCTTGTGGGGTGTCCCCGGTATACGGCAGGTCTTCTGGGCTGTTCTCGCTATATGGCAGGACTTGTTGAGTGTTCCCATATACAGCAGGTCTTGTGGGGTGTTTCCGATATACAGCAGGTCTTGTGGGGTGTCCCCGGTATACGGCAGGTCTTATGAGGTGATCCCATTTTGAGGTAGGGCTTATGGGGTGTACCCATTGTATGGGAGGACTTGTGTGGTGTTCCCGGTATACGGTAGGACTTGTGTGGTGCTCCCAGGATACGGCATGTCCTGTGAGATGTTACCGGTGTTTCAGCAGGTCTTGTGGGGTATCACTGGTATATGGCAGATCTTGTGGGGTGTTCTTGGTATGCAATGTTTAATACCTACCATGAGTGGCAAAAGGGGGGGGGGGGGATGCTGGGTTTTTTCCATGTATTGCAGGATTTAAAAAAAAACCTGAAAAAAATGTTTATTGAATTCAGTGGGGCAAAAACTCCCACAAATGCTATGTATAAAAAAAATGTGGTATCCAGCATGAGATGTGAACAGAGCTTTACAGGGCTTCCAGACAGTCCCACAAGGGGACACATCCGATGTTCTCTGAAGTAATATGGGATTTTCAGCCATACAGGAAATAGTGGTGAATTTGTAGAATAACCTCCAGGCCCCAGACGTTCTGGACTAAAATAGTCATATAAATAATTCCATCAGTTTTCTCCTCTTTCTCTGCTGGAGTTATTTGCTTGCTTAGTGTTTTCTGTAACAAACTTTGATCTTTGGACTGTTTCAATATTTGCCGATCCGTTGAGCTTATTTAGGATTTTCCATCTTGCTTTATGCGTATACTAAATAACCCGGGAAGTCCTGATCATTTTACTCCATTATTTTTTATATAGTCCGGAACAGATCTGAGGGGTTTTAAGTTCTTGTGTTTTTTGGCATTCAGTAAAGTATATTGTGTGCCGAATCTTGACACAATTTGTAATCTCGTTGGGTCGTTATAGTATAATTGCCCTATAAAATGTAGAGCAGGGCATAATTTGTTATGGCTTCAGTGTAACACATTTCCGCAGTGTTTTTTTTGTGTGATGTTATTTAGACGTTAAACTCGTCTGTATTTGTAGATTGCTATTATGGGTGCTTAGGGTCTGCTAACGATGTTAACAGGGCTGTATTTTTGTAAACTATCCCACCGGCTCGTTTAGAAGTTCCCAAAGCTTTGTATAAAGTTGTGTAGTTCATCTGAACCGCTCCTGCAGTAGTGAAAGGAGGGACTACTGATTTACATATGCAAAACACCTTATTCCACAGCACTCCTCCCATATCTCTACTGGGCAGATTAGTTCCTACATTTGCAATATAACACTATCACTGTATCTCAGAGGTGTCCTAGACTCTTATAAACCTTTGCTCAAAACAGGGACGTACAGTGGGGCAAAAAAGTATTTAGTCAGTCAGCAATAGTGCAAGTTCCACCACTTAAAAAGATGAGAGGCGTCTGTAATTTACATCATAGGTAGACCTCAACTATGGGAGACAAACTGAGAAAAAAAAATCCAGAAAATCACATTGTCTGTTTTTTTTATCATTTTATTTGCATTTTATGGTGGAAAATAAGTATTTGGTCAGAAACAAACAATCAAGATTTCTGGCTCTCACAGACCTGTAACTTCTTCTTTAAGAGTCTCCTCTTTCCTCCCCTCATTACCTGTAGTAATGGCACCTGTTTAAACTTGTTATCAGTATAAAAAGACACCTGTGCACACCCTCAAACAGTCTGACTCCAAACTCCACTATGGTGAAGACCAAAGAGCTGTCAAAGGACACCAGAAACAAAATTGTAGCCCTGCACCAGGCTGGGAAGACTGAATCTGCAATAGCCAACCAGCTTGGAGTGAAGAAATCAACAGTGGGAGCAATAATTAGAAAATGGAAGACATACAAGACTACTGATAATCTCCCTCGATTTGGGGCTCCACGCAAAATCCCACCCCGTGGGGTCAGAATGATCACAAGAACGGTGAGCAAAAATCCCAGAACCACGCGGGGGGACCTAGTGAATGAACTGCAGAGAGCTGGGACCAATGTAACAAGGCCTACCATAAGTAACACACTACGCCACCATGGATTCAGATCCTGCAGTGCCAGACGTGTCCCACTGCTTAAGCCAGTACATGTCCGGGCCCGTCTGAAGTTTGCTAGAGAGCATTTGAATGATCCAGAGGAGTTTTGGGAGAATGTCCTGTGGTCTGATGAAACCAAACTGGAACTGTTTGGTAGAAACACAACTTGTCATGTTTGGAGGAAAAAGAATACTAAGTTGCATCCATCAAACACCATACCTACTGTAAAGCATGGTGGTGGAAACATCATGCTTTGGGGCTGTTTCTCTGCAAAGGGGCCAGGACGACTGGTCCGGGTACATGAAAGAATGAATGGGGCCATGTATCGTGAGATTTTGAGTGCAAACCTCCTTCCATCAGCAAGGACATTGAAGTTGAAACGTGGCTGGGTCTTTCAACATGACAATGATCCAAAGCACACCGCCAGGGCAACGAAGGAGTGGCTTCGTAAGAAGCATTTCAAGGTCCTGGAGTGGCCTAGCCAGTCTCCAGATCTCAACCCTATAGAAATCTTTGGAGGGAGTTGAAAGTCTGTGTTGCCAAGCGAAAAGCCAAAAAACATCACTGCTCTAGAGGAGATCTGCATGGAGGAATGGGCCAACCAGGGCCGGACTGGGACTAAAATTCAGCCCTGGCATTTGAAGTTACACAGGCCCACTTGTCACATGGTGACTGTATAATATCTTTGTACACTTGTAGGCAGGGCCGGTTTTAGGCAAAGTGGGGCCCTAGGCAAAGTTTAAAATGGGTCCCCAAATGCTAACATATTGCACATCACACAGAAGCCTGTTGTATTTACGTGCGCTGAGTTCAGGCCGCTAAACGAGTTTGATCGACAATACTGAAGTTGTTCAACGCTTGTTTCCCGGCCTCTTTCCACCAGCTGAGGAATAATGATGAGACAGAACGATCACTAATAGATCACCATACAGTATCATGTTTTCAGCAGCACATCTACAGTTTACACTGGCAATGTGCTGCTGACAACAAGGCTTTTTGTTCCAGCAAAAACAATCCGAATATGCAGCATTTTACTTGTTTAGTAAAATACACCCCATAGTCCTCCATATATTATAATGTGCTCCATAGTCCTCCATATAGTATAATACACTCCCTATAGTCCTCCATATATTAAAATACACTGCTCAGTCCTCCACATAGTATAATACACTCCTCATAGTCCTCCATATAGCATAATACAATCCTCATAGTCCTCCATATAGCATAATACAATCCTCATAGTGCTCCATATAGTATAATGCACCGCCACAGTCATCCATGTAGTACAATTCACTTCCCATAGTATAATGCACCCCATAGTTCTTCATATAGTATAACGTATTCCCCATAGTCCTCGATACAGTATAATGCAGCCCACATATAGTATAATGCAGCCACCCCAGAGTATAATGCAGCCACCCCAGAGTATAATGCAGCCACCCCAGAGTATAATGCAGCCACCCCACAGAGTATAATGCAGCCACCCCAGAGTATGTAACCCCCATAGAATATAATACAGCCCACCTCCCCATAATATATAATGTAGCCCCCCATAGAATATAATGCAGCCCCCCATAGTATATAACGCAGCCTCCCCCATAGAATATAATATACCCCCACAATAGTATATAACACAGCCACATAGTACATAACATGGCCTCCCCCATAGAATATAATATACTCCCCATAGTATATAGCAAAGCCCGCATATTATATAGCACAAACCGCATAGTATACAGCACAGCCTGCATACTATAGCACAGCTCGCGTAGTAGATAACACAGCCCACACAGCAGTATTCAGCACAGACCACACAGTAGTATACAGCACAGACCACACAGTAGTATACAGCACAGCCCACGTAGAAGTATACAGCACAGTCCACACAGTAGTATACAGCACAGCCCACAGAGTAATATATACAGCACAGCCCACAAAGTAATATATACAGCACAGCCCACAAAGTAATATATACAGCACAGCCCACAGAGAACTATATACAGCACAGCCCACAGAGAACTATATAAAGCACAGCCCAGAGTACTATATACAGCACAGCCCAGAGTACTATATAAAGCACAGCCCAGAGAGTACTATATACAGCACAGCCCAGAGAGTACTATATACAGCACAGCCCACAGAGTACTATATACAGCACAGCCCACAGAGTACTATATACAGCACAGCCCACAGAGTACTATACACAGCACAGCCCACAGAGTACTATATACAGCACAGCCCACAGAGTACTATATACAGCACAGCCCACAGAGTACTATATACAGCACAGCCCACAGAGAACTATATACAGCACACAGTAGTATACAGCACAGAGCACAGCCCACAGAGAACTATATACAGCCCACAGTAGTATACAGCACAGAGCACAGCCCACAGAGAACTATATACAGCACAGAGCACAGCCCACAGAGAACTATATACAGCCCACAGTAGCATACAGCACAGAGCACAGCCCACAGAGAACTATATACAGCCCACAGTAGCATACAGCACAGAGCACAGCCCACAGATAACTATATACAGCCCACAGTAGTATACAGCAGAGCACAGCCCACAGAGAACTATATACAGCACAGAGCACAGCCCACAGAGAACTATATACAGCCCACAGTAGCATACAGCACAGAGCACAGCCCACAGATAACTATATACAGCCCACAGTAGTATACAGCACAGAGCACAGCCCACAGAGAGCTATATACAGCCCACAGTAGTATACAGCACAGAGCACAGCCCACAGAGAACTATATACAGCCCACAGAAGTATACAGCACAGAGCACAGCCCACAGAGAACTATATACAGCCCACAGCAGTATACAGCACAGAGCACAGCCCACAGAGAACTATATATAGCACAGAGCACACAGTAGTATACAGCACAGAGCACAGCCCACAGAGAGCTATATACAGCCCACAGCAGTATACAGCACAGAGCACAGCCCACAGAGAACTATATACAGCCCACAGTAGTATACAGCACAGAGCACAGCCCACAGAGAACTATATACAGCCCACAGCAGTATACAGCACAGAGCACAGCCCACAGAGAACTATATATAGCACAGAGCACACAGTAGTATACAGCACAGAGCACAGCCCACAGAGAGCTATATACAGCCCACAGCAGTATACAGCACAGAGCACAGCCCACAGAGAACTATATATAGCACAGAGCACACAGTAGTATACAGCACAGAGCACAGCCCACAGAGAGCTATATACAGCCCACAGCAGTATACAGCACAGAGCACAGCCCACAGAGAACTATATATAGCCCACAGTAGTATACAGCACAGAGCACAGCCCACAGAGAACTATATACAGCCCACAGTAGTATACAGCACAGAGCACAGCCCACAGAGAACTATATACAGCCCACAGTAGTATACAGCACAGAGCACAGCCCACAGAGAACTATATACAGCCCACAGTAGTATACAGCACAGAGCACAGCCCACAGAGAACTATATACAGCCCACAGCAGTATACAGCACAGAGCACAGCCCACAGAGATCTATATACAGCCCACAGCAGTATACAGCACAGAGCACAGCCCACAGAGAACTATATACAGCCCACAGTAGTATACAGCACAGAGCACAGCCCACAGAGAACTATATACAGCCCACAGCAGTATACAGCACAGAGCACAGCCCACAGAGAACTATATATAGCACAGAGCACACAGTAGTATACAGCACAGAGCACAGCCCACAGAGAGCTATATACAGCCCACAGCAGTATACAGCACAGAGCACAGCCCACAGAGAACTATATACAGCCCACAGTAGTATACAGCACAGAGCACAGCCCACAGAGAGCTATATACAGCCCACAGCAGTATACAGCACAGAGCACAGCCCACAGAGAACTATATACAGCCCACAGTAGTATACAGCACAGAGCACAGCCCACAGAGAACTATATGCAGCCCACAGTAGTATACAGCACAGAGCACAGCCCACAGAGAACTATATACAGCCCACAGCAGTATACAGCACAGAGCACAGCCCACAGAGAACTATATATAGCACAGAGCACACAGCAGTATACAGCACAGAGCACAGCCCACAGAGAACTATATACAGCCCACAGTAGTATACAGCACAGAGCACAGCCCACAGAGAACTATATACAGCCCACAGTAGTATACAGCACAGAGCACAGCCCACAGAGAACTATATACAGCCCACAGCAGTATACAGCACAGAGCACAGCCCACAGAGAACTATATACAGCCCACAGTAGTATACAGCACAGAGCACAGCCCACAGAGAACTATATACAGCCCACAGTAGTATACAGCACAGAGCACAGCCCACAGAGAACTATATACAGCCCACAGCAGTATACAGCACAGAGCACAGCCCACAGAGAACTATATACAGCCCACAGCAGTATACAGCACAGAGCACAGCCCACAGAGAACTATATACAGCCCACATCTCTTCTCTTCCTCCCCTCACCTCCTCCGAGAATGGCCCCACAGTCCAGAAAAAAAAAAAACTCTCCTCACCTCTCCTCGTGCCCAGCGTTGCTTCCTGGTTCCTGCTCCTGTCTCAGCAGCTGCAGTCTGCCCGGGACACAGCAGGTGCGCGATGATATGACGTCATCGCGCACCCGCAGTGTCAGAGGCAGAGCGGGGAATGATGGGAGAGGAGCGTCTGTAGACGCTCTCTCCTCCATCATTGCATTCAACTGTACCGGCGTCTATACGCCGGTATAGTTGAATGCGGCGGCGGATTGAGCGGCCCACCACTGGCACCGGCCCTTCTGGCATTTGCCAGAAGTGCCCTATGGCCAGTCCGGCCCTGGGGCCAACATACCAACAACAGTGTGTGGCAACCTTGTGAAGACTTACAGAAAACGTTTGACCTCTGTCATTGCCAACAAAGGATATATTACAAAGTATTGAGATGAAATTTTGTTTCTGACCAAATACTTATTTTCTACCATAAAATGCAAATAAAATGATAAAAAAACAGACAATGTGATTTTCTGGATTTTTTTTTCTCAGTTTGTCTCCCATAGTTGAGGTCTACCTATGATGTAAATTACAGACGCCTCTCATCTTTTTAAGTGGTGGAACTTGCACTATTGCTGACTGACTAAATACTTTTTTGCCCCACTGTATCTATCATGGGTGCTGGCCGTGGAGCACATTGTGAGTCCCACTGGGGCTGACAGTCTAAGTTCCCTATCAATATGTGTTTGGAGTAGCAGAAAACCAGAGCACCAGGAGGAAACCCACACAAGTACTTGGAGAACATACAATCTCCTTGCTGATGTTGTCCTTGGTGGGATTTGAACCCAGGACCCCAGCGCTGCAAGCAAATAATGTTAAACAATAAGCCACCGTGCTGTCCTTCTGAGCACATGGAGGCCCAATATGTTCCTTTGGCCTATATGAGAAGATCAACACTTAAAGAGACCTGTCATAGTTGGGGGCCTCATTGGAGATTTTCACTTTAGACCCTATGGGTTACAAGTTGCATCACTGGCCCAATAGTACCAACTAAGTCCTCGATTCATTAAGATTGGTGTTTCGTCTGACAGTCTTAATGAAACGTGTAGTTCTAATATGCGCCATATTCATTGAGAAGCACACTCAGCTAAATGAATCAGGCAAATCTCATCAATGGAGTGTGAGTCTGTTCACCTCTGCAGAGATGTTACTACAGTCAGGGACTAGAGTAACATTTATGGCATAAGAAATTCCACCACATTCCAGTAATTTAACCAGCGGGTGTAGCAACATCGGCTTCTCCCCAGCTCTGTCTATTTTGGCAGAGCTGCTTGAAACTGGCTTGAAAATGCCAAAAGTCACAATATTTTTCAACCATTCAGAGTTATTACACCAGTTTTCGAACTTTAACACTTTGATGTATCAGCCCCTAAGTTTCCTGAAAGAAGTCTAAGGCTATGTGCACACGATGCGGATTTAGTGCAAATCTGCAGCGGATTTTTCCGTGCAGAAACGCTGCAGATCCGCACTGTGATTTACAGTACAATGTAAATCAATGTGAAAAAAAAAGCTGTGCACATGGTGCGGAAAAATCCAGGTGGAAACGCTGCAGATTTAAAAGAAGTGCACGTCACTTCTTTTGTTCGGATCTGCAGCGTTTCTGCACCCTTCCATTATAGAAATGCGCAGTGGTAAAAACCTCAGGAAATCCGCATCAATTCCACATAAAAAACGCACAAAATCCGCGGCAAATCTGCACCTGCGGATTCTGCCAGGACATGCGGATTTTGTGCAGAAAATTCTGTACCCCATTCCCCAACGTGTGCACATAGCCTAAAAGGGGCAATGATAAACACAGCTGAGATTATTGGTTCTCTGGTGACTTAGGCCAACCTCGGTATCTTAGAGGCTTTTACCACCCCAGTGGGTATGTTTAGGTAAATTAGAGAATTAGAGTGTCAGAGGTGTAACGTCAGGCTTCTTGTCTCCAATTGGGAAAAAGAGCATTTACGGTATATTGTCTTTTATTTAAAGGTTTGGTACATTTAGAGACAACCAGGTCACATTTTGCGGTTCCACAAAATACTTGCTGAATACACGGGTCCTTGAAATGAACGACTTTTACTAGTTTTTAATTATTAAAATATATATAAAAGTTCTCACTAAATTAGAATATCATCAAGAAGTTAATTTATTTCACTTCTTCAATACAAAAAGTGAAACTTAAACATTATATAGAGTCATTACAAACAGAGTGATCTATTTCAAGTGTTTATTACTGTTAATGTTGATGTTTATGACTTAAAGCCAATGAAAACCCAAAAGTCATTATCTCAGTAAATTAGAATATTTTATAACATCAGCTTGAAAATTATTTTAAAATCTGAAATGTTGGCCTACTGAAATGTATGTTCAGTAAATGCACTCAATACTTGGTCGGGGCTACTTTTGCATCAATTACTGAATCAATGCGGCGTGGCATGGAGGCGATCAGCCTATGGCACTGCTGAGGTGTTATGGAAGCCCAGGTTGCTATGATAGCAGCCTTTAGCTCGTCTGCATTGTTGGGTCTGGTGTCTCTCATTCTCTACGGGGTTAAGGTTAGGCGAGTTTGCTGGCCAATCAAGCACAGTGATGCTGCTGTTTTTAAACCAGCAACCCGTGGCAAATGCCAAGCGTCCTGCACGGTGTTGGGCTGTGAGCACAACCTCCATCTGTGGACGTCGGGCACTCAGACTATCCTTATGGAGTCAGTTTCTAACCATTTGTGCAGACACATGCACATTTGTGGCCTTCTGGAGGTCATTTTGCAGGGCTCTGGCAGTGCTCCTCCTGTTCCTCCTTGCACAAAGGCTGAGGTAGCGGTCCTGCTGCTGGGTTGTTGCCCTCCTACGGCCCCCTCCACGTCTCCTGGTGTACTGGCCTGTCTCCTGGTAGTGCCTCCAGCCTCTGGACACTATGCTGACAGACACATCAAACCTTCTTGCCACAGCTCGCATTGATGTGCCATCCTGGATGAGCTGCACTACCTGATCCACTTGTGTGGGTTGTAGAGTCCGTCTCATGCTACCACGAGTGTGAAAGCACAACCAACATTCAAAAGTGACCAAAACATCAGCCAGAAAGCATTGGTACTGAGATGTGGTCTGTGGTCCCCACCTGCAGAACCACTCCTTTATTGAGTGTGTCTTGATAATTTCCAATAATTTCCATCTGTTGTCTATTCCAATTGCACAACAGCATGTGAAATTGATTGTCAAACAGTGTAGCTTCCTAAGTGGACAGTTTGATTTCACAGAAGTTTGATTTACTTGGAGTTATATTCTGTTGTTTAAGTGTTCCCTTTATTTTTTTGAGCAGTCTGTATATATATATATATATATATATATATATATATATATATATATATACACTCACCGGCCACTTTATTAGGTACACCTGTCCAACTTCTTGTTAACACTTAATTTCTAATCAGCCAATCACATGGCGGCAACTCAGTGCATTTAGGCATGTAGACATGGTCAAGACAATCTCCTGCAGTTCAAACCGAGCATCAGTATGGGGAAGAAAGGTGATTTGAGTGCCTTTGAACGTGGCATGGTTGTTGGCAGGGCCGTTTCTTCAACAGGGCGGGCAGGGCGGCCACACGGGGCGCCGTGGGGCCGGGGGGCGCAGGAGAGGCCTCGGGCCCCGGTGGTCCCCTGCCCGCTGCTGCTGCTGTTTAAGGGCTGTCAGGGGCGCGGATGCCGCGCTCAGTGCTGAGCGCGGGCGCGCCCTGCCCGAACTCAGCTGCAAATCTGACAGCTGAGCGGTCAGATCATCGCCTCGCGTCGCCGCGCCCCCCCCCCCGCACCGCACATAATGGTTGCGGCCACCTCGGCGCCGCCACTCACCTCCGCTCGGCCACTCCCACACTGATAGTATTATTTTCGGTGCCGGGGGGGGGGGGGGGGGGGGAGAAATTTCCTACTCTCGCCCTGTGTCATTTTTGGGCTAGAAACTGCCCTGGTTGTTGGTGCCAGAAGGGCTGGTCTGAGTATTTCAGAAACTGCTAATCTACTGGGATTTTCACGCACAACCATCTCTAGGGTTTACAGAGAATGGTCCGAAAAAGAAAAAAAATCCAGTGAGCGGCAGTTCTGTGGGCGGAAATGCCTTGTTGATGCCAGAGGTCAGAGGAGAATGGGCAGACTGGTTCGAGCTGATAGAAAGGCAACAGTGACTCAAATCGCCACCCGTTACAACCAAGGTAGGCCTAAGAGCATCTCTGAACGCACAGTGCGTCAAACTTTGAGGCAGATGGGCTACAGCAGCAGAAGACCACACCGGGTACCACTCCTTTCAGCTAAGAACAGGAAACTGAGGCTACAATTTGTACAAGCTCATCGAAATTGGACAGTAGAAGATTGGAAAAACGTTGCTTGGTCTGATGAGTCTCGATTTCTGCTGCGACATTCGGATGGTAGGGTCAGAATTTGGCGTAAACAACATGAAAGCATGGATCCATCCTGCCTTGTATGGAGCATCTTTGGGATGTGCAGCCGACAAATCTGCGGCAACTGTGTGATGCCATCATGTCAATATGGACCAAAATCTCTGAGGAATGCTTCCAGCACCTTGTTGAATACATGCCACGAAGAATTGAGGCAGTTCTGAAGGCAAAAGGGGGTCCAACCCGTTACTAGCATGGTGTACCTAATAAAGTGGCCGGTGAGTGTATATATAAGCTCAGAATCATAGAATGCTAGAGTTGGAAGGGACCTCCTTGGTCATCTGGTCCAGCCCCCTGCTCAAAGCAGAATACACTAAATCATCCCAGACAGATGTCTGTCCATCCTCTGTTTGAAGACTTCCATTGAAGGAGAACTCACCACCTCTCGTGGCAGCTTGTTCCACTCATTGATCACCCTAACTGTATATATATATTTATTTATTTATTGTAATTCCAAAGTAAAAGAGGCTTTGTTCATTTATGTCAATGCATATCTATTCTTCTTGTGCTAACAGCCATGTAGGCCAATTTCGGAAACCCAGACTCCCCATTTACTCAGCGTGTAAAAACAGTTATCTATGTGAACACAAGCAAGCCACTTCTTTGTTTCCTGGGCCTGTTATGGTTTTGATGTTTCCAAACACTGATGGAATTTACGATCAACTTTCTATGTAAGGTAATTAGCTGCTTTATCAGATCTCAGTGTGATTAATGGAAAGGAAGTACACTGTGTCTGGATAAATACCGTATCTCCCCCCAAAAATTGCAAGGAATAAATTATTTTTAATAGGTTATGTTATAATCTAGATAATCTGTTCAGATGACATTTAAAGGCGATCAGTCTTTAGTCCTGACTTGTCTGTTGTAGTACATAATTATACCCAATAATATCAGGAAGCATTTTTCTTAGAACTCGGCATTTATACCATTACTCTGTTCTTCCTCCTGCAAATATAGGAATAAATTAAAGAAGCACTCCTCCTCCCATCAAAGTTTTTATCCTCTTAATATATTGCTTCATAATTTAATTGATATGAGATTAGTGGAGTTTTCCTGTATTTGCCAATTATATTGATGTATGTATTGACTGTCAGTTTAGCTATAGTGATCCTTTAATACATAGCTTGAAAAGCAGGAATGTCCTGTGTCCCACTGAAGCCTTCACAGATGGCTGCAGAGTCTAGGGCAACAATGTGGTGCAGAGTGAGACATTACCCAGAGTCTGCAAAACCTATAAGAATGTTAGATCTTGATGTCCTCGGGGAAGATGTCAGGAAAGAGAGAAGACATGGTCACAGTGGCATTCGGAAATGCAATTCTCTTGAAGGTACCCTGAGAAATAGTCCAAGGGGACATTCACAGCAAGACGATCTGTGCCCGCCGCAGAAGGTTACATACAAGTGAAAGCAGAGAAATTGATCACGCAGAAAACGGGAAGCGGACACATTCATAGCGATCAGCAGAGATAAATGTGTCAAATATATATATAGGCGGGATGATAAATTCAGATGTTGCGAAAAAAATATAACCCTCCTGTTTTATCCATACACTTGGACCAGTAATATATTAAGCCAGTTACTCAGTAAGTTTTTGAAATGTCAGGACAAATTGGGAAAAATGGAGAAATGCTATAGTCTTTCCTACCGAAAGCAGCTGTGTGTCTTATTGGCAATGCTCCAAGGGAAAAAGTATGCAAATTAGCTCCCTTCTTTTTTTATGGGAGAGCGCTAATTTGAAAACCGACAAAGGAAAAGAGATGTTTAGCCTTTAGGCCTAGTGCTGCAAGTTAACAGGGTTCAATGTGGGCAAATGCTTTTTTTTTTAGAACACTAAGATGGGTAACAACATTATTTACATTACTTTAAAAAAAATAAAAAAAAGGTTTTGACCCTCATGCAGTAAATGCTAGGCTATAAGACCATGACCAACTTCTATGAAGTAAGTGATGTTGTGTGCTGTACTGTTATATCCATAGAGTGACGTAACGGGCACTGCCATAGTGTAGGCCTGGTCATAGTGCAGCGCCCCAGAGTCCTGGTCGTTGCAGTAATGTCGCTCTGCCACTAAGGGGAGTGATGGTACGTCTGATTGCACTAAAGGAGTTCACCTGACCAGGTATCACAGTCACACATTACACTTCACACTCTGGCCACCAGGGGGAGCAAAGGGTTCTATGTATTAGGCCACTCCTCACACTCTGGTAAAACTGGGGGTTGGATAGGAAGTTAGAGAGAAGCTGACTGGGTTTTGCCCAGGCAACATCCTGTGAGAGAGGGAGTTCCTGGGAAGATTCAGGGGGGTCTCTGTCAGGGGTGGGATCCTGACAGTGGCCTAGCAAAAAGGACAGATCGTTACGGAGCCGCGCCTGCACCCGTTGCGGTGGCATCCTAAGAAAGGAACCAGTAGGAGTCGTGCCCTAAGATCGTGGCAACATCCTACTGAGGCGCATAGCCGGTGGCCGGAACGCCGAGGAAGTATTGGGCTCCAAGCATTACTTCAAACAGTGGCAGGACAGTTAATTATAGGTTGGCTGTCTCACCTAAATCACCTAAGCAGACAACGGAGGCAATTGTGGGAGAGGGGCGTCTCTAGGGTCCCTATAAAATAACTCCAGGCCTACCCCGTCATACGGGTGCGTCCTATCCATATCATCTGGGGGACGGAGAGAGAAAGAACATCAGAAACAGACACAACAGTTGTGAGGACTATCCCGTGGTGCTCAGCAGGGAGGTACTACAACACACAGGTGCTAGAAGGAAGGCTACTGATTTCCACCTGCAAAGAGAACTCTGGATGTGCCTTCGGACAGGCAGGTCTCAGCCAGCCCTGTTAGCAGTACTCTGGATTGCGGATCCCGAAGCCTTCAGTAAAGAGGTAAAGAGACTGCAACCCTGTGTCCTCATTATTCATCGCACCTTGCACCACGCAACATCATCACACCTTTCATTGGACGCCCCTTAGCAGGGTCACAGACCGGGTCTAGCCACCGTGACAACCCTAGGACTGAGACAGAGAGGCCCGGTACCGAGTACCCCGCGGCCCTGCGTCTGGGGGCGCTCCAACGGCATTGGTTTGTAATGAGAGGTTAGGTTGTACTTGCATATTCCCCAAAAATAGGGGAGACCTCCCAGACAAATGGCAAAAGGTTTTCTTTAATTCAGGAGGTATGGATAGGGTGAGGAAGAAACTTGAGAGGCCATGTGAAAAGTTGGCAAATATGGGTTAAAGTAGTAAATGGGTTAAGAAGAAATTTGTTGCAGTTGGCGAGGACGGTGTGTTTGGAAAATAACATGGGATTGACCAAAGTAATTATAGGGAAAGGGGAAGCACTAGTATCTTTTTTGAGCAGATATGGAGGTGGCTCAACGATACCAAATGCAGTCTTTTCTCTGAAGTACCTTTGGTCAGTGGCGTTAGGCTTTTTTGATTTTTCTGTGGTGGTCGCTGATAGGGAAGTCTTGGATGGTGCTTATTGAGAAAGTTGGTAGCCCATTGGAGATATGGGACTCCTTTCCAAGGGAAGTGCTTGGACTAATGCCTTGGTTGTTTATGGGGGTGCTATGCCCTTGCAGGCCGCATGCTACTGATGATTTTGGTTGGTCAGGACCAGATGTTGGAAAGTTCAGTGAGGGAGACCATCAGTCCAAAATAAACAGTCTTTTACTAAACAGCCACTTGGTGGGAACTATGTACAATAGGTGGCAGGTGCATAACTTCATGAACGCTTCCTTTACAACACGGAGCATTCTCACATACAATCTCTTTACTTCTTCCGTATTTACTTGATTCTGCCTCATCTAGTCCTGTATCCTTCACCACACCCCAGCATGCTACTACAGTCCAGGTAGTGTGAGTCCTATTCTCAACCCGTCGTTCCACATCTTCTTCCCTCTTAAGGAAACTAGTTTACCAGATTAGCCGATACTTAGCTCCTCAGCTTGCTGATGCCTTGGAACTCCTGCACTCTCTTCATCTCACGTTCTCTTTTCCATCCTTGCCCATTAACTGTCTTGAGTTATAAACTAGGCGTCCTGTCCCGGGACCCCTCTCCGGTGCATCTCTCTGTCCTTCACTGTCACTTTTCCTTTCTATACTCCTGATCTCGCTTTCGCTATCACTGTCTTGGTCTCTACTTTTGTCAGGGACATACACGTCATGCGGCTCTGCTGACTAGTCAGACCCCATCTGACATCCTGACAGGAAATTGTCTATGTCCCTTCACTTTAGCCCCTCCCACTCTGGGCTAGTTACAAACATTAGCCCTAACTCTCCCTACTGTCAGGCAAAATACATCCTATCACCAGTAACACGTCATTATACACATTACACATCACGATACATTATATTAACACAAATACAGGTCCTTCTCAAAAAATTAGCATATAGTGTTAAATTTCATTATTTACCATAATGTAATGATTACAATTAAACTTTTATATACTATAGATTCATTATCCACCAACTGAAAGTTGTCAGGTCTTTTATTGTTTTAATACTGATGATTTTGGCATACAACTCCTGATAACCCAAAAAACCTGTCTCAATAAATTAGCATATCAAGAAAAGGTTCTCTAAATGACCTATTACCCTAATCTTCTGAATCAACTAATTAACTCTAAACACATGCAAAAGATACCTGAGGCTTTTAAAAACTCCCTGCCTGGTTCATTACTCAAAACCCCCATCATGGGTAAGACTAGCGACCTGACAGATGTCAAGAAGGCCATCATTGACACCCTCAAGCAAGAGGGTAAGACCCAGAAAGAAATTTCTCAACAAATAGGCTGTTCCCAGAGTGCTGTATCAAGGCACCTCAATGGTAAGTCTGTTGGAAGGAAACAATGTGGCAGAAAACGCTGTACAACGAGAAGAGGTGACCGGAACCTGAGGAAGCAGTGGACTGAGTCTGGTGTGGAAACATCCAGAGCCACCGTGCACAGGCGTGTGCAGGAAATGGGCTACAGGTGCCGCATTCCCCAGGTAAAGCCACTTTTGAACCATAAACAGCGGCAGAAGCGCCTGACCTGGGCTACAGAGAAGCAGCACTGGACTGTTGCTAAGTGGTCCCAAGTACTTTTTTCTGATGAAAGCAAATTTTGCATGTCATTCGGAAATCAAGGTGCCAGAGTCTGGAGGAAGACTGGGGAGAAGGAAATGCCAAAATGCCTGAAGTCCAGTGTCAAGTACCCACAGTCAGTGATGGTGTGGGGTGCCATGTCAGCTGCTGGTGTTGGTCCACTGTGTTTCATCAAGGGCAGGGTCAATGCAGCTAGCTATCAGGAGATTTTGGAGCACTTCATGCTTCCATCGGCTGAAATGCTTTATGGAGATGAAGATTTCATTTTTCAGCACGACCTGGCACCTGCTCACAGTGCCAAAACCACTGGTAAATGGTTTACTGACCATGGTATTACTGTGCTCAATTGGCCTGCCAACTCTCCTGACCTGAACCCCATAGAGAATCTGTGGGATATTGTGAAGAGAAAGTTGAGAGACGCAAGACCCAACACTCTGGATGAGCTTAAGGCCGCTATTGAAGCATCCTGGGCCTCCATAACATCTCAGCAGTGTCACAGGCTGATTGCCTCCATGCCACGCCGCATTGAAGCAGTCATTTCTGCCAAAGGATTCCCGACCAAGTATTGAGTGCATAACTGAACATTATTATTTGATGGTTTTTTTGTTTGGTATTAAAAAACACTTTTATTTGATTGGTCGGGTGAAATATGCTAATTTATTGAGACAGGTTTTTTGGGTTATCAGGAGTTGTATGCCAAAATCATCAGTATTAAAACAATAAAAGACCTGACAAATTTCAGTTGGTGGATAATGAATCTATAGTATATGAAAGTTTAATTGTAATCATTACATTATGGTAAATAATGAAATTTAACACTATATGCTAATTTTTTGAGAAGGACCTGTATGTTAATGGGGGAACGTGGACAACACTTCAATCTTCTTACATGTTCTCGCTTTGTGTTGTCCTGGGGAGCAGATTCTGGGGATGTTCTCAGTAGTCAACCTGATAAAGGGCTTTCCAAAATTATTTGTCAGTGCTGTTTATGACGTTTACTGTTATTTCTTCTATGTTATCATTTTTGTATGTTTATATATTTCATGCAAAAATTTCTGTAGTCGAGATATTTTCTTCATCACACTGTATGTCTCGTGTTTTATTTTATGGGAGGCTGATGGGGTACTATTGTTATGTCAGCTGATGCGTGAGATACATCCATAATAACCTAGTCATGTTCTTTAGCGATGAATACCTGAATTTGTCACTTCGCTTTCCACAATGGAGATTTTAACAATAGATCATCTGTAAAGCAGCCCCATAAAGTCTTCGATTTTTTTCCTCCTTCTTTTTATAATTGGGATGTATTGACTTGCTACCTTTAAAAGCAACGTCAGCGGTGTAGGGCTGTAGCGTTAGCACTTGTGACCTTGGGTGACACTCGTAACTCTCCAAAGGATCATGCACATGTCAGGGCCATCTTTGAACTACAGTTGACTCATATAACATATTTTGGAGTCCATGTGCCAAAAGGCAGGGTCCAATACTTGTACATCGGGTATTTACTTTTTAGTTATTTAATAACAGATGAAATAGAAAGTGAAGTGGATTGTAGCTTGCACCATTTTTGATCGTACTGAAGTTCTGTCACCCATTCATAATCAAAAACACAGCCAGGATTGACTATGGGCCGTCCTTGAAATTGCAGCTAGGCCAAATTTACCAGCTGCAATACCAGACACAGGATGTGGTTAAGAGTGGTGCTGTTTCTGGAAATAAAAAGATCCCGTTTCTACTCTTGGACGGCCCTCTTAGACTAGAGCTACATGGAGACTTTGGTGGGGCAACCCAAAAAGTATCCATTTTGTCAAGCAACTATATTCTGGCGCGTTTTATTACACACAGTACCCATTACACAACAAATAACTTAAATTGAATGTCGTTTATGACGTGGACCCTACTTTGAAAAAAAAGTGATCGGATTAGGAACTGGTACTTCTGTATGTCTCATGTCACCGGATAAGCAAAATGACTGGTTGTGATGTCACAATGCAAAATTGCTTTTCTTAGGTTGCACAATCATAGCCTTCTTGTAGCCTAGCCTTAAACGGGTGATTGGGCCTTAAGCTACAAGTCTTAACTCACTGTCCCTCATCATGCACACGGCACACTGTGAGGATTCTCTGGTGCTGGAAGCATCAGGCGTGTGACCACAAGTATGAGATTTGCATATACTGTATATGCGATCATGTGCCAACTAGACGTGTGTGGCCTCATTTAATAACAGACACATCTAGTCGGAATGTAACTGAAAGTATGCAAAATGAACACTTGTGGTCTTTCTATCCTGGAGGTCACATAATGTGAGGATTGGCAAGTCTGCAGTCTCATGGAGTGACTGCAGACTTGTAGCCTAAAGGTACCTTCACACTAAACGATATCGCTAGCGATCCGTGACGTTGCAGCGTCCTGGCTAGCGATATCGTTTAGTTTGACACACAGCAGCGATCAGGATCCTGCTGTGATATCGCTGGTCGTTGATTAAAGTTCAGAACTTTATTTGGTCGTCAGACCGGCGTGTATCGTCGTGTTTGACACCAAAAGCAACGATACCAGCGATGTTTTACACTGGTAACCAGGGTAAACATCGGGTTACTAAGCGCAGGGCCGCGCTTAGTAACCCGATGTTTACCCTGGTTACCAGTGTAAAATGTAAAAAAAACAAACAGTACATACTCACCTTCGCGTCCCCCGGCGTCCGCTTCCCACACTGACTGAGCGCCGTAAAGTGAAAGTGAAAGTACAGCACAGCGGTGACGTCACCGCTCTGCTGTTAGGGCCGGCGCTCAGTCAGTGCAGGAAGCGGACGCCGGGGGACGCGAATGTAAGTATGTACTGTTTGTTTTTTTTACATTTTACGCTGGTAACCAGGGTAAACATCGGGTTACTAAGCGCGGCCCTGTGCTTAGTAACCCGATGTTTACCCTGGTTACCCGGGGACCTCGGCATCGTTGGTCGCTGGAGAGCGGTCTGTGTGACAGCTCTCCAGCGATCAAACAGCGACGCTGCAGCGATCGGCATCGTTGTCGCTATCGCTGCAGCGTCGCTTAATGTGAAGGTACCTTAAGGCCGGACAACCCCTTTTGTTCTCATCTTCGTTCTTCAGCAGCACACAGCTCCCTGCTTCTTGGCTTCCTGCTTGCTCATTGGGTGGTTTGCTCCTGATGATTGACAGGTCAGACCAGAGGCATGAGTGAGCCACTGTCAAAACTGTGTGTTGTCAGAAGAGGCAGCTTTGCATCCAGTGATTTGGTCAGCTTCAGAACAGCACTTGCAAGCTGTATTGCATGATTCTTACCCACGTAAACAGCAGCATACAATAAAATTAAACATCCCTCTTCTATTGAGAACATTGAGAATATATTGCAAAGTTGTTTGCTTTTTCAAGCAATTTTACCCATATATGATGATGAGAAACCCCCTTTCATCCTAGTTTGGGAACCTTGTAAGAGATAAAACCAATACTTATCAATGGAATCCCTCCACCCTACTCGAGTGCTTCTGCTCTGGTGGTCTCCAACTGGATAAGAAGTGATGACATCCTGACCATCAGTCACCGAAACCTTTAGTGGTCAAGTGATTGGTGGTCGGAATGTCATTGCTTCTGATGTTCCATTTACCCGTCACCTCACTGTTGCACCCAATCAGTGCCCTCAATGGTTTGGTGACTGGTAGTCAGCAGATCATCGAAGTGACAATGCTGGAGCCTCAGGGTATTTCAGCAGTAAGTAGTGTTTACCTTTAAAAGTGTTTTATATAAAATAAGAAAGTAAGTGTCTGCTGTTTGTATGTTTTACTTAATTTCAGAAACAGCTCCTCTTTTGTCCATAGGCTGTGTCTAGTATTGCCATATTCTAGTAAAGGCTGAGCTGCAGTACCAGACACAGCAATAGTCATGGTGGCACCATTTACATGCTTTCTTATTTTGTTCTTTCACATCTTATATAATCTCTTTCTATATATCACAGTGCCTTTATGATTCCATTACTAAGATCGTATTCATGTCTGTGTATATACAATCAATTTACTAAATGACAGATGATATTTTTACCTCATTTACTCGGGCTGATTATCCGCACCATTGCTTGTTATCGCTCGCATTGCATCAGTAACTGCTTCATGTAAATGGGCCTATGGAAATATATGAGATGGTATGAAATTTTTTTAATTATATTTGCTTGTGACGCTTTAGTCGTGTGCTCGGAATGATAATCATGTAGGATTATCATCCCGTGGCTGAAGGGGCGGCTGGCCCTTCTAGGATAGTCATTCCAGTGTCCTAAATCTTGTGTCGGTTGCAGTCAGCCCCGATGTCTTCCTCTTATGCTTCACCACATTACTTAATGATAGGGGCATTTCCAGAAGGTGCGGTGGTGCATTTCTAGGTGGTACCTGGGGATAATCGCTGCCTCACTATTGGCACCGCTGTGCCCCAAGCAACATGTGGTACTTAATCATCCTGTCATCGGTGAGTGAGCTTTGCCTGTGCTGCCTCGAAATCTCACCCGTCAGGACCTGGCCTGGTGCAATTAGTCATTCATCCTTGGCACCAAGCAGATGAAGCCAGCGGTAACACCTTCAGTGCTGGAAGATATCAACCTCCAGATACATTTTTCTGCAACCATTTGCAGCAAAATCACTACCTTATAGCTGGTGCAAGATTTCATTGCATGTCAGTTGACCATGACTTTCCCTCCAAATTTCTGAAATCAAAAAATGGGTGAAGCTACCTCAAGAGATAGATGCCAAATGTTCACATATCTCCAGAGAGCAACCTACAAAAGCAGGTACAGCCACTATTCCACCAAATGTTGTATAGTGGCATGCTCAATATCCTCCCATAATAAAGGCAGGCACAGTTCCCCTATATTAAAGGCAGCCACTGTGCCCCCATAAGTGTATGTGAACATTGAGTCTTTTTGCTGAGATTTTGGAGCGGAAACTTCCAAGTTTTTCCGTAAGAAAAGCAGCCACGGTGCCCACCATAAAACTAGCAGTCATAGTGCCCTACATAAGAAAGGCAGCCATAGTGCCATCCATAAGAAAGGCAGCCATAGTGCCATTCATAAGAAAGACCGCCATAGTGCCATTCATAAGAAAGGCAGCCATAGTGTCATTCATAAGAAAGGCAGCCATAGTGCTATCCATAAGAAAGGCAACCATAGTGCCATCCATAAGAAAGGCAGCCATAGTGCCATTCATAAGAAAGACCGCCATAGTGTCATTCATAAGAAAGGCAGCCATAGTGCCATCCATAATAAAGGCAGCCACAGTGCCTCCCATAACAAAGATTCAAGGCAGCCATAGTGCCCTCCATAATAAAGACAACCACAGTGCCTCCCATAACGAAGACAGCCATAGTGCCCTCCATAATAAAGGCATCCACAGTGCCCTACTTAAGAAAGGCAGCCACAGTGCTTTCGTAAGAAAGGCAGCCACAGTGCCTCCATAATAAAGGCAGCCACAGTGCCTCCATAAAAAAGGCAGCCACTGTGCCTCCGTAAGAAAGGTGGCCACAGTGCCTCCATAAGAAAAAACAGCCACAGTGCCTCCATAAGAAAGGCAGCCACAGTACCCACCATAAGAATAGCAGTCATGATGCCTTCCATAAGAAAAACAACCACAGTGCCTCCATAAGAAATGCAGCCACAGTGCCTCCATAAGAAAGGCAGCCACAGTGCCTCCATGATTCTGATGACAAGTTCCCTTTAGAGTGCTTTATAAAGTGCTAGAAAATTTAAGAATGACAGGATAGTCTTAATCCCTACAAATCCAGTAGGAGATCTGGTAATAGATGCGGGACATTGACTTTACATTCTTCTAATATAAGAGGCCGGTAAGCATAATTCTGCAGATTATTCCGCATCATCTTCTGTGTCTGTCACATCTTCACCACATGTTCCCCTGCGGGGACACAGATTACTTTGCTTGGTTGAGTATTCATTGTGCCTCTGACAGAAATGAGATCTACATGTGCTATTAACTCTTTTGGCCAGTCTTCCAGATGCTGGTCTGGTTTGAATAAAGACATCTGCGAGTCGAGTCCTGGCTCCTGATTCTTATGGACAGTCTTGGCTGGGTTTTACTCCTTGCTGACCAAGAATAGTTGTAACAAGAGGTTGGGTGCCAGAAGTACAAGGTCCAAAACTGACTAATGTACAAGTTGGGGGTATGATTCGAAACTGAGGGGCAGCCAATGTCCTCATTCTCTGTAGTTATGTAATATGGATCTCAGTTTGTATTGTTTTTGTGTATTAATACCTTCTTACTTTCTACTTTAGCTTTTTTGCCTCTTTTCTCTTGTCAGTCCTTAAAATGGTTGTCCATTGGAAAAATAATAATTTCAAAGGGCTCACATTGGTTTAAAAATTTTTGAAGGAGTGGTACTTACTTTACTGATCCCCACAGCTCCTGTTCTAGTGCCTACCTGGTGTCTGCTGGTCTCTACTTCCTGTTCCCATCTTGGCAGTAATTGCCCCCTCAGCCAATCACTAGGCAGAGGTGTGACCAACCTCTGCTAGTGATTGGCTGAGCTGGCATATTCCCTCCCTTTCCTGTATATCAAGATAGGACCAAGAAGTGGAAAGCAGCGGGGACCAGGTAAGCGGGAAGGCATCAATGGTAAAGTAAGGCATTACTGAGAGTGAGTATCACTTTAATTTTTTTTAACTAGTTGCATCCTTTTAAAATATTCTTTTTTTTTTTACACTGGACTGCCCTTTTAATTTATTTTAGCATATTAATTTACATGTATGTAGAGTAATGTTTTATGTCTTCCAAAGTGTCATCTTGGACTCTCTTTAGATCTTCATCTTTACTAATATTTATTACTAATATTGTTAGTATTTTATAGCGGTGAGCAGAATAGTGTGAACTATAGCGGCCAGCACTCGGCATCCTGGGCACCCGAGTTATTACTAGACCCCCATGACATCATATGAGACTATGTCATGTGTTGTCCAATGACGTGATGACATTGCTGGGGCCTCGTAATTGCAAGACACAAAATGCTGTCATTGCCAACTGAAAAAAATCCACACTGTCCTGGTCCAGCTGTCAAGGAGTGCCAAAGGGAGTGACGGTTCACCGAAGTGTGAATCTTTTTGCTCATCTTTAGCATTTTATTTATATAGCACCAAGAAATTCCAGCATTCTGTACAGAGATTGTTATCACCCACATCAATCCCCATCAGAACTACCCATATTTGACAAGACTAGTTAGCTTTCAGTGCTCTTCTTCTCACCAAAATGATGGACCGCTATTAGTCAATGGGGTCCCTCAAAGTATGTCATGTAATGGATGCGACAAGCCAGATGTGAACAAAGCATTAGCATGTTTGAACTGTAGGAAGAAACTGGAGTACACAGAAATAACCCACCAGAACATGCAAACTCCATGAAGGACAAGAGTGGTATCTCCTGAGCCACAATGCATCTGTCCTTAATCTACTGCTTAAAAAAAGTAGTCTGAATTTTTTTTTGGTTTTGCAGTATTATCTGAGGCTCTTCACCTGGCAGGTGAAAGATGAACTGGGTCACCAAGTGGATGTCCTCTCGCTTAATATAGTATTCTTGTTACTCTATAGCTGATACTGAAGAAGGCACGGACCAGGATTTAGAGAGCTTGCATGGATTATAAATGATCTTAGTCCATAGTAGCCTCTGGGGTGGTGAAGGTGTTCAGGACATAACATTTGGGTTGTTACACTGGCCCATATTTTTACTTCCTCTCCATTCCCGTCATGTCAATCTAGATCTATAATCTGGATAGCTCAGCAGAATGAGCCGTGCTGAAAGACTCTGGCTTGGGATTCACAGCTAGTTTGACAGCTCGCAGATAAAACGAGTACACAAGGGATGGTCTGTAAGGTCATAGAGGTAGATTAGTCTGGAACAGAAGTTAAAATTTCCAAAGTGAGAAGATAGAGCTCTTCACAGAAGGTGAACCACTGTAATCTGCTTTCCCGCTACAAAATAGGCTATGAATTTTTAAGGATGGGTTAACTCCTAAGTTTCCTATCCACCTACATAAAATAAAGGAGGCTTGTCAATGCCAATAATGAGGTCACAATTAACAATACAATAATTGTGCAGGAAGCAACATTTTATCTGCAGGCTGCTTGGCCCAATGCCCAAACATTTTTAAACATTTGGTATCTTAAGACGTAATTGTGTTTTTATTTTATTGCACATGCTAGCACCTATCCTGGGTGCATTTATGACCTGCAAGTCTCACCTCGAATCCAAAACCCTTTTTTTTGTTCCAGAAGTGACAAGTGAGGACATAGAAGCCTCAACGCTTGCCAAAATTGTTTTGGCATCTAAATCCAATGCCCGTTTTCCTCCACCACACGTGTTTTGACATTATCTTGCTCACAATGGGCCATTTTATCATTGTAAATGAAAGGAATGTGTCTTGCAGTTCATGCAAGACGGGAAGATTAATTTTTTTTCTTTTGTCTATGCCTTGGCCAACAAATAGTTGAACATGTTCGTAACACGAGGGAACCTTTTAGCATTGCACCTATTGGTAATTCTTTTACCCCAAAGATATAGTTTTAGCTGTAAAAGATCGAAAATATCATAGCAATGGCGTACAAAATGGCCATCAAGAACATATGTTGTAGCAAAATGTCGTGCATGGATTGAGCAAATTTTCCATCAGGCATTCTCATCCCAGGCGTTTCTAATGGGCAGAGTGCATAGGGTGAATGCTTTTTTTCTGTCTCAAGTTTTATACCATTACTGTAGTAGCAGAAGGAAGAAGATTGGCCTAGGGCTGTCTAGGTCTTCTAATAAGGCAAGTGATTGAACCTCTTAGGGGCAAGTTTTACCCGTTACATAGTTACTTTTCATCTTCCCATGTGTCTGTCATATCCTCACCACATGTTTCCCCGAGGGTCTGCACATTACTATGCTTGGATGGAGACTCATGGTGCCCTTGAAAGAGGATATATCAGGATCTGCTATTAACTACTTCCCATCGAGAATGTTGAGTCAAAAGGAAAGATGGATTCAAAGGATTTCTATATGACAATAAAGAAAAAAATATCATGACTAGGGATGGGCAAACCAGCGGAGGTTCAAGTTCTGGTACATGCCCCGAACTTTAATAAAAGTTCTATTTGAATACTACCACAGTATCTCTCTCTTTCTCTCTTCTCCCTCCCTCTCTGTCTCCCTCTCTCCGAACTCTACAGCACCACAGTATCTCTCTCTTTCTCTCTTCTCCCTCCCTCTCTGTCTCCCTCTCTTCCTCTCTCTGAACTCTACAGTACCACAGTATCTCTCTTCTCCCTCCCTCTCTATTTCCCTCCCTCTCTGTCTTCCTCTTTCCAAACTCTACAGCACTACAGTATCTCTCTCTTTCTCTCTTCTCCCTCCCTCTCTGTCTTCCTCTCTCTGAACTCTACAGCGGACTTCAACAGAAAGTCCGTGTTCGGTATCAGGCCCCAACAATGACTGTCTGGTACGAACACCGAGCTTTTCTATCTGGGTTTCTCTACTCATGACGCCAAGATAGAAAAATGGAAACCTAGATGTATGGCACCCAATTGGCCTCCGATTCGTGAAATAGAGGGGTCTTTGAAGACGTGTAACTGAAAGCTTTCCTAGCATATATACAGTAGTAAACATGTACAACCGACGCAGCATGCTTTACAGTAACATGCTTATCGAAGAGATCATCGTAGAGATCCAATATGAAGTCAACATCAAGATTGTTTCCAATGTCTCAGCTGGTCTACTTAGAATAATACTTTTCACCCAGTGTGCTCTCCTAATGACATGATATTCAGCTGACTTTTGTAACGAAGACCCTTTGTATCGCGGTTCAAGCGATATATTGATCTTTAAATGATGATAATTTGGATGCCAGAATCTGTTTGACAATACATATCCTGAGGCTAGCGTAAAAACCAAGACAACCTGATATGGATTTTTCGAGCCCCGTCTATTCATCAGTTACGTCCCTCCATTTACTACAATTTACCTTTCCGTCCTTTGAGGGCATCTCGCCTGCTCCACGGTTTAAATCTACGTTTGGCTTAGCCTGTATACGGTTAACGGGGACAGATGATCACCTCTCTTCCCCAAAGAGAGAAGGAGTTTGCAGGCATCGAAGCGTCACCGGCAGAGGACAGACGCTGCTCATTAAGCGATCCCCTCGAATCATTAGACAGATGCGCATCATGGAGCGAAAGGCTCCCTCCGATGGCACGGTGATAAATATCCCATTGTCAAAGCTGATGTGATTGTATTAATGAGCGTAACAGCGCATTGTCTCCTAATCTCTTCCCTCCTGTTTACCTTTTCTTGCAACGTAAAAAAAAAAAGAAAAGCCCAACTATGTATTTAGACGAAACTGGAAGGAATTATAGAGTGGCCTTCGTTGTTACGGATCTTTATCTTTACGAGCGGTTTTTGTAGCTCCTTCAGGTCCCCATTTTACATTTTCTTATTATTATATACCAAGTGTTTTATGCCCTGGATTATGCCTATTATTTTTTATCTGTTCGTTATTTGCTAAATTGCTGAATGCACAGTAAATGCGAGAGGAATAAATCATAAACCGAATGTTCTTCTCCCTCTTGAAACCGATTACAACGCTGCATGGAAGAGAATTCCACCCGCTATTATTATTTGCTTGCTGTTCATCGCTTATTGTGCCAGGCGGATGGGCACAACTTCAGCACAACTCGGGATAGCCATATCTTTCTTTCCTACGAGCTGTATTTATCTGCACAGGACCCTCCTCTAATGGCAATTCTGGCAAAACAAGTGAGTAAAATGGTTAGCTCCAGTGGATAATGATACATTTGGGGAGGGGGCCTTGGAGAGCAACAAAGCCCGAGACAACCTGTTTTGGGATAGTGAAATGTGATGGCAAGAATAGGCACCAGCAGGACGTCCATTATTATGCTCTGGGGAACCTCTGCAAAGCATTATTGAAATCGATGACACCAGGGGCGTAACTACCGCGGTCGCAGCGGTCGCAGCTGCGACGGGGCCCAGACTACTTAGGGGCCCCATGAACAGGAGTGAAGGAGAATTAAATGACCCATGATTGATGATGATCCACCATTTGTGAGTGACCCGCAGCAGGGAGCCGTCACCGCTCTCTAATTATACTTACCTACTCCCGGCACGGTCCCTGGACGTCCCTGCTTCTTCCAGCGCTGCAGATTCTTCCTGCACTGAGCGGTCACATGGTCCCGCTCATTACAGAAATGAATATGCGGCTCCACCTCCCATAGGGGTGGAGCCGCATATTCATTTCTGTATTGAACGGTAACTGTGACCGCTCAATACAGGAAGAATCTGCAGCGCTGGAAGAAGCAGGGACGTCCAGGGACCGTGCCGGGAGTAGGTGAGTATACAGCGCTGCGCAGCGCTGCGCGATATTTACCGCTCCTCGTTCCGGTGCGGCTCTGTCATCAGCGTCCTCTGGCAGTGACGCTCAGGTCAGAGGGCGCGGTGACGTAGTCAGTGCGCGCCCTCTGCTGAACGTCAGTGCCGAAGACGGAGCCGCACGAGGAGCAGCCAGGTAAATATTGAAAGTGCCGGGGGTCCTGAGCGAAGAGAGAGGTGAGGTGAGTATGTGATTTATTTTTTTTATGGCAGCAAAAGCATAAGGGGCAAGTGACTGTACGGAGCATTTTATGGGGCCATAACACTTGTGCAGCGCCAGCACTATAAGGGGCAGTGACTGTGCGGAGCATCTTATGGGGCCATAACACTTGTGCAGCACTATAAGGGGCAGTGACTGTGCGGAGCATCTTACGGGGCCATAACACTTGTGCAGCACTATAAGGGGCAGTGGCTGTGCGGAGCATCTTATGGGGCCATAACAATTGTGCAGCATTATAAGGGGCAGTGGCTATACGGAGCATTTTATGGGGCCATAACAATTGTGCAGCGCCAGCACTATAAGGGGCAGTGGCTGTGCGGAGCATCTTATGGGGCCATAACAATTGTGCAGCATTATAAGGGGCAGTGGCTATACGGAGCATTTTATTGGGCCATAACACTTGTGCAGCGCCAGCACTATATGGGGCAGTGGCTGTGCGGAGCATCTTATGGGGCCATAACAATTGTGCAGCACTATATGGGGCAAGTGACTGTGCGGAGCATCTTATGGGGCCATAACACTTGTGCAGCACTATAAGGGGCAGTGGCTGTGCGGAGCATCTTATGGGGCCATAACAATTGTGCAGCACTATATGGGGCAAGTGGCTGTGCGGAGCATCTTATGGGGCCATAACACTTGTGCAGCACTATAAGGGGCAGTGGCTGTGCGGAGCATCTTACGGGGCCATAACACTTGTGCAGCACTATAAGGGGCAGTGGCTGTGCGGAGCATCTTATGGGGCCATAACACTTGTGCAGCACTATAAGGGGCAGTGACTGTGCGGAGCATCTTATGGGGCCATAACACTTGTGCAGCACTATAAGGGGCAGTGGCTGTGCGGAGCATCTTATGGGGCCATAACACTTGTGCAGCACTATAAGGGGCAGTGGCTGTGCGGAGCATCTTATGGGGCCATAACGCTGGTGCAGCACTATAAGGGGCAAGTGGCTGTGCGGAGCATCTTATGGGGCCATAATGAACGGTGCAGAGCATTATATATGGCACAGCTTTCTATGGAGCATCTATGGGGCAATAATGAACGGTGCAGAGCATTATATATGGCACAGCTTTCTATGGAGCATCTATGGGGCCATAATGAACGGTGCAGAGCATTATATATGGCACAGCTTTCTATGGAGTATCTATGGGGCCATAATGACCGGTGCAGAGCGTAATACATGGCACAGCTTTCTATGGAGTATCTATGGGGCAATAATGAACGGTGCAGAGCATTATATATGGCACAGCTTTCTATGAAGCATCTATGGGGCCATAATGAACGGTGCAGAGCATTATATATGGCACAGCTTTCTATGGAGTATCTATGGGGCCATAATGAACGGTGCAGAGCATTATATATGGCAAAGCTTTCTATGGAGCATCTATGGGGCCATAATGAACGGTGCAGAGCATTATATATGGGGCAGCTTTATATGGAGCATCTATGGGGAAATAATCAACGGTATGGAGCACTATGAGGGGGGCTGCGTTGTATTCTATGGGGGTTACCTTGAGTTGTATGGCAGGGCTGCGGGGGGGGGGGGGCCCATTTGGAAGTTCGCACCGGGGCCCATAACTTTGTAGTTACGCCACTGGATGACACATCCATTGACCATGTTGAACCAATATGTTTGCACCAAGCAAGTTCCGAATTTGCAGAAATTGGCCTCCAGGGAATTGTACAAAATTCAGTTTGCAGCAGTCTGTACTCTGCAAATGGGCTACTGACCTAAAGCGGCAATAAGTTGTGCCACGCTAAAGCCATTCACATTCGATTACTGTCAGCAGACAGTCATCTCAGCCGACTCTCGCATATACTGGAGAGCTTGTTCGATCCAGCCCTCCCATGTTCTCTATGAGACTGCCAGGTTGGTCGGCGGCTTTTTTGTGGGAGAACAATGCAATTGGCAGTCCAAAATCGAACAAGCATGATTGACATCTCTCCTGACCGTCAGTCGGCTGGAGCTCCCATATGCATTAGACTGTCAGCGGAATCCATCGATATTGGCGGGCTTGGCCAACATATATCTAATTTGTATGGCCAGCTTCACATTGGTCTAAGATGACACTGCTGGTTATAGTTAAATTAGTGACAAAATGTACAATTGGCGGAGCAAGGTTGAACTTGATGGACCAAGGTTGAACTTGATGGACCTAGGTCTTTCTTCAACCTATTAAACTATGAAGAATTGTGAATTTGTTTGGTCAGTAATTTGCTATAGAAGATGCACCCATTTCTAACTTTTGGGACTTAGGATCTAAGAAACAAAGTCAGTTAAAACTAAAAATTGGAGTTCACCATTGGAATGATTTATTAGGACACCCTTCACATCCCCTAGTGAATTCTTTCTGACCCTACTGTTTTCTGCAGGTCATGGAGTAGTTTTGGCTTTTTTTGAAGCAGATGCTACTAAAACAAAAACTCTTTAAAAACGTTGGGAAATGCTTCCTAATCATTTCTATGGGAAATCCAATTTGTTTTTCGTAGGATGAGTTCCTTGACCTTATTTTTCTAAAAGAGGCTTTGAAAAATGCCATATGAGGGTGGGTGAGGCGGGTGGGAGTACAATGTCAAATCTGTGAAGCAGATCCTGAAGGTAACCTTGCTAAACTAGGCACTGTCCAATCAAGGGGTTTCACAAAAAAGGAAACTTTTCCAAAACGTTTCAGGAAAAATAAAAATTTCTACAGAAGAAGGGAGAGTACTCTTACTTTTGGACAAAAGCCTAACTTTATTTCTTACGACCACTTGATGTTGTCATGTTATATGAGATCAGCCAAGGCAGGACCGCTTCATTATGATATATACAAGGCTTTAGATTCTGACATTTTGTCTCAAGGTGAGGTCCCGAAACATCTAAGACAGAGTGATTGCTAGGAATATGTAGCTTGACAACCCCATAGTACAAATTGTGGTCGTCAGTCAGCTGGAGCAGCACTCTACAGAGCAGGTTGTTAGCCGTGGTCCATACCATTTCTCATTATACACAACATTACTGATCAGGAACTTCAACATTTAGAAAGAGAATTCTTTTAAATATAATCTGTCAGGAGGTTTTTGTTTTGTAATCTGAGAGCAGCATGATGAAGGGGCAGAGACCCTGATTCAAGCGACGTGTCATTTACTAGGCTGTGTGCTGTAGTTTCAGTTAAATCAATGTTTTATCAGCAGGAGATTATTACTGCATGACTAAGTGTCAGGTGCCAAGCAGTCCAACTGATCTGTATAATCCTGCCCCCATAAATGATTGGTAACTTTCTGACAGTGTATACAGGAAGCTACCAATCAGGGCTGTGGGTGGGGTTATACATAACTGCATTCATAGCACTGCTTCATCTACAGCTGAGAAAACTGGGATTCTATCAAAACCGCACCAAGCAGCCTAGTAAGTGATACATCGCTGCAATCAGAGTCTCTGCCCCTACATCATTCTGCTGACAACTTCCCTTTCAAGTTTTTCAATAGTTGCATTATTTGGCCCATATAGGTCAGGGAAGGAAAGAAACATAGTGGACCATAGCTGGTACTATATCCAAGGAAGCTCTGCTGTTGGCAGAGAGTCATATATGGGTCAAAGGGGTGATCTATACTCTCCTACCTAATCCGACGTTGACTAAGACAGCTGTCCGTTATCTGGCGAGTGTCGTACTCTGAACCTATTTTTTGTTGAATTAGGCCTGTACAGGGTGCTTGCTGGACCTCAGACTGTTCCTTTAGCTATTGTACCTCCCAATGTGTACTGGCATCTCTCAGTTCCTGATTTCAGTGAGTATGCCTAGACAACTCCTTTAATTAGAGACTAATAAGACACCCTATGGCTCTTAATGCCTAATGTCAGAACTGCAGGAGGGAGGAGAAAAATATTTTCGGGACATTGCAATGTACAACTCAACGCTGACTTTCTCTTCATCGTGTCGGCACCCACATTTCGCATCGATTCATCCACACATATTTTTATTTTGCCTTTTGCGCAGTAACATTCCGCCTCCTTCCCTTCCCTATTTTTTTTCTGTTTTCCTGATATATGCTTCCCTCCAGACTTGTACACAGCCCAGTACTACTTGTCAAAGTTGGAAATTTTATCGCCTCTATCTTTTGCTTACTAGAGCAGCAAATCCTGGCCATATAATTTTTAGCCCTTTAATTTCTCTTCAACTTCAAAGGTTACGTTATATATACAGCGTTCTCGGCATGGCTTTCCCGTCGTCCTGAATTTGCCGGGCCCGGCTTTCCGGCTGACCGGGATACTTTGCTCCATTTGACTAATAAGCCGGAGTAAACCGTAAACACCGTATAAATATTCCGCTCAGCATCTCCAGGTCTGCGGCACGAAAGAAACAAAATCACTGGAGACTCGGAGAGGTTATTAAAAAGGAAGAAAACAGCGGCAGAGCGCGTGGTGCCGTGTGCGTGGAGCTGGAAGTTAGGTTCGGCCTAGGCAGGGGGGATGATGAGATGAGTTGATTTGAGGACTTTCATCTGCTCACAGATCTCTCTGAAATACTGTATATTTATATTGGGGTCAGTGTTACAACGAATCCAGACAGCGCCATAAATCTCCGCTCATTTGCTCTCCTTATAAGGATCCCACTTACACAGTGTGTACTTTAGTGAGTATGTCTGTGTGTATATCTGTCTGTTACTGACCACCAAATCTTCCTAATCCTCAGCTTGACCCCAAACAGTTTAAGGCTTCTTACACACGTCTCCGCTAACTGCCTGTGGCTGTCAGAGCCAGTGGAAATATTTACACAAAATTCTAATAAATCACTAACGGACAGTGTTTTTGATTTCTTTTAAGAAGGGGGAAGGGGAATCATGGAGCAGTAGTATTCTTTGTTGGGGTTCCAGGGTTTGGATTATGGGCAAGAACCGTGCCAAGAGGTTCTGTGGGCTAGATTTACACGATGCGGATTTGATGCAAATTTGCCGCACTTCTGCATCTCAAATCCCTGCATATTTTTCACACTTATTGCGTGGGTTTAATGGCTCAACTTGCAAGTTTAAGGTCCCCATTGAAAAGAATGGGTAAAATCGCGAAAAAAAGGTGCATGTCATCAACAGAAAATACAGAAAAAATACGCACAAAATAAACCGCTTATGTGTGAGGTTAAAGGCTTTGTCCACTACTCAGACAACCCTTCTAAATCCATATGTTTGCCCTTTGTAAAATAATAACACTTAGGCTGTGCGATAAAACATGGTATAGCACTCTGCCCAGCGTTATACAATGGGGCAGCTCAGATCTGCGATTATTTTTTCATGCCGATTCGGCACGAGAAAACGATTGCAGCATGTTTCGATTAGCAGCGAGACTCGGCTCCCTCGCACCCGTACAAGTCTATGGGTGCGAGTGAAACATCTCACTGCGCTTAAGTTATCACCCGAGTGCAGTGTGATTCCTACCGACACTGGCAGCAGAGGAGATGGAGAAATTACTGTCTCCGTCTCCTCCACAGCTGTGCTCCGATTCTCTCTGTGATAGAGGCTCGGAGCACAGACGCATGACACCCGGCTCCCGATCGCGGTAGAGCAGGAGTCGAGGGTCATTACCATATTGATGCCATATGCTGGTGTGACCCCGGCCTTATACTCACCTCCAGCACCGTGCCAGTGGTGTTGCTTTCTTTGGATGTATGTGATATGTCAGAATGCTGGGAAAGTGAAGCCAGCGTCGATTGTCCGCAGGGCTCATCTGACGTAACAGTGTCCTGCGAGCGCTGGGAGAGACAGTGCTGACACCGCTGGAATGGCGCCGGCACCAGAGTATAGATGTTATTATTTTACAAGGGGCAAACATACGAATTTAGAAGATGTTGTCCAAGTAGAGGACAACCCCTTCAAGTTAAAACTCATCCACTTTGCTGGTGCCATAAAATGCTGTCGATTTTTCATCCTCACTGAATATGCAATCTGTGTAGGGGTTTTCAGTTTTTGGAAAATCGCTCTTCCTCGGCTGCAGTTTTTAATCTCCATTGCTGCTCCTGGTGTCTGTTGCTTTTGGCAGCAATATTATGTCAAGAGCACTGCAGCCAATCAATGCGGTCAACGGCTCTGCTCAAGTTTATGGCACGTGTCCCTCAGAGCTGTGAGCTCAATTATTGGCTGCAGTGTTGTCGATGTGACAGCAACGCTGCACACAAAACTAGTCACCGGAAGCAGCGGCAGAGACTTAGCACTGGACCCAAGGTGGGCGAGTAAAGCTCAGATACCCCCTTTAAAGGCTACATGGTAAATTACCAGCAAAACTACCTTGACATTACTAGCCAATTAGAAAACGTCATTATTTGTGGTCAAGTCACGTGGCGGAGGATTAATGTCTTGTGGCTGCTGCGCATGGCTGTATACCTACAGATATGAACAATACATCCATACAAATGAGACCTTTGTACCATGATGGTTTCTATAGAATTTGTCACCAGTTTTCCTAAAATCTGTAACTCGTGCTAATTGCCCTTGAAAATAAAGTTCCTGGGAAAGCCTGTGTAATATATCTGTGCCGGTTCCTGTTCCCTCTGATTCAGCGCCTTTATTGTGGGTGACACGTGACTGCGCCATTCCTGTTTTATTACCCGTCTTTTGGTGCTACTAGATGAGGGAACTATTGAGTTAATTTTTCGGTTTTGATTACTCCTTTCTGAGAGCCCTAGGCGTAGTGCCTGCTATTTAAACCCCTGGATCTCTGACTTCCACTGCCAGTCAATAAGGTCTGCTTATCTGGCTTCTACCTTTAGTCCTTGCTCTTATGGTGTCTTTCTGATTTTCTGACCCCGAATTTCCACCATCCACTTTTTTCTGATTTTATCCCTGAGGGTACCTCTTGGCATGGATTACCTCTGGTTCACTGCTTCCAAGGAAGTGCTATCGTCCGTAGGACCCTATTGTATCCCTCTACAAGGGTTAAAGGATGAAGGACAGGGTTCCTCTAGAATTTTCCAGATGAAATGGCTTCTGTCAAGTCTGTCCAAGGTAGCCTTTTTGAGCCAGTGGTCTCTGACAGAAGTGACAGCTGGGTGACAGCTTCCACATATTATGCAGCACTGGAGAGAGAGTGTCATCACTCACATTTTTATTAACTTTAGATATTACCTTCCTCTTAAAGGAAAATCCAAGTCTTCCCCTATTAGATATAGCTTTAAAATGTGGCACAAGTAGCAAGCAGTAATGGCTGCTAATTACAGAGGTTGCCATTCAACTTTCCCGAGTCCTGCTTTGTAGATCTGGCGAAAGGAACTGGAGGGTGTGTATCTCCCTGTGCCATTCAGGATCCCAGGATAGATGGGTGACTGTCGTTTGATAAATAGCTGAATATAAAGGGATGACTGATGTAATGAAACCTTGGCACGTTGTTGCTGTGTTCACAGTTGGCTTCCTCCGGAATGTGAAGGAGGCTCATGTGTTGCAGTTTGTGTCACTTTGTATCACTTGGGTCTCGCTATCACATATCCAGATTGTGGTGTAAGCCTGGACTCACCCCGCCAGCTGCCAAACACTGAAGCCTCAACTCCCTTTCCATCATCCCTCTGGATTTCTAGACATGCCCGCTACAATATGTGGCACAGTTGGGGATAGGTAAGGTGATGCCCTCTTGGATGATCACCCGGGCAGCTGCCCCAAGTCAACATGTCACTTTGCATCCTCTCTTCTTTGAAGTGTCCTCATATTAAATCATTGAGTCCAAGAGCTGCACAGGGAGGCAGTACAACTCCCTTCGGAAACAAATGTGTAGCTAGTGGTGTTTGTCCATTGGCATTACTTATGTCTTACTTTTTATTTTCTTTGCAAATGGCTTTGATGGCTTTAAACAACCCAGTAAAGTTATAATGCAACTGGTGTGACCATCTGTCCTTTTGGGCAGTTTATGTTAGGAAGTGGCACAGTTAGATACAAAGTTTAGTGCCCAACTAATAATTCACATTGTCTCTTCAGAGAGTTATTTCCCAGAGGAGCATTGCGGCTTTAAGTCTCCTCATCTCGACACGCTTAACATGTCACTCTCCGCAAGGAGGAACAATACTTCTTGGATCCCAACTAATCATTATGGCGCTCACTGGAACATGGAGAACCAGTATTGTCACCTTTGCAAAACTCATTTATTAGGCAGTCTAAAGGGGTTGCCCCCATCGGGCTCTATAATGCCCTGCACATGCGTACCACCACCCCTTTCAGTGTCAGCGAGATAGTTGAGCTCTAGAAGTTGTGGATAGTTGATAACTTCCCAATTACTGGGGGCCTGACTGCTGACCCACCAATTCTGAAAAAAGGGCCCCTGAGGAGTCTCATATGAATGGAGCGGTTGTTGATTATGCTCACCACTCTCCATTTATTCTTAATAAAGCACTCCTCCCATCAAAATTTGTTTCCTCTTAATATATTGTAATTATCATATTGTACTTAAAATTGCTAATTTTGCCTTACTTCCCAGTTACCGCAATTCTTCTGTTTTCATCAGGTCTATGACCTCCGTGATTAAAAACTAATTACAAATTAGAAAAAAAAAAAACAGGAGGCGCTGCTTTATCACTTGAGGTTGATTGCTGCAAATATAGGGACGAACCCACTCCTATTCGTCCAAAAAGTAATATACAAAAGGAAAAGTTAAAATATTTGCGCTAAACTCCTCAATTTAAGATCATAAATAAATTTTAAAAAAAATAAATAAAAATAAATGAAAATGTGAATAAAAAACAAAATATGTTTCACGTTAATATCCAAATGAATGGCAATCTGAAATTACCTGAGTGTCCAAGACTGTGTTCAGATTTTGCCTGTTATATCTTCAAAAGGTCCTGCAGTTATGTGCTGTGAAGCATGCGGCTGGATCCTTATCTGTATAACTGTTCCATTAATGTCCAATGTCAGAGGGCAGTATTAAGTAATGAATTGTAGTACAGAGGATGCTGTCCCGGCCGGTGACAGGCTTTCCCCTGGAAAATGCAAACTCTGCTGTGCACTGGCAAAAGCAGCTTAAAGGGCCACTGTCACCCCCCTCCAGCCGTTATAAACTAAAAGAGCCACCTTGTGCAGCAGTAATGCTGCATTCTAACAAGGTGGCTCTTTTAGTTTTAGGTTCAAGTATACCCCAAATAAAGCGTTTTTATACTTAGCCACAATTCCTGTCTCTAGCCAGGTAGGCTGGTCCTCACTCCCCAGCTTGACCAGCTCCTCTGCCGTCACTCCAATCTTCCTGCGCTTTCGGCGCCGCCCCCTCAGCACTGTTATCGTTTCAAAACCGGCGCCTGCGCTGTGTACTGGTGTCCTGCGCAGACGCAGTAAGCTCTGGCCGTCTGACGTCCCGGCCAGGCTTGCACACTGCGCCTGCGTGGGCATTTCGGCCAGCCACCTTTGGAATCCCCGCCCCGCACTGTGCATAATGCATAACACATAGTGCGGGGCTGGGATTCCAAAGGTGGGTGGCCGCAATGCCCGCGCAGGCGCAGTGTGCAAGCCTGGCTGGGATGTCAGACGGCCAGAGCTTACTGCGTCTGCGCAGGACACCAGTACACAGCGCAGGCGCCGGTTTTGAAACGATAACAGCGCTGAGGGGGCGGCGCCGAAAGCGCAGGAAGATTGGAGTGACGGCAGAGGAGCTGGCCAAGCTGGGGAGTGAGGACCTGCCTCCCTGGCTAGAGACAGGAATTGTGGCAAAGTATAAAAACGCTTTATTTGGGGTATACTTGAACCTAAAACTAAAAGAGCCACCTTGTTAGAATGCAGCATTACTGCTGCACAAGGTGGCTCTTTTAGTTTATAACGGCTGGAGGGGGTGACAGTGGCCCTTTAATGTGAAAGCAAAAAGCCGGCAAGGTACAGGACCTTGCGTGACGTCACAGGCACGTGATGTGATCACGTGACCGGCTACAAGGAGCACACAGGACCACACTATCCTACGCGTTTCAGAGTCTCTGACTCCTTCCTCAGGTGATTAAAAACTGACTAGCTGAATCCTTCTAAGCTCTATGTAGAAACAGGAGGTACATTTTCCCTGTATGACTCATAAGTCACAGCAAAAGTCTATGGCGGGGGAAGGAGGGAGCAGCTGGGTCAAGAGGGGAATGATTTCTGCAGGGACAAGAGACTTCCTGTTTCTACATAGAGAAGAGAAAAGAGAAGTATTATCTGGGTAGAAAGACAAAGTGAGCAATTGTAAATGCACAGTGCTGTATAATATGATGATTGCAATATATTAAGAGAATAAAAACTTTGATGGAAGGAGTGCTTATATAAGGGGAGTGTCGAAAACCAGACGAACGCTGAGTTTGGTCATCTCCGGCAACCCTATAAGGAGTGTCTGGGGCTGAGGAGTGCAAACTGCACATAATAGACCACTGCTCCATTCATACAGGACTCTTCAGAGCCCTGACTCTCAGGATCAGTGAGGGTCCCAGCAGTCAGATCCCACTGATCAGGAAGTGATCCCCTATTCTACGAAGGGGCTAATTCCCAATCTCTTACTAACGGTTAAGTTCCTCTGAAGTAGATAATCCAGTACAGGTTCTTTCCAAAAAGTAGCAAAGGCGATGGTACCAACCCTATGGAGCCCCCTTTTTCTATGGTCCCTTTAGCAGCTGTACATTCTGCCTTCATGGTATGGACGTCCTTGCCTATGTTCTCAATAAGGCCACATTCACACATTCAGTATTTGGTCAGTATTTTACCTCGGTATTTGAAAGCCAAAACCAGGAGTGGTGACATGTTTCTATTATACTTTTCCACTGATTGTTCCTGTCCTGGTTTTGGCTTACAAATACCGAAAGAAAAATACTGACCACATACTGAACGTGTGAAAGTGGCCTAACACTCATATCCATATAAATCACTGCCCCCTAGTGACAAGATTAGCAGAAAGCAGAAAGGGAAATCAGTCAAAAGTACAATATCCTGTTGAAATTAATTGAATTGATTTTTCGTTTTACTGCACCAAACATTGTAATCAACAGGTTATCAATTTTAGAAGGAGTCGTCTTTTTCAATGAACACACAAAGTTATACTGTGTAATATATGGTGCTTGCAATGATGTGTTTTTATAATAACCCGGCCACTAGGGGGCGATGTTGTAGATAAATGTTTTAGCTTTAATTGACTTGTGATACAGCTTTTCTATTATCTGCTTTCCCCACACACTTATATATATATACACAATATATGAATAGCTAATGACTGTTCCTATAAAGAATGTTAATGTCTCATTGCAAAGCAATGGCTGAAAAATGATAGTGATTATATTACTGCCGTGTAACTGTGCACTAGCCGAACGGGAATTAGATCAGTCACCTGCAATTCATATCCAGGCATTTGTCGTTTCTGTTAATACAAGCTCATGTAATGGCAGATTCGGGGAATATGTTTGCACATTAATTCCTGTGGAGCGGAGTGGGTGTTTTAAATCAGCATTTCCATTTTGCAAATAAACTTGCATTAGCACCCAGCTCCCCCACCGGCTCTGATTAACTCCGATATCATTTCTGCTTCAGTTTAGAAAAGCCAATATTGTCCTCCATAGACTTCCTCGAAGTTCCCGCCAGCGGCTACTTCTTGGAGGCGGCGAGCTTATTTATTCATGACACACTCCCCGGAAAAAAAAATGTGCAAAATATATCAAGGTGCCTAATGTAAACCACAGCGCAATAGCAAAAAGATGGAGTTTTCGGCGGTGGCAAGTATCTTTATTAAGAAAATTAGTACAGGGAAAATCTTTTTTTCCCCCATAATGGCAGGCTTATTTATGCAGTTTATCTCCGCTGGTTCTGAAGGAATATGCACATTTTCACCTATTCTGATCTCAGTGTGTAGGGGTCGAGTTCCCGCCTCTGCACAGGGGGAATCTCAGGCCATCTCTGCTGCAGTCTCCCATTCTTCTCCAGCTGCAGTGGAGCCTGCTCAGCGGAGACATCGGTCCCAGCATCTGACTCAGCCTGATACTGTGCGGATGGTTACGGCTGCCTTTCCAGGCTCAGCCATTGTAGCCAGTACTGGTCAGCGGCGAGCATACGTCTCTGGGACTAAGTCCTGTTTTTCCCCTTCTGAGCATGCCCAAGGTAAGACCTCTCATTGGAGGTCAGGGGTCACATGCTCAGGTACTGCTGCAACTACCATTGGTCCTCTAGGAAGGTCCTGAAGTTGCTCAGGTACTGTAGCAACTCCCATTGGTCCTCTAGGAAGGTCCTGAAGTTGCTGCAGCTATAAAAGGTTCGCATGGCCATGCGCTAGTATCAAACCAAAGTCTATGAGCTCAGCACCAGTGTGGTCATGTCTAAATGTGGTTAGGGTTTGGCTGAAATAAGCCCCTAAAATACCGGCACCTCCGGTGAGGAGTTTTTATGTGTGTATTCAGGGCCCTGGCTGAAATAAGCCGCTAGAATACCGGCACCTCCGGTGAGGAGCTGTTTGCCTGTTTCTCTGACTGCATTACCACAGTTTTGCTCTGTTTGGTAGCTGTGTACCTCTGTGAGGTTAACAGGGCACAGCATTTTATTTCTAGCGAATCTGTGGAGTTGACAGAGTTTGCTTATACCGCCATAGAGCGCCGCCATTTGCCAGCAGCAGGTTCCTCTCCTGCACGGTGGACACCGGGTTGCCAACGCACCTATTAATACATATATATATACTCGGTGCGTTCCGCCAACCCTAACAAGGTGTCAGTCAGCCCTTTGCTACCTATATTGCAAATATCTCATTGGGACAAGTTAGACCGGAAGATTTTATTTCACCGACCTTGGGACAACCTTGAATATTATACCTGTTCTTTTGTTACTTGCTTTTAAAAAGGGGGTTAGTGAATGCCCTTAAGGGTTAAAAATGAACTCTTGATCTTTCTAAGATCTAGCTTTGATCTGGGGGCATAGATCGAATAAGGGGTTAAAGCGAGACGGGACAAAAGGCAAAAGAGGTGGGTGGACTGACTTTGGAAAGAAGGGATTTTTGGGAACCTATTGAATAAGCGCCTGGAAACAGCTGACAGGGGACGGATGGGATTAAAACATCTTTGGGAATCACAGCACAAGCGAGGGGGGAAGGGAGGAGACAAAGAAGAAGCTTTGCCGGAATAACCCCATAATGTAACCCCAATCAAAGGGGGCTGCCTACATCTCCGGGAACAGGGAGTAACTGTATATATACACATGTACATTGATTATTACTTACATTCTGTGTACTTTACATACAGAGTGAATACTTAGATGTCTATACAAATGTATCAGAGATGAGTGTGTCAATTCTGTATTCTGTGGTCACACAGTTTGTTTGGAGTGGTTCCAACTCCTAAGTCCTCCCCAAAACAGCTTAGAAAACACTTAGAAAACCCTGCCAATTAATTTGTATGGTAAATCCACTTTGCTATTCGATGAGTTTCTTGACAGTTAAAAGAAAAAGTGCATGTCATTTCTTTAAAGTGGATCCTGATGGAATCCTCTCTGAACTTGACACCGTGAAATCAGAAGGCTGCAAAAAAAACACTTAGGGGTTGATGACTACTCGGACAACCCCTTCTCAGTCACTATGCTCCCTCCTTATAAAATAATAATACCTATAATCACCTCCGATGCCGATGCTGTTCCAGCGGTGCTAATGCTGTTCCAGCGGTGTTGCTTGCTCTGCTTGGGCTACGGCTGCTCTCTCACTTGCTCTGGATGTCTGATTTGTCTGAAGATGGGGACAGTGAAGCAGCCGGTGTTTTGCCGCAGGGATCGCGTGACATGAATATCACACAAGCCAGTGCCGACACCGCTGTGACCATGTCGGCACCTGAGATGAGTATAGGTGTTATTATTTTATAACATAGTGATTGAGAGGTGATTGAGAAGAGGTTGTCTGAATAGTAGACAACACTAAAAATTCACAAACTCTTGAGCGTCTTCCACTTGAAAAACTCGACGGGGGTGCCAGTGTCTGAGACCAGCTGTGCACAAGCATAAGGGCTCATGCAGATGTCTATGCAAATTGGTCCAAGCACGGACTCGCCACGGAGCATAACAACTTCATATATTACCCGCTGCCATTCTGAGAATTGAGGTCTGTGCTTGGACCGATTTGCACAGACGTCTGCATCAGCCCTAGCACAGACGCATTTTTGGACCCAAATTCTCCACCAAGTTGGAGCCTCATAGGGATAAGACCTGCCACTAATGTGAGGGTCCTCCTTCCCTGTTTAAATAGGCAATCTGAACAGAATCGGACCTATAGGAGTTGATGAAGACAAACACATCATCTATTGAAATCCACAAGTGTCCCTAGATTTTAGTCGCAATTGACAGTCTAGACTGGCCCACAGGAGAACAGGACAAGCCTCCGGTGGGCCCCTGTGAAAGAGTGTGCCTTCACTCTCTTGTATGAGCAGTACTTGGCACAATATACTTGAATAATAATAATAATCTTTATTTTTATATAGCGCTAACATATTCCGCAGCGCTTTACAATTTGCACACATTATCATCGCTGTCCCCAATGGGGCTCACAATCTAAATTTCCTCTCAGTATGTCTTTGGAATGTGGGAGGAAACCGGAGAACCAGGAGGAAACCCACGCAAACACGGAGAGAACATACAAACTCTTTGCAGATGTTGTCCAGGATGGGGCTTGAACCCAGGAATCCACTGAGCCACCGTGCTGCCCCGACTGTACAGACAAAGGCAGCATTTTATGCATTTAACAGTCTGTCCAGTTTGTTGTTATATATATTTGTGATTGAGGATAATGTCACATTTGCGGGTAGTGTGGTTACTGGTGGGCAGAGATGGGCAAACCCATCCATACAGAACACCTACTATTCGGGCACGGACACCGAACATGGATTTTACCAGGAAGTCCACGTTACTGTTTGGGTTCGGCCCCCAAGCACCGAGTGTTTGCGGCAAACACCACTTGTGATCGGCTGTAAAATCATCACCGCCGGTCGGACAGCCGCTGTTTCCATGCTGTCAAATGAAACTCCGGTCATTAGTGTCGGCTGATGGGACTACTGATCCCATCAGCCGATGACTGCTGCTGCTAATAACAGGGAGAGCAAGCGGTGGCTGATGGAAGTATTCATTAGCTGACGCCCGTGCAGTAAATAAATAATAATTTAAAAAAACCTATGTGGGTTCCCCTGTATTTTTGATAATCAGCCACACAAAACTCACAGCTGGGGGCTGCAGGCCGGTTATCAAAAATAGAGGGGTCCCCACTCTGACTTTTTCAATTGTTGAAATAAATATTTTTAAAAAATGGCGTGAGGTCGACCCCATATTTTGGACAACCAGACTTGCTAAAGCAGACAGCTGGGGGCTGGTATTCTCAGACTGGTAAAGGGCCATGGATATTGGCCCCGCTGCCTAAAAATAGCAGCCCAGAAAAGGCGCATCTATTAGAGTTCTGGCTCTTTGCCCGACTCTTCCCACTTGCCCTCTAGCGGTGGCAAGTGGGGTTCATATTTGTGGGGTTGATGTCACCTTTGTATTGTCTGGTGACATCAAGCCCACGGATTAGTAATGGAGAGGCGTCTATAAGTCACCTATCTATTACTAATCCTATAGTTATATGCTAAATAAAGACACAGCCAGAATAAAGTCCTTTATTTGAAAGAAAACAAAACACATTTTTCCATTTTTATTTAAAAATAATAAACACAGTTATGCTCACCTAATGCCCATTCCACCGAAGCTCTCATCTTGATGATGTCACCGCTGCTCACTGAGGCTGTGCTCACCGCAACTCGTTCCCCAGTGGTTCTCAGCTTGGATGATCACATTTTGGCACCGTCCAGGTTGAAAACTGTTTATGCCCCAGACATGGATTACGGCGTGGGACAGAACGACGGATAGGTGAGAGATATTATTATTTTTTGTTTGCTTTATTACAGAAGACAAGGTCTTCAATGGAAGGGACATTAGGTGATTATAACTGTGTTTGTTATTTTTAAATACAAATGGAAAATCGGTCCTTTTTTTTCATGGACGAGTTAAAAATAAACGTCTTAATGAAGTCTAACTGTGTGTTTATAAGGCTCCATATATCCGGTTCTGTGATGCGTCAGTGTACATGTGGCATGAAGGAGTTGGTGATGAGACACTTTACAGAAAACATGCAGACGGCCAAGGAACTACTTGTCCTCGGCCAGCACAGGTTACATTGCCAGGGTAAGCAAACACGCCAAATTCCTGCAAAACTCTGGAAGTTAGGACAGCTTCTCCTTCTAGGTATGAGTTCATTTTTATCAAACAGTAGGGTCTGCTGTATATCCCAGATTTTGCTGACCCCTGAGCGTGTGATAGATGAATGATTCACTTATTTTTTGTATTATTAGTCATATCTTAAAAAATTGCTAGCTTCTCCTACACCCATTCACTATGTCGTCGAGCATACAGAGTTGCACAAAGCGAGGGTCACGTCCGCATTTTGTGGACATGACTGGTCTGCAGAGTTCAGGGGACAATTATTTTTTTTTCTTACATAAATTCATGTATTTGGGGTTAAAAATACTTTTTGCAATTAGGTTTCATTAAATATTTTTTACTGTTTTGCTTTCTATAAAGTCTGTGTTGCACTGTCTATTGTTTGCCGCATAATGAGTTAACTGAAAATCAATCAGTGAGCTCCGTCTAACTTTCGTAATTCTTTTGTCTATCTTTTTCTGAACTGGGCTCTGTCATGATCCAGTCCGGGGTTTGTTTCTGATTATTCTCTCCCCGGGATGGTCACGCGGGGGTTAATCTTCCTTGCCTTGTTTTGGGATCTGTCTGGCTATTTCAGTCCACTGTTACCTGCAAGCAGTGTCAGTTATAGTTCCTGTCTCTGGCTTGAACAGCTGACCCATTATACCCTGATTTTTCCTCTGCACGTTTACCTAGGTCCCATTCCTGTTTTCCGCTGTGAAAACCGCTCGTTGTAGTACTTGCTCTCCGTATTGTGACCCCCTGGTGTTTGACTTGGCTTGTCCTCTGACCTGTTCTACTGTCTTGCGTCTCTGGCTTTCCTGCTCCCGATCGGGTCTGACTTCTTTGGCTTGTTTCTGACCACGAGTATTGCTGTGACCTCTGGCACTTTGTTCCCTCTCTGTTGCTGACCTGGCTTTTTCTGACTACTCTTTCGCCACCTAGTGGCTTCTGCCTGCTGCTCTGTGATTTCACTGTGAGTGTACCTGTTTTCCTTCACCCGCACCCCCTGGTGGAGGTTGTGTGCTTCTGCACTGCAGCAGGCATTACAGGCTCTGCTTATTTATGACCACAGACCACATCAAAGTTGAATGTGCAGGTAAAGAAAGAACCTGTAAAAGACAGTGCTAAATATTTGATGAAACAGAGTTGCAAAAATTATTTTTAGCCCCAAATATATGCACTTAAATAAAAAAAGGGTCCCTAAAGGGTGCATTTTGGTTAGTAAATATTGCACAAAATAGTTGATAAATAAAATAACATTTGCCACATGTCTACTTTACATCAGCACAATTTTGAAAACATAATTTTTTTGTTTTGTTAGGAAGTTATAAGGGTTAAAAGTTGACCAGCGATTTCTCATTTTTCCAACAAAATTTACAAAACCATTTTTTTAGGGACCACCTCACATTTGAAGTGAGTTTGGGGGTCAATGTAACAGAAAATACCCAAAAGTGACACCATTCTAAAAACTGCACCCTTCAAGGTGCTCAAAACCACATTCAATACGTTTATTAACCCTTCAGGTACTTCACGAGAACTAAAGCAATGTGAAAGGAAAAAAAGAATATTTTACTTTTTTCACAAAAAATTTACTTTAGACCCAAACTTTTTTATTTTCTCAAGGGTAACAAGAGAAAATGGACTACAAAATTTCTCGTGAGTACACCGATATGTGGGAGAAAGCCACTGTTTGGGCATATGGCAGGGCTCAGAAGCGAGGGAGCACCATTTGACTTTTTGAATGCAAAATAGGCTGAAATCAATGGATGGCACCATGTCACGTTTGGAGACCCCCTAATGTATCTTAACAGTGGAAACCTCCCAATTCTAACTCCATCCCTAACACACCCCTAACCTTAATCCCAACCCTAACCATGACCCTATCCACCCCCCTAACCCCAACACCACAACTTTAACCCCAACACAACCCTAACCTCAACCCTAGCCCCAACCCTAACCCTGGCTCTAACCCTAGCCCCAACCATAGCCCAACCCTAACCCTAGCCCAACCCTAACCTTAGCTTTAACCCTAGCCCAACCCTAACCCTAGCTCTAGTCCCAACCCTAACGCTAGCTCTAACCTCAACCCTAACCCTAATGGAAAAATGGAAAAAAAAAAAATTTATTTTATTATTTTTACCTAAGGGAGTGATAAAGGGGGATTGATTTAATACTTTTTTTTACTTTGATCACTGTGATAGCGTCTATCACAGTGATCAAAATGAACCAATATGAAAAATCTCCTATTGCTGCCGGGTGGCGGCCGGCACAACTCGGCAGGCGCACTGTGCATGTGCCCGCCATTTTCTTTCCAGAAGAAGACGCCAAGGGCTAGGGGACAGAGCCGGAGGGTCCAGGGACACCGGACGTACCAGGGAGGGCTCGGGGGACCCCATTTCTCTCTCCTCTGGTATGCTAGATGATATCATAAGAGAAGGGAGAAATAAATGGGATATCAGACTTTTTTTTGTGATCGCCGTTATTTAATAACGTCGATCACAACACTGGGGACTGTAAAAACCAATTCGAATCATATTGTCCGGGATCTCTGCTACCCTTGGTAGCCGTGACCCCGGAGATTTTTTGATGCTGGGGGGCGCTGTACCCTTATTTCTCAGCATTGTTAAAAAGCAGTGCTGAGGAATATGTACCCTTAACTGGCGCCGTTAAAAGATGTGTCGGCAGTTGTTAAGGGGTTAAAATAGTACTCTCACTTATTTACTATGGTGACTTGCAGTACCTCCGTTCACCACATTGTTGTGGGCCAAGTTTCCATATACATCACTGCAACAGTGCCCCCTATATAATTATGGGCATCCATTATCATTACAGCTTGGGGAAAAAAGTTACTCTACATCTAAGTTTAGACTAGCTTGTATACTGAAACCCATGTCAAATAGTCTTAAATTTTAGGCCCTTGAAGCCAGTTGTATGACGTAGAAGTAGAATATGTACCAACTAAGGAGCTTGTGGCCAACCTGCCCTTCTACAATTGCCAATAAATATTTTAATGCCAGCCTCCACTTCAGTTTCTAATCGTGCAGCCCAAATAGTGAGCTACTTGGTGTTCAGATTGATGCAGTGGGGTTAATCCCAGCTATTGACAGTAACTGCTGCCACGGGTGGGCAAGTGCGAAATGAAGAAGCTTGGTGCAGTTGTAAAAGATTAGTGGTCAGCAGCTTGTGGCACTCTCGCTGTAAAAAAAAAAACACTATAACTTCATCCTGGAGTGCGTCTGTCCCTGTATTCAAGGCATTTCCATTCCTTTATGGCTCCTCCCACCAGTTAACGCCCCTGCTTAGCATTTCTCTCCATCCCCGAGGATCCATTTCTTCAATAATTTATTCATATATGTGTGCAACTCGTTTTTTTGTTTGTTTTTTTTTTTATTTTCTAAGCTGTAGAATATTAATATGGATTATCACAGTAAGAGAAATAGCAGAGTTTGTAACGCACACGTCTCCATCCGAAGAAAAATATAATTCTCTTCCCTATAAAGTGACTCTTTATCCGTATCGTGTGGCACCAGGGGGAGACATTAGAGCCCTTGTTTTTATGGCAGATAGACCCCTGCAGATTATTAGCCGAGTGCTTAGCATATGCCGGCGAGCTATAACATTATCCTAAACATCTCACAATGTTCCAGCGATCTCTTTCCACCGTCTCCCGTGTCCTTTCTTTTATTTTTATGGGAGAAAATGTGACCTGCGTGATTACAGGGCAGTCCCTCCGCAGGCTCTGCTGGCACGCTGGATAATTACACGAGTAAGAAGACGGGCAGGAAGAAAGGCACTGCTAGATGTCAACACTTTCATTTACTAAAACTAGATTTTTCTATCATGGTAAATGAGGAAATGGTTCATGGCTGCCAGTCAGATTGCAAAATTTTTTTTTTTCGACATGGAATGCACACATCTGATTGGTTATTATGAGCACCATCTTACCCCCTAAAATTTTAAGCTCCAACCATCACATGTGATATTAACGAGAAGTATCCTAATAATGCCAAACAACCTGCTAAGATATTGCGCCACAATTCCCCCGACACAGAAGGTTGTGAACGTATGCACATCATTTATTGTGCTAATGCCTCTAATTTCACGAAGTCTTGTATCGTTTTTCTCATGCTGCTCCTATGCAAGTGCAGCGCCCCAGAGTCCTGGTCGTTGCAGTAATGTCGCTCTGCTGCTAAGGGGAGTGATGTTACGTCTGACTGCACTAAAGGAGTTCACCTGATCAGGTAACACTCACACTACACTTCACACTCCGGCCACCAGGGGGAGTGGTTCTATCTTGTAGGCCACTCCTCACACTCTGGTAAAACTGGGGGTTGGACAGGAAGACAGGGAGAAGTAACTGGGAAGAGCTAGTGAGAGGACCTGTCAGGGATGGGATCCTGGCAGACTCCTAAGAATAGCACAGACCAGTGAGCAACGGGGACACAGCAAAGAAGTGATAGAACCAGAAGGAGTCGTGCTGTAAGATCGAGGCAACATCCTTCTGAGGGGCAACAGTCGGTGGCCGGAACGCCGAGCAAGTAAGAGACTACAAGCATTACTTCAAACCACGGCTGGACAGCCAATTGTAGGTTGGCTGTCTCACTAAAACACCTAAGCAGACAACGGAGGCAGCTGTGGGAGAGGGGTGACTCTAGAGTCCCGGAAGAACTCCAGGCCTACCCCGTCATACGGGTGCGTCCTAGCCATATCATCTGGGGGACGGAGAGAACGAGCATCAGAGACAGACAGAAGCAGTTGTGAGGACTATCCCGGGGTGCTCAGCAGGGAAGGACTACAACACACAGGCGCTAGAAGGTAGACGCTGATTCCCACCTGTGAAGGGGACTCCTGATGTGCCTTCGGACCGGCCGGTCTCAGACAGCCCGGTTAACAGTGCCCTGGATTGGACACCTGAAGCCTTCAGTAAAGAGGTAAAGAGAGTGCAACCTGGTGTCCTCGCTATTAACTGCGACCGGCACTACACCGCACCACCACCACCATCCACATCTATTACTGTACGCCCCTCAGCAGGGTCACGGACCGGGTCTAGCCACCGTGACAACCCCAGAGCAGAGACTCAGAGGCCCGGTATCGGGTACCCCTCGGCCCTGCGGCAGTGGGGGCGCTACACAAACCTATACGTCCCCATGGTAATGGAGCGCCCCCACGCAAGGGCAATGGGGTACCCAGCACTGGGTCCTTCGGTTCGGGGATGTCACGGTGGCCCGACTCGGTCCGTGGCCCTAAGAGGGGCGTCCAATAAAAGGGAAAGATTATATGATGTTCGTGATGCCACCTGTGGTATTCGGTCAGGGTGACTGACGCTGCTTAGGGGTCCGCTGGGGTGATGTTATTGCAGCTAGATGGTATACCTTCCCACAGGTGAAGTGTATCCCCAAGGCTTCCCAAAGTGTAGATGGTGGATGGTAAGAGGCGCAGTAAAGAATGAGGACACAAGGTTGCAGTCTCTTTACCTTTACTGAAGGCTTCAGTGTCCACAGTCCAGGGCACCGGATCACAGGGTAGGCAGAGTCCGGCCGGTCTGAAGGCAAATCCAAAGTCTCCTTGTCCAGGTAGAATGCAATAGCCTTCCTATGCGCACAGTAACACAGTAGGTCCTCACTTACTTAATTTCTAATATGGTCCTCACTGTTATTACTCTTCTCTCTCTGTTCCCCGTGGTCGATAGAACAAAACCCGTATGACTGATGGCCTGAGGCTTGTTTATAGGGACCCTAGAGATGCCCCGACCCCCACAAGTTGCCACCGTGTCTTCTTAGGTATTAAGGTCGGGCAGCCAACTTGGAATTGACTGTCCTGCCAGTCTCTGAAGCAATAGCGTAGAGCGCTTTACTCCCTCGGTATTCTGGCTACCGGAACGCGCACCAGAAGGATGCAGCTCCTCTCGTCTACTATCCTCTCTGGTATCCACTTGTTGCTATGCCTTCGTTTCTCACTCACTACAACACGCTTCCTTTCAATGTCTCTTTCTTTGGATGCTGCCACACGTGGGGCAGGCGCAGCTCCGTGTCCCTCGTCCTCCTCAGACCGTAGTCTGGATCTGACTAGAAATCATTCCAGCCAGCTCGGCCTGGAGACCTTTCTCTCTCAGTCTCCAGCCAGGAACTCACCCTAAGTTTCCCTCCAACCACCAGTTTTACCTAACTGTGAGGAGTGGCCGAATAGATAGAACCTTTGCTCCCCCTAGTGGACTGGAGTGTGAAGTGTGTGGCTGTGATACCTGAACAGGAGATCTCCTTTACTGCCATAAGATGTAATATCACTCCCCCTGGTGGAGGAATAATACTACTGCAGCAACCAGGACTCTGGGGCGCTGCACTAACAACCACAGTCAAACCCAACAGTCTTATCTTGCATCATAGTTTTTTCAGTCAATACCCAGTGACTTGGCCACCTTCCGAATGTGTGTTGGTGGCAGAGATGGGAGAATATGACTGTAGGATTAGGGTTTATTTGGTTTATTTATTGGCTGTTACCATAGCGAAGCATAAGTTTGCATAGGAGCAGAAGATTCAAAAACGATAGGATATCTAAGACGTCTTACAAAGTTGCTTCAGTTTTTAGTTTTCACAGTGAAAGTGAAATCTGGCTAGGGACAATTGTAGTGTGTGTGAACTGTGCCAGCCAAAAGGGGCACAAAAGCCTCCTCGCCTCAGCTGGAGTTTTTCGATATGGGACTAGTGACATGTTTACCAGATCTACAGCCCAGGCAAAGTGCATTGTTGGTGTCACCTTGACAGGGGAGTAACTGCAATAGTTGCTGGGGTTGCAATTGCACCTAGGCCCTGGAGCTTACAGGGCCCCAAATGTTGCTTTAGCCCATATGAGAAGAGCATTACTATTAAAGATTTTCAATAATTTGGGACCCCATTGGACCTTTTGCATTGCGGCGCACAGGCTTCAAATTACGCCACTGCCCCTTGACACCCAGCAGCCGGTACAAATGCTCATGTTGCCCTCAACAACCCCATGGTGCTCTGTGGTCTGTCCCCATGATGGCATAAACACCATAATTAGTATCACTCTATGCTGCGTAACAGAAAATAACAAAACTCTGAGGTAAAAAAAAATGTCAAGATATGTGAGAAGAAGACAAGTTACCTCAGGACTAGTCACATACACATACAACAATGGTGCTTTACTGCACTAATATGTAATAGTGGCCAGGGTGGTAGCAGTTGGCAAGTGTTGTATATTTGACACCCCGGCATACCGCAGAAAAGAGTGGGTTCTGGCTGGGTGTTCGTGTTGTGAGGGGCCTTATGCCCATGTAGCCGATGGTGTTGGTTGACCAGGACCACAAACTCTACAAATCAATACATGAGGCTTCTGTTCTAACATGGAGTCTTAAGGATTATGTACAAGGATAACGGGCCCACGGTCTTAAGCACGTTTCCTTGACAGTAAGAAGCATTTTCATTCCTACTGTATCCTTCCTCTGTAGGCTACTCCAGGGCCCTGCAGCTTATCTGTTTCGTGCTACGTTGCCACAACCCAGCTTCTAGGCCACAGTCCTGATCAGCGAATCTCTCAACTCACTCAGCTGCTCCGCATCCTAGTATGGACGCCTTCGATTCTCCACGTGGGACCCTCACTAGTCCCACGCTCCCAGCCCTACTAAGGTCTGTTACCTTCAACACCAGCAAGCTCTCGGGTATCCAGTGATCTGGCATCATATTCGGGACCACCTCATAGAAAGTCTCTCAGTCTCATCCGTCACTCTCCTCAGAATATTGTTATTCCTCACTTCAGTCTCCTCCAGCTGTAGATCAGTCCTTCGAAGCAGTAGCCATTTACACTGCTTACTTCTATTTGAATTTTTCCCTATCTGACTAACTATCAGGAAGTAATCTCCTTTCCCTGCAGGCTAGCTTCTCCCCTATGGGCTAGTCCCAACATTAACATTGTATATGTCCTTACTGTCTGTTGCTGGGCACCTACATTCTAGCACTTTCCTATGTCCTAAACTATGTCTAATCCTTACACAGCACTGTACACTAAGCATTACCACACGTTACTTATAGATTATACATTAGTATATTACGATACCTTGCAATTCACATTGTATCACATACTACACAATGTACATCGAGAACTGCCGGATATAGCTCACACTTCACATGACACAATAGCTCTCTATATAAAAACTAGTGATGAGCAAATGTGCTCGGATAAGGTGTTATCTGAGCATGCTCAGGTGCTATCCGAGTGACTTCGGCGTGCTCAAATAATATGTTTCAGTCCCCAAGGCTGCATGTCTTGCGGCTGTTCGACAGCCACAACACATGCAGAGATTGTCTAACAAACAGGCGTCATTCGTGTGACATCCATTTGCTGTGTACCATCCGTGTGACATGTTCTGGAATAGAAAGCAGAATAGAAATGACAGATGTTTAGGTGTTAGATGTGCACAGACACAGAGAGATAGGTAGATAGATAGATATGGGATAGATAGATAGATAGATAGATAGATAGATAGATAGATAGATATGAGATAGATAGATAGATAGATAGATAGATAGATAGATAGATAGATAGATAGATAGATAGATAGATAGAAATATATCTGTGAGATATATAATTAATGCTTTGCGTATATTGCTTACTATTGTATTAAGCTAAAAAATATATAAATGAAAAAAAATGAAGTGGGGTCCCCCCTTATTTTTGATAACCAGAAACAGTAAAGTAGACCGCTGTGACCTGATATTATCAGGCTGGGAAGGTCCATGTTTATTGGGCCTTTCCCAGCCTAAAAATACTAGCCTGCAGCCGCCCCAGAATTAGCGCATCATATGAGATGTGACAACTCTGGTGCTTTGCCTCTTCGCGAATACCCTGGTACATTGGCAATTGGGGTAATGGTTGTTGGGGTTGATGCCACCTGTGATTTGTCAAAAATGACAGCTGGCATCAAGTCCTGGTGTTAGTAATGGAGAGGTGTCTATCCGAGACCCCCATTACTAACTCAGTAATCAAATAAAAAATGCATACACCAAAAAATACTTTATTTGAATAAAAGCTCCCTGACACTTTCCCTGGTTCACCAATTTATTTTTAAAAAAAAACAATGCAGGTCCGCCCTAGTCCTTGGAATCCACCGTAGTCCACAAATGTAAATCTGAAAAACATAAAAAAAATAAAATAAAAGCAAGACACTGTCTCTCGTTCACCAATTTATTTAAAAAAAATGTTCACACACAGGTCCGATGTAATCCAGCATTTCCTGAATCCAGCCCCAGCTCACGAAAACGCAAAATAACTCCATTTTGTCTGGTTTATTTTTACGGCGTTCATTTCCTGGTAAAAATTACCTGGAAATATGATTCTTCAAATTAGTATGGTTTATGATGTTATCAAAGTTGTATAGTTTTTTGTGGGATTTTCAGTAGTAAAAAAAATTTTAATTATTTTTATTAAAGGGAACCTGTCACCACGTTTTTGGAAGATGGGATAAAAATAGCGTTAAATAGGGGCAGAGGTGGGCGTTACATTAGTGTGTGTGTTATGCGTTTATTACCCACCTAAGTTGCCGAAATAACTTTGCAAAGTCTCCGTTTTCGCCTGTCAATCAGGCTGGTCAGGTCGCATGGGCGTTGTCTTCCCCCAGATTTGGCGTAGTTTTCCGTTGGTGGCGTAGTGGTGTGCGCATGCCCAAAGTCCGGAATCCTCTTCCAGGGGATTTAAAATAGCGCGGTGTTCGTTATTGCATTGGTGATCGGTGGGCGCGGCCATCTTCCTTTGGCCGCGCGTGCGCAGAAGCGGCGCTCTGCTGGCCGCGGCTTCAGGAAAATGGCCGCCGCGATATCCATCTGCGCACGCGCGGCATCCCGCGGCCATTTTCCTGAAGCCGCGGCCAGCAGAGCGCCGCTTCTGCGCACGCGCGGCCAAAGGAAGATGGCCGCGCCCACCGATCACCAATGCAATAACGAACACCGCGCTATTTTAAATCCCCTGGAAGAGGATTCCGGACTTTGGGCATGCGCACACCACTACGCCACCAACGGAAAACTACGCCAAATCTGGGTGAAGACACCACGCCCATGTGACCTGACCAGCCTGATTGACAGGCGAAAACGGAGACTTTGCAAAGTTATTTCGGCAACTTAGGTGGGTAATAAACGCATAACACACACACTAATGTAACGCCCACCTCTGCCCCTATTTAACGCTATTTTTATCCCATCTTCCAAAAACGTGGTGACAGGTTCCCTTTAATGTTGTCATTTTTAGAGAACGTCAGTGGAACTGTGTGAGCTTTTTGCATGATGAGCTTATGTTTTTATCAATACCATTTTGGGGTAGATTCGATGTTTTTATCACTTTCTAATGTAAAAAAAATGGCATGTATATAGATACAGTGTTTACTGTATGGGTTAAATTTCTTTCTATTTTGATAAATCGTATTTTTACGGATGCTAAAATACCAAGTATATTTACTTCAACAGTGAGTGATCATCGTACTCGGCAGCACGTCGTCCTGCGTAAACAGAATCTGTGCTGCTGAGAGCAGTCTGCCTGTGTAAACAGGTTATGAAATCACCGCTGACCAGCAAACGTGTTACTAGTCAGCGTTAGTTTACAGCTGCTCATCGCGCAGTGTAAAAGGACCCCAATTTGCAGCAATTTTTGTGCCACTGTCAAAGTCGCCATATATCCCAAACCTTAAAGTCCATGTAGGGGCTCATAAGACTCATGTATAGTACCAAGTAGGAACAAATTTACTGTAGTAAAATGACACATTATTAATAAATGATTAAGCTTTCCAAATTTTTCAAAATTCTTAGGAAAGTAAATAAGCGACAAGCGGGGTGGTGGTGCGCATGGCTAGCTCCAATTTAACGGAATTTTAGAGATCTGTTGAAGGATTAGTAGAAGTCACAGCAGCCGGACCACCATCAGTCACGGAGGTATCACCTATCTTGGGGATAAGCGATGACTGACAAGATTTTGGAATGACCCTTTAAGTGCTACTGTATAAATGCAAGTACCCATTCACTATCCGGTCCTTTACATAAACAGCTTTGCTTCGAGTATCATTTATTCTGTATAATATGGCATGCTCCAGTGTTCCTGATATGTGTTCCTCTGTACAGTAAGCTGTATTTCATTTTAATTTATACTCTAAAGTCTCAAGTTCATTCATGTGTGGAAAGTTTTTTTTCCGTCTTTGCTTGTAATAACAAATTGTTGCTGTTTGTTCGTTATTTGAAATCTTTAACGTCAAGTATTAAGTATCTACGAGAACCACAAGTTAACGTGTCTGCAATTATAGGGCTGCTGCCATGTTATAGGGAGAGGAGCACCAAAGGGTTTATTAACTGCTCTATTTAATGCTGGGATTGGGCCAGATTTATCAATTTTTAAGATATGAAAATTTACTATTTTACCAAATTCATCAGAGTGGCTCTTATGATATTATGGCATTAGAACAACTTGGCTTCTTTGGTTCCTTTTGGGCACCAGTTGTTTTTGCATCATTAGTTCTTTTCCATCTCACCACTTGGATATTGGTGGTATATTGTTATCATGTTATCATATTTCACCATTGCCTGTAATGAAGCAACACCCCTATAAGGTTCACATGGGGAGGTGGATCCACTAAGCCTCATGTCCGGGTGGGTGTTGGTGCAGCTACCTAGAGGACACGTGGAACAGTGATGACTTGGACAATCAGGAATCTCAAGAGCTGTAGGACAGATAAAGTGCAACCGAGCAGGGATGAATGCAAATTGAAGCATGATGTGCACTTATGGTGGAGAACACCAAACATGGATCTCTCTAGTCTCAATCCTAAGGCACAGGTGTATTTATTAGTGGGCCTTAAATAGGGGAGATGATGTAATTGAGCTACACCGGGTAACTTGCAAAAAACATTGTAGAGCACAGCAGAGGGCAGTGGACCCAGAGTAAGGAAGCGGAGCCTGGGATACCCGAGATAGGTGTGCAATATCCCAACTTTATGATATGGCAGCTTTTATTAAAGGGAGTCTGTCAGCACACAAGAACCAAACCAAGCACCCTTGACATAACCTGGCAGTTCAGTGCACTTTCTCACCTTTTCTTTCTGTCTGTTTCCATTGTTCTTTTGCTTAGGCTTTACAGGAGCATGGAGATGAACAAATCCTAATTAGGCAGATTTGCTCTGTTCGTTCGAGATTTCATTGTTAATAAAACAATAAAATATCACCCTAATTTCACCTCTCACCTGTCCCTGATGCTACATCCCACCCCAGTTTTTGGCTAGCTATGGTCTTCTAGTTATTCAGGCACTCCCACTAGGCTTTGACAAACGTTGTGACATCACAACGTTCATCACCCATGTGGTACAATGCACATTATACCACACTGGAGGCGCCAGGGTGAATTGACGACTGGAGCAGATGCCTTTTGTAGTGAATGGAGAACCTATGGGAGTTGCGGTGGCAGGGAGAGGTGAGGAGCAAGATGAGCATGATCTTTTATTGTTTTTTAATTCCTTCCAGCACACTGGGGATCACTGGCTGCCATTTTTCGGTATTCACACAGATAAAATTCCTCCCCAAGAATTGAGAATAGACACGTTTGGTGAATTTTTGGGAAATTGTAAATGAAGTCTATTTGCTTAGGATCAATTCTCTCATCCTTAGCAGAAATTCATCTAACTGCGCAAATGCCTAGGACCCTATATAGGGGACCCACTGGGGGACACAGACAGAAAAGGGCCCCTGTGAAAGAACAACATATGGGCCCTTTGCATCCCAATAGGTAGAAATGGGCCCTCTAACTGTTGGACCCCTGTGCGGTTGAACAGATTGCACAAATGATATGTCCGCCCCTAAGGGACCTCTCTGACATCCTATTGCCCTATTAGGGCATTTTACCAGAGGTAGTCCTGATGGAACCTGGTAAGTCAAATTGTCACCACAATGAAATGTTCTAAAGGGTTTTTTTCTGATATTTACTTGTAACACTCTGGATTTATAGGGCTCAGATATAAGCCGGATTTTAAGCTGCAAATCTAAAGGTACAGTATGTCTATAAGTTATATGGGCAGCACAGTGGTGCAGTGGATAGCACAGCAGCCTTGCAGCGCTGGAGTCCTGGGTTCAAACCCCACCAAGGACAACATCTGCAAAGAGTTTGTATGTTCTCTCCGTGTTTGCGTGGGTTTCCTCCGGGTACTCCGGTTTCCTCCCACATTCCAAAGACATACTGATAGGGAATTTAGATTGTGAGCCCCAACGGGGACAGTGATGATAATGTGTGCAACCTGTAAAGCGATGCGGAATATGTTAGCGCTATATAAAAATAAAGATTATTATAGGTTGTTGCAGTCAGCGCTAGTATTGCATTGTACATCTGTTCTTTATAACTTTATGAGATACGTGTTCTCTGTGCTTATGAAGTACAAGCAGCCTCCCTGAACCTAAACAAGGAAAGGCAGCTCGGCCCGTAATAGATAAATCCCCATTGTTACATTATCCTGCAGCTGTTTTACATTTCCAGCAGACATTCGAGAAATCCACCGCGATCAAACATCAATCAAACTGGATCATCTATTAATGGTGACAACTACTGTCTATTGTCCCGGACTCTGCCCCGGCTAGGAACACCATGGAATAGTAATACGAGCTTGTTTAACGTCTTAACATGTAACTGCATATTTATAGCCGACATTTGTCTTACTGTGGCTCAGCTTTCAAAGTCCATTGAAAAGGAGTCCATCACAGCAGTGGGTTCACCGGAAAAAAAACTGTTTTTGTTTCCGAATTGCAGAACTTTTGTTGTGATCATGTTTTTTTTTTATAGCTGTATAGTAAGTTTTGTTTTTTGAGATTACTATGATGTCACTGGTCGCCTATGGGCGACTCAAGCATATGAGCATTCTTGTTAGGATGTTTGTAAAGTTACCCGTGACCTTAGGGTTGTAGGATTGTAATTGGATTGTAGGATTTTATTTTGACTTGCACTTAAAGGGAACCTGTCACCAGTTTTTGTGCCTATCAACTAAAAATATCATCTAATAGAGTGTGAGCTATACATTCCCCAACTACTTTTGAAATCCCCCGACTCCCCATGAATCCCCCACAAGAACCTTTTATATTGCTCCTGCACTGTATGGCGATATCCTCGGTCCGGTCCGATGGGCGTTGGTTCTGGCCCCTCTCTCCACCCCAAATCGGCGTGCTGTACGCGTGCCGTTCTGTGAATAGCGTTGTTCGCGTACAGGTCCCGCGCGTACGCCTTCAAATTGCCTTCTGCGCATGCGCAGTATGCTTTGCCCAACTGCGGGCAAAGCTGAAAAGCATTAGTGCGCATGCTCCGGTAAACTACGTCCTGGAACACAGCGAAAGACTTCAGGGACAGAGTACTTCCGGAGCATGCGCACTAATGCTTTTCAGCTTTGCCCGCAGTTGGGCAAAGCATACTGCGCACGCGCAGAAGGCAATTTGAAGGCGTACGCGCGGGACCTGTACGCGAACAACGCTATTCACAGAATGGAATGCGTACAGCACACCGATTTGGGGTGGGGAGAGGGGCCAGAACCAACGCCCATCAGACAGGACCGTGGATATCGCCATACAGCACGGGAGCACTATAAAAGGTTCTTGTGGGGGATTCATGGGGAGTCGGGGGGTTTCACAAGTAGTTGGGGAATGTATAGCTCACACTCTATTAGATGATATTTTTAGTTGATAGGCAAAAAAACTGGTGACAGGTTCCCTTTAAGCAAATGTTGCCTTGAAGTACAAGGATGCTAAATGGTCCTCTACTTCCATGTCACTTAAAGGGGCTGTACATGGTAGTGAGAACATGACTGCTTTCTTCCTTGAATAGTTTCACACCTATCCATGAAGTGAACTTTATATTGCCGTTCAGCTCCATTGAAGTGAATGGTGAGTAGCCCGTGGATAAAGGGGAGGGTTTTAACGCTAAATGCACTAAAATTGCCACTACCCGCAGACAGAAGAAAGCATTTGGGACAGATGTACTAATCATGTCTAACACACTGTATAGACAATAAAAAGAATTGGGTTACAGTTGTGCAGATCAAATATGGGGGGCATTAGATCTCTGCCTGCACCCTCTGCTGTGAACAGAGAATTGAAGCAGGTTATTTGCTGATGAGAAGCCATGGAGTGTGTGCGCAGAGTAACTAATAGCTAGCTGTCAGTGTTGTATAACCATCAGAGCCAGCAGAGGACTCCTGTATGGTTCCTGTATGGTTCCACTGGCACATAGGTGTTACACACCAACCTTGTGTAGCCATTCTGACTGTACTCCATAGACAGCACAAGGTAAAACAATATTTTTGTATTACAATTCTACTTTACAGTCGCATCTTAGGCACGTGTGTCGTGAGAGTGTTGTCATGACAAATTAGTGGTGTTGGTTGTGTTGATTCATGACAGGCCAATTTCATCTGTGACTCACGTTGGATCATATTTATACACTTTTGTCTTATCTTGCGCCATCTCTTGGTTGGGTTACCCTCAGACCAATTTTTTTACCTAATTTTTTTTAAATCACATGTTGGCTTATTTTGAGCCACTCACTTTCCAGCTAAGCCAGACTGTCTGATGAGCCATACCCTGTCCAGCTAACCCACACACTAAGCTTAGCCACACCTCTTCCAGCTAAGCCACTCCCTCCAATAAAACCACACCCTTTCCAGTTAAGACCCGCACTCTATAAAGCCACACTCTGTCTAACTAAACCTCAATTTCCCATGAAGCCACACACCCCATAAGGCCACACCCTTTCTTAAGCAACACCTTTCATGAAGCCTCTTCTTTTCCAGCTATGCCTCACCTTTTCAGTTTAGCCACACCATTTCTGTCTAAGCCACTACCCTTCCCATGAAGCCACATCCTTTTTAGCTAAGCCACATCCTACCATAAAGCCTCATTCTTACTGGTTAAGCCACACCCTACCATAAAGACACACCCTATCCTGTTAAGCCACATCCTACCATTAAGCCTCACCCTTTCTTGTTAAGCCACACCCTACCATGAAGCCACACCGTACCATAAAGCCTCACTCTCTCCAGCTAAGACAAATACTCCCATGAATCCACATGCTTAGCTGGTAAGCCACACCCTCCCTTCCAGCCACACCTTTCCTTTAATCCACACCCTTACCTGCTAAACCACACCCTCCCATGCAGCCTCTCCCTTTACAGCTAAGCCACACCCCTTACATCCAAACCACACCCTCCCATGAAGCCACATTGCTTCCAGCTAAGCCACACGCTTGCATGAAGTCACCCCCTTTCATGCTAAGCCATACTCTCCCATGAAGTCCCTTTCTTTCCTGCCAAGACACACCCCTATACAACTAAGCCACACCCCTTGCAACCTAGCCACACCCTCTAATGCAGCTACAACTCTTTTTAGGTGAGCAACAAACAGTATTTTAAACAATAGATTCCAAATTAAAAAGAAAAAAAAAGTCTAGGCGCACTCACAATAGGTCCATGTGTCCTAATACTGTATATACCTGCTCACAATGAGTTTCCCTTTAATTGCTCAGGAATATCCTTGCCTGCTCCATTGCTGTGTCCCTCTGTCTCTCCAGTTTGGAGTTTATCCATTACTTGCTTATATATTTCTGTTCGCCAGGGAACTTTCTTTTTCACCTCTGAATATATATTACTTTCCTTATTATTAACCAGCGATGTAATCCTATTAACCCTTACTTGCCTTTTTTCATTTCCGCCAAGAACACCGTCTAAGCCGCAGCACGACTGCCAGTTTCCTAGGGGTTAAGGCGGTGACGTTAATTTCCTATAAAATAAAAATATATGCAACTCAGAAGCTTCATCTAGTAGATTTACATAGGGGTTTTTCTGCCAAGTCTCACTTACAGAGATCAGTCTGGAAACTATGCCCTTGCAGACAAACTGAAGGTGAATCACTAAAGGTTTTTTTTTCTATCTCGCTGCTTGAAAATTTATAGGTATATATATATTAAAAAGCATAAAAAAAAGATATATATATATATTCTGGTTAGCAATGCAGAAAAAAAAGATGAATGAGCTGCGGATCTCATAAAATGGGTTTGTCAGTTCTGTAAACTTTATGAAATTCCAAAAACTTGCATTTTTTTTTTTACGCTGTTAATCAGTCCCATCATCCATCCTTGGCATTCGCTGGCATTTATGGTTGACATTCTCATCTCATGACAGATTGCAAGCTCTGTGGTTGTAGCAAAGCACAGGGATAACTCATGGTTGCATCATGATGTTGGAAGCTTTCCAGGGAAATTAATATATATATTACTTTTATTAGAGGGTATCCGCAGTGCCCTTACTGTGAGGATACCCGCATGTGATTATGTGCCACGGTAACCTGTTCTGCATGCTGATAATGTCCTGTAGGTTCCAATATGACAATATAAGGGAACATCTTATTGAGATACTCTATTTTATCGGCAACATTTACACATCATTGTCTATGTAGGTTTGGTTGTATTGAAGCCAAATTTTGAGTCGTAAAAAGTCGCCTAAATTTTGTTCAAACACTCAAGTCTCTTACGACACAAGAAGTGGAAACTATGATCGGGGGGAAAATACTATAATTAAATCTATGTTCTCGTCTACACCTCTTCTGAAGAGTGCTTTATTCCGAGGAAAGTCCTATCCAAAAATTCATTCACCACTGGGGACAATTTTTGTAATTTTTTTCTACTTAAATCTGTGTATTTAGGGTTTAAAAAAAATACTTTTTGCAATTGGGTTTCCTTAAAAATTTTGCATTGTTTGGGTTTTATTTCTTTCAACTTTGATGTAGCCAGTAGTCATTAATCAGCTGAAAAGTGCTCTGAAAAAGACAAAAGAAAGAGTTACAATCTCTCCTGTGAGTGCATCAGAGGAGCTCACTGATGGTTCCACATTAACTCAAACGGTAATTTTTTTTTAATGAAACCCAATTGCAAAAATAAATGTTATACCTAAATACATGCATATAGGAAAAACAAAAGAAGAATAAAATTGTGCCGAAAGGTGGACAACTCGTATGTCAGCCTTAATGAAGGGCGCGCTAAATTCTTTTGGCACATATTTCATCTGTCGTGTGTAAGAAATATACATGGGACAGGCTGCAGGTCTACAGTTCTGTATTAACTTACACCACTCTCGCTGTAAATTATGAAGAACTTTTAGCTGAGCTTAGTCATGTACCGTTTTGCATGAATTTTTCAAAAAGTTGGCCAAGACTAGTGTTAAAATACATTTTCTTTTTTTGCGCCACTTGGAGTTACACAAAAATGTTGCCAAATTTCATGAAGTTTTATGCCACAAATCTGGCAAAAACTGCTTGATGAGTTGGCCCTCATTGCATTGCAGAAGTGGATGAGTTTCTCGCACCATTGAGTTTCTATGAATCTCCTTTATTCCATTTCAACTAGCGCCAATAAAATGTGGGAATTTTGATCACAACCACCAACCAAAGTCTATCGTCCCACACTGGTTAAAGAGCAATCTAGGCTTTGCATTTCTGTACTATTTCTCAAGACCCTAGTCAGAGGCATAGATAGGGGTTCAGCATATGGGGGTTAAACAAATCTAATTGGGCCCCATAAATATGGTAGGTATAGTGGGCACCTCAACAGTTAACAATGCTGTTACTGAATCAAATTCACTATACTTAGACCAAGACTGTTTTTCACCGCCATAAAGTGGCAACACAGTGGAAGATACCAGTTCAGCAGACCATATAATGGATTACAGTGGGCATTTCAGAGCCCATTTTTTGGGATCGGTAGGGATCCCTGCTGTCACGATCGGAATAATCCTTTAAGCTTGTTATACACATTACATTAATGAAGGAAAAACTCACTCATTTTGGCAGGACTGACCAACCATCTAATGTTTACAGAGGTTTTCCTACTCACCCCTTATGACAGATGTTCAGGACGAAAATTCAGAAAGTTCTATCTAAGTCTATCAGCGGCTTACTCCTGCTCCCCAAAAGTAACATATTCTTGCTTTTGTCAATTAATTCTAACTGGAGAACCATCTTAATGAGAACAGTGATCTTCTGGAAGGCAATATCTACTTCCGTTATCTTCACTGTTTATAGCTACTCATATTGCCAGATGCAGGATCATATCATAAATCGATGTTAAATTTATGTTTATAAATAATTAACCAAACTTTTCATTGCGTTCGTATCACCAAATAATTCATCAATGGATTGTTTTAAATATCATAACACTGTAATTATAGTGACAAGGGCTATTATAGGTCTCACAATCGCAAAAATCTTAATCTATACGGTCAGTGTAACAAATGTGTGTTTATACACAAGGCATCGTGGTAAGTAATGTATGCCATCTCCATATTAAGCTGACGAATTCATACATAACGATAAATAATTAAGGCATTGCTTGAGGCCGTCAGTGGGAAGGTCTTCATCTAGTTAGGTCTTACATCATTGTGCTTGACAGGTCTGCGAGAAGTCCTTGTGGTTCCCTGCCTATTAACTAACAACCTCATTAATTATGGTCATACACAATCGATTTTAGTATTTAGCAGTGATACTTACACAAGGGCTGGCGATAAGTTGTTTTTTTTACTATATCCGTAAACATGGGCTTTACTAAGCATGCCAAGGTGACCAGGTGACAGACATCTTTGGGAATTGGGCGTACGAGTTTTATTGGAATTGTCAATATGTCCTGCACATTTCTCGGAAAACAAACATCTGAGTCTAGTGTCAAATGGTCAATGTAAAGCAAGGATTTAATTATGACCCAACATGAGTATAGACAAAAATCAATCGACATAAGTGAGATATTGAACCGGCTGTCAATACGAGCTATCTGTTTAACCTGCCTTGTAAGTGGTGCTTGAGAATCTGAGCTCAATACAACAGTCCTAAGCTTAGAGCCTTTCCTAAAAGATACACTATGCTTTATTAGACTCTGGATATGTGTCTGAAACCAATATGTTCAAGGCTAAGTACCAATATGTTGTCTGTGTCAACAAATGAAGACCATATTTATAGCCCCTAGAGGTTGAAGACACATTGAAGTGTTTATTTCCATTAGGTTTATAACCAGAATAAAAGGATTCTTTTATTCTTTACTCCGGCACAACGACGATGTGGTCTCTAATCTCATCTCCTAACTGCTTATTTTCGATAATGATCTTCTCCTCCCGATTCTGCTGGATGATTACTGGAGCTGAGAACATTTTGTATGCTCAATCACACAACTTTTTTTTATTTTTGAGCCATGCTTAAATTTTACGAAACTGAACGTGACAATGTTCACATGACCTTTTTTTCAGGTGGTCGAAAGCGATGAGTGCTTTAGGAAACGCTGGTGCTTTCTTGACTTTTTTTTATCTTGAAGCATTTTGTTTAAGTGGTTATCTGGGACTGTTGTATATTTTTCATATGGGCTAAGAACTTACAGGCAGGTAGTTGCAAATTACATTCCTGTTTTGCCTGGCGCCAAAATCTACAGTCTCAAAATGATCATGGAGTGCTCCTACAGGTGATTTTGCAGCTTTCAATCACATCATGTGGACAGAGTAGCCTCTTCTCTTGAATTCTGCTTTGTTGATGTTCCAGTCACTCCTTTTACCTGGTTGAAATCACTTTTTTGGAAACCTGAAGTGGTTAAGACAAAATGTCCAAAACCTTGAACCAGGGCCGGACTGGCCATCGGGCACTTCTGACAAATGCCAGAAGGGCTGGTGCCAGTAGTGGGCCGCTCGATCCGTGCACGCTGTGCCACTGTCAGCGGCGCCAGCGCCGACTCACCTCCCGCCAACACCGCCGCATTCAACTATACCAGCGTCTATGACGCCGGTACAGTTGAATGCAATGATGGAGGAGAGAGCGTCTCCTGACGCTCCGTCTGCCATCATTCCCCGCTCTGCCTCTGACACTGCGCGATGACGTCATATCATTGCGTACCTGCTGTGTGCTGGGCAGACTGCAGCCGCTGAGACCTGAGCCAGGAGCAGCGCAGGGCATGAGGAGGGGTGAGGATTGTATGTTTTCTTTTTTTAAAATATATCAATGAGTGATAACTGGATTGATTGTGGGGCTATGGGGGGGCGCTACATTACATTCTATCGGGGGTCTGTATTACATTCTATGGGGGGGCTGTATTACATTGTATGGCGGGCTGTATTACATTCTATGGGGGTTGTATTATATTCTATGGGGGGCTGCGTTACATTCAGTGGGGGGCTGTATTACATTCTGTGGGGGGCATTATTACATTCTATGGGGGGCTGTATTACATTCTATGGGGGGGCTGTATTACATTTTATGGAGGGCTGCCTGTATTACATTTTATGGGGGGGGCTCTATTACATTCTATGGGGGTTGTATTATATTCTATGGGGGGCTGTATTACATTCTGTGGGGGGGCTATATTACATTCTATGGGGGCTGTAGTACATTCTATGGAGGGCTGTATTACATTCTATGGGGGGCTGTATTACATTCTACGGGGGGCTGTAGTACATTCTATGGGGGGCTGTATTACATTCTATGGGGGGCTGTATTACATTCTACGGGGGGCTGTATTACATTCTATGGGGGGGCTGTATTACATTCTATGGGGGGCTGTATTACATTCTATGGGGGGGCTGTATTACATTCTATGGGGGGGCTGCCTGTATTACATTCTATGGGGGGGCTGTATTACATTCTATGGGGGGGCTGCCTGTGCTGCATTCTATGGGGGTTGTATTATATTCTATGCAGGGCTGTATTACATTCTGTGGGGGGGCTGTATTACATTCCGTGGGGGGGCTGTATTACATTCTATGGGGGCTGTATAACATTCTATGGGAGGGCTGTATTACATTCTATGGGGGGCTGTATTACATTCTACGAGGGGCTGTATTACATTCTACGGGAGGCTGTATTACATTCTACGGAGGGCTGTATTACATTCTATGGGGGGCTGTATTACATTCTATGGGAGGGCTGTATTATATTCTATGGGGGCTGTATTACATTCTGTGGGGGGATGTATTACATTCTATGGGGGGCTGTATTACATTCTACGGGGGGCTGTATTACATTCTATGGGAGGGCAGTATTACATTCTATGGGGGGCTGTATTACATTCTACGGGGGGTTGTATTACATTCTATGGGGGGCTGTATTACATTCTATGGGGGGCTGTATTAAATTCTATGGTGGGGGCTGTATTACATTCTATGGGAGGGCTGTATTACATTCTATGGGAGCTGTATTACATTCTACAGGAGGGCTGTATTACATTCTATGGGGGACTGTATTACATTCTATGGGGGGCTGTATTACATTCTACCGGAGGGCTGTATTACATTCTATGGGGGGCTGTACTACATTCTACGGGAGGGCTGTATTACATTCTATTGGGGGCTGCCTGTATTACATTCTACGGGGGGCTGTGTTACATTCTACGGGGGGCTGTATTACATTCTATGGGGGGCTGTATTACATTCTATGGGGGGCTGTATTACAGTTAATGGAGGGCTGTATTACATTCTATGGGGGGCTGTATTGCATTCTATGGGGGACTATTACATTCTATGGGAGGGCTGTATTACATTCTATGGGGGCTGTATTACATTCTGTGGGGGGCTGTATTACATTCTATGGGGGGCTGTATTACATTCTATGGGGGGCTGTATTACATTCTATGGGGGCTGTATTACATTCTGTGGGGGGCTATATTACATTCTACGGGGGGCTGTATTACATTCTACGGGGGGCTGTATTACATTCTATGGGGGCTGTATTACATTCTATGGGGGCTGTATTACATTCTGTGGGGGGCTGTATTACATTCTATGGGGGGCTGTATTACATTCTACGGGGGGCTGTATTACATTCTACGGGGGGGCTGCATTACATTCTATGGGGGGCTGTATTACATTCTATGGGGGTTGTATTATATTCTGTGGGGGGCTGTATTACATTCTATGAGGGAGGATTGCATCATACTCTTTTATAGGGCTACATTATATTCTATGGGGAGGTAGGCTGTATTATATTCTATATTAAATGTATTCTATGTATTACATTTATTATATTCTATGAGGGGTGATTGCTTCATACTGTATGAGGGGGCTACATTATATTCTGTGGGAAGCTGCATTATACTATATGAGGAGGGCTGCATTGTATTCTATGGAGGGGCTGCATTATGCTCTATGAGGGGGCTATCATATATTATATATGCAGGGGCTGCATTATACTATATGAGGGTGCTGCATTATATTCTCTGGGGGGTTACATTATACTCGGGGCTACAATATATTCCGTGGGGTGGCTGCATTATTATACTCTGGGGTGGCATCATTATACTATATGTGGGCTGCATTATTCTGTATCGAGGACTATGGGGAATACATTATACTATATAAAGAACTATGGGGTGCATTATACTATGGGAAGTGAATTGTACTACATGGATGACTATGGCGGTGTATTATACTATATGGAGCACTATGAGGAGTGTATTATACTATATGGAGGACGGAGGAGTGTATTATACTATATGGAGGACTGAGGTGCACATTATAATATATGGAGGACTATGGGGTGTGTTATACTAAACAAGCAAAATGCTGCCTATTCATCGAGTGATTGGATTGTTTATATGGGAACAGATATCCTTGTTCTCAGCAGCACATTGCCAGTGTAAACTGTAGATGTGCTGCTGATAATATGATGCTGTATGGGGACAGATTGATCTAATTGTGATTGTTCTGTTCCCTTCATTCTTTCTCAGTTGGTGTAAAGAGGCCGGGAAACAAGCGAACGACTTCAGTATTGTCGATCACACTCGTTTAGTGGCCTGAGATCAGCGCATGTAAATACAACAGAAATGCTTCGCAGGGAGACCAGGCAAGGATGATGACAGTTGTAGTTAGCACCCTACGCCTGGGAATAGCGCTAATTCTAATGCTTTTCCCAGCCGCCAGAGCATTTAATTCTGGTATGTGTAATGATTTTTAGGGTTGATGTCAGCTGCGGAATGTCAGCTGCTATCAATCCCTGGTGTAAGTAATGGAGAGGTGTCTATCAGACACCCCCACTACTAGCCCAGACCTGGTGAGAGCCAGCAACTCTGAAGAGCGGTGACAGTAGTAACAATACCGATCTTCACAGTCGCCGAGCTCAGCGCAAGACCTGGAATATCTGAAGAGCGGTGACGTTACTGACGTTCTCCGCTCCTCAGAGTCACCGGGTCTCGTGCTGCACAGCGGAACCAAAAGTGGCTGTAGGCAAAGTTTATGGAGCATCAGAATGAGGTTCCATAGCCTTTGGTCATCTCAATCCCTTCATTATCTACGAGATCCAGTTATGTAGGTAAAGTAGCGGCTTTTCTTAGTACTGCAACTAAAAGCCATAAATATTACTGAGTTGTAATGCGGGATACAGCTGTAATTATATGTTATATAGTCGTGTTACACTCCCCTCACTTCTTGTAACCTACAAGTGTACAAAGAGATTATACAGTCACCATGTGACAAGTGGGTCTGTGTAACTTCAAATGCCAGGGCTGAATTTTAGTCCCAGGCCGGCCCTGCCTTGAACGTATGAACAACAAAGCTGTTTTTCAATAGAAATGATTTAAAAGAGTCTTTCAAGCACTTTCTAAGCCCTTTTTCAGACCTTCTTCACAGTCTGAGAAAAGCATCATGTGTACATAGACTTGGAATGTGGAAGTTATACTGGATTAGAGAACACTGTCTTTTCTAAAACTGAGCACCATACACAATGCCTAAAAGCGACTCATATTTCAATTGTAAAGATCCATCCATTCATTACACAAAAAATTAAACTTTATATTTAAAGAGCACAATAAAAGTTTAATATTACTTATGCTAACCATTATATTTGTTGTTAGTAAAAGTAATAATGATAAAAAACAATAAGGAATAGGGAAAACTCGTCATTACCCGCGTCAAATATATTGAATGGGTTGGGACAACCCCTTCTCAAACTAAATGTTCAGCCCCAATAAAATAATAGGGCCTATACTCCCCTCCCATGCAGGCTCTGTTCCAGCGGTTTCGGCAATCGCGGTCCCAGGGCTGTGATGCAATGGAATGACAAGTGATGGAATGACACGTGATGTCCGGCATCAAGTCAGCGCTGGAGTCCCTGTCTCCACCTTCAAACAAAACTGAACAAGAAGAGGAAGTTTATCCAAAGATGGAGACAGTGATGCCCGAGCTGATTGGGCACGTGCATCACGTGTCACACCACCGCATCACAGCCCCAGGGAGAGCGAGTGTCGACACTGTGGGAACAGCGCCAGAACGGGAGGTAAGTATAGGCTTTATTATTTTATAGGGGCCGAATATTTAGTTTAAGAAAGGGTTGTCCTAGTAGTGGACAACCTCTTTAAGAGGCGCATGTGAGCTGCCATGCACCAGCATATAAAATGTATTCCATTAGCATTCATTATGCTACATTTGCCTGCCACGCTTGGTTCGGTCCCATTACGCTTAGCTCTGTGCACTTTCAAAAAGTTGGAAAAACTGACATGAAAAATGTCACGCAGTTTTTCCACCAGATTCCTAGTGCAAAACTGTTTTATGAATGAATACACCAAACAAGTGTCGGACTGCGGTGACAAGGGCCCACCCGTAGCCCACTTTTCACCTGCATGCAAATATTATACTACCTTCGTTCACAAATTTACCTATATCTCTATATAATAATAAACTGGGTAGCGTGGTTAATGAATGATGAGATGCTGCTTTTGTCTGTACAGAGTGAATCAAGTGAATTATGCCAAGTACTGCCCATACAGTGGGGTTGGGGGCACAGATTTACACAGGGGCCCACTGGGGAATTCCCCTGTTACCCTGTGGGCTAGTCCGAGCCTGCACCAAACCCAGTCCTGTATGGCATCATTTATTTATGATCAATTATAAACCCTGGAAATTAGAGAAGATAGAGAGGGAATTCCACTTCGCTTTTATGCCAATTTTGTTTTGTATAAAAGTCACGAATTTGAAGCTTGACTTGAAATCAGGTGGAGTTTAGTGGAAGGGACAGGATCTGATAAAATCACTATTTGTTACACCATAAAGCGACGTCTTTTCCGGTTTACGTTCTGCATTCTTGAAGCCGTGCGCCTCACACTCCAACACATATAAAACACAAGTTATGATCAATTTCCCCCAGATAGTGCTTGTGTTTTCTTTTTTTTCCGTAGGAAGCACTATAACTTTAATTAGGGTCGGGTGATAGCAACTTTTTTCGGAAACAGTTATAATAGTAGAGGGAAACTAAACATTTACCATTTATTTTAATACATTTAAAAACGTCCCCCCGGTAAGTGCTTGTCAAATTATTGGATAAAAATGTATTCTTACTTAGTAATATCTCTTTTTGCCTCAGTGGCCCAAAGGATAGACTGAGCCCAATTTTAATTGCAATTTTATGGAAGAACTGTCCAGAACAACCCTTTAGGGTATGCGCACAAAACATCTTTTTTAGGTGGATTCTGCCTGGAAACTGCCTAAAACAGCACTGGGAAAAAAATGTCAAAAAGCCGTGACGCTGCTAAAAGGAGTGACCTATCCATTTTTTGGGGGCGGCTTCTGCTTGGAAACAAGCGCTATGTTATATATGGAATTTAAAAAAAATATGCCCATGGCAAAATCGCTGCAGAAAATGTGCCGAAGAAAGTCCAAAAAGACCACTGGTGTTTTCCTGGAACGTCTTCTGAGGAGATACTCGTGGCCGAAAATGACAGCAGTTTTTGAATTGCTTGATGTAGAATCACTATATTTTGCAGCACAATAATTGTTTCATCCGCAAAACCGCTCAGCTGATCATAGTGGGCTTCTCAGGTTAGCAGGTGAAACTACTATTGCCATGCAAAATTTAGTGATTCTTGATTGAAACGCTCAAAGACCAGAGCGGTTTATGCACACTGCAGTTTTCTGTCTCTGGCACTTACCCCGTATGTGTACCAACCTTTACAGGAAAACTGTAAGGCCATGTGCACACGTTCAGTATTTTTCGCGTTTTTTTCGCGGTTTTTCACTATAAAAACGTGATAAATACGCGAAAAAACGCTTACATATGCCTCCTATTATTTACAGTGTATTCCGCATTTCTAGTGCAAATGTTGCATTTTTTCCGTGAAAAAATTGCATCGCGGAAAAAAAAGCAACATGTTCATTAAATTTGCGGAATTGCGGGGAATCCGCACACCTAGGAATGCATTGATCTGCTTACTTTCCGCATGGGGCTGTGCACACCATGCGGGAAGTAAGCAGATTATGTGCGGTTGGTACCCAGGGTGGAGGAGAGGAGACTCTCCTCCACGGACTGGGCACCATATAATTGGTAAAAAAAAAAGAATTAAAATAAAAAATAGTGATATACTCACCTTCGATGGCCCTGGAGTCTTCCCGCCTCTCAGCAGTGCATGCTGCCGCTTCCGTTCCTATAGATGGTGTGTGACGGACCTGCGATGACGTCGCGGTCTTGTGATTGGTCGCGTGACCGCTCATGTGACCGCTCACGTGACCGCGACGTCATCGAAGGTCCTGCACGCACACACCATCTATAGGAACGGACGCCGCTGAGGAGATCGGCTGTCTGCAGGTGAGTATAACCATTTTTTAAATTTTTTTTATTATTTTTAAACATTCTATCTTTTACTATTGATGCTGCATAGGCAGCATCTATAGTAAAAAGTTGGTCACACTTGTCAAACACTGTGCACACGTCAGGATTTCTTGCAGAAATTTCCTGAAGAAAACCGGAGATTTTCTGCAAGAAATACGCATTTTTTTTTTTTGTTTTTTTCCCGTTTTTTTCCGCGTTTTTTTAGCATTTTGCAAGCGAAATTAGCTTGCAGAATGCTAAAGTTTTCCAAGCGATCTGTAGCATCGCTTGGAAAACTGACTGACAAGTTGGTCACACTTGTCAAACATAGTGTTTGACAAGTGTGACCAACTTTTTACTATAGATGCTGCCTATGCAGCATCAATAGTAAAAGATAGAATGTTTAAAAATAATAAAAAAAATGGTTATACTCACCTGCAGACAGCCAATCTCCTCAGCGGCATCCTTCCTATAGATGGTGTGTGCGCGCAGGACCTTCGATGACGTCGCGGTCACGTGAGCGGTCACATGAGCGGTCTCGCGACCAATCACAAGACCGCGACGTCATCGCAGGTCCTTCACACACCATCTATAGGAACGGAAGCGTCAGCATGCACCGCTGAGAGGCGGGAAGACTCCAGGGCCATCGAAGGTGAGTATATCACTATTTTTTATTTTAATTATTTTTTTTTTTACCAATTATATGGTGCCCAGTCTGTGGAGGAGAGTCTCCTCTCCTCCACCCTGGGTACCAACCGCACATAATCTGCTTACTTCCCGCATGGTGTGCACAGCCCCATGCGGAAAGTAAGCAGATCAATGCATTCCTAGGTGTGCGGAATCCCCGCAATTGCGCAAATTTAATGAACATGTTGCTTTTTTTTCCGCGATGCGATTTTTTCGCGGAAGAAAATGCAACATTTGTACTAGAAATGCGGAATACACTGTAAATAATAGGAGGCATATGTAAGCGTTTTTTCACGTTTTTTTTGCGTTTTTATCACGTTTTTATAGCGAAAAAACGCGAAAAATACTGAACGTGTGCACATGGCCTAATTGTTGTCAAGTGACTTGAAGAAAATTTGAGAGAAGTTCACCATGATGTGGCAGTGGGCTTCATACAGACTGATCAGAATGTTAAACTAAGAACCTCATGTTCAGTTTTGGAAATTTTTGCCCAGCGGCATGAAATTAATATAACATTTTTGGAAGTGCTGCCCATGTCTTTTTTCTCTACAGTGCTGGTTTCTCAAACATGTATGTTTTAAGTTTAGGAGAACGACTTGACCAGACATTTCATCTAAAAAGTGGTGATTTACTTTCCTCCCGTAATGTAACATATATTGCATATATTTTTTAAATTTGCTGAGAGGAACGGTATCTATGGTTTTATAAATCTATCTAGTCTAGACAAACATTACAAAATAAGATGAAGCATAGAAGCCTACAGAATCTTTTTTGGCTGGCAGATTGTTAAAAACTGAAGCGATATGGTTCACAAAGCAGGTGGCAGGTTTTTGCAGAAACTGAAGGACAGCGTTTTGAAAATATTCAGCGGGTTCCAATGGTAATAGAGCTTTATATCAGCGCAGGCAGAATGCAAGACAGTGAATCCAGGTTTCAGAATAGATGTCCATATCAAACAAAGGAGAGCTACAGAAGTATGTTCCCTGAAGGTGACCAAACTACTTTTATATGCAGCGAACGTTTGCTTTTAGGATCTGGCGTGGAAGATGAGCATATCAATTAGACCAATTTGAGTGCTGCCATATGGAATCTCCTCACCTCCGTGAGGGATCGATCGGAAATCGAGATCTTTTATTCCAGTGAAAGGAACAAAAACACATATTTTGGACAATTGTAGATGCCAATTTTGTGGGAACAGTTTGCAGAAGGCCCTTTTCTGTTCCCCATGACTGTGTTTGGTAGGAAAAATGTGACCGGCCACATGACGTTTGGACCTCAGCCCCACTCAACATCTTTGGGATCAACTAGAATGGAGAATGTGACCCCGATCTTTCTGCCACATCAGGGTCTCACAAATGCTCTTCTGGATGACTGGGCAAAAATTCCCATATGCTCCTCCAAAATCTTGTAGAAATTCTTCCTGTAAGAGTGGGAGCTGTAATATCTACAGAGGGGCTACTGACCCCAAATTAATGGCTATTGATGTAGAATCACAGGTCAGAAAATCTCCTGTGGTGTCCAAAAACGTTTGTCCATATAGTGTATATATTGATTAAGTTGGTGTAGGTCACCAGCATTAGAATAGTGTGATGGAAGAGCTAATAAGCTTTCCAAATGTACTACAAAATATTGTCTGATATTGCAGGAAACCTTTACTTTTTAATATATACAGGTATCACTTTTAGAATGTTCCTGGCTTAAAAAGAAAGTTTTGACCGACTCTTATCCTTTGGGCAATAGATGACCTAAGTCTGACCCGAAGCTGACAGATGAGAGGAGATTGACTTCAACAATAGAATAAAGCCGAGGTTCTTAAGTTCCAGTCCCCTGTGGCCTTTCCCAGGACAGACTTTTGGGATTCTAAGCCCTTTACAGAATCATATTAGTCAAGTCGTTCAATCATTGTTGGCAGTGTCGGAAAACCATGAACCTTAAGGAATGAGGAATAAAGGAGTCAATCGCAAAGGGGTTTTAATGCATTTGTGTATAAATGTCTAAGGCAGAGCAGCTGGTAGTAGGCTGTTGCCATACCCGTTAAAAGGGGTACCATGGGAGTTGCGCTAGTTGACCTTCAGGAAAGGAACTTTACATTATGCAAGACCTGTATCACTATTCGGCATTGGAAAAAAAACACTATGGTATTGGTTGTAAAATTTTTATGACTCTGATATTAATTGTGCATGCTTGAGGCATAAGCAATATCATGTTATTCTTATAAACAGAGTTTCAATACCATGTCTGAAGCAAAAATATACCGGGCAAAACAGGCACCTGCCTTTTATAGCAATGACCATAACTAAATCCGATTGCTGCTGTTAAACCGTTTAGATGAGCTGGCCATCAACAACAGTGGCATTTAAACAGACCTCTTGTTTCTGCACATGTGCATTGCCCCATCCAATACACCCAAAATGCTATTGCCCAATGCCAATGGATTAAAAAGGCCCTGGTGGGCCTTCTGATGGACCCATCTCTGCCTTATTGATCCAGAGAATTTTATTTTGATGTTTAAGTCACCTTAAGAGACTAGAAAATAAAGTAAAAATTTAGAAAACATTTTTTTAAAAGACATTAAGAAAATCAATCAATAAAGAAAGTTTAAGTCACTGCTTTTTTAAACATTCCAAAAATAAAGAAATAAAAAAGTAAACTTATTTGGTGACGTGACCGTAAAAGTTCAATCTATCAAAACCTAAAATTATTCAAACTGTCCTCTAATCTGCCCTTTATTAGCGTCTAATGGCCACTTTGAGTGCTCTTATACGGGGAAACAGTGGATTACTTTCTGAGGCACCTTTCGGACCCACTGCGAGCCGACCAAAAGGTTATATTAAATCAGCGCTTTCACCCAGACTCCCTGCATACAGATGATGTTCTTTTGTATCTGACGAACCATAGCACTTCTTTCTCAGTCCTAATTAAGGAATTTGAACAATTTAGTTCACTCTCATACTTTACAGTGAACTATACAGAATCAAAAGCCCTCAACATCTCCCTTTTCCCCGCCTTTGTCAATAACCTTCAGTCTTTTCCTTTAAATGGCAACCAAAAGCAATTAAGCATATCGGCATTCAGGTCTCAACTAGTCCCACAGACAGTTTTCCACTTAACTACTCCGAGCTTCTACATCTGACTTTCAGAGAACTGCAATCTACTGTCCTTCCTAACTCTCATGATTTGGTAGAATAAATGCAAGAAAAATGGATATTCTGCCAAGATTCAATTATCTGTTCCAAACAGTACCAAAACATATCCCTAATTATTATTTTAAAAACCTCCAAAAAGTATTGAACAAATTTATTTGGGGTTCACTAAAACCACAGATTAACTTTAACATCCTAACCAGGCCTAAATTATCAAGGGGTTCTTCTATCAAGATTATAGACTGGAGTCACAATGAATCCAATAAACAATGGGTTGAGGTTGGAAAGCTCTCTTCTCCCACACCTCTACGTTCTCTACCATGGGTCCCCCCCCCCTCATATTAGACTTTCAATTACTGAGTTTCAGCCCCTAACTCAATCACTACTGACATTTTGGGACAAATCCCATGAAAGGCTGAACCACTGTTGCTCCCTAATATGGGAAGAGTCTTCTTCCTCTGCTGGCATTTTTCCCACCGGGTCGCATTGGGACAGATGTTATCAAATGGCCCCAAGGTCCCTTCTTCTTGCTTCCTTACAAGTGGCCTGCAGCTGGAGTATCCTTGTCTTGGTTGAAGTCCCTGCAGCTGAGCACCATCCTTCGAACCACATTCCCACATGGATTACCTTCTCCTTTCCCCTCTTTCTTTGAATCCCTCCTTCGATCGGCTCCACCCCCTCATCTCATCTCATCTCTCTACTGCACAATATCCTCACTGATGCCCTATCAGATGTTGATTCCTGGATGCCATGATACCTGGCAAAACAAGCTGCAAATTTCTCTGTCAGAGTCGAATCACTTAAAGATATTTACCGTACATTGACTCACAAGATGTCAACATCATGCCTAGCTCAATAAAAGAATTTTAAGATCCAAACTCACTGCTATAGATGTCATGAGTTCCTTCCTACATAGAATCTTTCCAGCATCCTCCAGTCTGTACTGGAGATGTGGGACTGAGGTTGGTACTATGACACATATCTGGTGGTCTTGTCAACTTTTGCAGCCATTTTGGCAGTCAACTCTTGAAATTTACTTTTAAGTGAGAGGTATCAAGCTGACCCCATCACCTCAGATCACAATTATTTTTTTACTTCCTGGATCCATTTCTTTGACTAAGATATACTGCGATTGTTCCTCACTGCTGTTCGATCCATTCTTCCAAGACATTGGAAATCTGCCATAACTCCCACTACTGGGGAGTGGATAAATGAGCTCAATCATATAGAACACATGGAATCTCTCATGGCACATGATCATGAAAGCTGGGTGTCCTGTACTTCCTTTAAGGAAGGCCCCGCTTCGCTCCATGGTCATTAAGTACACTTTTATACCCTTACTCATTGTAACTGGACACCTGTTTGTCCTCCTTAATCCCCACTCACCCACTCTCTCTCGCTCTCTCTCTACTTTTTCTCTTTATCTCTTCTCTTTATCTTAGTTTTTAGTCTTAAATTACATTTGATACTATGCTTAGTACAAGATTGATCTCAGTTCAAGAAATTTTGCTTTAGCAAAATGTCTTTCTCGTATATTGGAATACGCGTTTGGATCAATATTTTTTATTTTTGTAAGCTTTTTGCAACTTCTTTTGATATTCTGTCAAATGTAAACTGAAGGTTTCCTTTCTTTTATATATTTTATTGTATTTTACTATTGAAAACTCAATAAAAAACATTTTCTGAAAAAAAAAGCAATTAAATTGTAGTACGTATCCCCAAATGGTTCCAATAAAACCATGAGAATAGCAACCATAAAAACAAGCCGTCGTTTATCTCCTTGGCCAGAAAAATGAAAAACTATTTTTTAATAAGTTTTTAATTTATTTTAACCACTAAAGAAGCCGATACAAGTTTGGTATCGCCATCGTTGTACTGACCTGAAGAATTACGCTGTCAGGTCATATTTACAGGAAAATGAACACCATAAAAACAAAACCCAAAAAACAATTGGCGCCATTTCTTCTGTTTTTCGTTATGTAGAAAAATGACAGGTGTCATTCAAATAACAACTCGTCCCGCCAAAAATTAAAAAAAAACTATGGTTGTTGGAAGAAGGGGAGAAAAAAAAAACAAAAGCACAAAAATGGAAAATTGCCTACTGTTCTACCAGCCCCTTAAACTCTGGCCGGACTAGACAATATTGTCAATTACGCCTAGACAATACTTGTATTATCTCTATATCTCATTCTGCTCCATTATTTCATTCTGAGAGCTTCTTGATTAAGGCGTCAGTGACATTTTTTTCTTTAATATGAATAAAAAAAAACCACGGTTAATAATGTTTGCATGATTCAGATAAACAAAAGCTGCTGTAAAATTGCCAACAAATCTACAAGCCAGCAAATTTCCATCTCCGTGATAGATTCTCTCTCGATCTAGCTAAATTAAAAGAATGGACAAAAGGGTGATAACTTCACTTTAATGACAGAAAAGTGGAAAATAATGCACCTGGGACTCAATAATCGAATGACAGAACACAGGATTAATAGCTAACGCGGTTCATGCTAGACGGAGCGGGCGGTTATTATGTCAGCTGAATTAAAGGTAGGCCAGCAATACTGCAGAGCCGTGGGGGGAAGCAGCGTGGTGCTAACTTCAATAGGTAGGGGTATTTGGAGCTAGAGCAAGCGGGATAGTGATTCCAGGGCACTGATAAATTTCAAGACAATGCCGAAAGGACTAGTAAAATGCTGCAAGGTCTTCATTTATATCAGCGAAGTATTTCATTTACTTCAAAAAGCTTATCGTACAGTACAGCAGGGACATGCATCTAAAAGTGAGATACCGGCAACAAAGGGCATGCTGCGATTCTGTCTGGCCAAGGGATAACAGGCGCCAGGTCTTAGGGAGTCACTCGTCTCTGTCCAGCAGGCATTGCTTGCGGCTAGCCTGGCACAGATTTGATATCTCACTCTTGTCTAAGCCTTTTGTAGCCTGTCTGTAGGGACAGCCGAGAAAAGCCAACAAGACCATACTAATTCATGGCACGAAGAGATCTTGTGTTTTCTACTTTCGCTTAAAAAGGATGAACTTAGGCATATGCCTATTTTGCCTCTTGGGTTATTGACTTTGCAGCATGAGCATTGTGTCATTGCGGTAAGAGAGGTCCGTCATGTAGATAGGAATTTGGTGGTCTTATGATTAATAACAAGGGGCCCTGATCATAGGCAAAGAGGGCAGTGGAACCAAATAGAAGTGGCCTCCTGGTGCAGCCCAGGTTATGGTTTTCCTGCTTTCCAATGCCATGTTGCAATCATAATTTTCTAGAAAGAGAATAGAGATCACAAGCATTCTTAAGGGAGATCTATCATCAGGTCCAAAGTGGCCCATTTGTACTCTTATTTTTTCCCCACTGCTCTCTGGAGTATTTCACTTTTTTCTTTCTAAAAATCTGCCATAGTTCCAGAAAGGCAGGCCTTTTTATATATTTCTAATTTTTGTAATCTTTACAAGAGGGCGTAGCTTACAAGATCCTCTGGGGCGTATCTTTAGACTGCTCTGCCTATTTACCCTGTAAGTCACACCCCCTTAATAAAGACCAGAAAAATTAACACTAAATTATAAGATTCATATCTTTCGTACCGTTTTGCAGATTTAAAAAAAAAAAGAAAAAAGTGGACTAGTCAGGGGAACATCGAGAATAAAGTAGGAGCAAAAACTGGAGACTTTCGAACAAGTGATGGGTCCTCTTTAAGGCTCTCATACACATTTGATCAGTGTTTCTCAAACTCTAGTCCTCATAATCTCCAACAGGTCATGTTTTCAGGATTTCCTTAGTACTGCACAGGTGTTGGAAGTATCATCAAGGCATCATTAATTCTCTCCCCTGTGCAATACTATGGAACTACTGAAAACATGAGTTTGGGAAACACTGAATTAGATAAAAATCGGTGTGAAGGCTGACCATGTAAAATGTTTTGGGGCCTCCCAACTCTCCCTGAACAGATGATGTAAAGGAAGAGAAGAATACAGCTTGTTCAATTTCAACCACCTTTTGTTCTGCTGGGAGATGATCAACTGACAGATAAGACTCTCTCATAGAGCACACAAGAAAGCTTAGGTCCCTGTATGGGGGGTTGGAATTTGGGAGAGACAGCAGACGACTGAATGACAGCTAGCAGGCAACCATCTACCATGTATGGTCAGTTTTGTTTGTGTATAAATTCTACGGGATGTGGTCAGATCAAAACAAAATGCCTCAGTTGTTGCAGAATCTTGGCATTTTGCTGCAGTTGTATGGTAGTTGCATCAGTAATCTGCAATATGACCTTCATCTCCTGGCTGTCATTCAAGCCATGGCAGTATGTGTGTGGCCCTCTGAAACCTGATTTTACGCCTCAATTGTGTAAACTCATAGCCAGATCCTCTGCGATGAAAGGTAACTACCTCTAAATGGAACCTTCTGGTCTAAAAAACATGGCTGATATTTTTCTACTCACCCTGATTTTTTGTATCCTTCTGACACATCTGTAGTAGGACAAACTTATTGCTGTGTTACTCATCTGATATTAGCCTACAATTTGGTATTTTTTGGGTTTAATTTCCTGGGTTTTTTTAATAAAAGTTTTACCTTTTTTTCCTAGCACACAGTTGCTTGTTTTATTTCTGGAAAATCCGGCTCTTTATGCGATGTGCTATAAATATCATTCAGACCCAGGTGTCCTGGTTGACGCTGATGTGAAGACAGGCAGAATGGCCAGATCTGGCCTTATAAAAGCAAAAAAGTCCAAACATATTCAATATATATGGTGGTGTATGCAGAAGAGAAGGGGCCCCACAGCTGAGATGAGGATGGGCTACTTATCATGGCAGTGAGGTTGACCACCCAGAACAAAGGGGCAGGGCCGGCGTCAGCAACCGGCATACCCGGGCAAGTGCCAGGACCCTGAGCAGGCGGGGGGCCCACTCGCCGTCGGAGACACCTTCGCACTATGGGGGCCCAGTGTCTGTGCTAGTGCAGACACCCATGAGTGGGCCCCTCCACTTGATCAGGCTCCCGGCACTTGTGATACTTACCTCTCCCAGCTCTCCCACTGCGGCGTTTGATAACTGTGATGTTCAGGTCAGAGGGCGCGATGACGTCACATCTGTGCGCCCTCTGGCTGAGCAGTCACAGTTCAGAGAGCTGGAAGACAATGATGCTGAGGAGTCCGGAGCAGAGCAGCAGCCAGCGATGAGAGGTGAGTATTTATTTTTTTTAATGTTTGGAGCATTATATATGGGGACCATCATACACTGGAGCTTTATATATGGGGCTAATTATACACTGGAGCATCATATATGGAGCCCGTTATACACTGGAGCATCATATATGGGCCCATCATACTCTCGAGCATCATATATGAGGCCAATTATATATCCAATTATATATGGAGCATGATATGGGCACATCATACACTGGAGCATTTTATATGGGGCCTATTATATATGGAGCATTATATGGGAACTATTCTATATGGAGCATTATATGGGGCCCATCATATACTGTATGGAGCATTATGTGAGGCTTATTATACTATATGGACCATTATTTGTGGCTCATTATGCTGTATGGAGCAATATATGGGGCTCATTATACTCTATGGGGCCCATCCTATATTGTATGGAACATTATATGGGGCCCGCTATATATGGAGCGATTTATACTGGAGCATTATATGGAGCCCATCATATACTGTATGGGACCTTATATGGGACCCATTATTTATGGAGCAATATATGGGGCCCATTATACAGTACGGAGTAATACATGGGGCTCAGTATACTGTATGGAGCAATATATGGGGCCTATTATATACTGTATGGAGCAATATATGGGGCTCATTATTCTATATGGTGCAATATATGTGGCTCATTATACTGTATGGAGCACTATTTGAGGTCTATTATTCTGAATGGAGCACTATATGGTGCCCATAATAATGTACGGAGCAATATATGGGGCTCATTATTCTATATGGAGCATTATATGGGGCCTATTATTCTGAATGGAGCACTATATGGTGCCCATAATAATGTACGGAACAATATATGTGGCTCATTATACTATATGGAGCATTGAATGGGGTCCATTATTCTGTGTGGAGCAATATATGTTGCTCTCTATTCTGTATGGAGCAATATGTGGAGCTCATTATTATGTATGGAGCATTATGTGGTGCCCATAATACTGTATGGAGCAATATATGGGGCACTTTATTCTGTATGACGCACTATGTGGTGCCCATAATACTCTAAGGAGCAATATATGGGGCACATTATTCTGCATGGAGCATTATGTGAAAGCCATAATACTGTATGGAGGACTATACTTTTCCGGTTTCTGAGCTATTGAAGAATTTACAATAGATGTTACTCATGTAATGTAAAAAGTAAGTGAAATCTGGCATTGTACTACCCCTATATTTCTCTGCTGTAACTGTGCATTATGATTTGTGGTATGTGTTAAAGGGGCCCACTGAGACTCTTTCGCCCGGGGCCCTCAAAAACCTGGATTCGGCCCTGCAAAGGGGCCTATATGCATGACCATTTGGACAATATGTATTTCCTTATAGCAAAGGATTTTAGATCACCTGGGCTTGGCCTCCATTCGCCAAGGGCCCCATGAGAGCAGCATTTTCTGCATTGTAATCTACACCCTTTTAGTATGAATGATAATTATGTCTCAAATGGCCTGTTGTCCCACACAAACATTAAAGGGTTATTCCCATCTTTTGAAGCTATCGCCCATACATAGAATAGATAATAACTTGTTGAACAGTGGAGGCCCGACTGGTACGGCCTCATCTGAACTCGGGAATGGGGCTCTGCAGAGCGCCAACTAAGTGGTTCAGTGGCTAGAAATTGTTTGGCTTTTTGACTGGACCCCACTGATCAGCAAGCTGTCACCATATGGATAGGTGTTAACTGTTAAAAACGATGTAAACTACTGTATGTATATACTATAAAATATATATTTATATTTTTTGTGTTATTGCATGAGGTTTGACACTTCTTCTGAACAATAGATAACTTGTAGCCTGCATTTTGCATTCATTTTCCCCCTCTGTATGGTTTACCCCTAATTTTCAGTTGCCGCTGAGCTATTGGGTTGATTAGTTACTAGCATATCTCCCATAGACTGCACACACAGTTATGAGGGATTCCTGTTCTTCTGTTTCTATGTAGAAGATGTCGAGAAACATCAGCAGAATGGATGACATTTTGCAGCAGTACTGAACAGTATAGCTGTGAATTCAGCAATGGGGTGAGATAAAACACTTACTAGAAAGAAGCAGCAGAAGTCTGTGTGTGTCTATGCCACTCTCTTTCACTCTGATTATCACCCTTCTCCCGCATCGCCTCTCCATAGACTTCAATAGGCAGCTGTAATTTGATCTCTCAGTGAGCTGGCAGCCTGTGATATTTTGATAAAGACAGATTTTATACATTTGTTTAGGGGGGAATAAAGAAATGAGGAAATGGCATAGGAAAAGAAGTGACTCATAAGAGGAAAGAAGCAGTACAAATCTGTGTGTGTGTGTGTGTGTGTGCGTGCGTGCGTGTGTGTGTGTGTGCCTCTCCTTTTTACTCTGACTATTGATCTTCTCCTCCTGCTTTGTCTCTCCATAGACTTCAATAGGCAGCTGTAATATGACCCCAAAGTGAGCTGGGGCTTGATACAGACAGATTTTACTATTTATTTTTTTTTTTGGGGGGGGGGATGAAGAGTTCAGGAAATGGCAGAGGAAAATAAGTGGAAAGAAGCAGTACAAATCCATATGTGTCTGTGCCTCTCTCACTCTGACTATCGCTCTTCTCCACCAGCCTCTCCTCTCCATAAGCTTCAGTAGGAAGCTGTAATCTGATCCCTCATCGAGCTGGCAGCCCATCTTGTTTTGATAAAGACAGATTTTATCATTGTTTTTTTGGGGGGAGGAGGAAGAGTTTGGAAAATGGCAGAGGAAAAGAAATGGCTCATAAGTGGAAAAATCTGCTTTTTCTCTGGTAATATATATTACAGCTTCTTATATTCACCTATACAATTGATTAAAGTTTGTTAAAACTGTACTGACCAAGGCCTAGTGCACAGTGTGTGAATATTGCACTAGTTAAAAAAGCTAAAAAACCACAGAGTACACACTCCCTGTCACACAGTCATAGCAGGCTGACTGACAGCTTCTGTTAGCTCATTCTCCAGCCAACAATAGGAAAGGAAACTGTGTAAAATGTTTAATTAAACCCAAATGCCAAAATTATTTATATCCCCAATAACATGTATTTAAGTAAGAAAAGGAAATGTCCCTAAGGATTGACAACCCCTTTAAGGGGGATAACTTTAGCGAATGAAAAGGAAGCTCTTTGTTGTTTTTTTTATTGGCACTTACTGTCATAAAATGTTACACACACGATCTACAGTTTAGCCAAATTTTTGTTTTCAGTTCACTCTGAGAATCCATTGTAGCCCTTTAAATAACACGAGGTATATTTCCGTGGTTAGTAGGAAAATGCGTGTAACACATGGCGTTCTGCTGCAAATGGCACTTTCCGAATTACAGGGCTTTTCTTTTGGCTCAGGACTTCTGTTGAGATCAACTTTGTATTGGTTTTATTATAAACAGATTGCATAAGGAATGATGGACTGGGCTGCAGAGCTTGCAGCCTATAAATTATAGGTTTATGGGTTTAAATGCCACTAGTCCAACATCTGCATGGATGTAATATCTTCTCCCTGTGCTTGTCTGACCTTCTAAAAAAAAATTCAAGTTTCACCCTATACCTCAAAAACAACATATGTTAATGGCTGAGATAGAGAGACTGCCTGCTCCGTGCTTACGGTCCATGCACTATGGTATGTGCCAGTGCTATATCATCCAGTCCATTAGCATACTATCCGGCAAAGGTCTGTTGTATGACACTGCAATGATGGAACCACAATTGCGCCCTCATTGCTGTGTCACCTTGTCCAGGCTGGGAGACAGAGTAACTGAGCCCGATGTGCCTCCATCATCACAGGACGCAGATCAAGGATGACAGGAAAAATACTAAATCACAGCCTGTGAAACTAATGGCTGTATTGCTGGCAGGGGGCACTTTAAAAAGGGCAAGTTACAGACTGTTAACTGTTTGCCTAAATGTTTATCCTGTTTTCAAAAACAGTATGTTAATTCAGAAACTTTCTAATCACCTAGTGTGCACCATGGAAATAAACAGGCTCGGACTGGCGCACAGGAGAGCAGGTGAATCCCCCGGTAGGCCCCTCACACACCTATATGAGCAGTAGCTGGCACATTATAATCAATTTAGTATGTACAGACAAATGCATCTTCTCATCAATTCATTCAAGAAGCTACCAAGTTTATTATTATACAGAAGCATAGATACACTGTGAATGAGGGTAATGTAATATTTACATGACGTTGAACACAGGGTCCCTAAACTCATGTTACTGGTAGGCTGTATTATACTCCAGAGCTGCACTCACTATTCTGCTGGTGCAGTCACTGTGTACATACATTACATTACTTATCCTGTACTGATCCTGAGTTACATCCTGTATTAAATTCCAGAGCTGCACTCACTATTCTGCTGGTGCAGTCACTGTGTACATACATTACATTACTTATCCTGTACTGATCCTGGGTTACATCCTGTATTATACTCCAGAGCTGCACTCACTATTCTGCTGGTGCAGTCACTGTGTACATACATTACATTACTTATCCTGTACTGACCCTGAGTTACATCCTGTATTATACTCCAGAGCTGCACTCACTATTCTGCTGGTGCAGTCACTGTGTACATACATTACATTACTTATCCTGTACTGATCCTGAGTTACATCCTGTATTATACTCCAGAGCTGCACTCACTATTCTGCTGGTGCAGTCACTGTGTACATACATTATTTATCCTGTACTGATCCAGAGTTATATCCTGTATTATACCCCAGAGCTGCACTCACTATTCTGCCAATGCAGTCACTTGTGTACATACATTGCATTATTCATCTTGTACTGATCCTGAGTTACATCCTGTATTATACTCCAGAGCTGCACTCACTATTCTGCTGGTGCAGTCACTGTGTACATACATTACATTACTTATCCTGTACTGATCCTGAGTTACATCCTGTATTAAATTCCAGAGCTGCACTCACTATTCTGCTGGTGCAGTCACTGTGTACATACATTACATTACTTATCCTGTACTGATCCTGGGTTACATCCTGTATTATACTCCAGAGCTGCACTCACTATTCTGCTGGTGCAGTCTCTGTGTACATACATTACATTACTTATCCTGTACTGACCCTGAGTTACATCCTGTATTATACTCCAGAGCTGCACTCACTATTCTGCTGGTGCAGTCACTGTGTACATGCATTACATTACTTATCCTGTACTGACCCTGAGTTACATCCTGTATTATACTCCAGAGCTGCACTCACTATTCTGCTGGTGCAGTCACTGTGTACATGCATTACATTACTTATCCTGTACTGACCCTGAGTTACATCCTGTATTATACTCCAGAGCTGCACTCACTATTCTGCTGGTGCAGTCACTGTGTACATACATTACATTACTTATCCTGTACTGATCCTGAGTTACATCCTGTATTATACTCCAGAGCTGCACTCACTATTCTGCTGGTGCAGTCACTGTGTACATACATTATTTATCCTGTACTGATCCTGAGTTACATCCTGTATTATACTCCAGAGCTGCACTCACTATTCTGCTGGTGGAGTCACTGTGTACATACATTATTTATCCTGTACTGATCCAGAGTTATATCCTGTATTATACCCCAGAGCTGCACTCACTATTCTGCCAATGCAGTCACTTGTGTACATACATTGCATTATTCATCTTGTACTGATCCTGAGTTACATCCTGTATTATACTCCAGAGCTGCACTCACTATTCTGCTGGTGCAGTCACTGTGTACATACATTACATTACTTATCCTGTACTGATCCTGGGTTACATCCTGTATTATACTCCAGAGCTGCACTCACTATTCTGCTGGTGCAGTCTCTGTGTACATACATTACATTACTTATCCTGTACTGACCCTGAGTTACATCCTGTATTATACTCCAGAGCTGCACTCACTATTCTGCTGGTGCAGTCACTGTGTACATGCATTACATTACTTATCCTGTACTGATCCTGAGTTACATCCTGTATTATACTCCAGAGCTGCACTCACTATTCTGCTGGTGCAGTCACTGTGTACATACATTACATTACTTATCCTGTACTGATCCTGAGTTACATCCTGTATTAAATTCCAGAGCTGCACTCACTATTCTGCTGGTGCAGTCACTGTGTACATACATTACATTACTTATCCTGTACTGATCCTGGGTTACATCCTGTATTATACTCCAGAGCTGCACTCACTATTCTGCTGGTGCAGTCTCTGTGTACATACATTACATTACTTATCCTGTACTGACCCTGAGTTACATCCTGTATTATACTCCAGAGCTGCACTCACTATTCTGCTGGTGCAGTCACTGTGTACATGCATTACATTACTTATCCTGTACTGACCCTGAGTTACATCCTGTATTATACTCCAGAGCTGCACTCACTATTCTGCTGGTGCAGTCACTGTGTACATGCATTACATTACTTATCCTGTACTGACCCTGAGTTACATCCTGTATTATACTCCAGAGCTGCACTCACTATTCTGCTGGTGCAGTCACTGTGTACATACATTACATTACTTATCCTGTACTGATCCTGAGTTACATCCTGTATTATACTCCAGAGCTGCACTCACTATTCTGCTGGTGCAGTCACTGTGTACATACATTATTTATCCTGTACTGATCCTGAGTTACATCCTGTATTATACTCCAGAGCTGCACTCACTATTCTGCTGGTGGAGTCACTGTGTACATACATTATTTATCCTGTACTGATCCAGAGTTATATCCTGTATTATACCCCAGAGCTGCACTCACTATTCTGCCAATGCAGTCACTTGTGTACATACATTGCATTATTCATCTTGTACTGATCCTGAGTTACATCCTGTATTATACTCCAGAGCTGCACTCACTATTCTGCTGGTGCAGTCACTGTGTACATACATTACATTACTTATCCTGTACTGATCCTGGGTTACATCCTGTATTATACTCCAGAGCTGCACTCACTATTCTGCTGGTGCAGTCTCTGTGTACATACATTACATTACTTATCCTGTACTGACCCTGAGTTACATCCTGTATTATACTCCAGAGCTGCACTCACTATTCTGCTGGTGCAGTCACTGTGTACATGCATTACATTACTTATCCTGTACTGACCCTGAGTTACATCCTGTATTATACTCCAGAGCTGCACTCACTATTCTGCTGGTGCAGTCACTGTGTACATACATTACATTACTGATCCTGTACTGACTCTGAGTTACATCCTGTATTATACTCCAGAGCTGCACTCACTATTCTGCTGGTACAGTCACTGTGTACATACATTACATTACTTATCCTGTACTGATCCTGAGTTACATCCTGTATTAAATTCCAGAGCTGTATTCCAAATAATTTTGACTTCAGAATTGAAATCTCCTAGCATGGACCTCAGCCATCATACAGTAAGATGATTGTATTATAGGGAGTTTGATGAGCTAGTTGTAATGACTCCAAACCTAATGATTGTTTCCAAGAGCATCTAGACAGTATGTGAATGGTGCTATAGACTAGACATGAAGGAGCTACAACAACTAAGCTCTGTAAATGTTACAGAGCAGGGTCACTGAGTGTGTGGCACCCCTGAGGGTTCAGTCGCCATAGAGGTACTGCATCTCATCCAGAGGTGTGGTATCCCACTCTCAGGTAAGGAGGGGGCACTACCCAGGACTCTAACACCAGCATCCAACACCTCACCACTCCAGTCAGGGCACCTGGGGGTACCCTATGGGAGGATGGCCTTATCCCAGTCTGGAGAGGGTTACTAGGTAGAGGGTGTGGGTGGAGCCAGTAGTGAGGGGAGGAGCTAATTAGGAGGGAAAGTTAGGAACACACTGAGAGGAGCTGAAAAGAGTAAGACGTGCAGAAAGAAGCTCCCTGTCAGAGGGAGCTAGAGAAAGAAGAGTAGAGAGACAAAAGCTTCAAAAGCAAGAAGGGGTCCTAGGGGCACGGATTGTGTGCAATACACCTGTGGGGGCCGCATCCACGCCGACCATAGTCGGGTGGAGGGACCAGGTCGCAGTGGGGAACCGGCCCCAAAACTAGTGGAGAACTACAAGGCTCAGCTTGCCAGCCGGACGCTGTGGTGTCTACGTGCCACAGCCACATCCACACATATTCGCTGAAAAGGCAGCCACATAGGATCCAGGGGACTAGAGACGTTGCCCCACAAGATCCGGGGCTGCTGGATTGGGACACTGTGTGTGAAGGTGCAGGGCAGGAGAGGTGAGAACCGGCACAGTGAGACGGCCAGGAAAGGAACATAAGAGAGGAGTCCTGGAGAAGTGTACCCTAAATCATCTGGGGGTTTGCTGGACCACATGCCCGGAGGACACAGCACGTGACTGGAGACAGTAATCTGCAGAACTGTGAGTAAAGCATTGAAAACTGCAACCAGCTGTGTCCTCTGAATTATTCCTGCATCACTTGCCCTGCACTACAACTACCACAACCACCATCATCCATCTTAACATCTATATCTGTCCTGGGGACTAGCGCGGCCTGTAGAGAGCTGAAACATCTTAGCTGCGTCACCAACTGCCCCAGTGGATCTGAACTGCAGCGTCGGCCATATTGACCGAATACCACGGGTGTTGTCAAGAACAATTTCCCTATAAACTTTATTTCCCCTTTCAATTCATTGACTCTTTTATTGGACGCCCAGGGCCACGGACTGGGTCACTGCTACCGTGCCACTTCCCCTTTAAGAACTGTCAGACCCGAGTACCCCACGGCCCTGGCGGGCGCTCCAAGTGCTGAGGAGCAGACGATGGAAAAGTCACCAATGCTCTGCTGACCCCATAACTGCAGAGTCAAAACTTCCTCTGGTCTTAACATCAGACTGGTAGCTTCATGGCATGGGCTTTTATAGCAGAGTAGGGGCATGCAGCCTTACATCACCAAGCACAATGCCAGGCGCCAAATGGTGTAAAGCCGCCACCACTGGACTCTGGAGGAAAAGTGTTCTGTGCAGTGACAGATCACACTTCTCTATCTGACATCTAATGAATGAGTCTGTGTTTGGCAAATGGCAGGAGAATGTTACCCTCCTGAGGGCATTGGACCCTCTGTAGGGTTTGGTAGAGGAGGATAATGCTATATAGCCTCTGCCCCTTAGTTCCAGTGAAGTGAAATCTTAATCCTTTAGCATCAAAAAAATTGTGGATAATTTTAGCTACCAGCTTTATGGGAACAGTTTAAGAAACGCCCTTTTATGTTCCCCATGACTGTGCCCAGTGCACAAAGTCCGCACAGATATGTTGAGGGAGTTTGGTGGAAGAACATGACTGGCCGCGCTGAGCCTGGCCACAGCCCTATCAAACTCCATTGGGATGAACTAGAGCAGAGATTGTGAGCCCGACCTCTGCCCAACATCAGGATTTGCTCTTCTGGATGAAGGACCAAAAACTTCCATAGACACCTCCAAAATCTTGTAGAAAGTCTTCCCAGAAGAGTGGAGGCTGCTATATCTGCAAAGGGGCCAACCCCATATTAATGTCCATGGATGTAAAATGGGAGGTGAGAAAAGCTCCTCTCTGTGTTTTAATACTTTTGTCTATAGAGTGTATATAATAGGAGCCAAAGTACAGTTGAATGGTGGAAACGCCAAAACTAACGTGACTTTTTGTTCTTAGCAAGCGATCACTGACTGTAATGTAGATCATTAATGTCCGCTGTTCTGGTAAACCCTTGTATCTGCCAAGGGGTAGAACATTAGAGAGCAAATTAAATGCTGGAACATCCGATGTGACCACAGGCAAGGACTCATGTTCCTGATTCTCTGCCTTAGGGGAGGAGGTTGGAAGGGTAGAGTATAGCTGCCATGGACAGCACATACTGTCCAACCTAATAAATCTCCCCTGACTTTGGGTAAGACAGAGGTGGCCTGTAAATGTCCGAGCAAAGGCATTCCCTACCACTGACGGAGATGTTATTTTTTCCATGTTTAGGGCACCTCCTAGGTAGGAGAAACCGGGAATTGTATAATACCTTCTGAATGGAGTTACACATGCGATGCCCAGCTCTGCCGATGCCAGCTCTGAATGGGTCTCTCACAAGATCAAGATGAAAATTCCTTCAGCTACTTTGTTGCTTAGGAAAATCCAGCTCAGATCCTCCTGGGGAGAAGGGAAGGATCGCTCAGAAAATGGACTGAAATGCTCATTTATTTTATTTTTTTTCCTAAAGGCTTTGAGTGCTCGGAACAATCCTTCATCTGTTTTCATCTCTGTGCCCTGATTTAACAGTGTGTTTTATACCTTATTTAATATGAATGTAAATCTCACACTTCAAGACACATCAAGAGGCTAATAATAATTTGCGACTACAGAAGTGCTTCTATACCTCACCACCGGCAAGTCGAATTAGGTAGAAAATTGTCCACTAAAGGAAAAAAATATATAACATGACAGGGATAAAATTATTCAGCACTTATGTGCTTAAAGGGAACCTGTCACCTGAATTTGGCGGGACCGGTTTTGGGTCATATGGGCGGGGTTTTGGGGTGTTTGATTCACCCTTTCCTTACCCGCTGGCTGCATGCTGGCCGCAATATTGGATTGAAGTTCATTCTCTGTCCTCCGGAGTACATGCCTGCACAAGGCAATATTGCCTTGCGCTGGCGTGTACTCCGGAGGACACAGCATGAACTTCAATCCAGTATTGCAGCCAGCATGCAGCCAGCGGGTAAGGAAAGGGTGAATCAAACACCCCAAAACCCTGCCCATATGACCCAAAACCGGTCCCGCCAAATTCAGGTGACAGGTTCCCTTTAAGGCTCATCTGCTAAACAAATGGAGAAATGAGAAGAATTATAGAGCGCAGCTTTACTGCAGAGCCCCGCTCGGGGTGACCCTTCCATTGTACATCGGGTCACTGCATATACAACAACTCCCTTATGTTCCCCTGTTAGTCTATGTGCACGTCACGTTTGGAGGCTACTTTTTGCCATCTACGCCAAATGTTTCCATAATTAATCACCTGACAGGGGCCAAAAGAGTATCCCTTTAGTATCAGCCAGTCCCCTATATGCCAGTATGAAATATTTAATGGACGCGGGTGCAAAGGTTTACCATGGAGCATATCAGCATTCAGCGCTGTGTCCTTCTATGTGCACATAAAGCAAGATGTAGTAATTTTATTTCTAAAGCGCCAATATACAGTATTCCACAGCACTTTACAAATCAGAGAGGAAATGTACAATATAAGACATTATAGAGTAACACATAATCCAACAGTTACGGTAGGAGTGAGGATCCTGCTCGCAAGCTTACAGTCTTCGAGGAAATAGGGGTAACACAAAAGGTAACTATCATAACTAGGGGTAATGAAATAAGGCTGCATGTGCCGATCACCCGCCAGTATGTGTATAAGTACAGATACAAAGTGCTACTCAGGACAATGAGAGTGTGGAAACAAATGATCAAAGGAACCAGATTCTGAGGAAACTTTAGGAAGGGAGAGCAGTGAATAGATTAGTAAGGTGATAGGCCAATCTAAATAGATTTGTTTTAGAGCACCCTTAAAACTGTGGATACTTGGAACTAACTGGATTGTCCAGGAAAGAGCATTCCAGGGAACTGGTGCAGCATGGGAGAAATCCTGGAGATGGGAGTGAGAGGTTCAAATTATGGAGGATGTTGGTATTAAATCATTAGCAGAACAGAGAGCACAGTTAGGGTGATAGACAGAGATGAGGGAGGAGATGTAGGCTGGTAGACAGAGGTGAGGGAGGAGATGCAGGGTGGTAGACAGAGGTAGGGGAGATGCAGGGTAGTAGACAGAGATGGGGGAGAAGATGTAGGGTGGTAGACAGAAAAGGAAGGAGATGTAGGGTGGGAGACAGAGATGAGAGAGGAGATGTAGGGTGGTAGACAGAGATGAGGGATGAGATGTAGGGTGGTAGACAGAGATGAGGGAGTAGATGTAGAGTGGTAGACAGGGATGAGATGTAGGGTGATAGAGATGAGGGAGGAGATGTAGGCTGGTAGACGGAGGTGAGGGAGGGGCTGTAGGGTGGTAGACAGAGGTGAGGGAGGAGATGCAGGGTGGTAGACAGAGGTGGGGGAGATGTAGGGTAGTAGACAGAGATGAGGGAGAAGATGTAGGGTGGTAGACAGAGAAATGGAAGGAGATGTAGGGTGGTAGACAGAGATGAGGGATGAGATGTAGAGTGGTAGATAGAGATGAGGGAGGAGATGCAGAGTGGTAGATAGAGATGAGGGAGGAGATGTAGGGTGATGTAGAGAGATGAGGGAGGAGATGTAGGGTGGTACACAGAGGTGAGGGAGGATATGTAGGGTGGTAGACAGAAATGAGGGAGGAGATGTAAGGTGGTAGACAGAGATAACAAAGGAGATGTAGGGTGCAAGACAAAGATGGTGGAGATTTAGGATGGTGCACAGAAATAAGGAAGGATTTGTAGGGTGTTAGACAGATGAGGGAGGAGATGTAGGGTGGTGAAGAACTGTGGAGAACTTTATGGGTGAGAGTGAAAAATTTATATTGGTCTCTGTAGTGTGCCTTTCGTTTTTTTTTCTTTCTACCGTTTTTTCTTCCATTCCTTTTTTCCTTCCATTCCTTTTTTCCTTCCTTCCTTCCTTCCTTCCTTCCTTCCTTCCTTCTTCCTTCCTTCCTTCCTTCCTTCTTTCCTTTCTTCCTTCCTTCCTTCCCTTTTTTCCTTCCTTTCTTCCTTTCCATCCTTCCTTATTCTTTCGCTCTCTCTCTTCTCCCTCTCTCAGGCATCCAATAATCTAGAAATTCTCGTAGTCCAAAACCAGAACTTTTATACTCAGCAAATATATCTAGTTAGGCCCATTTGGAAAATAAAAGCGTGTGCTGCATTTTTTAATATTCTAGCGTTATTTTGCTTTACTTTTTCGTGACTGTCGAATACTCCCGAATATTTCTTGATCCGACAGTTATCATATTGGGTTACTAGAATATTGACGTGTCTTCTCATATACAGTTAGGTCCATATATATTTGGACAGAGACAACATTTTTCTAATTTTGGTTACAGACATTACCACAATGAATTTTAAACAAAACAATTCAGATGCAGTTGAAGTTCAGACTTTCAGCTTTCATTTGAGGGTATCCACATTAAAATCGGATGAAGGGTTTAGGAGTTTCAACTCCTTAACATGTGCCACCCTGTTTTTAAAGGGACCAAAAGTAATTGGACAATTGACTCCAAGGCTATTTCATGGGCAGGTGTGGGCAATCCCTTCATTATGTCATTCTCAATTAAGCAGATAAAGGGCCTGGAGTTGATTTGCGGTGTGGTGTTTGCATTTGGAAGGTTTTGCTGTGAAGTAAACATGCGGTCAAAGGAGCTCTCCATGCAGGTGAATCAAGCCATCCTTAAGCTGCGAAAACAGAAAAAACCCATCCGAGAAATTGCTACAATATTAGGAGTGGCAAAATCTACAGTTTGGTACATCCTGAGAAAGAAAGAAAGCACTGGTGAACTCATCAATGCAAAAAGACCTGGGAGTCCACGGAAGACAACAGTGGTGGAGGATAGAAGGAGGATAACCAAAATGAGAAAAATGTTGTCTCTGTCCAAATATATATGGACCTAACTGTATGCTCGTACTCTCTGTATATGCAGAAAGCTATGCAGTAAAGATACAGATTTATATATTTTCCTGGTTAACATAGCACCATTGATTCTCCGACACTACTGTATGTCGTCACTGTCGCCTTTGGGGTTCACAGTCTAAATATTCTGAAAAGAAAAATCTAGCTAAAACTATCCTCATTACAATATCACAAGCGCAGAACGCCGGCGAGGCGCTCACCTATAATTGAGGTTTATCCTGTACGCTGCATTAGATATTGACACAAGTCAGTAGGGTTTTTTTAGTACGGGGGGTCCTAACTGTTATATCAAAGCAATACCCAGGCAGCTCTGCTGGAAAGATCACGCCGTGTGACTCCACGCTTTCCTCTAGGGATGTGTGTGTGCATGGAAGGGAAGGCAAGGAGCGAGCGCTGCAGATGGGAAGTTTGTTACAGCGGCATTCTGCTTTTAATTAACAAATTCAAATCCTACTTAGCAGCACAGCCCGGGGGTCTCGGCTGTAGAATAAGCGACAACTGTCTCTCAGATATTTGCTAATTAAAAAGGGATAAAAAGCGTAAACGTGAGCGGGCGGTGGCGACAGGAGGCTACGGTTATCATCGCGTCGCTCGCTCTAGGTAAATGGAACCTGCTTGTAATAGTCCATGAGCCGGGCCAGATATCGGTACCACCCGGAGTGACTAATTTTCTTTGGTATTTTTAGGTAGATGCATGTCTGTAGTTTATTTTTTGATATGATAGCCCTTACATATACGTAGCTTATTAACCCCTTCAGCCCTAGGCCTATTTGTACCCAAGTGCCTAAGCCAATCTGACCTGTGCCACTTCATGGGCTAATAACTTTGGAACGCTTTCACCTATCCAAGCCATTCTGAGATTGTTTTCTCGTGACATATTGTACTTCACGTCAGTGCTAAATGGGAGTCAATATATTTTACCTTTCTATATAAAAAAATGCTAAATATTCGGAAATTTTGGAAAAATTGGCAATTTTTTAACTTTGAAATTCTCTGCTTTTTACAAAAATACTGATACCCCCCATAATAGTTATTAATTTACACTCCCCACATGTTTACTTCATATTGGCATCATTTTGAAAATGAAACCTTATTGTTTTACGACGTAATAGGGCTTATAGTTTTATGCGCAATTTTTCACATTTACAGCAAAACCCACTTTTCAAAGGACCAAGTCACTTCTGAAGTCACTTTAAGGGGCTTACATAACAGAAACCACCCATAAATTACCCCATTTTGCAAACTACACCCCTCAAGCTGTTCAAAACTCATTTTTAAAAACTGTTAACCCTTTAGGTGTTCCACAGGAATTTTAGCATGAGCCAAGAACCAAATATGACGATATCGGTACCACCCGGAGTGACTAGATGTAGTATTTGTAACAAAATTTAATCCAAGTTATGTAAATACACACTGAACATGTCATGTGCATATATATATATATATATATATATATATATATATATATATATATATATATATATATATATATATATATATATATGTTACTCCATAATATCTTCAACATCGGACTCTGAATCTGACTGTTGTTCTACTGGCTCGTCTTCAGTACCCTTGTTCTGGCATGTCTGTAATCTGCACATGTCTGTGCACTTCAGGCCATTGCTGAGGCAAGTACACTGAGGAAGTTCACATGACCGCACACACTTGCAGGACAGTAGCTGTATAATAGCTTCTGGTGCTGGTGCCCCTTGCATCCACTTGACAACAAGCTTTCCGTCGTTATCTATCATCCAACCGCAGTCTGTTGGGTTTGCAACCCATGGCTGGCTCTGCAGACTTCTCCTCCAGATCGCAGCCTGGTAGTTTGCACGCAGTGCATGCATGAAAAGGCAGTCCTGGCAAGGAGGGAGTTGACTTGACTCTACCACTCCACGTCTGGCACAGAACAGCTGATAACGGAGCCTGTTTACCTCAGTTGTTTGGGTAGTTGGCAGGTACATGTGGCAGGTGATTTCCTGTAACTTCTCAAAAAGTTCGGTAGACACTTCCCATGAACGACCAACTTCCTGAAAGGCATCCTGGTATGTCTTGTTCATCTTCAACTGCTTGAGTGTCGTCATCTTCCCACGGCCAGCGAATGCACTGACGGTGTCACAGCCTGTAAATGCATGCATACCAATCAATGAATCACATACGCTGCCTCCCAATGTTCGGCTCAGAGTGGTGATATCCAGGAATCTTGTCCGGTTCTGTGTACCGCATTTCTGGAACAGGTGGGATGGGATTTTGTGGCACATGCCCAGACACAGGACCATGACATCAGTATCCTCCGAAGTGATGATGACCGACTTGTAACCAGATTCTGCTGCATGAAGAGCATGGAGAAGGAGGCGTGTGTCTGCTTCTTCTTGATTTGACTTAAGGTCAGCAGCCTCTTCCCACTGTTCTTTGGTGATCTTAAAGCAGAGCTGCTCACATGTGACATACAGCTCCTTCTCCTCAAGCTTCTCCCTGTGGTGTTTCGCCTTCCATTCTTCTACCAGAAACTTTATGAGACTTGCCTTGTTGGAGGAACTACTTAGAAGCTTTTTCCACTGCTGGATGTTGTGCCCATGTTGAATGTTCTTGAAATGGATCCCTGTGCCTTCATATCTGTTGACTCTTTCTGTATCTTTGATGGATGTCTCCTTGTAGACGTCAAAGACAATATCAATGCGCTTGCTCTTAGCACCCTCATGGATAGCGCGACTCATTGCTGTGCCTGCTAGCTGGCCAAATGTTGCATTGTTTCCCTTCAGTTTCTGAACCAGGCTCATCCCATCAATGATGGTTGCAGAGGGCTCGGGGATCACTTCTGCAGGACGAGCATTCCTCTCCAACTCCCTTGCGAGGGCAGCCTTGTTGGTCTTGCGGATAGACCCATCACCATTGGCAAGTGCCCATGGCAATGGACCCAGGGGATGAGTCAAGACATCACTCATTTGTAGCTTTCTGTTCTCAGCTACAAGTATCATCTGGCCAAATAGGTTTCTGTCAGCCTTCAAAATTACCTCCTTGCCAAGACCTTGTCTGCGTGTCTTCATTTGGATGTTAGAGAACGTTTTAAGTTTGTTCTTCGTCATCTTGTCATGAAACAATGTAGTTGGCTTATCGGTACCCAAACGCTCATCCTTGAATGTTTGATATGCATCCTCTCCTATACTGTATGCCCCTTGAAGGTCTTTGGCTACATCTGGTGGTGCTACAGTCGCTGTTGACAAACTGATAAGTTCACCATTATGCTCTTTGTTGAAGGGGTTCACCCAACCTGTCTCCAGCAGTTGAACGAAAGATTGGACATCGGCTTCATCTCTTCTAATCCTAGACACCTGTAGGTCTGAATGGCTGAAGTCAGTATATTGTTGGCCTACCAGGGCCCTCAGCTGCCTCAAGTACATACTGCGGTACTCTGATGTCAGGTAGAACCTGGAAACAGCTCCAACTTTGAGGCTGAAGCCTTTTGTGCCCCCTGGTGTCTGGGTGTCTTTGTTGATTGTCTCTTCAATGGTCTGGTCCACAGGAATTCGTCCAAAAGGATTCTTGCTACCGATCTGGACCGAAAAGCCACCTTGCATGAAGTATTCATGGACCTCTGGGTGTTCTATGGGCAGCCGAGACATTGTGGCATAGTAATAGGTTAGGTATCGGGCATAGTTGACCTTGTCATAGGCAAAACACCATGGTATCATCTGTCGGATTGCTCCTAGGTGAAGCATCCAGTTGCCTTCTCTTGAAGCTCGAACCAGGGCCAGCATGGTCTCGACCATGTCCAAGTATGACATCCAGAATGCTGAGAGTTGTTCATTTCTGAGGGTCTCAAGATAAACTTGAAAGAGCTTCAGGGTAAGTGTGCAAGATTCATTATCCAAGAGCTTTTCGAAGGATCCCTGCGACACACTGATGCGAAAGTTTGTGATGTTCTTCAGTGTTTCATCCAGATGGTGAAGGTCCCTTGCATGGTTTTCTTCTAGCCATGGAAGGAAGTTTTTCCATGCAAGCCTCATAAGTGCTTCATAGACCAGCTTGTGTAGTCTCACTGCTCTGTTGTACCTCCGGCCGTCCAACGTGTATGTGTCAGTGTGTGTGCGTGTGTTGGGGCACCTCAGGGTGTCTTCAAATGTGACATAGCCCCCTAGATTTCTTCCAGTAAAATTTGCACTCCAAAAGTCATTTGGCGCTCCTTCCCTTCCGAGGCCTGCCGTTCCCCAATACTGCAGTGTACGACAACATATCGGGTGTTGTTGTGTTCGGGAGAGATTGGTGAACAAATAGTGGGGTGCATTTTTTGCTGGTACACCTCTTAAAAATAAAAAAATGAGCCTAAAATGACACCTTCATGTAAAAAATGCACTTTTTCCATTTTCTCAACCAAGTGTTTCCAACTACTGTGAAACACTGGTTGGGTCAAAGTGGTCACTATACCCCCTAAAAGATTCCTTGGGGGTGTAGTTTCCAAAATAGGGTCACTTTTTGGGGTTTCCACTGTGGGGGTACCTCAGGCAGCCTTCAAATGTGACATGGCCCCCTAGATTTCTTCCAGTGAATCCGCCACCCAAAAACCACATAGCGCTCCTTCCGTGTTGAGCTGTGCTGTGTGCCCATACTTTAGTTTACGAGTACATGTGGGGTGTTTCTATAAACTGCAGAATTAGGGTAACCAAGTTTGGGTTTGCCGTTAACCCTTGCTAGGTTGCAGGTAAAATTGGATTACAATGTAATATCTGGAAAAAAAATGAAATTTTGAAATTTCGCCTTCATTCTGCTAAAATTCCTGTGGAACACCTAAAGGGTTAACAGTTTTTAAAAATGAGTTTTGAACAGCTTGAGGGGTGTAGTTTGCAAAATGGGGTAATTTATGGGTGGTTTCTGTTATGTAAGCCCCTTAAAGTGACTTCAGAAGTGACTTGGTCCTTTGAAAAGTGGGTTTTGCTGTAAATGTGAAAAATTGCGCATAAAACTATAAGCCCTATTACGTCGTAAAACAATAAGGTTTCATTTTCAAAATGATGCCAATATGAAGTAAACATGTGGGGAGTGTAAATTAATAACTATTATGGGGGGTATCAGTATTTTTGTAAAAAGCAGAGAATTTCAAAGTTAAAAAATTGCCGATTTTTCCAAAATTTCCGAATATTTAGCATTTTTTTATATAGAAAGGTAAAATATATTGACTCCCATTTAGCACTGACGTGAAGTACAATATGTCACGAGAAAACAATCTCAGAATGGCTTGGATAGGTGAAAGCGTTCCAAAGTTATTAGCCCATGAAGTGGCACAGGTCAGATTGGCTTAGGCACTTGGGTACAAATAGGCCTAGGGCTGAAGGGGTTAATAAGCTACGTATATGTAAGGGCTATCATATCAAAAAATAAACTACAGACATGCATCTACCTAAAAATACCAAAGAGAATTAGTCACTCCGCTTGGTACCGATATCGTCAAATTTGGTTCTTGGCTCATGGACTATAAGTTTAGGAAGTGAGAAATGGATGCAGAACATTCTATTCGGAATGAATCTCTGCAGCGCCACCTAGTGTCAAAAAAGCAAATGTCATGACCTGAAAATGAAATTTTTGGGGTGGTGGGTCTCTTCAATTCTTGATCCTCTCTAGTCTTTTATCTTCTCAGCAGCATTTCTTTCCCCCCTTTGGTCCTCGCACTTATTTCTCATCCGTTCTCCGCTCCCACCTGCTGCTGCTGTCAACATTGTCTAGCGCCTCAGCCCGTTCCTGTCTAGCCCACTCCATTTTCTTGCCTGTCTCCCTTCATCTCCTTCACGTACGTCTCTCCCCGGACACTCTCCGTCTCCCTCCGTGATCCAGACTGTGGACCAACTGTTATCTGCACCTGTTGTGCGGGCGAAAAAAAAACAAAACAATTGAAAGTCGCCGCAGGACGCAGCTTCCGTACAAGGCCCCGTTAACCCTTTTTCTGCCCAAATTATGTAGGACCAACTTAATCCCCATAATGAAAATAAATGGCTTTTCTTTTTATCCAATACACTATAAATTATCTACACAAAAAAAAAAACAATCCTGTGTAATCCCCAAAGAGCCTTATTGTTACGTAAAATCACTCTCCAGCAATGTGGCGTCTAAACACGAGATTAGCACTTAATTAGTCTGTAGTATTCAGAAAGAAATCAATTAGCTCTATTCTTCCCTTGGAAAACTGTGATCATGGGGATTATTAATTCTGCTCTGATGGGACTAAGCAGCGCGCGATGGCGGATATCGCCCAATATATCTCTCCACGTCTAAGTACAATGCAAAGTCTGGGTTCAGTCTTCAACAAAGGACTGCAATTTTCAGGCTTCTTAAAGCCGACCTGTCGTCTTGTCCTAGGCGGTATTCTTTAGAATTGAAGATACAAGACATCAGAAAATCGGTCAGATTAGCTAATCACTCTCTCCTCAGAGTTTGATCTGATTTTCTTGTAGGTGGAGGGAACAAAAATTCTCCACCTCCTTCATATTGACTGTCTGTGAAAATCATGCTGCACTCAGATGTCATCTGATATTTTTCTACGGCCCCATAGAGTTGAATGGCCAAATGTTATCTGATTCTCGGAGGCAAATCGTGCATAGTGCGATTTTTTTTTTCCTCCAAGGAAAAAATCGTACATGTGTACGGCCCCAAAGAATAATGTGGAGACAAGTGGTATCCATCAAAGCGATGCATAGCACTCGTCTAATTTTTATGGCCATCAGCACGAGCCCTAACATTGACTGAATCCGTCAATATCAGCATGGTCAGCCGATAGTCTAATGTGTATGGGAGCCCCTGACAGATGATTGTCAGGGGAGATAAGGATCCTGCATGTCCGATTCTATTGTTCACCCTGAGATAAGCCACTGCCAGAGGAATATGGCAGTGGCCATCTTATTCCAAACACAGGAGCCAAGTGAGTTCTCCTGTGTATGGTATAGTCAGCCAACAGCCATTATTGAGCTGAAGCCATCTAAGATGTATGAGGGGCTTAAAAGTAATCTGTCACTAGGTATCTCCTATCTAACCTGAGAACAGCATAATGTAGGGGAGGAGACCCTGATTCCAGCAATGTATCACATACTGGGTTGCTTAGTGTAGTTTTGATAAAATCAGTGTTTCATCAGCAGGAGATTATCACTAGAGGACTAGTAACCTGCCTCCATGTAGTCTAACCCCGCCCCCACTAGTGATTGGCAGCTTACTACCTTTGCACATTGTACAGGGAAAGCAGCCAATCAGTGATATGGGCGGAGTTATACAGAGCACTGGAAGATCTGCAGCAGAATAAAATGTTCTTTAATCAAGCCAGAAAAGTAAGTGACATATCGCTGGAATCAGGGTCTCTGCCCCTACATCATGATGCTCTCAGATGGATTTTTTTGCATCTTGCCTTGTTTCCGGGTTTTGGCAACTCAATCTGATAAGAGGGAAAGGGCACTGAAGAAAGTAATGTAGATGTAGTGGTGTGAACTTGCATCAGGAAAAAATGGCCATTTTGATTGTTTTTCTTTTTGCTTTCCCTTATGTGCAGCTCTGTGGGAGATTTATACAGCAGTTTGACAGCGCCCGTAGACATGACGGTTGTCACCTAATGGTGCATAAAATAAGCAGTCTGCACAGCGATACGGCCGGCTTTACTCACGTCAGCCTACTCCTACATATTCATGGCTATATCCATTGGTAAATCTTTGATCTGAAAAATACCGACTCCCTTTTGCTTTGCACCACTTTAACCCCAAGGGTGTAGCCCGGTAGAGATGTAGACCCTCTAGGCGAGGATTGCTCTGCAGTGTGGTACCGACATCTCAGCCTGTCTTCCCTGCCTCTGACGCTCCCTGCTGTGCGCCGTGTCATTGCCTTTGTAGAGTCGGGACTGTCACACGCTGTGAATTGAACAGAGAAGCACGCTGGTTTCAAAAACACTGAGCCTTTAACGCTCTGTGTTATTCATATTGGCTTCCACGAAAATTTCTATGTTCCAAAAACATGCCACCCGTGGGAAAAAAACGACGCATGCATCATTCAAATAACCATTTATGAATACAGGGCAGGGCACGGATCTGTAGTATGCAGGCACTAAGGTTATGATGACACAGATTGGGGGTGCTCACCAGAAGCCTTTGAGAAATAAAATGATGTAGGTTTTCTTTTTCAAATCTTTTAGAAGTTGAGGAATGAATATGGAAAAGTTAGAAATGATCTAATACTAAACTACTAAAATTATTGCATTCTTTTATATAATGCTTATAGTGAGGAGGAAGTCCATCCAATAGTGACACCACAATCTACCAGGCATGACTTCTCCCAGTCTCCAGACTAGACCAACCAAACCCGCCTGCCATGACATGACCTCCCAGGTAGCCGGCAACTATCACAGCTGACATTTATGGCTACCCAGGCTGGAATCTTACCTGCCACACAGATTGTGTTTCCTCACCAGCAAGGTAGTCCGGCCATACAGCTTTTGGTTTGCGGCTGAATTAGTTTACCCTTATCATGGTGGGATGAAGTACTTCACCTTCTTAGATGATTGTGTAGCACTTCTTCATTTCTTGAGCTTGAACTGCTTGGCCTTCACTTGATCGTCCCATGTTCTTCTCTTGCTCTGCTCTCTTTACTTTAATCTAATTACTTTAACCTAATTACTTCTATGTGTTACACACCGTTCCCAGGTAATCCCACGCTCTGCTTCCTTCACCTGGTCCGTTGCCCTCTGTTGTGCTCCACGTCGGATTTTGTAAGTTGCTTGGCGCACTTCAATGATAATCTCCCTAGGCCTACTCAAGGCCCGCCAAGACACACACCTGTGTCTCAGAATTGAGACTCGAGAGTCCTCTGTTTGGTATTATTCACAATTTATGATTATTGTGCTTGAACTTGCATTCATCCCTGTTGGATTCTGCTTCATCTGTCCAACTGTTCCTGAGATTGTTGTTTTTCATAGTCCTTACAGTTCCAGGTGTCCTTGAGGATCTGTGTGCCAAAACGGGAGTCCATCTTACCAGGTGAGCTTAACACTCTGCCACATGACAATAAAATGCTCCTCTCCCCAGATGGGGCTCTCTCATCACATGCTTTCTGAAGCTTCCTGGTGTTTTGGACCATGCAGTTTCCACTAATTTAAGCCCCCCTAACATGAGCCTGCTAAGGGATCGCATAGTGTCCTTTATGAGCCTTTACTTAAATCACAACCTAGTTCGTCGCTCTTCTTTTCTCTGCTTTTCATTAACTTTGTAGCATAGCTGCTCTCCTGCAAGAAATTTTTTTCACAAAGCTTCCAGTAATGTGTCCTTGACTGTTTATCCAGTTAGTGCTTAAGTGGTTCCTCTAATTTCAAACATTTTGATCTTATCTGATAGATAGTATGACAGACAATTTGTGAAACACTTTACATTAGAATAGTTTTCTTACCCCTCAAAACAAAATTCCACAGTGGCATCCAATTAGTGTCCTTCTTCTCTCTTACTTACTGTCCTCCACCTGCTATAAATGTAATCCATCTCTCAAAGAGACACTGAGAAGGATTACAGGAAGTGGGGGCAGTCCATGCCTCTTTACAGGAAGTGAGGGTGGGTCCATGCCTCTTTACAGGAAGTGAGGGTGGGTCCATGTCTCTTTACAGGAAGTGAGGGTGGGTCCATGTCTCTTTACAGGAAGTGAGGGTGGGTCCATGTCTCTTTACAGGAAGTGAGGGTGGGTCCATGTCTCTTTACAGGAAGTGAGGGTGGGTCCATGTCTCTTTACAGGAAGTGAGGGTGGGTCCATGTCTCTAAAGGAATTGGGGGTTGGTCCATGTCTCTCTACAGGATTTGAGGTGGTCTATGTCTCTTTATGGGAAGTAGGGGTAGGTCCATGTATCTACAGGAAGTGGCGTCAGCTCCATGTCTCGTTACAAGAAGTGGGTATATGTGCATGTCTCTCTACAGAAAGTGGGAGCAAGTACATGTGTCTCCAGTAATTAAGGGTGGGTCCATGTCTCTCTACAGGAAATGGGTCCATGTTTCTCTATGGGAAGAGGGGTAGGGTGGGTCTATGTCTCTCTATGGGAAGGGGTGGATCTTTGTCACTTTAGAGGAAGTAGGGTGGATCTTTGTCTCTCTACAGGAAGGGGGTGGATCTTTGTCTCCCTACAGAATCTGGGGTAGTGTCTATATCTCTCTACAGGAAGTGGGGCAGATCCATGTGTCTCTGCAGGAAATGGGAGGATTTTTTTCCTCTGCAGGAAGTGGGGGATTCTCTGCTTCTGTTTTCCAATCTATCAAGCTGTTAGTAGCCATAACAAAAGCGAGCTGAAAGGCAAGCCATTGGGCTATGGCAAGAGTATTCTATGTTGTGAAATGAGGAGGAGGTAGTTCCAGCACCAATAGTACTGTCTGAATGCTGATGAAGAATAACCATCCAATGAAAAAAAGTGGATGACAAGTTGCAGAGCATGAGAACCAAAAGCAGCTTTATCTTGCTGTTGACGCTGAGGGCAACCAGATAATGCTTTACTACCAGTTTTGTGTGGACGGACACTCCAATTCCTAGCTGCTCTTCAGAATATCTACCTAAGTTGATTAATAGCAGTTCCCAATATAATGTTATATTCAGAATCTTCTTCTTTCCACTTGGTAGTGTTCCAAAAATACGTGAGGGCTGCTTGAAAGTTTTCAAAGTATTCTACATCAGAAATATTAAAGAGTAATTATCGGCACTGAAATGTAATCGCTGTAGATCTGGAGGCACAGTCCTGGCTTTATGTCTGGGTGATCCTACCTGCGTCCTCTAGGCGGCCTTTCTACCTGGCACACAGTGCCTTGCACAGGCCCTCGTGGGCCGCCATACGCTCAATGCAAGGCCTTTTGGGATGTTTCTGAGGATTGCAGGCCAACAATCAGAGGTTACAGGGTCAAAGAAAGCTTTTGATAAGTTAAAGCCTTTTCAGTGCCAAACAACAGCAGAACAAAAGACTCCTCCCTTCAGAGTATTGCCGAGTTCAAAGAAATGTGAATTCCATCTTCTTTCCAGGCTGAGAATGTAGCTGTAGAGAAATATCTGTACTGGGGGGCACAGAAGTATTTACGGTCCCAATCCTGACACATATACATTCCATACATGCAGTCTTATCAGTGATTGTTCACAGCTACCATAGTTGGAAAAAAAACAATTTATTGACCTTTATTCCTTATGAACTTTCCAGCTATATGGAATAAGAAAATACATTTTTGATATGATATATTTTTCGTTGCTGAGATAAATCGATATTGTACTGGAGATACATTTTTTTCCTGTTGCTGATGTTATGCGGCACCATCATATTCCACAGCACTTTTTTAGATATTGTACCATTTCGCTTCACTCCCTAACCCCAAAGTAGCTCACAATATAGTTTTTATTTCCCAGACACTAGGGTTAATTAAAGGGATTGTCTCGTGAGGACAACCCCGGCGCATATAGAGGTTGTCCACTGCTCGTGATGCCAACCTTTGCACAGGCGAGACTCCCTTTTCGGGGGGACACTATCAACCCTTCCATTGCAATGAAGGTCATTTTGCTAAATGGTCTCTGTGACCACGGGTCTCCCAGGCAAAATCAGCAGTTTCATGAGATAGTCCATAATGGGCAAGATACTTAGCAGTTACCCTGATATGTTATTATGGCTCTACTCTGCATACATCTCTTATCAAGCATTCGGGGGCTACAGACACCCAATTTTGGAAAATCCCTATCCCCAGCTGCAGTTTGTTTTAAAAAATCAATCTGTTCTTCCCTCACCCTTCTCGGGTCCAGCGCTGAGTCTCTGTTTCTGTTCTCGTTCCCATTGCCTATTATTGTTTACAGGACTGATGTCACATCAACAGCGCTGCAGCCAATCAGTGAACATAGCGGCTCTGGCCGCTGAAGTCAGTTCCTGGCTGCAGCACTGTCGACATGACATCAGCACTGCAGACAACAGACGCTAGGAGCAGCGGCGAGACTCAGCACTGGACATGGGAAGCACATTTTGTTTTCTTAAGATGTGTCTGCTATGGAACAGGGGTTTTCTGAAAGTGAGAAACCCCCTCTAAAAGATAAACCTGTCAAATTATTTTTGATCAAATATGATAAATCGCCTTTTGAAGTTCTGTGCCTTGAGTCGTGCCGATGCACTTAAAGCTTTTCAGCCTCTGCTATATTTTTAAACTAGCAGCACCCTCTCCTGGCTGATCGACAAGTTATCTGGTCATTTACCAGAGCAAGCGACCTGTTAATCAGCCAGGGGGAGTGCTGCTAGATCAGAAACACAGCAGAGGCTGAGGAGCTGTAAGGGCATCTTCACTCCACAATGCACTTCCAGACAGAACTTCAAAATGCGTTAGCTCTGCTGTACTGTGTTAGCTCTGCTGTACTGTGTTATCTCTGCTGTACTGTGTTACCTCTGCTGCACTGTGTTACCTCTGCTGCACTGTGTTACTCTCTGCTGTACTGTGTTACCTGTGCTGTACTGTGTTACCTGTGCTGTACTGTGTTATCTCTGCTGTACTGTGTTACCTCTGCTGTACTGTGTTACCACTGCTGTACTGTGTTACCTGTGCTGTACTGTGTTACCTCTGCTGTACTGTGTTACCTGTGCTGTTCTGTGTTACCTGTGCTGTACTGTGTTACCTCTGCTGTACTGTTAGCTCTGCTGTACTGTGTTACCTCTGCTGTACTGTGTTACCTCTGCTGTACTGTTAGCTCTGCTGTACTGTTACCTGTGCTGTACTGTGTTACCTCTGCTGTACTGTGTTACCTGTGCTGTACTGTGTTACCACTGCTGTACTATGTTACCTCTGCTGTACTGTTACCTGTGCTGTACTGTGTTACGTCTGCTGTACTGTGTTACCTGTGCTGTACTGTGTTACCTCTGCTGTACTGTGTTACCTGTGCTGTACTGTGTTACCTCTGCTGTACTGTGTTACCTGTGCTGTACTGTGTTACCTCTGCTGTACTGTGTTACCTGTGCTGTACTGTGTTACCTCTGCTGTACTGTGTTACCTGTGCTGTACTGTGTTGGTTCTGATCTCACTGCAGAGCTGTGTGTGATTATGTGAACAGACTGTCAGTTATTACATGTCTCACACTGGTAACTCCCTCTTTCATTTAAAATAAGCTCTGGAGGCAGAGTCTCTGCCAGATCTTTGTCCGGCCCATAGATCCTAACAGTTCATTTATATATTAAGAAAAACATTGATTTCTCTGGAATAAGACATCGGATGGCAGATATCAAGGTATCATTTTCTTCAGCTTCCTTTGCTCAGCCTGCCCATAGGAGGAGTAGAGACTTAGGAGGGTTCTGACAGATTCTCTTTGATTACATAGCACGTGGCACTAGGGAGACAGTTTTCCAACTTTTGGAGGAGAGCAGATTTGAAAAGAGGTCGCTTCTGAAACTATATTACCATAGTGAAGGCGAAGACCTGGATTAATAGTTTCCCAGATTTATGCACCATGCTTCTGAATATATGGTTTTGACAGTGATGGTATAGGCAGCAAAAATAGTTATTTTTCCTTTTTCATAAAGTAGTTTCCCCCCCTACAAAAAAAAGTATAAAATTGATCAACAGCAGAATTCACAGTCTTTAAACGTTAAAGAGCTCTTTGTATTAGATATAGAGTGATTGTATGCACTCGTGTATATACGACATGCATGTTTCCACTGCCTTGTGACTGCTATTTGAAAGCTTTCATTTCCACAACATGCAGGAATACTGTGCTGTTATTTAGAAGGATTGTCCACAGATTTGTTCCACGTGAAGTATTTCACCCCCTCCTATGGTTCAGTTGCTGCATTGAATAGCACAGCCTTTCTAATAGTATTCAGCCTGCAAACGCAGATGAGACCAATTCCATGAAAAGACTAGGAGGGCAGTGGGAAGTTTCTACCAAAGACTTTTACTGCTGCTCCCCCATGGTTTTCAGTAAAACAAACAGGTGACGCTTAACAAGTTTTCTCTTCCCATAAATGTCTTTATGGCATTTTGTAGATGGTCCTCATGAGAACTCAACAAATTATTCTTTGAAGTCTCGGATAAATCTGAGCCTGTTCTTGACCTTTTGGCGTTAGGTGATAGCATTTTCGTATTGTGGATCCAGTGATGTGAACAGTTCATGGTCGATGTCTCATGCGTGAGCTAATAATCACATATCTTCCTTTTCTTTATGTTCGTTATTTACTATTAGCTATTTTTTTTTCTTTTTACACAACAGGACAAAGATGGCTTTATGGTTTGTAAAAGATAAAGGTTTCATGACCTGTAGGGTAAAAATATCTATAGATGTTTCCATCTGACAGATCCGTGACAGAAATAAACATTTGGTCGCCACTCGCCTGTTTAAAAGGGTTTTCTAAAAAAAAATTTAAAAAAAATCTCATGCTAAAACCATTTTCATACCTGAAATTCTCCTGTCAGCTGTGTTAATTCAATGTATTGCTTTTATGTGTTCTGCTTGATGCTCCTAAGTTGACTTTTGGTAGGATGAGTCTTCTTACCCCTCTGGCATCCAACAATTAATGTACTTCCCCTGCAGTGGGCACCTTCTCAGCTATTTTCCAATGCTACTTCAGAAGCTCTGCTCTATTCCTGACAAGCAGGCCAGAAAGTTATTTTTACTGGATTTTCTGCTGCTGGGAGTTAAACTCTGGACAGAATTGTTCTCCTACTTCTTCTGATAGCTGACATTGGCTGCTCTGCTGCTTCTGGGGAGCTCTGGTTGGATTCAGTCTTCTTCCTTCTTTGGAATAATATTGATGCCTATTTCCCTGCAGAAGAAGTCTTCTTAGCTGTACTGCCATGTCACCGTAGAGTTCATTAGCTGACAAGCAGAGCACAAATCTATTTAAATGGCCAGCTCTGCTGCTGGGGTTGGGCTCTGGACAGAATCAGTCTCCTTCCTCTTCTGGCAAATAACAATACAGTCTCTTCTACTTTCCTCTGCAGAATAAGTCTCCTCAGTTACATGTCCCATGCAGCTATCCTGCCATGCTACTGTAACTGCATATGATCTGCTCTTTCCTTAAAAATCAGGGCAGAAAGAAAATTAATGTTAGCTGCTTTGCTTCTAGTGACAGGCTCTAAACAAAATCAGCCTCCTTCCCCCTCTGGCAGCTGTCAGTATAGTCTTTTCTACCTCTGTAATAGTAGTCTTCTCAGCTATATGGCTATGCTACTGAAGAGGCTATGCTCCTTCCCTGACAAGCAGGTCATCAATCTATTTCAATTGACTGCTCTGCAGTGAACAGAAGATCACTATATAGAGACCTCACTGTTTGGAGCGTGACTGAGCATGTGTGTCCACTTGCACTCACCAGGTAGTCATGCACATTAATACACACTAGATGGCATCACACTATGTACATACTGTCCAAAAAACTCATCACTGATTTCTGTAAAAGGGATTTCCCAGTATTCATTGCCTCCTGAAAAAAAAGTAAAAATGTTTTGTTTTTTGTATGCAAGAAGATTTGACAATCAGCCAACAGATATGATCACAGCACGCCCCGTTTGTTGACATTGCTCAGCAGCGCCTGCTTGATGTATCTGATCTGGGCTTCATGCGGAGACTACTGTATATTATTTCCCTGCATGCATTGCGCTGGACAATGATGTACATGCATGCACAGAAGGGACCACACGTTTCTTGCCCCAGGTCCGACACATCGATAGTGGCATCCAGTAGACTAGACTTATTTGCTCTTTTGATCATATTGTCAGTATATAGGACATCACGGAGCCAATCATTATGTCACATGGCCAAATCTGGAAGCGGAGGGCCCTTTTTGAAAATGTAAGTCAACAGCAAGGTAACTCTTTATGATGAGTAAAATCAGAAAACCAGTTTAACAATGTGTAAAAGGCAAATGTTCACTTATGGTGATCTGTACAATTGGATTTCATGTTAAAGAGTGGGACAACCCCTTTAAAGATGACCTGTCACTTGGTCAAAAGTTTTTCCTCTTGTTTTATTCCCGCTACCCCCCTGAGGACTATTTTTTGTTTAAAATCTATCATATGGTTACAGAGATATGGGACCAATTCATTTTGAGTCCATTTTTTGATCATTACCTAGGAGGCGATGCTCATAGGATCCTCTGGGGTGTGTCTTTAGGCTGCTCTGCATAATTACCCTGTGAGCCACGCCCCTTGTAAAGTCAATAGAAATTAGCACTAAATAAAAAGGCACATATCTCTTGGATCGTATGGCCGATCTAAAAAGAACAAAAATCGGATTATTCAGGGGAGCAGCAGGAATAAAACAAGCACAAAAAGTAGCCATTTTTGACTTGGTGACAGGTCCACTTTAAGAATGTTCTCATGAAGAAAGTAGCGCCGTACGGATGTTACTCCAGGTTGGACTTTTTCAGCTGTAGATTGGATTCGCACATCAATTTTCTTTTTTTTACTTCCGGAATGATGAGAGGCTAAATACAGAATTATATGGAAACGTGGAAGTTACAGTCGTGATTTATACAGACATATCTCACGGCAAACAGGACCGTTATTTTTGTCTTTCTGCAAATTAGATTTCTACTAGATTTTACTGAGTCTATTAAAACCAAATGCTTTGGGAGATTTCAGATTGAAGCTTCCCGTTAACAACCAGCGGTAAAACTATCCAAAAAGTGCAGCCCTTTAAAAGAAAGGAAAAGCCGAGAATATCTTTTGTGATTTCCATATCTCTCTGTGACATTGGAGGGCACAGGATCGTCAGAGAAAAGCTCCAGCAATCTTCGCCCGAGGTGATGTAGATGGTAAGAGGTGGTGACGGTGGGGGGGTAGACATTAATTTGGAAGATGCCTTCAGGTCCTGGGTGACAGCGGGGTACATCCGTCATGTGTTGCAGGAAACGCGAGAGCTTCTTTAATGTTCTGACCAGGCGCACAATCGGCTTAATCCGGTTAACACCCGCCAAGCCCAATCCGATTAACAGCTCACAATCTGATCAGTGCGACTGTCATTTGATAGATGGCAAATCAGTTCTTCCTTTGCCATATGTCCTAACGCTCCCGGGCAACTTTAACGCTTTATCTTCCGGCAAGCCCTTATAAGAATGAGGAGTAAATGGTGAAATATAGTTTCTTGAAGATGTGAAAAAAATTGGGAATTTCTAAGATGCCAATACTTTTAGGAGAGGAAGGAAGCAGGTGGTGGCGTGCATACAAAAGACGCGGCCCTGTGGAAGTTCTGGTGTTACGACTACCCTGGAGGGCCTAAGCTGATAAGCAACGAATAATCCGGACTGTTTCGCTTTCTGATGCTAATCAAAAACTTCCCGGACCCCATGGGCACTTGTTGCCATGTGTTGTTGCTATGTTTGTTGGCCAGATTGTTAACAATAATTATCCAAGCTTTTGATCCTGCAGCACCGCCGCGATCCTGGCACACGTCTCACAGATGCCGACTGCGTCCTATTCTGCAGATACGACTATGCCGGCGAATATCCAAGAGGGGGGGTGCTGCTTCTGTTATTCCTTTGGCCCTGCTTGCGCTGTCCGGCTTCACCTTGCTCTTGATCACGCTGAGGCAAACCTACGTTTGATAGTTCTCGGTTGGGCGGCATCACGTCTCTGCCGGATGTGTTTCAATAACAGAGGCCATTCCCGGTGTGGACTTTGGCAGAGGCAGATGGTTAGAGGGCAGCCGATCAGCGGGGCGTTGCGTGAAGGCCGGCTCTGACAGAATTCAGAAGGAGATAAAACAGGGCAGAGAGAAGAAGTGGCCACGTCAGGCCAAGCTCTGCTTAACATTTTATTAAGGAGAGCGTTGGGTCTCACAGCTGGACCCAGGCCGTCTTCTCTTTTGCCTTCCACCTTTAACACTATTTGCCTCCTTGGTCTTTCCAGATACATAATAAAGAGAATTTGAAGGATTTTTTTTACACCTTTTGGAAATGAAACATTCTGGCTGATTTACAGTGATGATGTTATATTCGGTGACATCGTATCAAAGGCACCTGTTATCGGCACGGATCCCCTAGGCGCTCATTTAGAGACGTCAGTGATTTTTCTCATACGGATCGAGTTTCATCAGATTTTTATTGGCGTTTGGTCAGATTTTGCAATCTGTTTTTATCTCGTATGCAAAAAAAAAAAAAATGATGGCGGTTTCCCACGCTTCTTCTACCAAACAGTGATGTCCACTTTTTGGACTTGTATTGATCAGTTTGATCTGTAAGTTGGAACAAAATTGGACATGTGTGTGCCATTCGGTATGGATATGTTGTCCACTAAAACATACGGCCATGTGAAGAGCCCCATAAGCTATAAAAGGTACAAGTTATGTCCATGAAAAACTCAGAGAGCACTCATCAGAGAAAGACTGACGTCTACATGAGCCCTTACTTTCATTAAAGGGAATCTGTTAGCGGGTTCTTGCTATGTAATCTGAGAGCAGCATGAAGTAGGGACTGAGACCCTGATTCCAGCAATGTACCACACTAGGCTGTGTTTTCCTCTTTTAATAATATCAGTATTTTATCAGCAGAAGATTATCACTACAGGACTAGGTGTCTTGTGCCTTCTGATCTAACCCTGCCCCCAACCACTGATTGGCAGATTTCTGTCAGTACACAGTGTGCACAGAAAGCTGCCAGTCAGTTGTGTGGGCAGAGTTATACACAGCTCAGCATTCCGAGCTCAACATTCTGAGCTCTGCTAGATCTACAGCACAGAAAACTGTGTTCCTATCTCAACTGCTCCACCCAGAAACCTAAGTGATACATCACTGGAATCAGGCTCTCTGCCCCTACATCATGTCAGAGTCCATAGCTAAAACCTACTGACATATTCCCTTTAAAGGTTTTTGGCGTTTGGAGTCTTTTCAGGCAAAAACACCTTAATGACTGACTTGTTTTTTTTCCCCACACTGAAAAATCTCCATTTGCACGATAGGTGTAACTCTGCAAATACACTCCCTAAGGCTATGTTCACACCTTACGTTTTTGCTGCATTTTTTAATGCAAAGTTTAAGCTGCATTTTAAAGTACCAGCAAAGGCTATGATATTTCAGAAATCTCACGCACACACATTGTTTTTTTCCTGACTGATTTGGAAAACTGCTGCGTTTTTGAAAACTGCAGCATGTCACTTCTTTCTGTGTTTTTGCAGCGCTTTTTCACCCATAGAGTCAATGAGTAAGTGCAAAAAACACAGCAAAAAATGCAATTTTTGTTTGTTTTTTTATACAAAAACCTAAGCAAGTTGCAATTTTTTGTGCGGCCCTAACTTTATCAGCATACACAAGAGACAGCAAAAACACAGCAAATACCCAGCAAAACCTTCTTTTCATAAGCAGATTCTTTACTGCCAAGAGGGCAAGTTTTGCCTGTGGAAAAAAAAAGATTTTTTTCCTCAGTATTTCAGCAGTACTTGTATGCCAAAACCAGAAGTGTCTCCAAAACACAGAACTGGTGTCCAACTGTCAATTATTGTTTCCTCTATATATATTCCACTCCTGATTTTGTCATACAATAAACACCGATGTAAAATACTGGCCACGTGTGAACATGGCCTTAGGCTAATACTCTTTTCAATACGATTGCTATAGATTTCAATAGGAAATCCACAATGCTAATATATGGATATGTTCAGATAGTTTTTTAGGTGAATTTTGGAGCAGACTATGCTCCAAAATCCACATGAAAACTCTGTGACAAATACTGGTTGAATATGATTTAAAACCCTTGTCAGAACTGAAAATTGAAAAGCGGCATGTTTTTTTTACATGGACTTCATTTGAATACCATGTTGTATTTTTCCACCTGAAAAAAATTGTCTGTGTGACCGTAACCCTAAGTGGATTCTACTCTGAAATTCAGATGAAAGACCACTTCAAATAATCTTGAAATAAGCTTCCTATTGATTACAATAGGAAAGCACATCTAGAATGCACTGGAGACTTTCTGGCTCACATGTTTGAGCATAGACACAGCTCAAAAAATAAAGGGAACACTTAAATAACACAATGAAACTCCAAGTCAATCACACTGTGAAATCAACATGTCCAGTTATGAAGCATCACTGATTGTGAATCAATTTCTCCTGCTGTTGTTCAAATTGAACAAACAACAGGTAGAAATGATAGGCAATTAGCAAGGCATCCCCTATAAAGGAGTGATTCTACAGGGGGTGACCACAGACCATTTCTCTTTTCTTATCCTTTTTGTCTGTTGTTTTCATAACTTTTGCATTTTGTCATTGCTCTCACCCCTAGAGGTACTGTACCATGAGGCAGTCTCTACAACCCACAAACGTTGCTCAGGTAGTTGCAGCTCATCCGGGACGGCACGTAAATGCTAGCTGTGGCAAAAAAGGTAGCTGTGTCTGTAAGTGCAGTGTCTGGAGCATGGAGCAGATACCAGAAGACAAACAAATACACCAGGAGACGTGGAGGGGGCCGCAGGAGTGCAACAACTCAGCAGCAGGACCGCTACCTCCTCAATTGTGCAAAAAGGAACAGGAGGAGCACTGCCAGAGCCCTGCAAAATGACCTCCAGCAGGCCACTAACAACTATGTGTTCACTCAAACTGTTGGAAACAGACTCCATGAGGGTGGTATGAGCGCCCGACGTCCACAAGTGCAGGGCGATTGGCATTTGCCAGAGAACACCAATACTTGCAGATTCGACATTGGCACCCTGTGCTCTTCATGGATGCAACAGGTTCACACTGAGCACATATGACAGACGTGACAGATTCTGGAGACGTCATGGAGAGCGATCTGCTGCCTGCAACATCCTTCAGCATGACCGATTTGTCAGTGGGTCAGTAATGGTGTGGGGTGGCATTTCTTCGGAGGGCCGCACAGCCCTCCATGTGCTCGCCAGAGGTACCCGGACTGCCATTAGGTACCGGGATGAGATCCTCAGACCCATTGTGGACCATATGCAGGTGCAGTGGGCCCTGGGTTCCTTCTAATGCATGACAGTGTTAGGCCTCATGTGAAGTTTGTCAGCAGTTACTGCATGATGAAGGCATTGTTGCTATGGAATGGCCTGTCCTTTCCGCAGACCTGAATCCAATCGAGCACATCTGGAACATCTTGTCTCATTCCATCCACCAACGCCACGTTGCACCACATACGGAGTTGACTTATGCTTTAATCCAGGTCTGGGAAGAGATCCCTCAGGAGAACATCTGCCGTCTCATCAGAATCATGCCCAGGTGTTAAGGGAGCTCATACAGGCACGTGGAGGCCACACACACTACTGAGCATCATTTCCTTGTATTGAAGCATTTCCATTGAAGTTGGATCAGCCTGTAACTTGATTTTCGACTTTGATTCTGAGTATCATTCAAAATCCAGACCTCCATGGGTTATTCATTTTGATTTGCATCGATCATTTTTATGTTTTATTGTTCTCAAAGCATTCCACTATGAACTTAATGAAGAGTTGCAACTAAAATACTTCATTCAGTCATATCTAGGATGAGGTATTTCAGTGTTCCCTTTATTTTTTTGAGCAGTATATATATATATATATATATATATATATACTGTGTGTGTATATATATATATATATATATATATATATATATATATATATATATATATATATATACACACACACACATATGAACTGCCGGTTATCAGATACCCTGCTGGCATAGTGTGCTGGCCAAAAGAAGAGATGGGAGCTGCAGATGTGAAGACACGAAAGAACAGGACCATGAAGCACCATGGCAAGACAAGCCGCTGCATAGGACGTACCATTGACAGACAATGGAAGTGGCTGACATGGAGAAATCCTACCGATGGCTGGAGAAAGCAGGACTCTGAGACAGCACAGAGGCACTAATCATAGCAGCACAAGACCAAGCACTAAGTACCAGATCAATAGAAGTAGTAATCTACCACACATGACAAGACCCAAGGTGCAGACTATGCAAAGAAACCTCAGAAGCCGTCCAACACATAGTGGCAGGATGGAAAATGCAGGCAGGAACAGCGTTTACCGAGTGCCACAACCAAGTATCGGGAATTGTATACAGGAACATCTGCACAGCATATGGGCTATGTCCCCCTAACTCCAGGTGGGAGACCCCAGAAAACTTGGTAGAGAATAAAAGGGCTAAAATCCTGTGGGACTTCAAGATCCAGATGGATAAGCAGGTGTTGGCTAACCAACCAGACATTGTGATAGTAGACAAGGATCAGAAGACAGCAATGATAATAGATGTGGCAGTGCCAAGTGTTAGAAACATCAGAAAGAAGGAATATGAGAAGCTGGAGAAATACCAGGGCCTCAAAGGAGAACTGGAGAAGATGTGGAAGGTGAAGGCAACAGTGATTCCAGTGGTGATAGGAGCACTTGGAGCAGTGACCCCTAAGTTGGGAAAATGGCTCCAACAGATTCCAGGAGCAACATCTGAGCTCTCTGTCCAGAAAAGCGCAATGCTGGGAACAGCCAAGATCCTGCGCAGAACCCCCAAACTCCCAGGCCTCTGGTGGAGGACCCGAGAATGAGAAAGGACAACAAAGACCACCCCCATTGGGGGGTGAGAAGGAAGTTTTTTTATATAAATTTATTGGTTGAGCATACATGGATCCCTATGTCGGTTTCCATAAAGGCTGAGCTTCTTTGACACATTGTTTATTCCACAAACATTTATATGCAAGACAAACTTCAGCACCTGTAATGTGTTGAAGATCTCACCCACAGATCAATTTTCAATTCTTTTTGTCTTGTGATGACAGCACATTTGGCGTGGGCGGATTTTGCGGTTTCTGAGTTTTAGCATTGGCTTAAAGTTGTTGATCACCATGAAAAAAATATATATCTGCCAATTTGTTGTGTGCCTTTTCATTGTCAATCTGTGTCAAAATGTAAAATTATCCTGCCATAGTTGAGAAGAAAAAACTTCCTTCTGCAAGTGTGTAAAAAAGCTTCCTACTTAAGTTGGTCTTTGCAGTAAATGCAGACCTACAAAAGAAAACTGCATATAGTAGGGATTTTATTTAAGATGCCTCATCTTGAATATCATGAAAGATTAAAGTTAATTTATGAAATGATCATTTTTTTTGCTGTTTTTCATTTTTTTAAATTTTATGGTATGATTTAGTAATTTACTTATAACATGGTACTAAAGCAGGTTTTGACCTTTGTCCGATGTGCGCCTTCTGTCTATTCTGCTCTGGCAGTCAAAGGGTTAAAGAAGGACAAGCGATGCCGCAGCCGCGACATCCTATAATTTGATTGGCCGTAGGAGGGCAGTTTATTTAGAAAGCCGTTTTACCAAGCAGCGCCAATTGCCTGTCAGGGAGTATCTCCTGCTCGCCTGACTTACCCTCTAGATAAATGACTCGTTTAATTCCCAGCCATTATTCTGATACCTTCCTTTATTATGTCCTCCCTGGAGCTGCCTCTAATTAATATTGACGCTCGGATTACCGGCGGGGGGTATAGAGCGCTAGGATGCTGCTGGTCCTATTGTCATCAAGATACAATGTCACAGTCACCTGATTCAAAGAACATTAACCCTTTAGAGAACTGTCATTGGCTGTAACCCAAGGCATTTTTACATTAATGTAGCTTTGGCATATATGTATAGCATGACAATTAATCTAACGGGACTTGGCTCTCACCAAAAATGTGTATTTTTTTTTACCTGGTGTAAATGCCGCCTTTCTCCTGAATTCAACGTTACTTTTCTTTTGTTCCTGCACCTTTTCTATCCTGAGATAAGGCTCCATCTTCTGTGCATATTAATCTAGTCATTTTAGCCAACTGGGCGTGGTCCTCAGGCGCTTACAGAAAAGAATTGAGGACCACGCCCATGGAGATAAAAAGACTAGATCTCAGGAAAAAAAAGAAAAACAGCGCCGGATTCAGGAGAACAGCATAATCATATGCATGGTAAGTGACCGGGCTTTTTCAATAATACACTGATTCTGTGCACAGACATACACGCCATGGTTGCCATCTTTTAGGAGAAAATGTGGATTTTTAGACATCAGGAAATCCTCAGCAGTGATGAACTAGTCAACCTGATGCCATGTGACCCTCCCTACTCATAGCTCTGTGTAACTCCACCTCCACCATTGATTGGCAGCCTTCTGCCTATGCACAGTGCACACATCTACCAATCAGTGGTATGGGTGGGGTTATACAGAGCTTAACATTCAGATGACCAGTAGAGAAAACAGTGATTTTGTCAAAACTGCTGCAAGCAGCCTGGTAAGTGAATCACCACTGAAACCAGGGTCTCTTCTCTTACATTATGCTGCTCTCACATGGGGTAGCAAAAAATGGTGAGAGATTCCCTTTAATTCACCATAAATTAGAACTCTTCAAACAAGCTCTAATATTAAAGACCCCAGAACTTATTTCACAGACCCCACAATTCACACCTTGCTGTCAGGATGCCATTTGCGGGGACACTTTGGGCCATAGAAAAGTTGGGCCTGTGCGGAGACAGCCAGGAATGAGAAGAGCAATTAATATTTGCCTTGTAGTATCAGGAAATTCGGGACTGTTGGCAACATTACAAATGGAAGAAGATCTCTTCTGGTGTTTTCTGATACCCTCTCCAGTCCAAAAAAGGGTTGTCCAGCATTAGACAACAAGTCTGAAGTCACTGTATGTGACTGCAGACTTGTAAATCCTCACATCACGCACTGCAGGCTGTCTGGATTCTCTGGTGTCAGAAGCGGCGGGCGGGTAACCACAAGTATGTGATTTGTATACTGTATAGGCAGTCAAATGCCGACTAGGTGGGCACGGCATCGCTCAACGCAAGTGGGTTAGGCAAGATTGAAGAAGTCTAGTCGGAATGTGGCCACCTCCGGCATCGGTAGAGAGCGCGCACATAGAGTGAGTGCAAACTTGCAGCCTATGGCTGGACAACCCCAGAAGAAATAACTTGGGCTGTAATCCTCACTTATTAGTCTATGTAAAGGGTTGTAGGACTAGTCAAAGCTTGGCCCCTTCTCATGGGCTCCATAACTACTGGACAGACTATGGACAGTACCACTTTGTATTGATGTGAAATTTGAAAGCAATTTAGGAAATGATTAAACTTTGGTAAAAACTCTTTATAATCCACACCTTTGCATTCTGGTATCTGTCTGCCCGCACACTAGTGTAAATATGACCCTTCCCTTACCTGGCAGGTAGAGCCAAATTCAAGTCCAGAGGCCAGATTTGCACAGGCCGTTTGTGCGGCATCGTATCTTCTGCTGTCACAATAATATGGATTTTAAAAACAGCTGCTCCTGTGAACATGCTGCAGTGCTATCACGCTCCATAACTGGCAATTTATTTGCATTTGTTGTGATTCTTCTGTTGCCATTTTTCACTTTGATGAGAAAACACGAGCCTGGAAAAATGGTACAAATGTGGCCATAGTTTACACCGGCATTACTGCTGTCCTCCACAGATGCTATTCCAGAATCCAATCCTAGAAAACCTAGAAATTAAATCTGTATCTGCAAAGAATGCATACAAGTTATTTTTCTTTTTTTTGCCATATCTTTTTCTGAGCAGTAAGAAGTTGCTTTATATGATCATAGACATATATGATCAGGATAACAAGGTTCACAAGCATGGTATCTCACAATGAATAACCACTAATTGGGTTGTCTAGGCTTGGGGTGCAAGTCTGCAGTCACTCTGTGTGACTGCAGACTTGTGAATCCTTGCTGCGTGCACAGTGCATGCTCTCAGGATTCTTCGATGTCGGGATCAGGAAATCTTGTGACTGCAAGTATGGGACTTACCCCCAGCCACTTTTTGACTAGATGTGTCTGGCATCACTCAATTCACTTGTATTAAGCGAGGCCGCACATGCCGAGGCCTAGTCGTTATGTAACTGCATGTATGCAAATCATATACCAATGCTTTTCACTAAATTAGAATATCATCAAAAAGTTAATTTATTTCAGTTCTTCAATACAAAAAAGTGAAACTCGTATATTATATAGAGTAATTACAAACAGAGTGATCTATTTTAAGTATTTATTCCTGTTAATGTTGATGATTATGGCTTAGAGCCAATGAAAACCCAAAAGTCATCTCAGAAAATTAGAATACTTTATGACACCAGCTTGAAAAATGATTTTAAAGTCTGAAATGTTGGCCTACTGAAATGTATGTTCAGTAAATGCACTCAATACTTGGTCGGGGCTCCTTTTGCATCAATTACTGCATCAATGCGGCGTTGCATGGAGGCGATCAGCCTGTGGCACTGCTGAGGAGCTATGGAAGCCCAGGTTGCTTTGATAGCAGCCTTCAGCTCGTCTGCACTGTTGGGTCTGGTGTCTCTCATCTTCCTCTTGACAATACCCCATAGATTCTCTATGGGGTTAAGGTCAGGCGAGTTTGTTGGCCAATCAAGCACAGTGAAGTGATGTTTCCATGGTCCGAAATCCTAGTGCTTTGGACGCAGCGAATACCCCGCACCGCACAAATCGCTGCCCCCTTTTTTTACATGCGGTGATTGCCCCTGTGTTCATTGAACACAGGCGGAATCATCACATCCTATACATAGACTGAGTTATTTATCTTGCGGAGACTGAGCATACCTACATCCTGTGGTCTAGAAAGATGCGCCACATGTCCGGTTATGCAGGTCTGCCACCTGCGTTTTTGTACACATAGTGGAGATGGGATTTAATAAAATCCCCTCCACTGTGCTGTAACATCGGGATCCTGCGAATTGGACGCTACGGCTGTACGCAGCGTCCAATCCGCAGCAAATACTGAAGGAATATGCCCTGTGGAAACACACCCTGATACTGTTGTTTTTAAATCAGGTATTGGTACTTTTGGCAGTGCGGACAGATGCCATGTCTTGCTGGAGAATTACATTTCCATCTCCAAAAAGCTTGTTGGCAGAGGGAAGCATGAAGTGCTCTAAAATTTCCTGGTAGACGAACGCGCTGACTTTGGTCTTGATAAAACACAGTGGACCTACACCAGCAGATGACATGGCTCCCCAAACTATCACTGATTGTGGAAACTTCACACTAGACCTCAAACAGCTTGGATTGTGGCCTCTCCACTCTTCCTCCAGACTCTGGGACCTTGATTTCCTAATGAAATGCTAAATTTTCATATGAAATCAACACCTTGGACCACTAAGCAACAGTCCAGTTTTTCTCCTTGGCCCAGGTAAGACGCTTCTGGCGTTGTCTATTGGACATGAGTGTCTTGACACAAGGAATGCGACACTTGTAGCCCATGTCCTGGATACGTCTGTGTGTGGTGGCTCTTGAAGCAATGACTCCAGCAGCAGTCCACTCCTTGTGAATCTTCCAAAAAAATGTTGAATGGCCTTTTCTTAACAATCCTCCAAGGCTGCGGTTATCCCGGTTGCTTGTGCACCTTTTTCTACCACAACTTTTCTTTCCACTCAACTTTCCACAGCCTTCTGGACATTTGTCAAGTCAGCAGTCTTCCCCATGATTGTGGAGCCTACTGAAACGGACTAAGGGACCTTTTTAAACGCTTAGGAAGCCTTTGCAGATGTTTCTGTTAATTATTCCAATTTACTGAGATAATGACTTTTGGGTTTTCATTGGCTATAAGCCATAATTATCAACATTAGCAGAAATAAACACTTGAAATAGATCACTCTGTTTGTAATGACTCTATATAATATATGAATTGTACTCTTTGTATTCAAGAACTGAAATAAATTAGCTTTTTGATGATATTTTAATTTAGTGAGAAGCACTTGTACTTGAGGTCACACGTGTCCTCCTACTCCCAGCATTGGCAAGCAGAGAATCCTGATAGCGCGCACTGTGCGCGCTATGAGGATTCACAAGTCTACAGTCACATAGAGTGACTGCAGACTTTAATCCCAAGGCCGAAAACAACCCATTTAATACATTTTCCTGTTAATACAAAGAAATTCCATTAATTTCATCCAATCATGTTGAACCCTTAGTCACAATAGTTGGTGTTCATGGGGTTTACTTTGGGTTCTTTTGTATGAAATATCATTACATGATTGATCTTCCTTTCGCCTTCCCGGTCTGTAGTTCTCATTCTTTTCATCTCCTGTGTATTTTGCAACTGTTGCCATCACCTTGAGGGCATCATCTTCTTCATAGTTCATCAGCTCAACATCCCTTCACTGCATGCATGGCGCTCTTGCCTTTCTGTAGCCGTGACCTTGGGAACTGTTTGCACCAGAGCTAGGACGCTTCGCTTTGTGCCACCATATCCTCATTAAAGCAATAATCTCTTTACCCCACATTTCACATAAAAACACAGGTCTGAAATCCCAGCCATTTCGTTCTCTCCGTCCATACCTTCTGTAAATCCTCAGACCAGCTTTGATCTTTCGCCTTTCTTTACATCCAGAAAAGATTAATGTCACTCCAAGCATTTTCCGATTGCATTGCTTCTTTAGCCTCTGTCACCTCTACTGGGATGAGACTCCATGAATCACCCAATCTCTACGAAGAGCTTGTCGACTTCCAGTCTTTGTCCTGATGCCTCTTACGTTTCCTCCTTTGAAAAATAAAGCTGATTTAATTTCCTCTTGTTCTCATTAATCACAGAGTAATTGTTTATTTGAGAGTTACATGAGCAGTTTAATATTACAGGCAGAAATAGAGTTACCATCTGGCACTCGTAGTGCCCAAGTGCTGCCACTTTAGTCCAACTAGACAATTTGCCTTAAAATCTACCGTAATTGCACTCAAATCGTGGACATTGAGGTGGAACTGCGGATTACCCCATTGTACTAATTTTCCATCAAGTGTTGGACTGAGCTGGCAAAGAGCCCTCCAGTAAAAAAGATTCTGGGAGCCAACTGCTCAGCTGCATGCAAATATTACATTACCCTCATTTACAAATTTACCTTTACCCCTATATAATAATAATAATCTGGGACGTTTGTGGAATGGATGATGATGATGAGATGTTGGCTTGGTCTGTAAATAGTGAATCAAGTGTATTGTGCCAGCTACTGCTCATATAGTGGGACTCATTGCTAATACAGAAAAAGTGGAGGAAGAAAAAAGCTCCTTAAATAGATGTAAGGGTTACAGCTAGCAACGACACCAGAAAAAGAAGAAGCGAAAAGCTGGGTAATATCTAAGCCCAATCATTACCAGTGATAAATAAAAAAGATAACTGAGAGAAGAAATGATAGAAACTGTAAACCTAATGAAAAGCACATGTATAAAGAGCACCGCCATCCTGCCCAAATTGGCAGCTCCTACTACAGAGTCCATGTTACCGTCTCGCCCGGGGAATATTGGGTTCCTTGTAACTTGGTATTGGCAATATTGTGGGTTGCCAGAAAAAGAGCTCCTCCACAGGGGAAATTAAGTATTACACAGTTTTTATTACCTCTCCGTCTGTGTGCAGGACAGAACAGGTATTCCAGAGCAAGTGATGGTCGTTTATAATCATTCTCGTTGAGAAATAAGGATCCTCAACATGGAAACCAATCCTGTTAAAGGGATCTATAAATAATGGCTGTGAGCAGGAAATATTATGAAATAGTAAAGAAAATAAAAAAGTAAATACTCAGCTATAAAATCATGCAGCTTCAGTGCTCCTTGCTTACCTCCGTGTAGTGATGATGCGTTTCATATCATTTGCATGTAACCGCTGCAGCCTATCATTGGGTGAGTATTGTTTATCTATCTATCTATCTATCTATCTATCTATCTATCTATCTATCTATGTATGCTCTATCTATCTATCTATCTATCTATCTATCTATCTATCTATCTATCCCATATCTATCTATCTATCTATCTATCTATCTATCTATCTATCTATATATCTCACATCTATCTATCTATCTATCTATCTATCTATCTATCTATCTATCTATCTATCTATATATCTCACATCTATCTATCTATCTATCTATCTATCTATCTATCTATCTATCTATATATCTCACATCTATCTATCTATCTATCTATCTATCTCTATCTATCTCATATCTATCTATCTATCTATCCCATATATATCTATCCCATATCTATCTATCTATCTATCTATCTATCTATCTATCTATCTATCCCATATCTATCTATCTATCTATCTATCTATCTATCTATCTATCTATCTATCTATCCCATATCTATCTATCTATCTATCTATCTATCTATCTATCTATCTAATATATATCCCATATCTATCTATCTATCTATCTATCTATCTATCTATCTATCTATCTATCTATCCCATATCTATCTATCTATCTATCTATCTATCTATCTATCTATCTATCTATATATCTATATATCTCACATCTATCTATCTATCTCTCTATCTCATATCTATCCCATATCTATCTATCTATCTATCCCATATCTATCTATCTATCTATCTATCTATCTATCTATCTATCTATCTATCTATCTATCTATCTATCCCATATTTATCTATCTATCCCATATCTATCTATCTATCTATCCCATATCTATCTATCTATCTATCTATCTATCTATCTATCTATCTATCTATCTATCTATCTCATATCTATCCCATAGCTATCTATTTATCTATCTCATATCTATCTATCTATCTATCTATCTATCCCATATCTATCTATCTATCTATCATTCTATCTATCTATCTATCTATCTATCTATCTATCTATCTATCTATCCAATATCTATCCAACTATCTATCTATCTATCTATCTATCCCATATCTATCTATCTATCTATCTATCTATCTATCCCATATCTATCTATCTATCTATCTATCTATCTATCTATCCCATATCTATCTATCTATCTATCTATCTATCTATCTATCTATCTATCTATCCCATATCTATCTATCTATCTATCTATCTATCTATCTATCTATCTATATATCTATATATCTCACATCTATCTATCTATCTATCTATCTATCTCTCTATCTCATATATATCCCATATCTATCTATCTATCTATCTATCCCATATCTATCTATCTATCTATCTATCTATCTATCTATCTATCTATCTATCTATCCCATATTTATCTATCTATCCCATATCTATCTATCTATCTATCTATCTATCTATCTATCTATCTATCTATCCCATATCTATCTATCTATCTATCTATCTCATATCTATCCCATAGCTATCTATTTATCTATCTCATATCTATCTATCTATCCCATATCTATCTATCTATCATTCTATCTATCTATCTATCTACCTATCTATCTATCTATCTATCCAATATCTATCCAACTATCTATCTATCTATCTATCTATCTATCTATCTATCTATCTATCTATCTATCCCATATCTATCTATCTATCTATCTATCTATCTATCTATCTATCTATCTATCCCATATCTATCTATCTATCTATCTATCTATCTATCTATCTATCCCATATCTATCTATCTATCTATCTATCTATCTATCTATCTATCATTAATCCATTCCTGCACTTTTTTTTAGATCCAAGACAACTCCTTTAACTCAGAACTCACTTAGCAAGTATATTAGTTTTAATATTTGTCCATTGATGAACAAGTCAAAATGTTAAACCCACTATACAAATATTGCATCAGGTAGCCCTGTATATACAGTTAGGTCCATATATATTTGGACAGAGACAACATTTTTCTTATTTTGGTTATAGACATTACCACAATGAATTTTAAACAAAACAATTCAGACGCAGTTGAAGTTCAGACTTTCAGCTTTCATTTGAGGGTATCCACATTAAAAACAGGGTGGCACATGTTAAGGAGCTGAAACTTCTAAACCCTTCATCCAATTTTAAAGGGACCAAAAGTAATTGGACAGATTCAATAATTTTAAATAAAATGTTTATTTTTAGTGCTTGGTTGAAAACCCTTTGTTGGCAATGACTGCCTGAAGTCTTGAACTCATGGACATCACCAGACGCTGTGTTTCCTCCTTTTTGATGCTCTGCCAGGCCTTCACTGCGGTGGTTTTCAGTTGCTGTTTGTTTGTGGGCCTTTCTGTCTGAAGTTTAGTCTTTAACAAGTGAAATGCATGCTCAATTGGGTTGAGATCAGGTGACTGACTTGGCCATTCAAGAATATTCCACTTCTTTGCTTTAATAAACTCCTGGGTTGCTTTGGCTTTATGTTTTGGATCATTGCCCATCTGTAGTATGAAACGACGACCAATCAGTTTGGCTGCATTTGGCTGGATCTGAGCACACAGTATGGCTCTGAATACCTCAGAATTCATTTGGCTGCTTCTGTCCTGTGTCACATCATCAATAAACACTAGTGACCCAGTGCCACTGGCAGCCATGCATGCCCAAGCCATCACACTGCCTCCGCCGTGTTTTACAGATGATGTGGTATGCTTTGGATCATGAGCTGTACCAAGCCTTCGCCATACTTTTCTCTTTCCATCATTCTGGTAGAGGTTGATCTTGGTTTCATCTGTCCAAAGAATGTTCTTCCAGAACTGTGCTGGCTTTTTTAGATGTTTTATAGCAAAGTCCAGTCTAGCCGTTTTATTCTTGATGCTTATGAGTGGCTTGCACCGTGCAGTGAACCCTCTGTATTTACTTTCATGCAGTCTTCTCTTTATGGTAGATTTGGATATTGATACGCCGACCTCCTGGACAGTGCTGTTCACTTGGTTGGCTGTTGTGAAGGGGTTTCTCTTCAGCATGGAGATTATTCTGCGATCATCCACCACTGTTGTCTTCCATGGGCGCCCAGGTCTTTTTGCATTGATGAGTTCACCAGTGCTTTCTTTCTTTCTCAGGATGTACCAAACTGTATATTTTGCCACTCCTAATATTGTAGCAATTTCTCGGATGGGTTTTTTCTGTTTTCGCAGCTTAAGGATGGCTTGTTTCACCTGCATGGAGAGCTCCTTTGACCGCATGTTTACTTCACAGCAAAACCTTCCAAATGCAAGCACCACACCTCAAATCTACTCCAGGCCTTTTATCAGCTTCATTGAGAATGACATAACGAAGGGATTGCCCATAGCTGTCCATGAAATAGCCTTGGAGTCAATTGTCCAATTACTTTTGGTCCCTTTAAAAACAGGGTGGCACATGTTAAGGAGCTGAAACTCCTAAACCCTTCATCCAATTTTAATGTGGATACCCTCAAATGAAAGCTGAAAGTCTGAACTTCAACTGCATCTGAATTGTTTTGTTTAAAATTCATTGTGGTAATGTCTATAACCAAAATAAGAAAAATGTTGTCTCTGTCCAAATATATATGGACCTAACTGTATAAACCAAGGTTTCCCTTGTCTTAGGCCAGTGATGGGCAACCTTTTGAGCTCGGTGTGTCAAAATTCGCCAAAAAACCGAGCATAACTTGGGTGGTGTGTCACCTTGATAAAAAAACATAATTTTGCGACATGTATAGTTTAAATAACAAATATGTATAATTAGAATTAACTTACCTGCTTAGTGACTTCTTTGTTCATCTGTCAGTTGGTTTCTTTTGTTGGTCTTGCTATTATTTAACTTGTGTGGGGTGCCGTGAACTAAGATAAGTGAGGGGGAGGGGGAATTCTTCCAGTGATGGCGAACCTGTGGCACTCCAGCTGTTGCAAAACTACAATTCCCATCATGTCTTCACAGCCAAAGCCTTTGCTTTGAATGGCCAGCCATGATGGGAATTGTAGTTTTGCAACAGCTGGACTGCCACAGGTTTGCCATCACTGATGCCTCCCTCTCACTTATCTCAGTAATGGCCAATGACACCCCACAGTTCACTGGATGATGGTTGCTGTAGTAGTCACAGGGCCTCCAGACAGCAATCACAGGGCCTGAGTCCAGACAGCAATCACAGGGCCTGAGTCCAGACAGCAATCACAGGGCCTGAGTCCAGACAGCAATCACAGGGCCTGAGTCCAGACAGCAATCACAGGGCCTGAGTCCAGACAGCAATCACAGGGCCTGAGTCCAGACAGCAATCACAGGGCCTGAGTCCAGACAGCAATCACAGGGCCTGAGTCCAGACAGCAATCACAGGGCCTGAGTCCAGACAGCAATCACAGGGCCTGAGTCCAGACAGCAATCACAGGGCCTGAGTCCAGACAGCTATCACAGGGCCTGAGTCCAGACAGCTATCACAGGGCCTGAGTCCAGACAGCTATCACAGGGCCTGAGTCCAGACAGCAATCACAGGGCCTGAGTCCAGACAGCTATCACAGGGCCTGAGTCCAGACAGCTATCACAGGGCCTGAGTCCAGACAGCTATCACAGGGCCTGAGTCCAGACAGCTATCACAGGGCCTGAGTCCAGACAGCAATCACAGGGCCTGAGTCCAGACAGCTATCACAGGGCCTGAGTCCAGACAGCTATCACAGGGCCTGAGTCCAGACAGCAATCACAGGGCCTGAGTCCAGACAGCAATCACAGGGCCTGAGTCCAGACAGCAATCACAGGGCCTGAGTCCAGACAGCAATCACAGGGCCTGAGTCCAGACAGCAATCACAGGGCCTGAGTCCAGACAGCTATCACAGGGCCTGAGTCCAGACAGCAATCACAGGGCCTGAGTCCAGACAGCAATCACAGGGCCTGAGTCCAGACAGCAATCACAGGGCCTGAGTCCAGACAGCAATCACAGGGCCTGAGTCCAGACAGCAATCACAGGGCCTGAGTCCAGACAGCTATCACAGGGCCTGAGTCCAGACAGCAATCACAGGGCCTGAGTCCAGACAGCAATCACAGGGCCTGAGTCCAGACAGCAATCACAGGGCCTGAGTCCAGACAGCAATCACAGGGCCTGAGTCCAGACAGCAATCACAGGGCCTGAGTCCAGACAGCTATCACAGGGCCTGAGTCCAGACAGCAATCACAGGGCCTGAGTCCAGACAGCTATCACAGGGCCTGAGTCCAGACAGCTATCACAGGGCCTGAGTCCAGACAGCTATCACAGGGCCTGAGTCCAGACAGCTATCACAGGGCCTCCAGACAGCTATCACAGGGCCTCCAGACAGCTATCTCCTCAGGCCTCAGAAGTGCAGCCTGGGACTTCTGGTCGGTGCAGCCTGGGACTTCTGGTCGGCGCAGCAGGGAGCAGCGCAATGTCGCCCAAACAACACAGATCCGACGCAGAGGCCTGGGACTTCCGGGAGCTGCGCCTGGCCTACCGGAAGTCCCAGGCCTAGACGCTCTGCACCGGAGCTCTGTTGTTTGGACCCACAGACCTCCTGCATGGCATCCGATCCGATAAAAAATCGTCGGAGAGGTGAGTATAGCAATATTTTTTATTTTAATTCTTTATTTTACATATTAATATGGTTCCCAGGGCCTGAAGGAGAGTTTCCTCTCCTTCAGACCCTGGGAAAGAAGCAATTTCTATGGGGCCGCGGCCGGCGTGTCACTGAAAATGACTACGCGTGTCAGCACTGACACGCGTGTCATAGGTTCGCCATCACTGTCTTAGGCCATATGGTTACTGCCATACTAAGCCCTTTATTTAGAATACTCCTGTCTCCCCACAGGTGCCATATTGCCCGCGGTGGCAAATGATGACTGTTGCACTGGTAGAATTACTTCTGCCACTTGCTGAGAGTTGAATGTCAGGGTCCCTCCCGAGACACCCTGTTCCTGCTCCATTCACAGTGTGTATCCCAGCGGACCCTCCAAGTGTCACCGCCAACAGATGCCTGCTAGTAATGACTATTGATTACCCTAATTATGTCACTGGGACAGTGCAGGCTGCAAATCCACATGGGCTCTTGCCTCTAGATTCTGCTAGATGCTGGGAGGAAATGTGCAGAATTAATAAAGGTAGCTTTCCCCTAACCCTGGGCAAGAAGACTGCATGCTGCTAACATACGCTCCCTGTCACTCCGGGAAGAATGTCACCGAGAACATGTACTTCACTAAACATATTAATCGTAGGAAACACTTAACCCACCATTTCCTTATTGCCCGTGATGTAAAACTAAATCAACTTTTTACCAGGTGCTAAAATCGATGGTGTTTAGACTCAAATTATTTGCTGCCCGGTTAGGGTGAAACTTATCATGAGCATCAAAATTAAATAATTGTCTAAGGGTGCATTCAGACGTCCGTATAAACCAGTCCGAGATCAGACTACAATGCGCTGTCTGGCCGCAGGTCACCTGACGTGACCATGACAACTTGATAGAAACATATGAAACAGTCACGCTTGGGTCAGGAGACCCTCGGTCAGTCCGTGTATTGTGGTCCTATCTCGGACCAATTTGTACGGACGTCTGTATGTGCCCTTAGACAATGTTCGCCAACTCCAGTCCTCATGAGCCACAAAAAGATCATGTGTTCATGATTTCCTTAACATTGTCCAGGTGATGGAATTATACTAAGGAAATCCTGAAAGCATTATCTGTTGGTGGCTCCTGAGGACTGGAGTTGGGGAACACTGGTCTGTAATGCTGTAGATAAGCCCCCAATGTAACCTGAAAGATGAGAAAAAGATCCGATGGGCATTGCGGTCCGGTCCGGGGCCTCCCATCTTCTTACGATGACGTCGTCTTCTTGTATTCACGCTGCGGCTCTGGCGCAGACGTACTTTGTCTGCCCTGTTGAGGGCAGAGCAAAGTACTGCAGTGCGCAGGCGCTGGGCCTCTCTGACCTTTCCTGGCGCCTGCGCACTACAGTACTTTGCTCTGCCCTCAACAGAGCAGACAAAGTACGCCTGTGCCAGAGCTGCAGCGTGAATACAAGAAGAGGACGTCATCGTAAGAAGATGGGAGGCCCCGGACCAGACCGCGACACCCATCGGACAGGACCCCAGCGGGACCGCCCCTGGGTGAGTATAATCTAAGCTCTTTTTCTCATCTTTCAGGATACATCGGGGCTTATCTACAGCATTCCAGAATGCTGTAGATTAGCCCCTGATGCCGGTGGGCTTAGCTCGCCTTCGATTTTGGGGGTGACTGGTTACCTTTAATGGGGGCCAAACATTTTGATCAAGAAGGGGTTGTCCTAGTAATGGACAAACCCTTTAAGGAGAACACACCCCGAAAACCAGGAAGTAAGGACACTGCCGAATTGTGAGTAGGCCAAGAGACAGCGTGAGAATAACCCTGGAGCAAAAAATTTAAAAAGACTACATAATGTATAGATACTGCTCACAGAATCAAAATTCCATATGTACAAAGGAGAATATTTCTATACACATACATGTATATGCAGCGCCCCCACTGCCGCAGGGCCGAGGGGTACCCGGTACCGGGCCTCTGAGTCTCTGCTCCGGGGTTGTCACGGCGGCTAGGCCCGGTCCGTGACCCTGCTCAGGGGCGCGCAGCAAATGATGGTTGTGGATGGTGGTGGTGGTGCGGTGCAGTAAATAACGAGGACACCAGGTTGCAGTCTCTTTACCTCTTTACTGAAGGTCTCTGGGTCCTCAGTCCGGAATACGGTTCACCAGGCTGCGCAAGTCCGGGCGGTCCAATGGCACCTCCAGAGTTCTCCTTGCAGGTGGAGATCTGTGCCTACCTGCTAGCGCTATGTGTTGTGGTCCTTCCCTGCTGTGCTTACGGAAAGTCCCCACAACTGTTGTGTCTGTTTCTTAAGTTCCCTCACAACTCGATTAGATGATGTTCTGCTAATCCTCCGTCCCTCCCTGATGTTACGGTTAGGACGGCACCCATATGACGGGTAGGCTCGGAGCTCTTCCGGGACCCTAGAGTCGCCCCTCTCCACAAGTTGCCCCCCAAGACTACATAGGTGATTTAGATGAGACAGCCCGCCTTTGACTGACTGTCCTGCCGTTGGTTTGAAGTATTGCCTGAAGCTGAATATAGTAATACTTCCTCGGCGTTCCGGCCGCCGGTTGTGCGCCTCAGTAGGATGTTGCCTCGGTCTTACAGCACGACTCCTACTGGTATTCTCCTTCTTGCTTTGATCTCGTTTGTCACTCAGCACAATATATCTCGCTTCTATTCCTTTCTTAGGGCACCGCCGCTATGCTGAGCAGGCACGGTCCCGTGACGTTCCTTCTTGTAGCCAGGCCTCTGTCAGGGTCCCAAACCTGACAGGGGCCCTACCGAATCTTCCCCCACAACACCCTCTGCCACCAGGTGTTGTCTGGTCCAACCCAGTCAGCTTTCTCATCTAACTTCCTGCCTGACCCCCAGTTTTACCCACAGTGGTGAGGAGTGGCCTAATAAATAGCACCCTTAGCTCCCCCTGGAGGCCCGACTGTGAAATGTATTGGTGTATGTGATACCTGGTCAGATGAACTCCTTCAGTGCCATCGGACGTACCATAGCTCCCCTTAGCAGCAGAGCTTCAGTACTGCAACGACCAGGACTCTGGGGCGCTGCACTCCCCCCCGGTTAAATCCAGTACTCCGGGACTGGGAAGAAAACAACAATACATATTAGCAAAAAGACATACAATTTTTGTGAGTGCAATAACAATACGCATATTTGAACAGGCTTCCCTTTATGGGAGGTGAGAACACTTGAACGTTACAAACATGGTTAAATACTTTTAAATAACTTTTCTATAAATAACTCTTCTTACCCAAACGGGTATTCTACTAAGTGAAGTGCAAAATTTTAAACATTAATTCAACATTGCCTTTAAGGATGTACACTCTAAATCCACTAAAGACCTTCTTATAACACATTATAAGGCTTGAGCAACTGTGCTACATCCTCCTACTTTACATCTGCAGGACCGTCTGTCCTAACGGCTCCAGACCTACTGCCTCTCCTTTCTATCACAGGACCGCTCCTTTCAGCCCGAGCCTTCTGTCCTTCCACTACTATACACAGTATAGAACATGTTTTTCTCTCGGTTTGAGATCACTGAGCCATCTCTATATGGCTCCTAAGAGGACTCGCCACTAACCCCTACGGGTTCACTTCCTGTCCTCATCCTTCCATTAACATTATTGAACATTTCTTACAATCAACTAGTTGGATACATATAACTTTTACACGTGAGCATCATCATCATTTTCTTTTTGTCAAGACATTATTGCCATCTATCTGTCTTAAAGCAATACCATTCTTAAAGTGCAACAAGTGAACATCCCCTTTAAGAGGGGACCAAGTCTTTATGAGGTAGCGCAGCTTCTTCAGCTACCAGTCCGTACACAGTAAGGACTCCGGTGCGGTATCTTCGCAAAGAGTCCTTCTTTAAGTAAAACCAGTAGGGAGCACCTTTAAGAAGGTGCAAACTATTTACAAGCAGTTTGTATCATGCACTGTTCATGATTGCGGCAGTTCTTGGTAACGGAACAAAAAGGTAGAAAAAACAAACCAAACAGCAGAAACAATAGGGATCCCGGGTCAACAAAGGGATCCCTTTAAGAGTTAACCCTGGACGGGTTTAGCAGCAACATAACGGGAAACAAACAGTTAGAAGAACTATGTACATATTCAGAGTTTTAAGATCTTACTCTTGTGGTGCAGAAGGTGGTTTCCTTCCGGGCCTCACCAGACCGATGGGTCGCGCTGCCGATCCAAGGAGCGGTTCCTGCCCCAGCAATGACAGGATCCCTCGCCGTGATGCCCTTCTCACTGATGGACCAGCACGCCCCCAAGGTACATGGTGGGTCCGGGTTCCCCACTGCTCCGCAGGGACAGGTTCCGTTGCCTTTTCAGCAGGAGGTTCATCTTCTGATGTTCCGGCAGCGGCCTGGAGTGCGACGCACCGCTGGACGCCCCGAGCTATCCAGCCAGCTTCACCTGTTTCCCTCCTCCACCTGGTGTAGGTTACAGCGTCACCTGGCTCCAGGTCGCGAGCGAACCTTCCTCCACAGGGCTCCACTTCCTCCCGGTCCACACGGACCTGTAGCGGCTCCCCAATCTCCTGTATAACTCCCCTTCCGCGTTGGGAGTTAAAGGACACCACTACACCCCAGTGTGACGGCGGGGTTTCTCCTACGCTGGTCAAGTCAATCTGGGCTGCAGGCTGGGGCCGGCTCCGCCACGCCGTCATCAAGCGCCGCAGGTGTTCGGCCTCCGGCAAGATCCTCATGCCCTGTGTCTGCAGCGTACCTTCAGCCGCGGCCGGGTTGGGAGGAGCAGGGGACACCGGAGACAGGCGGACCTCCGTGGGCTGGCCCAGCCGAGCGAGCACGCGGGCATCAGCCTCCAAGCGGCGTGCTATCTGTCGGGCCTCGGCTGCGGCCACACACTCCTCGGACATCTGCCAGTTGGGTCGACCCATCGGTGGTTCCATGAGGGCCAGTCCCCGCAACGATGGCGTCTCCGAGGCTGTGTCCGGTGATGCGGCTCCATGCCGAGTCAGATCATCCCCATGCGGTGCTCCCGGCGTCGCCATCTTTATCTCCTCCCCAGCGTCTTCTTCCCGCGGTCTCTTTCATGGGCGGCCCTGTCTCCATGGTCTCCACCCTCCAAACAGGATCAGGAGGCGGACCTCGGCTGTTGACGGACACGTCCTCAGGACACAGAAATATTTAGACTGGGCGGCCATTGTCCTTCGCGCTCTCCAGCTTGTCTACGCCCACTCCACGCCCTTCTTCTTCTCCTGCGCTCTCCTCAGCGCTATAATGGCGGCGGATTTTGGCGGTAAATGGCAACACACAGTCTTTGCAATAAAGTACAGTCCAAGCACAATAAATCACAGTTCCAAGACACACATGACCTGATTCTTCAGGCTTAAGTAGATCCTGTTCGTGACGCCAAGTTTTGCAGCGCCCCCACTGCCGCAGGGCCGAGGGGTACCCGGTACCGGGCCTCTGAGTCTCTGCTCCGGGGTTGTCACGGCAACTAGGACCGGTCCGTGACCCTGCTCAGGGGCGCGCAGCAAATGATGGTTGTGGATGGTGGTGCGGTGCAGTAAATAACGAGGACACCAGGTTGCAGTCTCTTTACCTCTTTACTGAAGGTCTCTGGGTCCTCTGTCCGGAATACGGTTCACCAGGCTGCGCAAGTCCGGTGCAGTAAATAACGAGGACACCAGGTTGCAGTCTCTTTACCTCTTTACTGAAGGTCTCTGGGTCCTCAGTCCGGAATACGGTTCACCAGGCTGCGCAAGTCCGGCCGGTCCAATGGCACCTCCAGAGTTCTCCTTGCAGGTGGAGATCTGTGCCTACCTGCTAGCGCTATGTGTTGTGGTCCTTCCCTGCTGTGCTTACGGAAAGTCCCCACAACTGTTGTGTCTGTTTCTTAAGTTCCCTCACAACTCGATTAGATGATGTTCTGCTAATCCTCCGTCCCTCCCTGATGTTACGGTTAGGACGGCACCCGTATGACGGGTAGGCTCGGAGCTCTTCCGGGACCCTAGAGTCGCCCCTCTCCACAAGTTGCCCCCCAAGACTACATAGGTGATTTAGGTGAGACAGCCCGCCTTTGACTGACTGTCCTGCCGTTGGTTTGAAGTATTGCCTGAAGCTGAATATAGTAATACTTCCTCGGCGTTCCGGCCGCCGGTTGTGCGCCTCAGTAGGATGTTGCCTCGGTCTTACAGCACGACTCCTACTGGTATTCTCCTTCTTGCTTTGATCTCGTTTCTCACTCAGCACAATATATCTCGCTTCTATTCCTTTCTTAGGGCACCGCCGCTATGCTGAGCAGGCACGGTCCCGTGACGTTCCTTCTTGTAGCCAGGCCTCTGTCAGGGTCCCAAACCTGACAGGGGCCCTACCGAATCTTCCCCCACAACACCCTCTGCCACCAGGTGTTGTCTGGTCCAACCCAGTCAGCTTTCTCATCTAACTTCCTGCCTGACACCCAGTTTTACCCACAGTGGTGAGGAGTGGCCTAATAAATAGCACCCTTAGCTCCCCCTGGAGGCCCGACTGTGAAATGTATTGGTGTATGTGATACCTGGTCAGATGAACTCCTTCAGTGCCATCGGACGTACCATAGCTCCCCTTAGCGGCAGAGCTTCAGTACTGCAACGACCAGGACTCTGGGGCGCTGCATATATATGTTTGAAGATATGCCTTTTCTGCAACTGATCCATCAAAATCTCCATTCTTCTCATTAGATATTATAGATATTGCTACCTGTGGCCTACATATACACATGCAATTTTCAAAATCTGTTTACTCCCTTTTATATGAAGGTTCATACTTAATAAATAGGACAATTTAAATACAATAAAAAGCCATTATCGCCTCGTTCTTTAATCAGGTCGTGCTGAGAGGAGTAGTGTTCCGTCTACACTGTGCTGAGCACAATCTGAATTGATGTTCTCTCCTGCAGCCAAATGTCTCTGAAAATTGTCCTCACATTGCGAAAACGATAGATAGCTACAAGTAAATGTATTAAATAAAAAGGGAATAGGCAGCAATATGTTTATCAGTACCGTCCAACTCTATCCGAGCAAGGGCTATGATATTACCGTATATCACAGGGTGACCATACTGATAAATGGATGACAGTGGAATACAGCATATTGCTGGCCAAGAATGCCTGAGCAAGAGCCACTGCTTGTTAACATCTTTCTGCTTCTGACGAAAAATAGGGGTCCCAATTGGGAAATGACCTCTATGATGTCCAATCTTTTGTACAAGGTAGTGTAGACATCACTGATTTATCTCGACACACCTAAATGGACCAATTTTAATCAGTGATCCGATTTTCATCCATTTTTGGCCCATGTGTCGGTTTTTATTCTCCGTATGTCATACGTTTTTTATTTTACCCACGGACAAAAAAAGTGCCATAGGCTAAAAAGGATGCGTCCTCTAGCCACAAAAAAAATGAATAGCACATGTACCAGAAACTCGTGCATGTAAATGGGGTCCAAAAAAAATAAATGCTTTCTTCCAATATCACATATCTAACAGTCCTATGCATTTTCGTAAGCGGTAGTATGAGATATCCAAAGACAGGTATGGCGCTGTTCACTGGTGGACACAGACAGAAGAAGGCCCCTAAGCAAGAACAATATATCGGCCTTTGCAGTGCAATAGCTCATCTTAATGCACAATTCCACCTTTTTTTGAAGGTGGAAATGAGCACCTTTACTGCTTTGGCCCCTGTGCGGCTACACAGGTTGCACTAATGGTATGTCCGCCACTGGCACTGCTTCTGGAAGAAAGCAAGCATGTTTTTCAAAGACCAGCCATTACAGCCCCAACAAGAAGCAGAGCTCAACGCTGGGACAATTAGTCTCATGATAGAAAACGGCAGCGCCTGGTGGACCCTGTTGAACCCTAACGGAGCCTCCAACTCAAATGTAAGCGAAGCCTCAGGGTATAATTTTTATCTGAAGGCCCCTTTCCTTTATCCCACCATCAACCTGGCCACCATACTTTAAGAACTCTACCCTTGTCTTGTAAACATTACTATCTTGTAATTCTCCCGAACTTGTGAGTTGTCAGCTTCAGAAAGAATGTTTTATCAATTCTCTCCGGAATTGGCTTTCATCTACAGTTGTATGTGGATTTTTCTATCATAGTTCCCTTTTCCTTCAAATGTTCAATGAATGATTAAGGTTATGTATTAAGCCAGGGCTACGAGTCAGGCTTTTTGTCAGATACAGGTGTCCGACTGCTGGCTTTGATGACTACTACGGGCATCAGTTCAAGAACATAGCACTTGGTGAAATGAAAGCGATTCATTTAAAGAACCTCTAAACATGAAATACAAGCTGACGACTGATGGCGTTTATCGACCTCCGTGTACACAAGTCTATGGTGTCTAAAGCAATTCTATCTACAGAATGTTTATTTTTTAATTCTCAGATATATTTTTCTGGGAAAACTTGGTGACCACCAATATGACAGCCATTACATCAGTCATCTCCCAGGTTTTTGGCCATTTAAAGAGGACCTGCTAAGAGGTCAAAAGTGACTAGTTTTTACATTTATTTTATTTCTGCTGATCCCGAGTATTCCAGTTTTTGTTATTTTTTTAAATCCGCCATAGAGTTCCAGAGGACTTTTTATCTAGTGTTACTTCTTTTGGTCTTTACAATGGGATATCACTGTGAAATTAGCCGATTTAAAGAGGACCTTCCCCATTTCTTGAATAATGATTAGTGTTAGTCCATGTCCATATAATTTTTTTTGTATATGATTGCTGACTTTTCAAGCAGTTTTATTTAGCTTGCCTGTCTTCGAATTAGGTGTGGGGTGTATCTTATATATGTTTATAGTCATATACTTGTCAACTTTCAGGCATCACTTTCAAGGTATGTATGAAAACATAATCTCCTTTCAGGTTACACTCTCTCCAATCTCTCCCATGCTCCAAAAATGTGCATATTGCTGGCAGGGCTCTGTCATTAGATGTAGCATCCCAAAAGCTGTAGGTGTTCTATAGAATGGTGCTTGTCGATATGTTCATGCATCCTTGCTTGTTGGAACTAGTAGGGATACGCTACTGGGAGGATATTGATGGCGATGCACAAAGTGACAACTCACTTTCTAGTTCAAAACTCGTCCATTCCCCTCTTCATGCCTTTTCTTCACCCCCTGAATGTGCATTTAGACACAAGGGCTCCGTCATCAAATGTAACATGCTAGTGTCAGGAACAAGTAGGAGATTCTCACTTGTCCTAGTTCCAGCGCAGAATACGGCAACATCTCCTCCATTACACAACCTTCAAGATCCAGGTCATTAAAGCCAGTGTAGGCAGCAGAATGCGGTCTGACTATTTAGGTAGTTGGCATCCTGTTACTGTTACCCTTCTCCAGTTGTCATTATCACAACTATGCTTCATTAGTTCCAGCTGTTCCAGCTCTGCTCCATCAGTCTCTACTGTTCCAGCACTGCTCTCCTTTTTATTGAAGCCTCCTGGACGTTCCTGTAAATTTGGCAAGTGTGTGACCTTGGGGCGTGAGGGCACTTACATTAGCTGCCAGCGTAAAGAGAAAGCTACTGAACTTGTTACCAATACCAATGAAATAAAAGCACATATCATGCAAATACAATTTATTACATTCTCAAATGATTTCTATAAAAACACATTCAGTGGAGGCTGACATCTTTCGAAAACTGCTACCAATAATACCTTAATTTTTTCCTATTGTCAGAAAAGCCCCATATTGCAAAAGCATTGTGGTGGGATTTTTTTTAGTAGTCCTGCAGTGAGAAGTGATTGTGTGAAGAGTCATTTAGATATTAACTATTGAGAAATGCTGCCATTGTAAAAAATGTAGGGCTGCCATTATTCTTGTTGTGGGAAGGCGCTAACGTGCATGAGGGTTATTATTCGGTTAAATTCTCTATCTTCTGGGTGCCATGATTACTAGAGCCGAGGAGCTCTGCGGCAGCCGGAAAGATGTTGACATTAAACCCTTCACCTCTAACACAATGACAGGGACTGCAGCGCTCGCTGACTTTGATCGGCATTCCCTGTAATAAAGAAGCGTTATTATTTTCATTATCTGTGTCATTATGACAATTTCAGGCAATTATGGCCAGCAGCTGGAGAGTGGGGGTAGCGAGAGAAAGAGCGACAGAGCGAATAATAAGGAAATAGGTGGAGAGAATGGAAGTCGATAGTGATAGATAGGAGAAGTATGGCGCTAAAAAGGATCTACAAGTGCAACTGTTCATTAAGATGGTTCAATGAAGCACCAAGGACTTAGCAAAGATGGAGGAAGATCAGGATCGGAGTGCCCAAGGTTCTTAAGATTACCTTGAAAAAGACAATATGGGCATAGTCAGCTGGACTATAATTCCTTCAATCCTGTCTTAAAAAAGAAGTTCTTGAGTGACTGCAGACCTGTAACCTAAGGACGGACAACCCCTTTAATGGAATATAGGTATGCATGATTCATTCATTGTCTATGGGGCTTCCAACGACTGGAGTAGAGGTTGAGCATGCACACCACTGCTCAATTTAAGACGGATCCCCGCGGAACCCGATCCACGTAGTTAGACCCCTAAAAATTAGTAAGTTGTCGCCACTTCCCCCAAAGAAGCTTAGCTATAGTGTAATTTTGTTTTTTAAAGCACTACTCCAGTGTTTTTAATTTTTTCAGTGATGGAGTGGTGCTGCTAAACTGACCTCTCTGATCCCAGTCATGTAGTTACCAGCCGCCATCTTCAGCTGTTCCCAGCCCGAATTTGGTCCCCCACCGCCATCTTGTGACCACAACTTCTGACTGATTGGCGGAAGTCAGGGATGACAGTCACAAGCTCTCAATATAAGTATATGAGAGCCTTGTGCTGGTCTCATTCTGGCTCTCATAGACTTACATTGAGTAGTGACTTCCTGATCGCCCAACAAACACTGGAGTGACCTGGTAGGTCACAAACGGCTGAAGACTGACGGGTGAGGCACAGATAACAGATGAAGATGGGGACCGGATTAGTATAAGACTAGGGTCAAGAAGCTTAGATTAGTAGCACCACTTCAGCATTGGTATAAAAAAACAGTGTAGTGGTGATTTAATATGGGGTATACGCTCTTAGACTCTGGCTTTGTTTATCACCAGGGAGCATAAAGGGCATCTGACAACCTGGATCAGAGTTTATCTGGAGAGATATGTTAGTGGTGAATTTTGTTAGTTTAACAAAACATTAGCTGTTTATAATGTGTAGTTTCCCAGCACGTTGTAAAGCATGATGGTTGTATAAAGGTTTATGTTTGCTGGAGCGACATCTAGTGGCTAATGTGGAAACTGCAATGTTTTAAAAACAGCTGACATTTTTGCCACTGTAATAACATGAAGTACAGCCAGGCCATTATATACTGTAAAGGAAACATAAGAAGCAAACTTTGGCTTTCTCTCGGATTTCTTGTTCATTAGTATATGCAAACTGTTTACATTTTTGTAATTGGTCCCAACCAGCACAGTTTATAAGAGGAGACCCAAAAATGAGCCATATTTTATTTAATTGTATGACTTGATGTGCAGAAAGATTGACCAAATCATCTGAAGGACCCAAGGATGCACATAAAGTTGTGTCTGCAAGGGTTTTTCTGATTGCGTTACCCATGTACAGGTGAAGAACTCAAGGTCACCTCCGGCCCGCTGATCCGGTCAATGCCTTCTAGAGAAACAATACTGATCGTTGTTTAATTTACGTACTCCAGCCATAGGCAAGGAGAGTGGATTGATAAATAATAGGCATACTTTTGATTTCCTGCTAGAATCATTAGTATTTTCCATCAGGTTAATTAGTAATGAGGCTATATGATGATGTATACAGCGATGCAGAGTGCTGCAAACTGCAAGGCAATGTGGATGAACCAGAACTGATGGTCGCCCTGTCTATCCATAGTGCAGATATCGACAAAATCACTCTAGTGAGAAAATCCACCCAAAGCCAGTTTTATTCCTTAGAGCTGATTTGTCAAGTAGAGGGATTTGTTGGATTGTAGATAACTCTGTCTCTTAGGATGCTTTTGGATTTACGGAGATTTCCTCAATATTTGACACATGTAATAGAGAAGGTCTAATGTACAATGAGGAGTCTTTCTACAGTGACTGGATTAAGTTAGGCAAAAATATAAAACTATGTGTTTATATATAGTCACAACCTTCAACATTGAAATTGCAACACCAAGAAAGTGGTGAAATTATGGAAATCACAGGAGGTACACGTTATTGACCTGCAAGTGGAAACAACATTTTCAAAATATATGGATTTATTCAGTGTCGTATATGAGCACCACGTGCAGAAATCCCCACACTTACAGCCTCGACTACTAACATTGAGGTTATTAATGGTCGTCTGAGGAAGGTGCTGAATGCACCTGGACAAATCATTAAGATCCACTGCTGATAGCTCCTTTGTAATTGCCCATCAATAACGTAATGGGAGACCAGTTCAGAGACGCTGCCGGCCACGGCAGGACATTTAGGCCATGCAAAAACCGCTCCTGAGACACATTAAAGAAATGGTCACACCACTGGTTCTACCACCAAGTCAATGTAACACCGTATTCTTAGTGTACCTACCATTTAGCCGTCGCCCCACATACTTACCCTGAGAATAGGACCGCCGTAAGGTTCCCTTATGAAGGCCTATTCATTGACCTCACACCAACCACCACTCTCAAAAACCATCATGGTGCCAACATGATGACAATGGGGGCTGGAATGGAGGTGTTATTTCCTCAGCAATGAATCCCGATTTGGCTGGGACACAATGGTAGACGATGATTGGTCTGGAGACCATGTGGCCAGCACCATGCAGAGACATCTAAAAGGGAATGTCACAATGGTCCTAGTCCTGAAAGACATAATATACAGTAGCAGGTCCTCTCTAGTCTTTATACCTGGTACACTAACAGCTCAGCATTACATTGATTTGGTGGTGGAACCAGTGGTGTGACCATTTATGCAGAGTTTTCCAGGAGCCATTTTTCAAACAGGTCAATGCCAAGCCTGATGTTGGTGGTGCTACTGTGAGCAGGCTGTGTGGCCTAAATGTGCTACCATGGCCTGCAGTGTCTCCAGTCTTGCTTCCCATCATGTACACCTGGGATGTCATTGGTCGGCAATTGGACAGAGTGCTGCCAGCAGCAGATCTTGATGATTTACCAAAGTGAATTCAGTGCGGCAGTATCATCCTCAAACAACCATTAATAACCTCACTGATAGAAGCCAAGGCTGTAAGTGCAGGGATTTCTACATGTTAGCGCTCATACGCCTCAATGAATAAATCCAGATGTTTTGAAAAAATTATTTCCATTTGTCCAACATTTGCAGACCAGTAACTTGTATATCCATGTTTGTGATTTCCATAATTCCATGACTTTTCCTTCTTGGTGCTGCAACTTCAGTATTGGAGTGTAAATCATACATTCCATGTTATATGCTGTATAAGATTATCCACTGATTAAACAAAATTTGCAAGGTTATAAAGCAAAAGGTGAACCTTTAGCCTTATGGAAATCCACAGCTAACATATTATGACATTGTAACCATTATTACCTATGTATCACACATTTAGGGAACCCCCTCTGTTCTAAGACCTCTTTTTTGAAGACTATTATTGCATACACTAGTTGTGTCCGGTCATTTTTTTATGAGCCGGGCACAATTTGTGGACTGATCCAGCATTGATTGTTGGATTGAAAAATGCTGTATCTTGATCAACAAATGATGCAGCAGATGAATGGAAAACAAACTCATAGAAACCTATAAGATCAATTCCTGCATCAGTTTCTCTTCAGCGATTTTATACTTTGCCAAAGGGGAAAAAAAAACCTCCAGATATATGGATGGAAATGAAGCCCAAGCTTGTGCATGCAAAAAGTTCCCAGTGTATAAGGAGACGTGACATTCTTCTTTTCACACAGACTGTCATCTGAAAAATGAATCACTTACTGAAACGTACCAGGCTACGAAAATAATCTAATTGGGATATATTCATTAATCTTTAGCAGCCAGAGCCTTCTGCCATCCATATCCCTTCTGGCTTTTAATTAATAGCAGCCTCACCCTTTATCTGGAGCACTTGGCATAAATTAAGAGGGAACCCCACTCCTAATTTAATCTAGTCACCCGCCGAGTGTCTGACATACCAGGCGCAGCTTCTAGATGTCAGAGGAATGGTGCGTGAAATTTTATTTTCTCTGCTCATCGACTTTCTGAAGATCATTGCCTCCCCGGAGTGAGTCGTCACCTCTCTCCAAAATAAGAAAAAAAATCCTACATACAAAATGTGCGCCGTGTATTGTTTGGCACATGAGTTTCCTGCTCCAGTCCTCAGTGACAGCACACGGCATTGGCTTTTTGGGATATTGCACACGATGAACCTGCTGAATAAATACGTGCACTTTGCTTGACAGACTGATGCATTTTCGAGAGGAAACTACCAAATTTTGATAATCTGACACCCAGAAGTTTAGAAATCCAGATGGTTTGACATTTGTAAAGGTCGGCAGACACCAAAAGACCCAGTGTGAAGAAAAATAGGAAGTTGGGCCATTCATCAAATATTACAACTTTGGTGCGAAAATTTCACTACAATTTGAATTTTTCCCATGGAAACCTTGGGGATGGGATTCCTTAAGTCGGAATTAATTAAAATGTCACCAGTGACCAGAGGGGCAGAAATTTCAGAAGCCAAGACATTTATGCCAGAGCCAAGTTACTGGGAAAGTTAACCTTTTTTCTAAATTTTAAAATCCCTCAAGATTTTATGAATGTCTTGTGGAAAAATACATCAGACGCAACATGTCCTTGGTGAGATTTCCTCTATATAACAGCACTAAACCACTAGATTTTTCCACCCAAACATATATGGAGCGCCCCCACTGCCGCAGGGCCGAGGGGTACCCGGTACCGGGCCTCTGAGTCTCTGCTCTGGGGTTGTCACGGTGGCTAGACCCGGTCCGTGACCCTGCTGAGGGGCGTCCAGTGAAAGGTGGTGGATCAATATGATAAATGATGGTAGTGATGAGGCTGTGGTGGTGCGGTGCAGTAAATAACGAGGACACCAGGTTTGTAGTCTCTTTACCTCTTTACTGAAGATCTCTGGGTCCTCAGTCCGGAATCCGGATAACCAGGCTGCGCAAGTCCGGCCGGCCCAATGGCACCTCTGGAGTTCTCCTAGCAGGTGGAAATCTGTGCCTTCCTTCTAGCGCTAGGTGTTGTGGTCCTTCCCTGCTGTGCTTACAGAAAGTCCCCACAACTGTTGTGTCTGTTTCTTAAGTTCCCTCACAACTCGATTAGATGATGTTCTGCTAATCCTCCGTCCCTCCCTGGTGTTCTGGTTGGGACGGCACCCGTTTGATGGGAAGGCTCGGAGCTCTTCCGGGACCCTAGAGTCGCCCCTCTCCACAAGTTGCCCCCCAAGACTGCATAGGTGATTAAAGTTAGACAGCCCGCCTTAGACTGACTGTCCTGCCGCTGTTTGGAGTATTGCTTGAAGCTGAATGTTATGATACTCCCTCGGCGTTCCGGCCACCGGTAGTGCGCCTCAGTAGGGTGTTGCTTCGGTCTTACAGCACGACCCCTACTGGTATTTCTCCTTTTGCTTGATCTCGTTTCTCACTCAGCACAATCTATCTCGCTTCTAATCCTTCCTTGGGCACCGCCGCTATCCTGAGCAGGCACGGTCCCGTTACGTTCGTTCAAGTTGCCAAGCCTCTGTCAGGATCCCACCCCTGACAGAGACCCTACTGTATCTTCCCCCACAACACCCTCTGCCACAAGGTGTTGCCTGGTTCCAACCCAGTCAGCTTTCTGATCTAACTTCCTGCCTGACCCCCAGTTTACCCACTATGGTGGGGAGTGGCCTAGTGAATAGAACCCTTAGCTCCCCCCGGAGGCCCGACTGTGAAATGTATTGATGTCTGTGATACCTGATCAGATGAACTCCTTCAGTGCCATCAGACTCACCATAGCTCCCCATAGTGGCGGAGCCACGGTACTGCAACGACCAGGACTCTGGGGCGCTGCACTCCCCCCTGGTTAAACACAGTACTCCGGGACTGAGAAGAAAACAACAATACAAGTTAGCAAAAAGACATACAGTTTTGTTGAGTGCAAGAACATTAAGTATACTTAAACAGAGCTTCCCTTTATGGGAGGTGAGGACACTTAAACGTTACAAACATGGTTAAATATCATAGCAACATGCTATAAATAACTTTTCTTACCCAACCGGGTATTCTACTAAGTGCAAATTTGTTTAACAATAATTTAACATTGCCTTTAAAGACATACACTCTGAATCCACTAAAGACCTTCTTATAATCACATTATAAGGCAATTTAACTTTTTTCATTCTCCTTCTTTAAATCTGCAGGACCGCCTGTCCTAACGGCACCAGACCTACTGCCTCTCCCTTCTATGCAGGACCGCCCCGTTCAGCCCGGGCCTACTGCCTTTTCAACTACTATACACAGTATAGATCATAACATTACTTTCAGTTTAAGAGCACCGAGCCATTTTTACCTGACTCCTCTGAGGACTCAGGGTTCACCTTCTATCCCCACTATCTATCAACATTATCAAAAACAGTTTCTTTTATCGAACATTAAACCTTCTCATTATCTTTCTCACTAACATGCATGCTGGACACCACGTCTACCCCTACGGGCCCACTGCATCCTTCTTCTATCTTTCACTTTTTCTTTTCAGAGAACATCATCAGCATTTCTTTACAATTAACTGGTTGGATACATAAAACTTTCTCATATAAACATTATCATCACTTTCTTTCATCAAACATTATTGCTATCTGTCTTAAAGCAATATCACCATTTACGTGCAACAAATGAACATCCCCTTTAAGAGGGGACCAAGTCTCTATGAGGTAGCGTATCTTCTCAAGCTACCAGTCCATACTCAGCAAAGGTTCCAGTGTGGTATCTTCACAAAGAGTCCTTCTTTAAGTAAAACCAGTAGGGAGCACCTTTAAGAAGGTGCAAACTATTTACAAGCAGTTTGTATCATGCACTGTTCATGATTGCGGCAGTTCTGGAAACTTTGTGCAAAACTTTAGAAAAAATCAAACAAAACAATAGGGATCCCGGGTCAACAAAAGGATCCCCTTTAGGGTATGTTTCCACGTTCAGGAAACGCTGCGTTTTTGACGCTGCGTTTTTCTGCTGCGTCAAAAACGCAGCGTCCAGATGTTACAGCATAGTGGATGGGATTTTATGAAATCCAGACTCCACTATGCGTTTAAAAACGCATGCGTTTTTGCCGCGAAAACGCATGCGTTGTGCGTTTTTTCAAAACGCTGCATGTTGCTACTATGAGCAAAACACGCAGGTACACCACAGGTGACCTGCCAGTGACCTCAGGTGCAGTTTTGGTCAGGATTTTACTTGCATAAAATCCTGACCAAAGACTGATGCAATCCTGAACGTGGAGACATACCCTTAAAGTTAACCCTGGACGGGTTCAGCAGCAGAATCAGGAAACAAACAAGCAGTTAAGAAACTATGTACATATTCATAATAGTAGTATTATCTTACTCATTTGGCGCGGAAGGTGGTTTCCTCCCGGGCCTCACCAGACCAACGGGCCGTGCCGCTGATCCAGGAAGTGGTTCTGGTCCCAGCAACGACAGGATCCCTCGCCGCGATGCTCTTTTCACCGAGGATCCTGCACGCCCCCAAGGCACATGGTGGGTCCGGGTTCTCCGCTGCTCTGCCGGGTCAGGTTCCATTGCCTTTTCGGCGGGAGGCTCATCTTCGGATGTTGCAGCGGCGGCCTGGAGCGCAACGCACCGCTGGACGCCCCGCGCCATCCAGCCAGCGTCGCCTGTTGCCCTCCTCCATCTGGTGTAAGTTACGGCATCACCGGGCTCCAGGTCGCGAGCAAACCTTCCCCCGCAGGGCTCGACCTCCTCACGATCCACGTGGACTTGTAGCGGCTCCCCGATCTCCTGTATAACCCCTCTTCCATGTCGGGGGTTGAAGGAGACCACTACACCCCAGTGGGACGATGGGACCTCCGCGACGGTGGTCAGATCAACCTGGGTTGCCGGTTGTGGTCGGTTTCGCCATGCAGCCACCAAGCGCCGCAGGTGTTCGGCTTCTGGCACAATATTCAGGCCTGGTGTCTGCAGCGCACCTTCAGCCGCGGCCGGGTTGGAAGGAGCAGGGGACACCGGAGTCAAACGGACCTCCGTGGGCTGGCCCAGCCGAGCGAGCACGCGGGCATCAGCCTCCAAGCACGTGCTATCTGGCGGGCCTCGGCTGCAGCTACACACTCCGCAGACAGTGGCAAGGGGGGTCGGCCCATCGGCAGCTCCGTGAGGGTCAGTCCCCGCAACGTTGGCGCATCTGGGGCTGTGTCGGGCGGTGCAGCCTCAGGTTGGATCGGGTCAGTCCCACGCGGTGTCCTCGGTGTCGCCATCTTTTCTCCTTCTCCAGTGTCTTCTTCCCGCGGTCGCTTTCGTGGGCGGCCCCGTCTCCATGGTCTCCACCCTCCAAACAGGATCAGGAGGCGGACCTCGGCTGTTGTCGGACACGTCCTCAGGACACAGAAATATATAGACTGGGCGGCCATTGTTGTTCGCGCTCTTCGGCTGGTCTACGCCTACTCCACGCCCCTCTTCTCTTCCTGCGCTCTCCTCAGCGCTGTAATGGAGGCGAATTTTGGCGGTAAATGGCGCAGCACACAGTCTTTGCAATAAAGTACAGTCCAAGCACAACAAATCACAGTTCCAAGGCACACATGACCTGATTCTTCAGGCTTAAGTAGATCCTGTTCGTGACGCCAAAATGGAGCGCCCCCACTGCCGCAGGGCCGAGGGGTACCCGGTACCGGGCCTCTGAGTCTCTGCTCTGGGGTTGTCACGGTGGCTAGACCCGGTCCGTGACCCTGCTGAGGGGCGTCCAGTGAAAGGTGGTGGATCAATATGATAAATGATGGTAGTGATGAGGCTGTGGTGGTGCGGTGCAGTAAATAACGAGGACACCAGGTTTGTAGTCTCTTTACCTCTTTACTGAAGATCTCTGGGTCCTCAGTCCGGAATCCGGATAACCAGGCTGCGCAAGTCCGGCCGGCCCAATGGCACCTCCGGAGTTCTCCTAGCAGGTGGAAATCTGTGCCTTCCTTCTAGCGCTAGGTGTTGTTGTCCTTCCCTGCTGTGCTTACAGAAAGTCCCCACAACTGTTGTGTCTGTTTCTTAAGTTCCCTCACAACTCGATTAGATGATGTTCTGCTAATCCTCCGTCCCTCCCTGGTGTTCTGGTTGGGACGGCACCCGTTTGACGGGTAGGCTCGGAGCTCTTCCGGGACCCTAGAGTCGCCCCTCTCCACAAGTTGCCCCCCAAGACTGCATAGGTGATTAAAGTTAGACAGCCCGCCTTAGACTGACTGTCCTGCCGCTGTTTGGAGTATTGCTTGAAGCTGAATGTTATGATACTCCCTTGGCGTTCCGGCCACCGGTAGTGCGCCTCAGCAGGGTGTTGCTTCGGTCTTACAGCACGACCCCTACTGGTATTTCTCCTTTTGCTTGATCTCGTTTCTCACTCAGCACAATCTATCTCGCTTCTAATCCTTCCTTGGGCACCGCCGCTATCCTGAGCAGGCACGGTCCCGTTACGTTCGTTCAAGTTGCCAAGCCTCTGTCAGGATCCCACCCCTGACAGAGACCCTACTGTATCTTCCCCCACAACACCCTCTGCCACAAGGTGTTGCCTGGTTCCAACCCAGTCAGCTTTCTGATCTAACTTCCTGCCTGACCCCCAGTTTACCCACTATGGTGGGGAGTGGCCTAGTGAATAGAACCCTTAGCTCCCCCCGGAGGCCCGACTGTGAAATGTATTGATGTCTGTGATACCTGATCAGATGAACTCCTTCAGTGCCATCAGACTCACCATAGCTCCCCATAGTGGCGGAGCCACGGTACTGCAACGACCAGGACTCTGGGGCGCTGCATATACAAATTCCAAAATTGGAACCATGGTCTAAATTTTGGGGTTTTATTTTATACCTTTGGTCACTAGTTTTTTTTTAATGAATGTGCACTAACGTCACTGAGACAAATGATAACGAGGATAGGCTTATTGAAATGAGTTTGCAGATATGGACTCTTAAGTGTCGGGTCGTGGCTTTCTCTAATGAAGCAGTAGGGGTCATTTGTATGCACTTATGCTGACATTATGCTGGAGGACTTCCAGAAGATAATGCACATAAACACTCATTGGTTCTCCAATTAAAAGCTCCTTCACCAAAGAGATAATACATCGAGTATAAGAAGTGTTAACAAGGATCTTAGAGATACATGTAATCAACCTTTGCATGTGATGCATCGTTGTTAATCATGTCTCTATTTATGTCCACACATAGAAAACGTATCACAGCTACTTAAAGCTATGCTCACTTTTGCACAGAGTTTTTTAAATTGTTCAATTGCTTTACAAATGCAAACTTAAGTAACTAGACATCCTCTTAGGCATATAGGAAGACGTTGTGTTTGGGTCGGGAAACCTACAGACGGCCTGAAAATCACAGTTCGTACTTTAACCTCGATAATCTGACATCTGGATTAAGGCTGGAAGTGACACACAGACCTTACATCCAGCCTATATTACTGGGAAAGGCACACACACAGAGCTCACATCCAGCCTATATTACGGGGGAGACATACACAGAACTCACAACCAGCCTATATTACTGGGAAAGACATACATAGAGCTCACATACAGCCTATATTACTGGGAGAGACACACACAGAACTTACATCCAGCCTATATTACTGGGGGAGACATACACAGAACTCACATCCAACCTACCGTATATTACCGGGAGAGGCACACACAGAACTTACATCCAGCCTATATTACTGGGAGAAGCACACACAGAACTTACATCCTGCCTATATTACTGGGGGAGACATACACAGAACTTACATCCAGCCTATATTACTGGGAAAAACATACATAGAGCTCACATACAGCCTATATTACTGGGAGAGGCACACACAGAGCTCATATCCAGCCTATATTGCTGTGAGATACATACACAGAGCTTACATCCAGCCTTTATTACTGGAAAAGGCACATACAGAGCTCATATCCAGCCTATTCTACTGGGAGATACATACACAGAGCTCAAATTCAGCTGGTAGAGATATGCACAGACCTCACATCCAGCCTATATTACTAGGAAAGGCACACACAGAGCTCATATCCAGCCTATATTACTAGGAAAGGCACACACAGAGCTCATATCCAGCCTATATTACTGGGAGAGGCACACACAGATCTCACATCCAGCCTATATTACTGGGACACGCACACACACAGAGCTCACATCCAGCCTATATGACTGGTAGAGACATACACAGAGCTCATATCCAGCCTATATTACTGGGAGAGACATACACAGCTGGTGCTGTGTGGCGGCCATTGTTGCCGTGACTTTGTGCTGGTGGGGTGGTGCGGTATGGAGTCATGGGGGCTCAGTCTTGCAGCATGGGTTCTGTGGGGCAACAGTCCGCCCTACTGGTGCATTGCTGCTTTGGCAGTGGTCGCCACATGGCTCCGCTCCTTTAGGGCGGTAGGACCCACTACGAGGTTTGCCGTGACGTGGCAGTGGGCTTCATACAGTCTGATCAGAATGTTAAACTGAAAACCTCATATTCAGTTATATAAATTTTTGCCTAGCGGCTTTAGATCAACGTATGATTTTTGGAGGTGCGGTTCATGCTCTTTTTTTTCTTTTTGTACAAAGACATACACAGAGCTCACATCCAGCCTATATTACTGGAAAAGGCACATAAAGAGCTCACATCCAGCCTATACCACTTGGAGAGACATACACAGAGCTCACATCCAGCCTATATTACTGGGCAAGGCACACACAGAGCTCACATCCAGCTTATATTACTGGGCAAGGTACACGCAGAGCTCACATCCAGCCTATATTACTGGGCAAGGCACACACAGAGCTCACATCCAGCCTATATTACTGGGCAAGGCACCCACAGAGCTCACATCCAGCCTATATTACTGGGCAAGGCACACAGAGCTCACATCCAGCCTATATTACTGGGAAAGGCACACACAGAGCTCACATCCAGCCTATATTACTGGGAAAGGCACACAGAGCTCACATCCAGCCTATATTACTGGGAGAGACATACACAGAGCTCACATCCAGCCTATATGACTGGGAAAGGCACACACAGAGCTCACATCCAGCCTATATTACTGGGAAAGGCACACACAAGCTCACATCCAGCCTATATTACTGGGACAAGACAAGCACACACAGAGCTCACTTCCAACCTATATTACTGGAAGAGACATACACAGAGCTCACATCCAGCCTATATTACTGGGAGAGACATACACAGAGCTCACATCCAGCCTATATTAATGGAAAAGGCACACACAGAGCTCACATTCAACCTGCGTCATTTGGATGGACATTCACACAAGCGAAGAATATGAAACTTGGATTAGGCTGCAAATTACATATCAGGGTGAGGGTAGGAGGGTAAGAATGAATACTTGAGACTGAAATTTAGTGCAATTGTATTAATTAAAGGGAAACACTATCATATTTAAGAATCATTTTTCTATCTCAAAGGTGTCCATGGCCATTAAAGCACATCTGCCACCAGATCTCTCAGCATGCAAACTGCATTCATAATTAAACATATCTTAGACCTGATAAGGTTGGCGTACTTACTTTAAAAATCCGTATCAGAATGGCTGTATAATTCTGATATTAAAATCAGTATTTTATGAGTGCCGTTTTGAGCAGTGTGAGACTTCAGCAGCAGGAAGGAGTAACACTGAGGAGCTGTCAATCAGGCAGGTTTGCCATAACTCAGCAGCAGGGAGGAAAAACTCTTAGGGTATGTGTCCATGTTCAGGATGGCCGGCGCTTTGGACGGAGCGGAAAACCCACTCTGCTCCCTTCTGTAGACGCAATGATGCCGGATGTGTTCATTGCACACACCCGGCATCATCGCACCCCACACATAGGGCCCTGTGTTTTACCTTGCGGCTGCGCAGCGTCGCCGCAAGGTAAACGGACATGCTGCGATCTTAAAAGACGCTCCGCATGTCCAGAATCGCAGGGCCACCGGGTGCGTGTTACCACGCATAGTGGAGACGTGATTCCATAAAATCCCCTCCACTATGCTGCTGCGGATTGAACGCAGCGTTCAATCCACAGCTACTCCGGATGTAATACGGCCTGTGGACACATACCCTTAAGGAGCAATGAATCAGGCTTGGTTGACAAAGATCCAACATCAAGAAGGGGGATACTATGGAGTTGTCAATCAGGTTAGGTGGGTGAGGATATCAGCAGCAGCATGAAAGATGAATTCTGAAGAGCTGCCTTTGAGGATGGATGGCCATAATTCAGTAGCGGGTTGTGGGAGGGAACACTGAGGAACTGTCAACCAGGCTAGGTGGGTGAAGGAGGGGCACAAAGGAGCTGTTGATTATACTAAGTGGATGAAGATTTGACAGCAGGGAGGAGGAACACTGAGGAGCTGTTAAAGGGGTTGTCAGGTCTAACATGAGAAGTCTGCAGATCTTTGTCTGTGTGACTGCAGGCCTATGAATCCCCCCAACTCACACCCTGTGTACTGCTAGCATTCGCCAGTTTCTGAGCCGGGAACAGTGGTGATATATGCGACATGCATACTCCGGAGCCAGAGCCCATCTAGTGGGCACAGCCTCGCTCCATACGGGCCCCTGTCCTTCTCTGCACTTATTCACATTGAAGTCAGCTGACACAAGGTGAGGTTTTAAAACCTCAGACAGGATCAGACCGTCCTTTCTGAGTACACCTTGTCGCGGTGGCATAGCTTTTATGCTTTTTGATCAAAATAGTGGCAGCCAAGTACCCTGTGTTATTTACATGTACTATTACTATTTACTTACTATAGGGTATATGCTCATTTTGTTTTTTTCTTGGGTGATATCTGGTAGTAGTGCTTTGAGGGGAACCATGTTGCACATTTAGCATAAGGGTTCAGAAGCTTCAAGCAATCTTGACCTTATGTAGTCCCCTATTCTAAGACGAGAGGTGGCCACACATAACCTTCTACTTTACATTATAGGTAACAGACAACATTTTTAACAAGGTCAGTAAGGTTCTTCACTCCAAGTCAAGCCCAACTTAAAAAATGATTGTGCAAAATGTCAAATTTTACATTGCATTGGTTTCTGATATACATCTCCCCGGCTTCTGAAGTATTGGGCGTCTGAAGTATTGACATATTGGCTTCTTAGTGGTCACCTCAAAGGTTGGAGATAGAATTTGACATCGATATTGTCTCCTGTCTCCAGTACTCAACCAGATATCTAGACCTTTGCTTCAATATCCAGACTGATGGGACTTTGTATGTAAATGAGCAACATCATAGGTCAGGCCTTTATGACAGGAGGGGGTCATAGGAGCAAAGAGGGCATATATCAATTAGAGGAATCATTCGTTTGGACCCGTCATTATAAGGCTGGATACGATGCAAATAAGCGCACGTTCAGGGCATGTGGGAGTAGTAGTTGCACAATAACCTTGGACTCGCAGCTCGGAGATCACCGTTCTTCTGAAATATTCTTAGACTACGAGCTTTTAAAACTGACAGAAATTTTCCGCTTTGCATTTATTAAAAAAAAAAGTCAGCAGTATATAATGATTTCTTGTACAAATGGGATTATAATTGAACTTGAATTGATTTAATTTGGAACAAAAGGCTCAGTTTTGATAGAAGTATTCAAAGTATTGCTTTATGATGACGACTTGCTCTTTGCCTTAATTAGCATTGAATTATTTGCAGTATACCGTAGAAGAAGGATTTTGTATTATTGATCAATGTTCATTGTAGGCGTGCGTATACGGGATATTCTGTGGATTTCTTCCATTTCTAAACACTTTTTTTTACAAAGATATTTTAGAAGCCACATTGGCCTGCCACATATTCAGCCACTTATCAAATATCCGACAGTGAATGTAATCCTCCCAAACTTCATCCATGCTCCAATACCATTTTATAGAACAGGTCTTCTAGGGAATAAACTAATTGTTAGAAAAAATTACATACTGGGAATTAGATTTAAAGTTTAGTGAACATGTATTCCCTTAAAATCAAATTTTTATTACAAATTTTTAAAATACACACCAACCCAGTGCTAGCTGGCAGGAAAAAATCTGCCTAAAAAGATACAAAAAAAAAACAAAAAACGACCAAGGTCTAGCGCATACCCTGCACTAACCTCTCCTGTCACCTGCCTGGCTGTGGAGGTTGGCACCCTAATAACGATTTTTTGGCGCCCCCACTCAACGTGGACTAACCCTCACTGCCCTGTCTCACCCTAATGTGCAGGTGAGAAAACAATAATATATAAGAACAGAGATGAAGAAAGGCAAAAAAATGGTCAAAAAAAAAAAAAAAAAACACAATATAATGAAATTAGCAAAAAAGAGAGGCAAGAGCAGGATAAACGCTCTGGTTTCTTTTTAGGGATCCAGCCCCTTTAGTACCTTAATCACCATATACTGCCAATCTGCAGTGGTATGCTACCAGATATGCCACATACTCCAGCATAAACAAAAGCTATTGACCATACCACATACAATATATCCTTTGAGCTGTCTAGCCAATTTGAGCACAGATATCACTCATCAATCCAAAAAATCGCCCATAGATAAGGCTGACAACATCAATTGTTATACAGTGCCCATAAAGATATCCTGGGCCAGACTATAGGGTATGTCAATAGTATCCGCAATGATGCATGTTACTTATCAAAGTGTGCCTCAACGCGTTTCCCCGTGGTTTGGTTCATCAGGAGGCCCGTCAAAGATGTCAGATACCAGATGCCATAGATGAGTAGTAGTAGTAGTTGCTACTCATCTATGGCATCTGGTATCTGACATCTTTGACGGGCCTCCTGATGAACCGAACCACGGGGAAACGCGTTGAGGCACACTTTGATAAGTAACATGCATCATTGCGGATACTATTGACATACCCTATAGTCTGGCCCAGGATATCTTTATGGGCACTGTATAACAATTGATGTTGTCAGCCTTATCTATGGGCGATTTTTTGGATTGATGAGTGATATCTGTGCTCAAATTGGCTAGACAGCTCAAAGGATATATTGTATGTGGTATGGTCAATAGCTTTTGTTTATGCTGGAGTATGTGGCATATCTGGTAGCATACCACTGCAGATTGGCAGTATATGGTGATTAATGTACTAAAGGGGCTGGATCCCTAAAAGGAAACCAGAGCGTTTATCCTGCTCTTGCCTCTCTTTTTTGCTAATTTCATTATATAGTGTTTTTTTTTATTTTTTTGACCATTTTTTTGCCTTTCTTCATCTCTATTCTTATATATTGTTGTTTTCTCACCTGCACATTAGGGTGGGATAGGGCAGTGAGGGTTAGTCCACGTTGAGTGGGGGCGCCAAAAAATTGTTATTAGGGTGCCAACCTCCACAGCCAGGCAGGTGACAGGAGAGGATACTGCAGGGTATGCGCTAGACCTTGGTCGTTATTTTTTCTTTACTTTTTTTGTATCTTTTTAGGCAGATTTTTTCCTGCCAGCTAGCACTGGGTTGGTGTGGATTTTAAAAATTTGTAATAAAAATTTGGTTTGAAAGGAATACTTGTTGAATAAACTAATTGGCCATTTTTATACGCAGGCTTAATATAATTTTAATTCTTTGTCATTCATGGAGACGAATGGGCGATCATTCATGACAATGGAGACCAGTGGAGTTTTAGATGAAAGCTTGTTATGCATGCTAACAAGTAATAGTCTGTGTAGTCAATAACTATTTTACTTGCTTATATAGCACCAATAATTCCACATCATTTACATACATTATCATCACTGTCCCCATTGGGGCTCAGAACCTAAATCCCCTATCAGTATGTCTCTGAAGTGTGGAAGGAAACTGGAGGAAAACCCATGTAAACACTTGTAGAACATGCAAACTCTTTACAAATGTTGTATTTGGTGGGATTTGATTCAAAGACCCCAGTGCTGCAAAACAACAGTGCTGCTAACCACTGAGCCACCGTACAGTCAACAGGATTGGGCAAAACACTACTTGCAAGCTGCACCTAATGCATGTGTTCTGTTTGTTGCATACTTGCAACAGTGATAATTTCATCCAGAACAGCCCTGTGTACTACATTACAAAAATTGAAGAGGCTAAACAACTCCACTCCCAAAAGTAGGTATTTTGGGGAGAAGAAGTTTTCTTGGAATTTTGGGGTGGGACCAAAATGTCCTTAAAGGAGTATTCCAAGAATTGGCAGTTATGTCCTATCTAGAGACTAGTGGCTCACTTCACGCAACCCTGGCACATGGTCAGTGTTTTCTGGCCTTGGATAGGAGCTATATGAATTTCCTGAGCATCTAGGTTCCCTGGTGCAGAGTTTGATTCGCCAGCCTGTTGTGACGTCATCACTATGACGCAAAGCTGATGATGCACCAGATCACAATCTGACCCTGGAATCCTAGAGGTTAGGGAAATTTGAGCACCTCTTGTTCATGGCCAGAGAACAATGACCAGGACCATGGACAGGGGTTTCGCCAAGCCATCTAATAATCTCTTCTTCTACAGAGTTCCATCTTGTATGAAACAGAGGTTTTTGGATCTAGAGCCCCAATCTCAAGGTCATTGGTGGTCCCAGCTAGCATATCCCAGCAATCAAAAAGTTGTCCTCTATCCAAAGGATAGGAGATAAATTTCAGTTCTGGGAATAAGCGTTTAGACTGGGGCTGCATAGCTACTTTGGTTTCATCACACGCCGCATGGCCTTAGATTTCTGTATGCCACTGCTACATTCTGCAAATCAACATGGCACTCCACTAAGTACAACGATGAGTGGCAAAATTCAGAACCAGCTGGATATCTTTTGTGATTTGCTTGTCGCAGTCACAGTACCTCGGAGGTGGCAATATGACCCCATTCACTTCCATTATGCTGTCATGTATAGTGATCTTTGTCTTCGTAGCCAAAGTCGCTATGTAGCAACATCAATAATTTTGCACTTTAAATGTTGGTTAAGCATGTGATCAATAAATACTGTTAGCATAAATTACTTTTAGTTAAAATGTTCTGAAAAAATCACTCTGATTGCAGTCTATCATGACATACTGGGACTTACAGTTTTACAACAGATGGAGAACCAAAGTTTGCAGACTTAAGAGGGAGGGAAAGTGAGAGCAAGTTCATGTGGTCCATAATGGTCAAAAAGCTTTTAGGGGTGAAAATTAATTCATCCAAGCCATGTATTTTCTCCCAGCTGCTTCATTCATCCGCATATAATGATCTTTTTTTTTTAATTAAGGATGTACGCAATTTCCATATTTCCCTGATTCTCACAAGCTTTGCAGAATAAACCTCCCATGGATCATCCGCTGCATGGACGCCTCTCTATGGAGGATATGCGCTGGTAGCAGTTGCTGTGTGCACGTGCTTAACACCTAAATTGTACATTGCGCCTCCGATGATTGGGGCTGCAGTACTAACTCTGAAGTGTCAGAAGGAAATGAGCTCCACAAAGCATCACTGCACTCGTTAAGAATCGCGTTTCTTCCAGAAATCTTATTTCCGCTGCTTTGTGTATCCATCCAGCCAATCTCGACTACAAGCTGCTCCAAATACCTGCATATCTGTAATCACCACACTAATTAGCAATGTTTGCTGTATTACTCAGTGATGTTTGGAGGTTCATTAACCCGCACACCTGTTGTGAGAAGACCCTCGAGCAAATATAGACCCCACTACATATTCTTTTCTATCTACCTTAAATTAAGACGAGCTTTGCCAAAGAAAGTATAGCATGACTACTAATAGCTGCTCATTGAGAGTCCTAAAATATCCAAGTCCTGCGTTCATACACCCCATCTTGGATGGTTGTACGTATCTTATTACTGGGGGCTCAGAAGTTGATCTACATCATCTCTACTCTCCCCAACGGCTCAGCGTCCAATATTGACATGTCAACACTCATCCATCTTATCATCGGCTCCATCATGCAAGGTTCACCAAATGTACTACCAGGTCAGTTCCCCATTTTACGTTGCATGACAGCTTTCCATTGGTGTTTAAAAGCACCCTTGAAATTGACTTGCACATGATATTTGGTGTCCCTTCTGATGCTCATCATCCCTCCACACTCTGCATGCATGATGGCGGCTGTCACAGTGTGACTCGACACAACAGGTGGTCGGTCAATGGATGGCACAACTCAGCTTCAGCCAACCACTAACCATGAGTTGAGAAAAAGTTTTGATGTTATCATTCATATTCTCTGAAAAAAAGACCAAGAAGCCAAAAACTCTGCCAGGGTATGTAAACTTTTGAGCACAACTGTAAGTGATAAATGTTTTTTGGGGGCCAGCTCTTTAAAATATTGATGTGTTCATTTCAACTTTCACACAGGTAATTCACATTTTTAAACCCCGCCATACTCCTTACATGGCTGTCAGCTAAACCATGATTTGTCACAGTGAAGAGGAGAAAACCGGCACTCATGTGACACCTGTGGCTTGCTGAAGAGCTGACTGTGATTTACGCCTTGCCCCTGGATGACCGGGTGCATACGATGAAAATAACAGTTCAAATAATGTCCTTAGAAGAAAACTGGTTGCACTCACCGGTACTTTATAAAAACTTCCTTTATTGGTAAAAATGGTTAAAACATTCAACGGGTCCTTTTGAAGCACAGGAAGCTTGAAACGGCCATTGTCCACCGTGTACCTCCCCAGTGCCTTCCTGGTGACATGTTTTAACCAAGTGTACCAATAAAAGAAGTTTTTATAAAGTACCGGTGAGTGCAACCACTTTTCTTCTATGGACATTATTTGAACCATGATTTGACCGATCGTTCAGCTTGCATCTCTCTTGGCTGTCTCCTCCGTTATTGGTGGGTTTGGCCGAGATTACTATAATCTCTATCAGAGGTGTAAAGGGGTTGTCTACTAATAGGACAACCATTTATTGACCAAAATGTTTTGCCAAAATAAAATAAGCCTATACTCACCTCCCGTGCCAACAGCTGCAGCCCGGACCTCCTCTTCATATTCATCTTGTCCGTTACAACAAAAACTCGGGAGCCCCAGGGGAACTGGTGCTGACATCGCATTAATGACGCCTGCACGGGAGGTGAGTATAGGCTTTACCATTATATTGGGGCCAAGCGAGGGGTATGAGAAGTTGTCCGAGTAGTGGACAACTTCTTTAAGTCTTCACAAGTGCAATATATTGAATCTTCCAGGAAGAGAATGTCTTTTGTGCATGTAATATCAGATTATTGGAGGTATGGGGTAATTTCAAGGACATCTGGTGGTCCCTTCCCTGGATTTTTACTACAATGTTCTTGCCCTAAGTCTAAGAAATGTTTTAAAAAGCTACTTCTCCCCAATGACTTCCATAAAAACATGTTTTTTTTTTATAAGAAGGAAAAAATCATTTTGGGATATTTGTCCCACGCGTTTTGTGATGGGTAAATGTTTTAGCAAAGTAATTTTCTCTCGCAGTCCTCAGTCGTAGCTGACAGGCTTCTGATGGTCCCACGGCACCGGAGCAATCTTGAGGCGATAAAGTGAAACCACTGCTAGGGTTGGATTCGCATAGTTTAGGTGGAACACAGTGGTTCCCGAGATCGGTCTGTTGGTGAAAACATTAGAAGATTTTCAGTACATCCATATTTCATAATACACACGAGAGATTGAAGAAGAACATTGGTAAAGCCTGTACAGTCTATGGATGCTGAGATATAAAGTGTCTGCATCACTTGACGTCACAATATTAACCCCGGGGTAGATTCACAACTCGTGGTTAAGTTGTAATAAAAAATACATGAGGTTTTACCGTGATTTTTGACATGGTTGCTGTTTTTATAGATAAAACATGTCATGAGTATATGTATAATACATATATATAAACACAACTGCATCAAAAACTACAGCACATTTAACAAAGAAAGCATGCAGCATTCAGTTTTAGCTGCAATGTCTGAGTATACCCTAAGAATACTTATACATGGGGCAAAAATTAAGTAAAAAAAAAATCTGCGGCAAGTTACTTACAGATATAAAAATGATTCTGCACCCTATGCATTGCACAGCATTATATTTGCTATAAAAGATATGTTGCATACATTGACAATTTGTAGTTATGGCACTGTGTTTGATGGACATTTTATAAAATTTGCAGTATAAGCTGCTACTTTTGTGTTTGCCATGGTCAATGTGAGCAGTGCCTAACTAGAAAAAGCAGAATAATATTTTCTGTTCTATACTGTATATTGAAATGGTACAAACCACAATGGGATTCTGATAAGGTCACCCCATTATAATACCTATACCATGCAGGAGTAGCCCAGTATCAGTTAGTGGGCAGCACAGTGGCTCAGTGGTTAGCATTGTAGCTTAGCATTTCTGGCATACAAAACACCAACGTTTTTAATTAATTAGATAGGTGGGCATAGCTATGCCCTGTCCCACCCCATCTCCACCTGTTTCAGCAGAGCTAATTCAAACACATGAAAACTAGGGAAGAGTTGACTCGTGGAAATTCGAGTTCTGGTATCCGACCAGAACTCTAGTCCAAAGTTCGGTTCAGGTACTCGAACTTGAACCAGAACACGACCCCCTTTGAAAACAATGGAGACCTGAACTTTGGATCTGTAAAAAAATTTCGCTTAGCACCGGACTTTAACCGTCCGTTACGAACCCCAAACTTTTAAGCTCGGGTTCGCTCATCTCCAGTGAAAACACTAAACGTTGCACAATTTTTGAGAACTCAAGCATTGCCCAAAAATGTTGTGACTATTTTAAAGCATTTATGCCACATTTCTGTCATAAAAGCTTAGATGACTTTTCCCTGGTGGATTTCACCCCCTAGCCAGCTTAATCCTTAGGCCTCATTCAGACGTGTTTTTGGCGTACAAGTACTATTTGTGGTTTTCATGGATAGCACTCGTACCTGTCATAATCACTTGTCTGTGATTTTTCGCATACCAAGAGGTCCTTGGAAAATCGCAGAGGCAAGTTCGATTTTGATACAAATATCTGATCAACATGCAAGTGTATGGGTCCATGAAAAAAATTGGATAGCACTCGGACAACATCAGGACTGTCAGAACGGAAAAGGTGGAGAAACTTTTTTTTTTCCCCGTACAAGAAAGACTGATGACACTCGGACCAAACTCTGATCAAAGTCTGATCAAAATAATCAGTCCATTCTTCTGGTACGTGAAAAAATCGAATGTGTGAATGAGCCCTTAGGCTAATGACATTTTAAGGCATATCCTGGTGGCCAATCTGCATCTTCCAAAAAAGCTAATCTCTAGAAAATTTTATTTCCTTCCAGAAACAGTGCCATTCTTGTCCACTGGCTATATCTGAAACTGCAACTGAGTTCACTTTTTAATTCCATAGTTATTTATTCTTTCCAAAAATGTAGGTACTTGATTGGGTTTGATTAGAAAAAAAATTGCACTAATTGGTTTTTACCCGTTCTTTGTTTGCCTTAACCTTAAAAAAGTGTAATTTCAGCTGATCATCACATAGAGAAATAAAATTGTTGATCTTTTCAACTCCAGGCCGTTCTTCTCGGGTAGACAATTAAATAATAACAAAGTGAGTTGCAATCAGGCACTAGCTGAGAAAAGTAAAAAGAAAATTATTTATAATTTAGGACTAACGAGTGTTTGAAATCGTAAGGCGGCCACATGTGTATCCACTTTTCTTAAACATCATTTTTTCATTGAGATGGAAATAAAATAACATTTTTTTTTACTTTTTTCAACTGGAGCCGGTTGACAACTTTCATTCCTATTATTTATTAGTTTCCTTAATGGATGCAAAATTAGACTTGATTCTACCAGGTAACCTTCAATTCTCAAGATAAGTCCTGCTTCTACATAGAGCAAAGAAAAGAGAAGTATTATCTGGGTAGAAATGCAAAATGAGCAATGTAAAAACACAGTGCTGTATAATATGATGATTACAATATATTAAGAGGATAAAAACTTTGATGGGAGTGCTTTTTTAAATATGTCTAGGGAGATGATGCCATTGATCCACTCCGGGCAACCTGCAAACCCCGATGTGGAACCAAACAGAGGGCAGCGGACCCAGGAGAAGGAAGCAGAGCCCAGGATACCCAGGACAGTTGTATAACAATAACTCTTTTATCTTGCACTTTTTCTGCCTTCTTCCATGCGGATTAATTAGCACAGACCACATCATAGTTGAGCTGAACTTTGATGTTGTAATACAGCAATTGAGAGGATTAAAAAAATAGATATAAAAGTTACAAAATCAATGTCAGCCTATGGGCACAAGGAGACTTTTCGCTGAGTTTTTGGAGCAGAAACTTAAAAGGTTTATCCCAAACTATTTTTTTTATTAAAGGCCTAAAACTAACAGTCACATAGGTGCAATTCACCCCTGTTGGACTCAGGACCTCTCTCGCTCTGTGCAAGCCATATGCTGACGTCACGTTGATAGAGCAGAAGATTTTTTTATGCTCTGCTTTCTTGACAGGTCATGACTGCTGACATACTGATTGACAGCCAATTCCTCACTGCCTAACTGGGGGAACACAGCTGTCAATGGGCAGGACGTTGGCAATTATGCCTTATCAACAGAACAGCCTGGAAGAGCTCCTCTGTTGACGTTGAGCAGCTGAATCACCGGCAGGAGCGTCCAGTGAGCACTGTGTCGGCGACAAATAGAACAGGCAGGTATTTAGCAACTACTGGCATGTTAGTTTTTAATCCCATATTTTAAAAAAGTCCTGGATAAACCCTTTAATGTATTTGAAGAGTTTTGAGATGAGGAGGATGATTTGGAGAATTTTTGCTTAGTTTCTGCTAAAAAAAACTCCTCACTGATGCATTCTCAGTTAACACAGTTAAATTGGTTTCCTTAAGTTTGGAAGTTATCCCCAATCTTATGGATCTCTGCTGGGGAAGGATCGGCAGTTGGGACCCCCAACAGAATGGATTGGTGGTCAATCGTGAGCACTGCAGCTCTAATCATTCTTACCGCCAATGCCAAAAACCTTCCGAGCAGTAAGCAGTCGGCACTGTGCAGGGAATCACGAAGGCTAAGTACGCCAAATTATACAAAATTTTGATTGAAACCCCTTTGCAAGATTAACTTGTATCCCAAAATACACTGTGTTCCAAATTATTATGCAAATTGGATTTAAGTGCCATAAAGATTTAATTGTTTTGTTTTTCAAATAAACTCGTGGATGGTATTGTGTCTCAGGGCTCAATGGATCACTGAAATCAATCTTAAACACATGTGATAATTGGTTTTCCAAGTGATTCTAATTAAAGGAAAACTACTTAAAAATGATGTTCCACATTATTAAGCAGGTCACAGTTTTCAAGTAACATGTGAAAGAAAAAGGATCTCTCTGCTGCTGAAAAGCATCAAATAGTGCAATGCCTTGGTGAAGGGATGAAAACATTAGACATTTTCCAAAAACATAAGAGTGATCATCGTACTGTTAAGAGATTTGTGGCTGTATCTGAGCACAAATGTGTTTGTGCTGATAAAGGCATAATGAGGAAGATTTCTGCCAGGCAAGTTCATCGGATTAAGAGAGCAGCTGCTAAAAAGCCATTACAAACCAGCAAACAGATATTTGAAGCTGCTGGTGCCTCTGGAGTCTCTCGAACCTCAAGGTGTAGTCTCCTTCAAAGGCTTGCTGTGGTGCATAAACCTACTATTTGGCCACCCTTAAACAGTGTTCACAAGCAGAAATGGTTGTATTGGGCCCACACATACATGAAGACTAATTTCCAAACAGTCTTGTTTACTGATAAGTGTTGAGCAACCCTGGATGGTCCAGATGGATGGACAGGGCCGGCGTTAGGGCCAGGCAGACTAGGCAGCTGCCTGGGGCCCCCACTCCCTTGGGGGCCCCCAGCATCTACAGCAGACGCTTCACTGATAATAGCATTATCAGTGAAGCTTCCGATGTAGAGACTGGTTAAGGACCTGTAGTGACATCACAATCAGGTGACCTGCAATGTGACCGTGATGTCACCACAGGCCATGTACTCAGGGACTGTCTGGATGTTTCTGCAGTGAAAAAGGAGCGTGCAATGAAGCACAGGAGCACCTCCCCCATCAGAGTGATAGAAGTGCTCATTGGCCAGTGCTCCTGTCCTCCTGCACGGAGCCTCTGAGGGGGAGCTAGAGATGGCAGCGCCAGCTACCAACCTGAGCTGGCAGATAAGTAGAAGTGCACCGTCCCACTATGTGTGCTGCTTCTGGTGATGGTGGCTCCTGTCCTGCTGTCAGCTCCTCCTGCTCTTGTCGGCAGTCCCAGCAGAGGAGAGGGCAGGGAGGTGTCTGCTGGGAGCAGGAGGGCTGCAGCTGATAGTGTGGAACATCTCATTCCCTCCAGCATAAAGCATGTATCTAAGGTGTGTGCAGTGTATAGTGTGTGCTGTCTGTGAGCTCTGTGTGTATGTTTATGTGAATCACATGTATCAAATGAGCATTTGTTGTGCAGCATCTGTGTGTGTGTGTGTAGGTGTATGTGTGTATATAAGTGCGTGCCGTGTGTGTATATAAGTGCGTGCCATGTGTGTGTATATACTGTAAGTGCGTGCCGTGTGTGTGTATATAAGTGCGTGCCGTGTGTGTATATAAGTGCCTGCCATGTGTGTGTATATACTGTAAGTGCGTACCGTGTGTGTGTATATAAGTGCGTGCCGTGTGTGTATATAAGTGCCTGCCATGTGTGTGTATATACTGTAAGTGCGTGCCGTGTGTGTGTATGTAAGTGCGTGCCGTGTGTGTGTATATAAGTGCGTGCCGTGTGTGTATATAAGTGCCTGCCATGTGTGTGTATATACTGTAAGTGCGTACCGTCTGTGTGTATATAAGTGCGTGCCGTGTGTGTATATAAGTGCGTGCCATGTGTGTGTATATACTGTAAGTGCGTGCCGTGTGTGTGTATATAAGTGCGTGCCGTGTGTGTGTATATAAGTGCGTGCCGTGTGTGTGTATATAAGTGCGTGCCATGTGTGTGTATATAAGTGTGTGCCGTGTGTGTATATAAGTGCGTACCGTGTGTGTGTATATAAGTGCGTGCCGTGTGTGTATATAAGTGCCTGCCATGTGTGTGTATATACTGTAAGTGCGTACCGTCTGTGTGTATATAAGTGTGTGCCGTGTGTGTATATAAGTGCGTGCCATGTGTGTGTATATACTGTAAGTGCGTGCCGTGTGTGTGTATATAAGTGCGTGCCGTGTGTGTGTATATAAGTGCGTGCCGTATGTGTGTATATAAGTGCGTGCCATGTGTGTGTATATAAGTGTGTGCCGTGTGTGTATATAAGTGCGTGCCGTGTGTGTATATAAGTGCGCGCCATGTGTGTGTATATACTGTAAGTGCGTGCCGTGTGTGTGTATATAAGTGCGTGCCGTGTGTGTGTATATAAGTGCGTGCCGTGTGTGTGTATATAAGTGCGTGCCGTGTGTGTGTATATAAGTGCGTGCCGTGTGTGTGTATATAAGTGTGTGCCGTGTGTGTGTATATAAGTGCGTGCCGTGTGTGTGTATATAAGTGCGTGCTGTGTGTGTGTATATACTGTAAGTGCTTGCCGTGTGTGTGTTTATACTGTAAGTGCGTGCCGTGTGTGTGTATATACTGTAAGTGCGTGCCGTGTGTGTGTATATAAGTGCGTGCCGTGTGTGTGTTTATACTGTAAGTGCGTGCCGTGTGTGTGTATATACTGTAAGTGCGTGCCGTGTGTGTGTATATAAGTGCGTGCCGTGTGTGTGTATATACTGTAAGTGCGTGCCGTGTGTATATACTGTAAGTGCGTGCCATGTGTGTGTATATACTGTAAGTGCGTGCCGTGTGTGTGTATATAAGTGCGTGCCGTGTGTGTGTGTATATACTGTAAGTGCGTGCCGTGTGTGTGTATATACTGTAAGTGCGTGCCGTGTGTGTGTATATAAGTGCGTGCTGTGTGTGTGTATATACTGTAAGTGCGTGCCGTGTGTATATACTGTAAGTGCGTGCCATGTGTGTGTATATACTGTAAGTGCGTGCCGTGTGTGTGTATATAAGTGCGTGCCGTGTGTGTGTATATACTGTAAGTGCGTGCCGTGTGTATATACTGTAAGTGCGTGCCATGTGTGTGTATATACTATAAGTGCGTGCCGTGTGTGTGTATATAAGTGCGTGCCGTGTGTGTGTGTGTGTATATACTGTAAGTGCGTGCCGTGTGTGTGTATATACTGTAAGTGCGTGCCGTGTGTGTGTATATAAGTGCGTGCTGTGTGTGTGTATATACTGTAAGTGCGTGCCGTGTGTATATACTGTAAGTGCGTGCCATGTGTGTGTATATACTATAAGTGCGTGCCGTGTGTGTGTATATAAGTGCGTGCCGTGTGTGTGTGTGTATATACTGTAAGTGCATGCCGTGTGTGTGTATATACTGTAAGTGCGTGCCGTGTGTGTGTATATAAGTGCGTGCCGTGTGTATGTGTGTATATACTGTAAGTGCGTGCCATGTGTGTGTATATACTGTAAGTGCGTGCCGTGTGTGTGTATATAAGTGCGTGCCGTGTGTGTGTATATACGTGCATGTCATGTATGTATGTATAAATGTGTGCCATGTTTGTATGTATGTGTGTGAATAAATGCATGCCATGTATGTGTATAAGTGCGTGCCATGTACATGTATGTATGTGCCATGCGTGTTTGTGTATAAGTACATGCCATGTATGTGTGTGTGTATAAGTGAATGGCGTGTGCGTGTAAGTGTGCCATGTATGTGTATGTGTGTATAAGTGCGTGCCATGTGTGTGTGTATAAGCGTGTGCCGTGTATGTGTGTGTGTATATATATATATATATATATATACATATATATATATATATATATATATATATATATATATATATATATAATATATAAACATTTTTTGCATTACTCTAACTTGAATATATGTTAGTATATGTATATGGCTGGGTATAGACACACAGTGATAGCGTGTGAGTGTGGTGTGTGTTTGTGTGTCATGCACATTTTGAAATACTGGCTGAAGAACAGACGAGAGTTTATATATATATATATGTCAAAATTGGAACAGCATCACATATTACCGCAGTTGTCGTGCAGCGCTTTCCCAACCAAAGTTCAGTTGGCCTCCAGTAATAAAGATAAAAAAAGGAAAACAGCACAAAAATTAAAGAAAAAAACGTGCTTTAATGCCTGAATGGCGTGGCAACGTTTCGGATATAGTATCCTATATATAGTATACTATATCCGAAACGTTGCCACGCCGTTCAGGCATTAAAGCACTTTTTTTCTTTAATTTTTGTGCTGTTTTCCTTTTTATATATATATATATATATATATATATATATATATATATATATATAACATGTTGGCAATCGTGCAACAAATGAGCAAAATGCTCATATATAGGACATTTCATAACATTCCCACATTGTTATGAAAAAATTACAGCACATCCTGCACCCAATGTATTATATAATATATTTAAGGAGACAGAGTCTGTCCATTTGATACCAACTCCACCAAAATGGACACTGACTCCAACTCGCCAGCCCTGCTGCTTATGACATGAAACTGTATGGGGACAGATTCATCTACTAGTGTTCTGTCCCCATCGTTCTTCATTAGCCGGTGTAAAGAGGCCGAGAAACAAGAGCCAAAGACTTCAATATTGTAGATCACACGCATTGAACGGCCTGAACTCAGCTCATGTCAATACAACCAAAATGTTTGAGAGTCATGGTGCAGTATGTGAGCATTGGGGGCCTCATTTTAAACTTTTGCCTAGGGCCCCACATTGTCTAAAACCGGCCCTGTGGATGGAGTAGTGGATGGTTGGTGGATGGCCACCATGTCCCAACAAGGCTGCAACGTCAGCGAGGAGGTGGAGGAGTCATATTTTGGGCCAGAGTCATGGGAAACAGCTGGTAAGGCCCTTTAAGGTTCCTGTTCATGCTGACAATGCCCCATCTCATGCTGCAAAGAATACCTCTGAGTCATTGGCTGCTATGGGCATAAAAGGAGATAAACTCATGGTGTGGCCACCATCTTCCCCTGACCTCAACCCTATAGAGAACCTTTAGAGGATCATCAAGCAAAAGATCTATGAGGGTGGGAGGCAGTTCACATCCAAACAGCAGCTCTGGGAGGCTATTCCAACTTCATGCAAATAAATACAAGCAGAAACTCTCCAAAAACTCACACGTTTAATGGATGCAAGAATTGTGAAGGTGATATCAAAGAAGGCTTCCTATGTTAACATGTAACTTGGCCTGTTGGGATGTTTTGGCGTTAAGTAGCTTTTTTGTTCAGTGAATGTGACCTCCTAATGCTGCAAATTCCACAAATGAGCATTTTCAGTTCTTTAAAACATCAAATGTCTAGAAATTCTACTGTGCCTAATAATTTGGAACATTTGGTGCATTTTGAGTTTTTATTCATTTTGGAGATTATACTGTTATCATTGGGAGGTTTCTTCAATAAAATTCGAGGTATACTCTAACGGGTGATGACTTTTATTAGACTGACTGTCATTTGCACCGACCATTTAGGAAAATCTGATAAAAATGTAATTTGCATAATAATTTGGAACATAGTGTACATGCATTTAAGTAAAAAAAAAATCTTCCAAAGTTGTCCATATCCTTTAAAAGACGCTCATGGTACGTACAATCCTCGTCGCTCACACATGCAGATGTAATTTATTGCAGTGTATCATTGCATTGCTTGTATGGAAATAGGATGCTGCTGGACATACACTAATTAACTCCTTGACTGCCAGGGCCTTTCTGGGTTGACGCTGACCTTCTACATCAGACGGAGCTAGGAGTGAATGAGATTCGGATTTGACCTCCTCTGCATGGCATTCAGAGTAATTAGAAATCCTCTCTTTGCCGAAGAATAAAAAAAACTGTATCTGATTAAAAGTCAAAATCTGCATTTAAATGGTAAATTCTCCCTGCATTGAGGATACCGTAGAGCTGAGGGCTGGCAGGGCTGGGACCTCGCGTTCTGCCTGCCTATTACGCTTCTTAGCACTGAATTATTATGCAAATGTAATTCCATCTCTCATTAAAGAAAAAGAGAGCAGCCAAGAATAGGGCTGGGAAAATAGACAAAATCGTTGTCTCGTCGCCTCCTTCTCATTGAACGAAGCTTTTCCAACCTTACAAGTCTCACTGTCACGTGGACACCGGTCTCCTATGCCATTGATCTTCATTATTCATTCCTCGAGACCTGGTTGGCTTTCCAAACCTTACAGGTCTTATTATACCCGGAGTGATAAAATATTCACATCTTTATCGTATTGTCCTATTCTTGATATTTCACAATCGCTCTTTTTTCTTTTTTACAAATTCTATCCTTTAACTTTAGGAATGGCTTTTGGGTTTCACTATTGAATATCATCGCGTTCTGCAAAAGGGACTTATATTTGAGGGCAGCACAAGATAGATTTGAAGATGCAATTAATAGGGGTTTTTCCTGAATTGTGCGATTCCATGTGAATTTGAATACTTTGTGATTTCAGCTGCAATATTAAAAACCCAACTGCCATTTTGGTAACCAGTTAGGGCTGGCAAATTGGAAAAAAACCCTCTAAAACTTACCTTACCATTCCATGCTCCAGTCACCACTATCCGCTGTCAGCCATCCAGTCCTTTTCTTTCCGCTGTTGTGCGCCATATCTCCCGCCTGTTAGGCCAAGACTTCCTACCGTGATCAGGTATGCTTTGCGCTACTAACTATCCACACTGCCAGAAGTACCAATACCTGGTTTAAAAACAACAGTATCACTGTGCTTGATTGGCCAGCAAACTCGCCTGACCTTAACCCCAGAGAGAATCTATGTAGTATTGTCAAGAGGAAGATGAGACACCAGACCCAACAATGCAGACAAGCTGAAGGCTGCTATCGGAGCAACCTGGGCTTCCATAACACCTCAGCAGTGCCACAGACTGATCGCCTCCATGCCACGCCGCATTGATGCAGTAATTGATGCAAAAAGTAGCCCCAACCAAGTATTGAGTGAATTTACTGAACATACATTTCAGTTCGTATTTCAAAATAATTTTTCAAGCTGGTGTTATAAAGTATTCTAATTTACTGAGATGACTTTTGGGTTTTCATTGGCTGTAAGCCATAATCATCAACATTAACAGAAATAAACACTTGAAATAGATCACTCTGTTTGTGATGACACTATATAATATATGAGTTTCACTTTTTGTATTGAAGAACTGAAATAAATTCACTTTTTGATGATATTCTCATTTTGTGAGAAGCACTTGTATCTATTCTTTATTTTAGCCAAGTGGGCATGATCTTCAGCTTTTCTCTTCCCGAGGATCACGCCCACTTGATTAACAAGGCTAGATCTCAGGAATGAAGAGACGTAGACAAAAAAAACAGCAACTCCGGATTCAGGATAACGGCCGCATTTATGACACTTAATAAACTTATTTATGGCAAGTGACTTTAAGTATATTTGCAAAGACATGATGACTTGTATATTTAGATGCACGCTAATGTGTTTAGGCACTGGACACATTACCCGTTTATGAGTCCAAATAAAGTAAATCAAAATGTGTGATGAATGGGTCAATGTAAATATACACTCCTAATTTTCAGCTATGAGTATAACTACATTAAGGCACCCTCCCCTGACAGCTCTGTTTACTGTTCACCTTTAAGGAATAGGCAGTCGCCTCACTGCTTTCTAGTGAAAAGATCAGCGGAGCACAAACCGAGACATCCTTATTTACTAAGCGCCGCTGTAATGAGATGCTGGGGAGTTGTGTTTGGAGATAAGTGAACTTTAATGGTTTTCAATAGTCATTAACCAAAGTCAGCGCAATCCAGCCACAGAGACAAGGCCTGTCCTTCTGGATCATTTTTCCTTCAGCATTCGATGTTTCTTCTCCGCTGCTTCTGGTCCGACACGCTGTGCAATTATATTAACATCCAACGCGTGATACTAAAAAGGAACGTGGACGCGCGCAGTTATTGGTTTTGTTGTTTACTACAGTTTTATTGAGTAGAAAGTAAAATCTTAGATTTAATAGTATTGGAGCGCAGTTATAAAAAGTGAAGTTTTGCCAACAGTTCTCAAACAATTAATATTTAAAGGGAACCTGTCACATTGAAAATGGTGGAATACTGAGCTTTGTATAACCACGCCCACACACTGATTGGCTGCTTTGTATGCTGTACGTTGACAGAAAGCTGTCAAATCAGTAATGGGGGCGTGGTTAGACTAAGAGGCACGAGACAACTAGTCCGGTAATGATAATATCCTGCTGATAAAACACTGATTTCATTGAAATTACAATACACAGTTTGCTGGAATGAGTGTCTCTTAACTGTTGCTTGGCCCACAGCATATACCCAGGATAAACACAATCACTTTCTACCGTAACACAGCATTTTAAATATAGGGCATAATTCACACAATGAAACCATATGTAAAACATAACATAAAGCACATAATCCCAAGGATGCCTCACAATTCCTAAGGCGATAATGTATAGAGAACTCTGTGGCTTCATTACTGCCACACTTCCTTGGCCCTTCACTGCCCTTGAGCCATGAAGACCTGAGTAATCTAGGACAGATCGTTAGCTAGGGATGCCTGTCATCGGAGCTATTCTCTGCTGCGCTATTAATCAGATTTTTCTAAAAATAAATTTAGTTGGATGGTCTCTTCAAACCTATTTTTTAAAGATTTCGCCTTTCCGGTCTCCTTCTATTTGTTTTGCCTTTTTGTATTCATTGGATGCCTTACTCTTGACTTACTTTCTTTTTGTATTCAATATTTTATTTTTTTGTTCTTTTTTTCTACCTTTTAGCCGTTTATTTTTTTTTTTATCTTGGCCTGCTTACTCTCTTTTTTGTATTTCTGTTATGCTGTAATGTCTATTGTCTGTACAAGTCCCCTCTATAATTTGTAAAGCGCTGCGGAATATGTTGGCGCTATATAAATAAAAATTATTATTATTATTTGTTATTTTTTGTTCTTTTTTTCTTCCTTTTAGCTCTTTATTTTTTTTATCTTGTGCTGCTTTCTCTCTTTTTTGCATTTTTTTTTATTGTTCTTTTTTTCTTCCTTTTAGTTTTTTTTTTTTTTTTTTAAACCTAGCTGCTTACTCTCTCTTTTCTACAGTATTCATTATTTGTTATTTTTTTCTTCCTTTTGGCTTTTTATTTTTTTTTATCTAGGGCTGTAAAGTTTTGATATCGCATTAAAAGGAAACCAACCTCTTTTCCAGGCCGAGATTTCGCCAGTATTTTATCAGTTAAAATGAGACTTTGTTCCAATAATACATTAGGAGCAGCAGCTACAGCTTTACTTTATTAGAGTTACTGTGGCTTGGGTCCAGCGTGGTGACGCTGCTTAGTAGATGAATCCAACGTCTGATAAACTCTCCAAGCCGTACAGCCAGGATTTTCTAGGACCACATAGTAGGAAACCGGGAACTACAACCATGTTTCTGCCTTAGGAAGGATATTACTGATGTACTAAAAGGATTAACATAGTAACATAGTAACATAGTTAGTAAGGCCGAAAAAAGACATTTGTCCATCCAGTTCAGCCTATATTCCATCATAATAAATCCCCAGATCTACGTCCTTCTATAGAACCTAATAATTGTATGATACAATATTGTTATACTCCAGGAAGACATCCAGGCCTCTCTTGAACCCCTCGACTGAGTTCGCCATCACCACCTCCTCAGGCAAGCAATTCCAGATTCTCACTGCCCTAACAGTAAAGAATCCTCTTCTATGTTGGTGGAAAAACCTTCTCTCCTCCAGACGCAAAGAATGCCCCCTGGTGCCCGTCACCTTCCTTGGTATAAACAGATCCTCAGCGAGATATTTGTATTGTCCCCTTATATACTTATACATGGTTATTAGATCGCCCCTCAGTCGTCTTTTTTCTAGACTAAATAATCCTAATTTCGCTAATCTATCTGGGTATTGTAGATCTCGCATCCCCTTTATTAATTTTGTTGCCCTCCTTTGTACTCTCTCTAGTTCCATTATATCCTTCCTGAGCACCGGTGCCCAAAACTGGACACAGTACTCCATGTGCGGTCTAACTAGGGATTTGTACAGAGGCAGTATAATGCTCTCATCATGTGTATCCAGACCTCTTTTAATGCACCCCATGATCCTGTTTGCCTTGGCAGCTGCTGCCTGGCACTGGCTGCTCCAGGTAAGTTTATCATTAACTAGGATCCCCAAGTCCTTCTCCCTGTCAGATTTACCCAGTGGTTTCCCGTTCAGTGTGTAATGGTGATATTGATTCCTTCTTCCCATGTGTATAACCTTACATTTGACGACTGTTGCCTCACATTGACGACTGTTGTTAGGGGATATCATGTTTGCCAAAATTGTTTTCTAGAAATTGGAGTCATTATTCAGTTTTCACTAGCATAGCCGTGCCCATTTTCCCAACAGACCACTCGCTATCCACTCCATTTTTTTGCCACTGTATGGACCTTTGGACTCCAGAGCTCAACATCATGGCCATGAAATTAGTTGACAAAAAGCTGCTTTCTTCGAGGCTTCTCCATCGCCCAGAATATTTGTCAGCTCTTCCAAAAGTGCAGAAGGTATCCTCTTTTTTTCCGGAAGTCTACCACTGTCCTTCATTTCCAAGAAAGATTGGAAGTATAGGACATACAGGATATATTCAAAAGTGTGTTCCTCTTCTCAGGACCCCTTTCCTTGAGCTAGAGTGAAGTATCTCAATGCCCACCCTGTACAACATAAGGGGCTACTATTAATTTTGAACCCACTATGTAAAAATGCAGATGTATGGATGGCCGCAACTTCTCCCAGTGACATAACTGATATCTGGGAGTTTAAAGGGAATCTGTCAGTAGGATCCACCCTCCAAAGCCGTCTATATGAGCATTTAGGTAATAGGAAGAGGAACAAAATGATACCGTGATATCTGCGATGTCTTATTTCAGAGAAATCAAAATATTTCTTAATATGTAAATCAGTGGTTAATATCTCTGGGCTGGACATAGATCTTTGTTAGAATCTGCCTCCAGAGTTCATTTTGCATGAAATGGGACATTACCAGTGTGAGACATGTAATGACTGACAGTCTGCTCTCCTGATCTACATGTTTAGAAGGCTTTTAGGGCGTTTTGTTTTTCCTGTCTCTTTGTGCTGGCTGCAAAATGAAATTAGCTAAAAAATCCATCAGTGAGCTTGTTCTGACATAGAATTTGTAACTCTTTTATTGGTCTTATTCTCTGCTCCTCTCAGATGATTTATTACCACAAACCACCTCAAAGGAGAGCTGAATAGTGTTGAGCGATACCGTCCGATACTTGAAAGTATCGGTATCGGAAAGTATCGGCCGATACCGGCAAAGTATCGGATCCAATCCGATACCGATACCCGATACCAATACAAGTCAATGGGACTCATGTCGGACGGTATCCCTGATGGTTCCCAGGGTCTGAAGGAGAGGAAACTCTCCTTCAGGCCCTGGGAACCATATTAATGTGTAAAATAAAGAATTAAAATAAAAAATATTGCTATACTCACCTCTCCGACGCAGCCTGGACCTCACCGAGGGAACCGGCAGCGTTCTTTGCTTAACATGCGCGCGTTTACTTCCTTACGTGAAGTCCCGGCTTGTGATTGGTCGCGTGCCGCCCATATGGCCGCGACGCGACCAATCACAGCAAGCCGTGACGTAATTTCAGGTCCTTCAGGATTTTAAAATTACGTTCCGGCTTTGTGATTGGTCGCGTCGCGGTCACATGGGCGACGCGACCAATCACAAGCCGTGACGTCACGGGAGGCTGGACACGCGCGCATTTTAAAATGCGCGCTTGTCCTGCCTCCCGTGACGTCACGGCTTGTGATTGGTCGCGTCGCCCATGTGACTGCGACGCGACCAATCACAAGCCAGAACGTAATTTTAAAATCCTGAAGGACCTAAAATTACGTCACGGCTTGCTGTGATTGGTCGCGTCGCGGCCACATGGGCGACGCGACCAATCACAAGCCGGGACGTCACGGGAGGCAGGACACGCGCGCATTTTAAAATGCGCGCGTGTCCAGCCTCCCGTGACGTCACGGCTTGTGATTGGTCGCGTCGCCCATGTGACCGCGACGCGACCAATCACAAAGCCGGAACGTAATTTTAAAATCCTGAAGGACCTGAAATTAAGTCACGGCTTGCTGTGATTGGTCGCGTCGCGGCCACATGGGCGGCACGCGACCAATCACAAGCCGGGACTTCACGTAAGGAAGTAAACGCGCAAATTTTAAGCAAACAACGCTGCCAGTTCCCTCGGTGAGGTCCAGGCTGCGTCGGAGAGGTGAGTATAGCAATATTTTTTATTTTAATTCTTTATTTTACACATTAATGTTGTTTCGATACCGATACCCGATACCACAAAAATATCGGATCTCGGTATCGGAATTCCGATACAGCAAATATCGGCCGATACCCGATACTTGCGGTATCGGAATGCTCAACACTAGAGCTGAACTTTCATCTACCGCAATTGTAAATCAGCAGAACTGAGGGTGACAGCAATCTGATATTTCTCACCTTCTTCAAGTACTTTCTGACGATAGGTGTTATGATCCTTAGTGGTTGAGGATCACGAATTACTCCAGCTAAGTAACAAACATAGGACAAGCTCTAGGGAGGTGGCAAACTGGACTGACCGCAAATCTGAACCTATCCAAACACACTAGAAGTAGCCGGTGAACGTGCCTAAAAATCCTAGACGTCTCGAGCCAGCCTGAGGAACTAACTACCCCTAGAGAGAAAGAAAGACCTCTCTTGCCTCCAGAGAAATAATCCCCAAAGATATAGAAGCCCCCAACAAATAATAACGGTGAGGTAAGAGGAAGGCACATACACAGGGGTGAAAACAGATTCAGCAAATGAGGCCCACTAATACTAGATAGCAGAAAATAGTAAAGGGGTCTGTGCGGTCAGTAAAAAACCCTTACAAAATATCCACACTGAGATTTCAAGAACCCCCGCACCAACTAACGGTGTGGGAGGAGAAACTCAGTCCCCTAGAGCAACCAGCAAGCGAGGAGATCACATCTTAGCAAGCTGGACAAGAAACATGATGAATGCTGATAATCAAAAAATGAACGGACAAAAACTTAGCTTGTCTTGGAGAGGCTGGGAGCAAGGTAATCACAAGGAATCTGAAGAGCACTGAATACATTGCTAGCAGGCAAGGAACTGAGTATCCAGGTGAGTTAAATAGGAAACCAACCAAGGATAACGAACCAGCTGGTGCAGCCAACCTGCAGAAAGACAACACTACACAGTACCGCTTGTGACCACTAGAGGGAGCCTAAAAATAGAGTTCACAACAGTACCCCCCCCTTGAGGAGGGGTCACCGAACCCTCATCAAGACCCCCAGGGCGATCAGGATGAGCCGCGTGGAAGGCACGAACCAAATCGGCCGCATGAACATCAGAGGCGACAACCCAGGAATTATCCTCCTGACCATAGCCCTTCCACTTCACCAAATACTGAAGCCTCCGTCTAGAGATACGAGAATCCAAAATCTTCTCCACCACGTACTCCAATTCTCCCTCGACCAGCACCGGAGCAGGAGGCTCAACAGAAGGAACCACAGGTACCACATACCTCCGCAACAAAGACCTATGGAACACATTATGAATGGCAAACGATGCTGGGAGATCCAAACGAAAAGACACCGGGTTAAGGATTTCCAAGATCTTATAAGGACCGATGAAGCGAGGCTTGAATTTAGGAGAGGAGACCTTCATAGGAACATACCGAGAAGACAGCCACACCAAATCCCCAACACGAAGTCGGGGACCCACACCGCGGCGGCGGTTGGCAAAGCGCTGAGCCTTCTCCTGTGACAACCTCAAATTGTCCACCACATGGTTCCAAATCTGCTGCAACCTATCCACCACATAATCCACCCCAGGACAGTCAGAAGACTCAACCTGACCCGAGGAAAAACGAGGATGGAAACCAGAATTACAGAAAAAAGGCGAAACCAAAGTAGCAGAACTAGCCCGATTATTAAGGGCAAACTCGGCCAATGGCAAAAAAGTCACCCAATCATCCTGATCAGCAGAAACAAAACATCTCAAATAAGTTTCCAACGTCTGATTAGTTCGCTCGGTTTGGCCATTAGTCTGAGGATGGAAGGCCGACGAAAAAGATAAATCAATGCCCATCTTAGCACAAAAAGTCCGCCAAAACCTGGACACAAACTGGGATCCTCTATCAGACACAATATTTTCAGGAATGCCGTGCAAGCGAACCACATTCTGAAAAAACAGAGGAACCAAATCGGAGGAGGAAGGCAACTTAGGCAAGGGCACCAAATGGACCATCTTGGAAAAACGATCACATACCACCCAGATGACAGACATTTTCTGAGATACTGGAAGATCCGAAATAAAATCCATGGAAATGTGCGTCCAAGGCCTTTTCGGGACAGGCAAAGGCAAAAGCAAACCGCTGGCACGAGAACAGCAAGGCTTAGCCCGAGCACAAATCCCACAGGACTGCACAAAGGAACGCACATCCCGCGACAAGGAAGGCCACCAGAAGGACCTAGCCACCAAATCTCTGGTACCAAAAATCCCAGGATGACCCGCCAACACCGAAGAATGAACCTCGGAAATAACTCTGCTGGTCCATCTATCCGGGACAAACAGTCTCTCTGGTGGACAACGGTCAGGTCTATCTGCCTGAAATTTCTGCAGCACTCGTCGCAAATCTGGGGAAATGGCAGACAAAATCACTCCCTCTCTGAGAATACCAGCCGGCTCAGAAACTCCCGGAGAGTCAGGCACAAAACTCCTAGAAAGTGCATCAGCCTTCACGTTCTTCGAACCAGGCAGGTATGAGACCACAAAGTTGAAACGGGAGAAAAACAGCGACCAACGAGCCTGTCTAGGATTCAGGCGCTTGGCAGATTCGAGGTAAATCAGGTTTTTGTGATCAGTCAAGACCACCACACGATGTTTAGCTCCTTCGAGCCAATGTCGCCACTCCTCAAATGCCCACTTCATAGCCAACAACTCCCGATTACCAACATCATAATTCCGCTCGGCAGGCGAAAACTTTCTTGAAAAGAAAGCACATGGCTTCATCACAGAGCCATCAGAGCTTCTCTGCGACAAAACAGCCCCTGCTCCAATCTCAGAAGCATCAACCTCGACCTGGAAGGAGAGAGAGACATCTGGTTGACATAAGACTGGAGCTGAAGAAAACCGGTGCTTCAGTTCCCGAAAGGCCTCCACGGCCGCAGGAGACCAATTAGTCACATCAGAACCCTTCTTGGTCAAATCCGTCAAAGGTTTAACCACGCTAGAAAAATTAGCGATGAAACGACGGTAAAAATTAGCAAAACCCAAGAACTTCTGAAGACTCTTAACAGACGTAGGCTGAGTCCAGTCATGAATAGCCTGGACCTTGACTGGGTCCATCTCCACAGTAGAAGGAGAAAAAATAAAACCCAAAAAGGAGACCTTCTGTACTCCGAAGAGGCATTTTGAGCCCTTCACAAATAAAGCATTAGTACGCAGGACCTGAAACACCATCCTGTCCTGCTTCACATGGGACTCCCAATCATCAGAAAAGACCAAAATGTCATCCAGATAAACAATCATAAATTTATCCAGATATTCTCGGAAGAGGTCATGCATGAAGGACTGAAACACAGAAGGAGCATTAGAGAGTCCAAAAGGCATCACTAAGTACTCAAAATGGCCTTCGGGCGTATTAAATGCTGTTTTCCATTCATCTCCCTGCTTAATGCGCACAAGGTTATACGCACCACGGAGATCTATCTTAGTGAACCAACTGGCCCCCTTAATCCGAGCAAACAAATCAGACAATAGTGGCAAAGGATACTGAAATTTGACTGTGATTTTATTCAGAAGACAATAATCTATACAAGGTCTCAAAGAACCGTCCTTCTTGGCCACAAAAAAAAATCCTGCACCAAGAGGGGAAGAGGATGGGCGAATATGTCCCTTCTCCAAAGACTCCTTTATATAACTCCGCATCGTGGTATAGACAAATTAAAAAGTCGTCCCTTAGGGAATTTACTACCAGGAATTAAATTTATAGCACAGTCACAATCCCTATGAGGGGGCAGGGCACTGGACCTGGGCTCATCAAATACATCCTGGTAGTCAGACAAAAACTCAGGGACCTCAGAAGGAGTGGAAGAAGCAATAGACACCAACGGAGTATCGCCATGAATTCCCTGACAACCCCAACTTGACACAGACATAGCTTTCCAATCTAAAACTGGATTATGAGCCTGCAGCCATGGCAGACCCAAAACGACAACATCATGCAAATTATGCAGAACGAGAAAGCGAATCACCTCCTGATGTACGGGAGTCATGCACATGGTCATTTGCGTCCAATACTGAGGCTTATTCTCAGCCAATGGCGTAGCATCAATTCCCCTCAGAGGAATAGGAAATTCCAAAGGCTCCAGGACAAAACCACAGCGCCTGGCAAACGACAAATCCATCAGATTCCGGGCAGCACCTGAATCCACAAAAGCCATAACCGGGTAGGACGACAAAGAACAAATCAAAGTAACAGACAAAATAAATTTAGGCTGTATAGTACCAATGGTGACAGGTTTAGCGATTTTTTTTAAACGTTTAGAGCATGCTGAGATAACATGAGTAGAATCACCACAGTAAAAGCACAACCCATTTTGACGTCTATGACTTTGTCGCTCAATTCTGGTCAGAGTTCGGTCACATTGCATAGACTCAGGTCTCTGTTCAGAAAATACCGCCAAAGGATGAGCAGATTTGCGCTCCCGCAAACGCCGATCAACCTGAATGGCTAAAGCCATAGAATCACTCAGACTTGTAGGGGTGGGAAACCCCACCATAACATTCTTAACGGCCTCAGAAAGACCTTCTCTGAAATTTGCAGCCAGGGCACACTCATTCCATTGAGTAAGCACCGACCATTTCTGAAATTTTTGACAATAC